>NW_027397089.1:3445241-4063663 GCF_003265705.2 Callorhinus ursinus
GAAAGAAAGAAAGAAAGAAAGAAAGAAAGAAAGAAAAGAAGAGAAAGGAAGAAGGAAAGAAAAAGAAAAAGGGAAGGAGGGAAGAAAGAACAAGTAGCAGAGAAATAAAGAGTGACAACACTGGAAGTAAAATCTGAATCAGATATAAATGGAGTTACAGATGAAATAATTGACTGTGACAATGTTGACATTGATGTCATTTGAAAGAATTTAGATATGCAGCCAAAGCACTTGGTGAAGGAGAATGCATCAACATAAATCAAAAAAGTAGTTGTTACAAAAAGGATAAAAATGTCCTAGAAGAAGTGACATGGGCACAATAAAGGTACTCTCAGAGATATTTTCAGATATTGAAAGTGCAATGGATAGGATGTTGAAAGCTGATCCAAACCTGAGTATGACAATTTTACCAAGGCATAGAAAAGATTCTTGCTCCTATCATAAAACATATGATGAGAAGAAGGCAAGATTGAACTGTATTTGATAAGTTTTTTGGGGGGTGTAGGTACAATTTAAATTTTTGTTTCAAAAGCTCGGATATCTTTGATATTCTATAAAATGTAAAGTTAATTTCCCTGGTTTTTTGAGGGGGGTTAAATTTTTATTTCAAAGTTTTTTTTTTTAACAAGGAAAACTTTAACTATGCTTCTACTCTTTGGATTACAGTGTACTAAGTAGTTTTACTATTTTTTCATTTCTTTATACACTTATAACCAACAGTAAGAGAGTTTTTAATGTTTTGACAAAAATTTTTTAAAGATCATAGAAAAAAGGGCATCTGGTTGGCTCAGTTGGTACAGCATGAGACTCCTGATCTTGGTGTCATGAGTTCAAGCCCCACATTGCGTGTTGAGCTTACTTAAAAAAAAAAAAATCACAGAAAAATTGAATTTTCTCCATTAATTATGAGTTTGTTTTGCATGGTTTCAGCTTCCACAGTCATTTATGGCTTAGCAATATCATGCAAAGCAAGGAGTCCCTGTATGTTAGGTGGTAAAATTAGAACTAAAAATACAGTTTTGTTATTTTAAATTATTATTAGAAGCTTCTAAGTTATAGCTTTGATTTTATGACATAGTACTTGCCCATATCTGGAACACAATCCACAAGTTACATATTATGGCTACAGAAACCAAAATATTCCAAAAAAAAGTGTAACAGGTTAAAAAAAAGCCAACTGGGGCTGTTGCATCAGAGAACTGGACTGTAATTTTGATGCCAACATTTACCTAGCTATGTGACTCGGGGCAAGCTTAAGTTTATGAACTTATAAAAGGATGACTGAGTAAGATAGTGAATATAATGCTCAAGGTATTATAATGTTAACTGTCATTAACATCTGGGTAACTGCTCATTCCCATGATCAAAATGTTTCTGTACGGCAAACACATTTGTTTCACAGATTTGTATCTGTATGTGCAAAAGTAACTCTTTCAGTTCAGAGTCAAGATATATTCCAGGGGTGCCTGGGTGGCTCAGCTGTTAAGCATCTGCCTTCAGCTCAGATCATGATCCCAGAGTCCTGGGACTGAGCCCTGCATCTAGTTCCCTGCTCAGCGGGAAGCCCACTCCCCCAGCTTGTGTTCCCTCTCTCGCTGTCTCTCTCTCTGTAAAATAAATAAAATCTTAAAACAAAACAAAACAAAAAAACACACAAAAAAACAACAAAGATATTTTCCAATACAAATCCTCTTAGTTGGGTTTCATCAGATAATAACAAATAATAACAAATTGTATTACCATAGCTGAAGATGAACTGATTTATCCAGACTATTGGGCAATAACTTTAAGTGAAAAACCCAGGTAATTAGGTAATGTGGTATTTGAGGAAAAGCCAAGTCATTTAAATTTTTGATAAAAAATAAAAAATAAATCTCGTACATATTCTGTTGATATTGTATATAATCTCAGTGAAAATGGATTATTTCAGGAGTTTTCTTTTCTTTTTCTCTTGAAAACTAAGTGAATTTGCTCTGAAAAGCCTAAACATCATTTGATCAGTATACATGATTACAACAGACAAAGCTGTTTTTTTTTTTTAAGATTTTATTTATTTATTTGAAAGAGAGGGAGAGAAAGCGTGCATGAGTAGGGGGGAGGGGCAGAAGGAGAGGGAGAAAGCAGACTCCCCGCTAAGCAGGGAGCCTGATGCGGGATTCAATACCAGGACCCCGAGACCATGACCTGAGCAGAAGGCAGACACTTAACCAACTGAGCCAGCCAGGTGCCCCACCAAAGCTGTTTTCAAAAAGCCTTTTAAGAGAGGGTGCCTGGGTGGCTCAGTCAGTTAAGTATCTGACCCTTGATCTCCACTCAGGTCTTGATCTCAGGGTCATGAGTTTAAGCCCCGCATCAGGCTCCACACTGGTCCTGGAGCCTACTTTTAAAAACAAACAAACAAACAAGCTTTTAATTGGAAAAGATTTTGAACAAAATAAAAATTGGACCAGAACAAAATGTGCTAAAGTGTCTCAACATCATTTTTAGAGGAAGAAGTGTTATAATGAATGAGGTAATGCCATTTGGAGAGTTCCAATCTGTGCTCTGCCAATTCTGACTTTAAAATTAACATTTTTTTAAAGATTTTATTTATTTATTTGACAGAGAGAGACACAGCGAGAGAGGGAACACAAGCAGGGGAAGGGGGAGAGGGAGAAGCAGGCTTCCCACTGAGCAGGGAGCCCAATGCAAGGCTTGATCCCAGGACCCTGGGATCATGACCTGAGCCGAAGGCAGACACTTAATGACTGAGCCACCCAGGTGCCCCTAAAATAACATTTTTTTAAGACTAAAAGATAAATCTATCAGGTTCTTCAGGATAGCCTCTCCAGAAAACATAAGATAGAATATTGTCTCTTTCGTATATTTATCTTCCACACACTCAGTACATTTCTGGTGGAATCACTTGAACAGAGAATAATATCCAAATTTACACACACACACACACACACACACATTTTTTCCAGACAATTATGATTGGTCTGCTCCCCCTCGAAAGATAACTAAATTGTGGATAATTTTATACAACTCCAGCATAATATTTTCACTCAGCTATTGAGGTTTGGACTACCTTAAATTGTATTTGGATTTCAGAAGCAGTGCATAAACTACTTAAGATATGTTCTGCTTTGAATTGATAAAGGCAAAGCACTTTAATTATTATAATTACTACTCATTTTAAGTGTACTATTTTAATCTCCATTTGTGAAGAAGTTATCCAAGAGATACTTGCTGAGTTAATTATCATCTTCCATAGTGACTAAGAGTGATTGCCTTATTTCTCTTTCTACAATCTTCATCTTCTATCTGGAACTGAAGATTTTATTTTTTGTAGTAGGGCTGGTTATTTTGTCAGAAAACTTGAATGCAGAATTTGTGAACTCTTTAATCCTGTGTAACTATACATTATATGTTTATTATTATTATTGTCATTATATCTGATTGAAATTTTTTAAAAGTAATCTCCACTCCCAACATGGGGCTCTAACCCACAACCCCAAGATCAGGAGTCACATGCTCTGTTGACTGAACCTGCCAGGCATCATCTCTCCCATAGAAAATTTTTAATTTCACGGAATGTTTATCTTTTAAATAAACACATTTACATGTATTGAGTACTGATAGATTCTTTTGTGGAAGAACAAAAGGAAAGATAATCAGAATTTGCACATTCACATTAAGACTTTTACAGGAAAAGAAATCAAAGCTATTTTATAAGCTATTAATTTTCATCATCTTTATACTGGTCAACTGACTCTCAATTTGACACTTGAATGCTTGGTGTGATTCTTGTAATGGTATACATAGTATCGACATGTACAAATAGAACTCAGAAATAAATAACTTATTCTTCTCTGCTTGAAGCGGAGCAATTCTGGCAATGCATTTAAGTGCCCTGACAAACAAGAATTGTGAAAAAGATCAACCCAGTGCAAAATTAACCTGGTGATACAGTTACCATGTGACCTAGCAATTCCACTCCAAGGCATATACCAAAGAGAATTAAAACATATGTGCACACAAAAACTTGTACATAAATGTTCATGCCATTATTCGTAGGAGTCAAAAAGTGGAAACAATTCAAATGTTCATCACTGATAAATGGATATAAGAATGGAATATTATTTGACAATAAAAAGAATGAAGTGCTAATATATGTTGTAACATGAATGAACCTCAAACATGTTATGCTAAGTGGAAAAAGCTAGTCATGAAAGGCCACCTATTGTATGATTCCATTTACATCAAATGTCCAGACTAATCTATCAAGACAGAAAGTAGATTAGTGGTTGCTCAGGGCTGGAGTGGCTAATGGGTACACGGTTTATTTTTGGTGCGATGAAAATGTTCTAAAATTGACTGTGGGGATAGTTGCACAGCTCTGTAAATATACTAAAAACCACTGAATTATACCCTTTAACTAGGTGGATATATGGCATGTGAATTATATCTCAAAAAAGTTGTTCTTAAAAAAAATGACATGGACTCTTCTCTTGCTGTTGTGATAATAGATGCTCTTGTTATGTTTTCTGATATGTGGTAGAAAAAGTAAAGCTTCTGAGAAATGCATTTACCTATAAAGCTTATATTAAAGGTAATCGTTAACTATGAAATCTGTAATTGTTTAGTGACTTGTCAACTTTGCCCTAGGAAATTGTATTTGTCACTTTAATTTTTAAAAAACACAAACTGACCAATTTTCTTTTAATTAATTTCACCCCAAAAATATTCTTTCTTTGTTAAGCACAGAGAATATTTAATTCGTCTGACTCTCTCTCTCTGTAGCAACTCTACTAAGTTTTTGACTTTGAGCAAATGACAAAAACATATCTGTGCCTTAGTTTCCCCTATAAAATGGGGATAACAATACTATCTACCTCATACAGTTGTTATAAGCACCAACCAATCAAGAAAATATATATAAATTGCTTTGAACTCTTATGGGACATATAGCAAACTGACCACTTATCATCATCATGGGAAAAATTTAAATGGTCTTTAATAGAGTGGATCTAAATATAACATGAATCTTTATTTCTTTCACATCCATGACGATACAATAGAAGATCAGTTTCAGTTTCAGTTTCAGAAACATTGCTGTTTTGTCACATTAAATGTGAAATTATATAGCTGGTGTGATACTGAAAAAAAAATCCAAAGAGTTTTCTCCCTAGTTTGACTCTCTGCAATGTGAGGTTAAACAGAGGCTATTTATCAAAGGCAGAAGTTTTAGCATAAGCATAGGGACTCCTTTAAATAGATTAAGTAATTTAGTTTTCCCAGACAGGATCTACTTATTTTTATTCTAATAAAACTAATTAAGGTACTTGGCTGTCACATCATGAAAACATCAATTACAGTTGCCCCTTGAACAATGCAGTACTGTTGACTGGAAGCCTTACCAATAACATAAATAGTTGATTAATACATATTTTGTATGTTATGTGTGTTATATACTTTTTATAATAAAGTAAGCTAGAGAAAAAAGTTACTAAGAAAATCATAAGAGACATCTTTACGGTACTGTACTGTATTTATCCCAAAAAAAACTGCATGTAAGTGGACCCACACAGTTCAAACCCCTGTTGTTTAAGGGTCAGCTGTATAATCTATTGGAAATAACTGAGTCTTGAGGGCAATACGTTGGGAGGCACTCTTTAAATTGTAGTTGTCCCAGATTTTCATATTAATTATTACCATTTCCCAGCAGATGGCAGTATGATCTCTTTGACCTGGGTATGCTGTTTTCAAAAGGTTTCTTTAATTCTAAGGAAGAAAATTTTTCCGAGGGAAGCCTGCTTCTCCCTCTCCCACTCCCCCTGCTTGTGTTCCCTCTCTTGCTGTGTCTCTCTCTGTCAAATAAATAAAATCTTTAAAAATAAATAAATAAATAAATAAAATAAACGCTGCACATTCCCTGGTACAGGGTGTTAGATCCCTCCCTGTGCCCCTCTATAGCTCCACAAACTGTCAACATTAATGAAGCCCAGGTGTTCGATTTGAAGGCACTTTGGACCCCGGCCAAAAGAAATCCTAAAAGACAAGGGAACAATGAAAATACAGGCTGTGATATAAAAAGTATGCTGATGTTAGAAGCTGAGGTACACAAGACGGTGAGCTTGTATGGCAACTGCCATGCCTAAGACAGCCATAATTTCAAAATCCCAAGTGGCTTTAAATAAAAGTTTTCTCATAACTCACTGGGTGGTCATATTTAGACAGCTCTAGACTTCTCTAGCAGCAAAACTGCACCTGACCGATGAGAGAAATTTTCTGGTCCTCATTTTCTCCTCTAAGCATGAATAACTGCATGTTACACTATAGAAATGTTAGTATTATTTGATCATTCACTGCTGCACCCAGTCCCATTAGGGATGTCACAAAATATATTGTACATACTGCATATTATCTTTCTATATTCTGAACATTTAATTTCAAAACACATCTGTTCCAAGCATTTCAAATAGCCACACTTAAAGTGCATTTTATTGCTTGCTCCTTGGAAAGTCCAGGAGAGTGATACTGACACACAGAAATGCTGTAAGGTACATTAGTACTGTTGTGTATCAGAACTGTCATATTCTTTTCAACATTAACATCAAAGACAATGGTAATAACTTCTAGTCAGTGTATCCTGGCATGTTTTTTATAATTTGCTTATTTATATAAATTAAACCCAGGGGTTGCATAGCTAAGGAAAATCTATCAGATTATAAACAAATTATGCATGAAAAGATATATTCTGCTATACTTGTACTCAATGAAATATATTCTTAGAAAAAGTTGATATGCTTTTTTAAAAAATGTTGCTTACCAAAAGATGGTTACTTTGTCTAAAACAAAATTACATATTAATGTTGTCGGTTGTGAGGTTGGAAGCTGCAAGGCCCTTCTTAAGTTGAGACTGGTTTCCATAATTAAACATGGAGCTAATTTTGGAACATAAAGCCCTGCCTGTGCCCCTCTATATCTTGACAAACTGTCAACATGAATTAAGCACTGGTACAGTTTTCTGCTGTACTGAGGGAAGGTTTACCCACCATGTTTTTCTCCTCCTTTTTGCTAAATGAACATCCCTTTTCAGACCTCACCTTCTGACATTTAACTATTACCTTTCTGTATTCCTATCAATGACCACATTAGTCGCTTCTGAGATGACTCTCCTCGAGCCAAGTGTCCAACAGTAAGTTAATATTAATAAAAGCTAAATAAATCGAGTGCTTAATAAATTAAAGGCACTATGGAGTTGAAATAGTAATAATAGTTCACAATCAATGAGCATTTATTGTGTGCCTGGCCCTGTTCTAAGCACTCTATACACATTAAGTCATAAACCAAGCCACTCCAACCAGGAAGGTATTCTGTAGCCCCATTTGATGGGAGAGTAAAGACCTCTAAAGGGTTCCCAACTAGCGATTGACCCTTGGAGCATCTAAAATGCGTGGGGCACTTTGGGTTATCAGGCTGACTGAAGAGATGTAGCTAGCACTTAATGGGTTGGGTCCGGAGATGCTAGACCCCTTGTAGCTCACTAGTCTCAAGACAATGAGGAATCTTCCTACCCCAAATGCAAATGACACTCCAACCAAGAAGCACTCTCTTGCTGTGAACTTGTCTCCACCATTCTTCTTATTAAATAACTCATCTCTTTTCAAATTTTGTATTATTTCAGATTATATTTAGGATTAAATGCAAAAACAGCTCTGAGCTTTCAGCCAATAGCTGACCTGGTTGAAAACTGTTGAGCTGTTTTATGCATAAAAGCTCCTCTTCCTATTATCTTCTGCACTGCCACCATAAGAAGAAGAAATAAAAAGTCTCGGCATATTAACTTTGTATCCTAAAGCCACCAACACGATAGTTTAAGAAAAATTTTATATTAATTCTATTTAATTTGGGGGCATGAATTCTTACAAATTATCTATCATGCAAAAATTTAAAATATGTTTGCTACCAATCTAGTTGTATTAGTGTAAACTGAGCAAAAAGACATAGAGAAATATTACCTACACAGAACTGGACTTCGCCGTCAGGTAAAAGTCTATATGAAATTCATTTTCTTCCGACAGCCATGCCCTCTTGATGTCTTGATTTATACATCGTGAAAATGAATTCTTTGCTAGTAGCCAAAAGCACAGGGCAGGTAAAGTGCACGATATGTTAACTCTTGATGTGCTATTGATCATAAACCTATTAAATTAACGTCATTCGTTCTCTAGTTTCTTATTTCGGCTAATTTCAATTTTTAGTCATCATTTCTGTAAAGTCAGAAAAATATAAGCCCCGTTTGCCATAGAAACAAATGCCTGCCAGAGTCTAGATAGCCTCTAATTATCAGCCAAATGCAAAGAACCCTGGGAGGATAACAGACTGAAAATTAAGCCTCAAACTTAATCACCTGACAAGCCTGTTGAACCAGATTCCTGGTTCAGCAGATCTGTGTGGAGACCAACAATTTGTAGTAGTAAGAAGCCTCGAGGCGATGGTGATGGTAGTGATGCTGTTCCTCAGGCAAGATTCCCATCAGCACTGGATTAAGGTATGGAAGGAAGGCAAGACCTAAACTAGAAAAGCCATTTTACAGCGACATAAGCTTAAAGGCTGGGACTCTTCACAAGACATCTGAATTTGAAGATGCTAAAAATGTAAGGCCTAGATCATGTTGGAATAAGAACTCCTTGGTTTCAGATTTGTGCCTGTTCTGTATTTTGAATCATGATATCCTGTCTAATTATTATACTGAAAGTCCTTCATGTCTTTTAAAGCTTAAGGCATTTCTGTTCACAGAAATTACTATTATTCTTGAAGCTATACATACCATTATTTGTGATGGAAAAGTTCATTTTTCTGTCATTTCACTTGTATGTATAGCTTCTGAATTTTGTTGTTAGAAACAGATGGAGAGGCTTTTCTCCCTTCCCAACTGACTGCAATCTACTTTGTGGCTCTAAGATTTCTTAAAGTGATGCTTTAAATGAGAGATTGCAACGTCTCTTCTGTTGTGTCTAAGATACTGTACTTTCAAAGTTTCCAGTTGAAGAAGCAGTATTTCAAAAAAATAAGCTAAAAGTAAAATGTGAGAACAAGAAATCCTAAAACAGGCTATAACTCAATCCACAAGAAATCCACTCCCACAGCCCTAAAGGAGATCTTACCTGCATAAGTTGCTGCTTCAATTTCTGTATTTCTGAAATGTTCAGCTCACTGAATAAGTCAGAAACAGGGTGTAGAGACTCTCCTTTCCTTAAAGTGGGAGTCCGATAGTCTCCATTCAGTTTCACAAGGGGCCCGTGGATATGCCCATTCATTTTGTCGTCATTGTTGGGTTCACTCGCGTCCTCCGAGAACTTGAGTCCGTCGACAGAGATGCTGATATGGTTATCGTTGAGGGTGATGTACTGGGAGAGCTCCTTTCGCAGGATGTTCTTTTGCTCCCTCTCGTTTTTTAAGGTCTCAAGGGCTTCTTCTAGTTGGTGCTCCGCGATCTCTTTCAACCGGATGGCATCTTCCAGCTGGCTGTTGAGAAGCACAGTTTCCTCCTCAAATCGCTTAATCTCATGCTTTAAGCCTTCGTATTCAACCTGAATTAGATAGGATAAAGAAGATTCATAAAACTAAAATTTGGGTCTTACAAAACTGCCATCAACCACTCTAGTAGACCTAGTTATTTAAAAAATTAAAATGTTAGTCTACTCATTATACTGGACACCTGAAACTAATATAATACTGTGTGTTAACTAAAAATAGGAAACTACACAGTGTAAAATGTGAGTCTACAAAATAAATCTAAAACAGCACATAGTATCTATACTCTTCAGGTAACACAGGATGGTTTCTTTGGACATTATATATAATTTATAATATATTATTAGTTAGTATATATAATATATTATATAATTTATAAATATTTTAAGTTAGATATATAAATTCAATTCTTAGCAGAGATGAAAAAGGTGTCTGTTTTAGGATTTCTTTTTATGGGGACCAATGGCCAAAAGGGGGTACTGTTTGCCTAAAAAAAGGATTTTTTTTAAAGATTTTTATATATTTATCTGAGAGAGAGAAAGAGAGAGACAGAGACAGCAGGAGCAGGGGGAGGGGCAGAGGGAGAGGGAGAAGCAGGCTGCCCGCTGAGCAGGGAGCCCAATGTGGGGCTTGATCCCAGGACCCTGGGATCATGACCTGAGCCGAAGGCAGATGCTTAACGACCTGAGTCACCCAGGCAGCCCAGGAATTTTTAAAAAAATAAATTTATCAGAATATTTATAACTAGGAAAATATTTTATCATCACTATTACTTTGTTTTACTTAATTATTAATGATAAGGAAATTTTTATATTCAGAGATAGATTAGCTAAAAGATCACAATAAGAATTTAATCTCAATAAAATATGAGAGTAAAATGAAGCAAAGAAAAATTTTATGTGTTTATGGATAGAATCTGGAATAGTGGTACTGATTATCTGATAATAGAAAAATACATATACATTGCTATCAATGCAATATTCCTTTGAATTGAGAATCAAATAGCCTGTGTAAACACCCCTTGGTCATGAAAGCCCACAAGGGAAAGAGATCTCTACTCTAAACTGACAGGCCTTCCTTGAGGCCTTTTCCATGGCACTAATCACATGCCACTTTTTAATAACTATTCTATCTCCACAACTATATTGACTCCTCAGAAGGAGGAGTTGTTATGTACCTGAGGTGTCCCTCAGTGCTTCAATATTCCATCACAGTGTTTCAACAGAATTCTGCTCTTCAACAAGCGTTTGCTGTTGTGAATGAAAAAATAAACTGGAAAAGGTAATATAATAAAGTCATTATATTAGATACTAATGTAAACTATGTGCTTAGTTGTACATTTATTTTACTGTTTATATTAGTTTAAACTTGTATTTTTTTTAAACATTTTATTTATTTATTTATTTTGAGAGACAGAATGAGAGAGAGTATGAGAGGGGGGAGGGTCAGAGGGAAAAGCAGACTCCCCGCTGAGCAGGGAGCCCGATGTGGGACTCGATCCCGGGACTCCAGGATCATGACCTGAGCTGAAGGCAGTCGCTTAACCAACTTGAGCCACCCAGGCGCCCCTAAACTTGTATTTTAAGAAATATTTTTATTTTTTATTTTTTTAGATTTTATTTATTTGAGAGAGAGAGAGAGTGTGCATGAGCAGAGGGGAGGGGCAGAAGCAGACCCCACTGAGCAGGGAGCGCAATGGAGGACTCGATCCCAGGACCCCAGGATCATGACCTGAGTCAAAGGCAGATGCTCAACTGACTGAGCCTCCCAGGCGCCTCAAGAAATATTTAAAAAATGAAAGAATAGGGATCATAGATCATTACCATTTTCATCTGTTTCTATTCCACTCCCCACCCCACCCCCCCTTGTTCACATAATCTCACTGGAATGGCTTGTTTTGCAAAGGTTAGGGTAACAGTTTTTGACATAGGTTTAGGTCAGATGTAGGTTAGGCTGATGTAACAGAGACCTAGATAAGAGCGATTGAGTCTAGATAGAAGTTTGCCTCTCTCTCCTCTAACACTATGGAGATAGACAGTCAAGGGCCAGTAGGATTCTCTGTTCCATGAGGTCATTCTTCTATCTTAACGCACTGCCTACTACTCTGGTCCATATGATCTAAGGCGGCTTGCCACCTTGATCAAGTTTCAAGCAGTAGGTCAAAGTAAGAGGCATACCCTTTCTCTTTAAGGACATGTCTCAAAAGGTGCTCATATCACTTCTCATATCCCAGTGGCCAGTACTAGTCACATGACACTTACTTACAAGGCAGGTGAAGAACATTTTCTTTATCCTGCATAGCCGCCTTATGCTCAATTAAAAACTGAGTAATAGGGGCACATGAGTGGCTCGGTCAGTTGAGTGCCTGACTCTTGGTTTTGGCTCAGGTCATGATCTCGAGGTCCTGGGGTCCGTACTCAGCAGACAGCCTCTTGTGCTTTCTCTCTCTCTCCCTCTGCCCCCCACTCTGTTCTCTCTATCTCTCTCTGTCTCAAATAAATAAATCAATCTTTATACATACATACATACATACATACTGGGTAATACACTGGGAGAGGGGTACAATGGATACTGCTATACAAGATCACTGGAATTTCATATTTCCATGATAGAAAAGACCCAAATATAGAAATTGCTTGCGATAACAGAATCTGGGTCCTTGTGTCATGGTTTCTTCCAGGCCTGCTTATAAACCGTAAAGTCGTCTTCCTCCTGACCTTCTCTTTTCCTTTCCCTGAACAACTCAGGATACCCACTTGCTAACCTTTCCTAGTATTTCAGCCAATCCTCTGACTGCTCCCAAATTACTTGATAGCTTACATTTGCAGATACTTCTTTAGTTTGCATTGTAGACCTTTATTCTGTAATCCTTGTTAAACTGATTGTTTAGGCCAGGGATTGTCTAACATTACTCTGTCTTCTGGATGAAATCTAGCCCACCACCTATTTTTGTAAATAAAATTTTATTAGAACACAGTCACACTACTTTGTCTCTGGCTACTTTCATGCTACAACAGCAGAGTACAGTAGTTGGAAGAGACACTGTTAGAGATACATTAGGCCTACAAAACTTAACTTACTTACCATCTGACCTTAGTAGGAAAAGTTTATATTCCTGGGCTAGACTTGAAGACATTTATTTAGTTTGCACTGTAGATTTTTTAAATTTTGTAATTCATATTTAATTGAGGGTAGACTTTGTATAAAACCTGATCTCTTTCTCTCTGGGCAACTTCACTCACTCTACTCATAAATATTTAGGCTCCTAATATTTACCCAGCTGTTTCATGTTTCTCTGCCTTGGCCAAGGCTGTCATCTGGAAAACTCTTATTCAACCTTTAAGACCCATGTCAAAAATCTGATCCTAACTCCAAAGTCTTTATTGACCTGTTCAGGCAAACAGATCACTCCTTTCTGGTACCATCACTGTAAGGCTGAAGCAGATGATTTGAGCCCCAACAAAGTGGAGGCACCAAGAAACAGGAATGAGAAGGCACTTAAAAACTGATATCTGGGGGCGCCTGGGTGGCTCAGTCAGTTAAGCACCTGACTCTCGATCTCAGCTCAGGTCTTGATGTCAGGGTTGTGAGTTCAAGTCTTGAATTGGGCTCCATGCTGGGCATGGAGCCTTCTTAAAAAAAAAAACAACTGATGCCTGACGTTTTTAAAATAGCATCAAACTAGTCACCATTATAAAAATTCGTACTTTGGTGCAATTCCTTCTAGCAACTTCATAGTTTAGTAACTTTTTTCTCTTTAACTACAAGAGGGTTGGGGGTAAGTATCACAATCTTTTCAGAGCTTAGGAAGTCTCAAGATCTTAATCTAGCCCTCTATTGCCACATCTAACACATAGCTTTTAGTATGCAATTACATGGATGGCTATGAGTCTATTAACTGCCTTCCCTCCTGGGACTATAAATTCTTTAAGACAGTGACCATGTCTTTTGTCCTTAAAAAAGTACATGGCCTCATAGAAGGATACTCCTGAAACACTGGTTAAATGAATCAAACTGAATTGAATATGTTCCCTAGGTCTCTTATGATATTATTGCCTGATATAGAAACATATCCCTGGAGGAAATGTTCTTCATAATATCAGTATGATTGAGTTATTAATTTTAACAGGTGTTTTCAATGGTTAGATAACAACTATTGAGTGCTTTAGTATGTGAGATATTAGGGACATAGGACTTATTATTTCTCCCCTACCTCCCACCAGTATATCTCTAGAAATTGAAGCTAACATAATTTCCTGCCCTGGTAGGTAACACTGGGACCAGGCAAATTTTCCTGTTAACCCTATGTTAACCAATACTGGGACTAGGCATAGAAAATTTGTGGGAAATACTCTCCTGGAAGATGAGACCCAATGAAAACAGCTTCCTTAAGACCCAAGTCAAGGCCCTTACTTTGTTGTGCCCCCCAACTGACAGCCATTATGTCATAAACTCAACCTATCCCAACCAGTTTCCCACCATGCTAAACCCAATCCAGACCCAAAAATCCTATGAACACCCTTTCCCTAAACCTCCCATTTTGAGACATTACTAAGGCTCTGTTGAGGTAGGTCTCTTACTGGAGAGGTCTAATAAATAGCTTTGCTTCATCAGTGGGTTTTTCTGATGGGGAACTGACAGTCAACTCGACCTCTCTTTATGGTTACTGCTTCTTCCTACACTTCTTTCAGAAAATTTGGTTTTCAAAAGTATCAAAGTATAAAATGTATTTGTAAGACTGGACCTG
This sequence comes from Callorhinus ursinus, assembly GCF_003265705.2. Classification (NCBI taxonomy): domain Eukaryota; kingdom Metazoa; phylum Chordata; class Mammalia; order Carnivora; family Otariidae; genus Callorhinus; species Callorhinus ursinus. The sequence goes on from NW_027397089.1 coordinate 3,459,514, forward strand.
ATTTTATTTTGTACACAGAACCGAGTCAGCACACAGAGGGATGTGGCTAAAGTTTTCAGAGTCAACTCTCTGATGTTCTTATATATTTCATATTTAGGATCACAAATAAAACTTGGTTTGATGAATTATAATAATCTTAAATTTTACTTTCCTTTCTAAGCTGAAGAGTGAATATAAGCAAGAAAAACAAAGCAATTTATTCATTCTTTCAACAGATATTTATTTAATGCCTTCTATGGGCCAGGCAGGCTCTGTTCTGGATGTTATATTACAGTTGAAGGGGATGGAAAATAAATAAACTAACATATAGAAACTATATAGGGAATAAGAAATGCTGTTTAAACAATAGTCATTTAAGAAAATAATCAGTAAATAGCTAAAAGAAAAATGGAACTTCAGAAAAAGAAGAATCTTCTAGTTCTTTGAGCTAAGCATTTTATAATGTTAGTAGCTTGGCTACTCATTGAAGTGTCAACCCAGGCAGCAGGAGTATATTTTGTGTAGGGAGCTTCAGTACGAAGGAACATTCCGAGCAGTTTTGAGATTGAAATCTAGCATTGCCATCTCTTTGAAAAAAAGAACTGTGGCATTTGTACATAAAATGTTATACTTAACACTTCACTAATTAGAAACAGAGTATATGATGGATTCTAACTCCTGTCAATAAAGGCCAAGAGTAGGAAAAAGACCCCAAAAAACAAAACCCAGCATTTTCTTCATTGGGAGAGACTTGTACCACTACAGTGCATCCATTTGTCAGGAAATAAGCCAGAATGGCCCTTTGTGCAGAAAATAATTTCAAGTTAATTAATTAGACACTTAATTGGGAAAAGTACCATATTGCATCTAGAAAATAAAATTAAAGAGATGTATACATTTTCCCATTTGTTTGTTTTGTTTTTTTTCAAACTTCTGAGTTAAGCCTTTGATTTCCATACTTCAGTTACTGGTGGAAGGGCATGGGTAAACCATAAACAGTAATCAGCCAGGCTAATAGTACAAATTCCCACAGAAACGGCATCTGGGTTAATGAATACTCATAGGATACCTTGGCAGACTTTCAAAAATACCTAATAATGGCCTAAATTAACCTCCTGAGTAAATTAGTCTACCACATGCAGGGATGGGAGGCTATAGCCTCCTGCCTGTGCAGAGAGCAGAGAGGATTTGTAGGAATTGGGAATAATGACCACTTCAAATATGTGCACTTCGAGTATATTTGCTTCGAATCCTCTGCATTCTTCATCAGTAACCAAAAAAAGAAGAAAAAGAAAAAGAAAAATACCCTTCTTAAGAAGTTTCTGAGCATACTTAAAAAAGTCTTCTCAGTCTGATTTTCTTCACCATGAGCTCACTGACCCCAGCCAAGCTGAGACCTGGGATGCCTACACCACTATCAACCCTCAGTACACACACGCACAGTGAGTCAGTGCTTAAAGGGGAGAACGGAGGTAAAAACAGAGGGGGTATCCTGGTAACCCTTTTTAATGGTCTGAAACCACCCCCTGAGCTCCTGGGCAGATATCTTGTTACCCCCAACACTCCAAAGCTGGATGAAGTGGCAGTGATCAGAAATCAAATTTCAATTGTGTCAATACATGCACTTTTTTTTCTTCTGGGTTATCTCTATCCCTTCTTCACCCTTGTATCTATCAAAACCAAAAAATAGTTTTTGATAGAGATAGGAGCTTTGGAAGGAAGTAGAAGTAGCATACATCTGGGCTGGCCTCTAAATTTACTTACTAAGTTACATACTTTTGTTACTTACTGTAACAAACCACAATGCAAACCAATCAGGAAAATAAAGCTATCTAAACCTCACTACCAAAAAAAAAAATTTATTTAAGTGTAGACATGCAATGTTTTTGGTCACATTATAGCTAAAAAAAAAAGAGATATTATCTTTCTTTTATAATTTTGTTCTTATTGATTTATATTTCATAATTCCTTTCTGTGTATGATTTAAGAGTAATTTACAGAAAGAAAGAGAGAGCGAGCGAGCAGGGATTGCAGAGTGAGCAAGCAGGGATTGCTTTTAACGAGAAGTTGTCAGGTTAAATTGATTATAATACATTCCACTTCCAGCTAAAACAAGTTAACACAGAGCCAAATGTCTTTTAAATGTCAGCTTAAATAGGAGGGTTGGGAAGTTTCAGCACATAAATATTGTAGGAAGATTAAGGCAAATTTTGACAAGTCCCTTTCTGAAAAATAAAAAGAAGATTTAACCTTAGTGGTCAGAAGATGTGGCTCCAACTGGAGTGTAACTAAAAAATTTCTTGAACTTTACCTGGTTCTGCTTTAATGTGGACACGAGTTTCTGCAACGTGATATTTTCTTCTTCCAGCTCAGTGTAGTCCTGAAGGAGGCGGGCCTCTCGGAATTTGTATTCTCGGATTTCATCCTTCATCCGTATTCTCTGTAGCTCCACCATCTCATTGTTCTGAAACAACGGAATAAACAGTCAATATAAAACTTTCTTATTCTAGACTTAATAATGTGCAGATCTCTTGGTGGTTAAAGATAATAATAAAAACACCTCATAGAACAGAAGTCAGGACCACCTTCTTTTGAATAGCAATGTAGTGATATCTGTCAAAACTTTTTTTTAAAGATTTTATTTATTTATTTGACAGAGAGAGAGAGAGAGAGATTGACAGAGAGAGCACAAGCAGAGGGAGAGGGAGAAGCAGGCTCTCTGCTGAGCAGGGAGCCCGATGTGGGGCTCCATCCCAAGACCCTGAGATCATGACCTGAGCCGAAGGCAGATGCCTAATGACTGAGTCACCCAGGCGCCCCTGTCAAAACTTTTAAAAGCACATACACAAGATCCAGCAATTCTACATCAAAAAATCACTCTGCAGTATATTTTCATAGAGGTAAATAAAAGAGAAAAATAAATCCATGTATATTTACACAAAGAATTGGAAACAGTCTAAATGTTTGCTATTGGGGAAACAATGAAATAAATAATCATGCATCCATTGAATTGAGCATTATAAAATTATTAAAAAGAATGAGAAAAAAATGAGGAGCTTTATATACTAAAAGAGAAATATAGCCACAAAATATTGTGAAATATAAAAGAAAATTATAGATTAGTATGCATACAATACCAACTTTCCATACTCCGGGGGGTGGGGGAGTGTCCAACCACAAGTTTCCCAATAAGCCACATGGTCTGAACTGCCTTTTTTCAGCCCTTGGTCACCACTTGCTTCGGCCTCAGTAGCTTTCCCTGTGCTCCCCGACCAGGCTGGACTTGCCAGCTTGCTCCTGCCTTGAGGCTTTGCACTTCCCCTCCCAGAACTCCCTGCCTCCAGATCAGCGGTTCTTAACCTCATTTGCGCCATGACTCTCTTAGACAACATGCTGAAGGTGATGAAGGTCTTCTCAGGATAATATTTTAAAGGGAAGTGAAAGGGTTCAGAGCATGCCACCCCAAAATATGCCATTTTGACGTCCTGATTATTTTGAGCTGCAGGCCCTTGAGAAACAGGAGATGCAGGAAGGGCTCTCGGCCCTCCCTCTTTCTACCTGAAAGCAGGACACAAAATTTCCCCTGACAAAGGTGCTCTCCCTATACCAGAAGAGAAGAACGGTCTTATCAGCAGACACTGGGAGTTGGCACCAAAATGCACTTGTACAAACAAACCTATTAAAATAACTCTGATCTTCCATTAGTTTCCCCACACATTTCCTAGTCACTGTCCCACAACTTACTGCCCCTAGCCTAATTTATCATATCTTGTCACATCCCCACAATTCATCGTTCTTTGTGTAAAAAAGGCATATAAGTTTTGGGGCCTAAGGGCTTCTTTGGGTCCTTATTTTCCTTCTAAAGACTCCTGCGTACACATACAACAATTAAATTAATTTGTATGCCTTCTTCTTGTTTATCTATCTTATGTCAGTTTAATTCTTTGGCCCAGCCAAAGAGAGGAGGGAAACTTTCCTCGCTTGTAGCGTAAAAGGATTAAAAGGATACCGATTATATTGTTAATACAATATTTAAAAAAAATTATGATATGGTAATCAGTTAGTTTATCACAGTAATGGTCCCAAATTAATCATACTTCCCTGTGGAGTCTCCTCTCAAACTGACTCTGAGCTGGCCTCTGACTTGCTTTGACCCACAGAAGGCGGTAGAAGTGAGTGGGACTTTTGAGCCTTGGCCCCAAGAGGCCTGGTGGCTTTCGCTCTCTTGGAACACTGACACAGAATGAAGAAGCCAGGACAGCCTGCTGCAGCCATGTGGCCCAGCCCACAGTCAGCCCCAGCTGCTGAGCATGGGAGTGAGACTTCTTGGGCTATTTGGCTGGGTTGAGTGCCTGGGAGACAGCAGCTATGGGAGTGACCCCGGGCAAGTCCATAAGAACTCATCAGCTGAGTACAACCCATGTGACTGAGCCACAGAATCATGGGGTATTGTCTGTTCTACGTGTTCGGTGATTATACAACCAATAGTGTAATTATGCGCGCTTCTTGATTAACACAATGTATTAATCAGATTTAGTGGCAGATCTCAGAAATACCATCATTGCAAAGCAGTGATGGTATTTCAAAATACCTGAGATGTGGTATGAAAATACCAATCACAAAGTCACAGGTGATGCTAATGCTGCTGAGGTATTCACATAGGATACATTCAAATGGAAGAAAATGTTAAATTTCAGTCAGTCTAGTGAAAACAGAAATGAAATTATTTTTCCCATCCAAGCATCCCACCAAGTCTCCTGAATTCTATCCACAGACTCTTAGGACCCAGGTCAAAAAACTCTTCTGCTTCTACTTGTCATTTAGATCTCAATTCAAATGTCATTCTCCTCAGAGTGGCCTTCCCTGAACAGCCAAGATGAGACAGCTCCCTGGCCTTCACCCTACATGATTTACTTTATATATCAGCATTTAGCATACAGTAGATACTCAAAAAAATCACCGTTGACAGAATAGCACTAACGTTTACTCAAAACCATTCACTTACCTTTTTTACATTTATTAAATTTCCTTTTTGATCTGAACATAATGAACTTCTTCTGTATTGCTAATCAATGTGTCCCTAATAACCTGGCAAATTACAGGAATACAAATGGTTGGCACAAAATTTAAAGAAGAATATTGTTGCTGGGATGATGGCTTCTTGTCTTGCATTGTTTTAGAGCGGGGAACAAAGGGAGAATAACACACTTTGAAATAAAACATACCTAGATCTGTGAAATAACTAGACTTGTTATAATCTTTTCACTAGTCCAGCAACTTGGAGGCAGAAATGTTACTTTATTCCCCGGTCCTTGGACAATACTTTGAACATATGTATTCAATAGGTGTAGAATAAAAAAAAGAGTTTGGCTACAAAGCCAAATTACAACATTTCATTAAATTCTTTTATTTTGCAGAAACAGAATACCTTAATATAATACTTTTCTATTTCTTGAAAAACTTACCATTAACTGAATGATATATATTTATTTAGTTTTCCATATTTACCTACACAAAGATATGAAGAAGCCTGACAAACTGGATGCCAGTCATTTATATAAAATTGTAAAGAAAAATATTGGATACAAGAGATTCTATAAAATGTAAATGTATACACTGTAAAAAATGTAATGGCCAGAAGCCTAGCTTGTACACACTGAGAAATAACCATAAAATCCTACACAGTAAGATAGTAAATGTCAAACAAATTTAAGGCCACAGCAAAGCTAACGAGGATCACTAACAAACAAACCATAAAACATCTAATGAAGACTCCTGATGTTAATTAAGGAAAAGGGAGAGTGTGGCCGAGAGACTGGTTAAGTTGAAAGACTAGCTAACAACGAAACAGACATAAGGCCCAAAGGAAGAAAACTGGTCTTAAGAATTTTGCTAGAAGTCCTTGTTTTTTGAACTGCCAAAGATTACATTCTACGGGCAATATTCTTTGCTTCCATAATAAATTTAAAAGATTATTCCTGTTGTTTTTTGTGCCACTCAACATACACTTATCTACTACAATTTTTTATTCCTGGGATAAGATGGTGCTGAGCTCTACTAAAAACCCCCATAAAGAATAATGAGAGTGAGAAAATAAAGCAGGAGAGAAAGGGGAGAAAAAGGTACAACCAGGGAATGCTTTAGCCTTTCACCTCCAGGGACCTGAGCTCCAACTCCTCCTCAGGAAGAGCAGATGAACCTGAAACGTTTGGGGTAGACTATCCTCATGATTTGCATTGCACCTGAGCATAGTGGCATTCTTAGTTTTTTTTTTTTTTAATTTTTTATTGTTATGTTAATCACCATATATTACATCATTAGTTTTTGATGCAGTGTTCCATGATTCATTGTTTGTTCATAACACCCAGTGCTCCATGCAGAACGTGGCATTCTTAGTTTTAACTGATATTAAAAGGATTTCTTTATGTAGAAATAATAAATTCTATTTTTCGCAAGAAGAAAATAGAAACATGTTTCTATTTTTCATAACAAAAGTAATGTATAAAGAATAATGCCTCCCAGCTATATAGCTTAGTCTTTTAAAAAAAATTAATTATATTCATTGTCACATTAGGTCTTAATAATAGCTTATATGACATGGGCGACAAACCCTTCCGTTTACTCATCTGTAAAATGGGGATCCTAATACTTAACATTATGTGGTCATTGTGAGGATTTAATGCTGTAACATGGGGATAGGAGCAGAGATTCCAGACACACAGATAATTTACCATAACACAACAGAACAAGTGCTGTTAGAGGTTCATACCACAAGGCTGAGCAATCAATTACTCCTGGGTGAGTCAGCAAAAGCTTTATGAAGGAAGTTACATTTGAGCAGAACCTTGAAAGACAAGTAGAGTTAACAAAATCAATAAGGAGGACAGACTTTCCAGTCAGAAGTAAACTTCTGAAACAAAAGCTGAGTCATATTTGTGTTGAGGGCAGTGTTAAAATACCCAATAGTCAAATTGGGCATTTCTTGGGGGATCAGTAAAGATAGAGCACTAACAGAGAGACAGAAAGAGAAATTCACAAAAATCTAGAAAATAGCCAATTATTTTCAGCTTATGTCTAAGTTCCACATTATTTCACACAATAAAATGTTAAATTACAGACTAATGTTGTTAATCTATAGGGTAGGAAAAGAAGCAAAATGTTTTCAGTGCTTAGAACCTTTAAAGTTCTTAACTGGGCTGAGGTTTAGAAAATAGTGCAGTTTGGTGTGGTTGGAGCAAAGTAACTTGAGACGATTTTGCAGGAAATTCTATGTCAAACAAAATAATTTGGAGAACCATCAAAGTCTCTCAAGCAAAGCAGCCATGTGATCAGACCTATGTTTTGGCAAGTGACCCTGCTGAGAGCAGGGACGGTGGGCTGTAAAAAGAAAGAGCCACAGAAAATGGGCTGAGCAGCCGCTCCAAGAGCCCAAAGTGAGGGATGATGGGAAATGTGGAGAGACATTGCAGTTAGAATGGTTGACATAAGAAATGAAGAAAAAAAAACAGAGTAAGGATAAAGATACCTACATCGAGCAGTAAGAAGAAAAGACAACCACAACAAAATGAACGTGAGCGTTAGTGACGTGGCTTATAAACAGTTATAAGTAGCATTAACTTGGATAGTCAAAGCCGGAACTTCTGATCTGTGAGTGGAGTAAAGGAGAACAGCCGCACCGGTCCAAGGGGAGGACGCTGGAGAGGGGAACGGAGCAGGTACTTCTCACTTCTCTCCCACAGAGTTGCCACTGCCAGGCAGTTTGCTTATTTTATTTTCCTTCACTTGGCCAAAAGTGAACACTTCTCTTGTTGGTGAGAGGAGTGGACCATTGTTCTCTTTGCCTCTCCCCAGCCAAGAATTCTCCGCCCTGGGGCCAAGAATGCCTGGCCTGGGGTAGGTTAGGGGTGGGGGACAGAGAGGGAAAGGGGTGACACTCTAACCCAAGGGAGCCCGCTGACGCTGCTGTCTGCACTGCCCTAACCCTCCATGCCCTAGGACAGGCACACACTTCATCTGAGGATTCCATGAGCACAAGACTTTGAGTTTCTTTTGCAAGGAAAGAAGGATGAGGCTCCTGGATGACACAATCCGTGGGACAGGCCCTGACCTCCCACTTCCTCGACCTCAGCTCAGGTGATCTGCTCTTCTATCCCACATCAGCCACTCATTCTGTGATGTTGTCACCAATAACCACACCTCCTATTCTTCCAAATCATCTCCAGTTCTCCCAACCCAGCCACTCTTCCACCTTTGACCTCCAACTTGCTCATTACCTAGGACCTTGGGTCTTCAATTCCCTCCTCACCCAGCTTCAATCCCACTGTTGTCATGCACTCTCTTACCAACACATTTAACTCCCTTGCATCCCTCTCTCTCGATCATAAAGCCTAACTCTGTCTTGCATGCCCAAAGCTAAACATGTCCAAAGCCGAACTCCAACACTTACTAACCTTGGCCAAGTTTATTTACTTCTCCATGTCTGCTTCTTGTCCTGTAGGGGGAACTACCTCTGGGGGTTGCTTTGTGGATTAGAATGGTTTCTGGTAGGAGGGATCAATTAAAAAACCAAAAAAGTCCTGAATCTCTCAAATTCAACAGGCCTTAAGCCCTAGTGGCCATACTCTGTGTCCACAATGTAGTAAGTTTCCTGCTTCTCTCTTTTCCTATTTTCAGTTTCTCCTTCCCTCCCAAGGATCTTGCCTCACATTTCCTTGGTGGTGGTAGTATGGGGAGAGGGGAGGGAGGCAAGGAGGTGTGGCTCCTATTCCCATTCTCATCTTAATTTCTTCCAATCTACTCTATATAGTTTAAAGATAATAAATCCTGCCTTAAAACAAACAAACCTTGACCTTTGTATCTGTATTTCTATTTCTATATCCATGATCGTCCTTTCTCAGATCACATTTGTCTTCAGTCCATTCTGATGAACACTGAACCTGCTCTTGTCAAAGTCATCAATGACTTGCATGTTGCCACTGAACTCAGCACACCCATGTTTTCCTCTTACTCCATTTCGTCAACAGCATTTACCACTCCCTCCTTTTTGAAACACTTTCTCCTGTTGGCTTTTCAGACATCTAAACTAACCTCACTGGTTATTGCAGTCCCTTCTGACTTTCTCCCCATCCTTCTCTGCTCAACCTCTAAATGTTGACCTTTCCAAATCTATACTGAGCCCCTCCCTTTTCTGTCTACTCACTACCCAAAGGCAAACTTGTCCAAGTCTTTGGCTTTCAATATACCACCTATATGCTAATGATTGTCAAATCCTTACCAGGGCTAACAGAACCCCATGGGCGTTGACTCCTGCCTCCCTTAAAGAGCTCATCATCTCACTTTCTCCTACTACTCATCCATGAGGCTCCTTTCCCTGGCCTTTTTGGTCTCAACCATCTCAAGCTGGGTCCTGCTTCAGAGTTTCACATTTTCAATTCCCTTCTCCTTGTTCACATTGCTATTCTTCATTAGGATCTCAACCTAAATGTCATCTCTATAAGAAGTTTTCCCTGATCATTCAATCTAAAGTTGCCACCCAGTCACACTCAAATAACCCTGTGTTAATGGTCTGAAAAGTGTTTATCACTACCTATTTATTTGTTTGCTTATTGGCTATTTCCCCCCCACTGGATGTAAGAGCCATGAGAACAGGAATTTTGTCAGTAATTGTTCACCACAGTGCCCCAGGATCCAGGGGGGCATATCAGTCATGGTATTTGTATCCTAGAGCTCAACTTATCACTTCCAGTCTGGATAGGATTAGTGGTAGCATGAAGGAAAGCTGGGGAAACCTTTTTTAGGGATGAGCATATTTTATACATCTAAGTTCACAGATTGAAGAAAAAAAAAAACCACACCTACAAAGCAAGTCCCATGTAAAATTCTCTAGCGTTAAAAAAAACCCTTATTGGTGACACCCATTCCATATATGTTTATACTTTATTCCACCTCTAGAAATTTTCACTAAGAAAAGATCTGATAAACTCATTTACTGTAGGTATATGTGACTGACATGACTTGGGATGTTATCTCTTATAAGAATGGATACAATTAATGAGGAACAGAACAGCACATCTCTGTGATAACAAACTGATGGACATAGAAGGATCTTAATCCAAAATCACAATAAGACAAATCCTATTGCTCTATCAGGTAGTAATGTGGATTTTACAAGGGAACACAATATCCAGAGCACCAAAGAGTCAGCATCTTCAAATACAGTCCAGACTTAATAAATAGGAAAAACAAATAGGGCATGTTTGAAATGTGGCTTAAAACAAACACGCTCAGCAAGAAAAAGTTAATATAAGGAGATTTGTCATGGCTGAGAAAGAGTAACAAAGGAGGAGAGAATTAAAACTTCAAGACAGCATTTCCCACAGTGAGTTTTAAAGTAGGCTAGCTCTATATAGGGTTACTAGAAGGCATTCAAAAGTAAGTTTAGAAAATAGTAGGTTAAATAAAGTTACCTACCCTCCCTCCCTTCCTCCCTCCCTCCCTTTCTTCCTTCCTTCCTTCCTCCCTCCCTTTCTTTCTTTTTCTTCCTTTCTTTCTTTCTTTCTTTCTTTCTTTCTTTCTTTCTTTCTTTCTTTCTTTCTTTCTTTCTTTTTCTTTTTCTTCTTTCTTTCTTTCTTTCTTTTCTTCTTTCTTTTACTTCTGGACTTCTCAGAGCCCTTCATTTGCTAGTGTGCTTTGAGACTTTGTAAGAGGAAGACATGGTATGCAGCATTTGCTAAATTTATTTGACCACAAGACTTCTGCCTTTTAAAGAAACATTTTGAACAACCCGCAGACCAAATCATTGAAAAATGTTACTCTGAGACAGTAAAAAATGATAGTATCTGTACAGCTGAATGGGATAAACCACCAAGCTCCTTATCCCTTGCAACTGCCAAGGGCTGAATGGACCATCAGATTTAAATAATGGCATAAAATTGAAAGTAGAGGAGTAGATGGATATAAAAAAGGGTAAGACAAGATGATCAAGTCCTGATTGGCCATAAATGAGTGACTATACAAGAGGGACAAAGCCTGCACTGCTGGGTGGGCAGGTGACCCGGACACAGAAAAGGTGGAGGCATGGATCTGAGGGATGCCTAGAATACACAAGAGGAGATTGTCTGCTCTTCTGGGAGGGCTTCCTGGATAGGCAGGTGCAAACTCCCCTGTCTGGGGCCGAGGGAGGAGGCTGGCACCCTTTCTCTTCTCCATCCTTCAGCATAAACTAACTTCAATAAGCAACACAGCAACAACAGTGGCAGCCTAAACCACTTACACCAAGCCCCCACCCCCACTGTGCTCTACAGGTGCTGCTTTTCTTGAGCAAGTGTGCCTGAGAACAAATGCAATGGGCCCCTCCCACAGAGATCAACACAAGCTCCCCACATGTACCAGTCTATTGACCATAGAGTGCTGCAAAGCTTCAGCTCTAGTGGAAATAGCATCAGGTCTCTTTTAAGAAGTAGACCAGAGCACACCTACTTAAAACTTGCCATTGGAAGTCAAAAGAAAGCCAGAGTAGCAATACTTATATCAGACAAACTAGATTTTACACCAAAGACTGTAATGAGATGAAGAAGGACACTATATCATAATAAAGGAGACTATCCAAGAAGAAGATCTAACAATTTTAAGTATTTATGCCCCCAATATGGGAGTACTGATATATATAAAACAACTAATAACAAACAAAAAGGAGCTCATTGATAATAATACAATAATAGTAGGGGACTTTAACACCCCACTTACATCAATGGACAGATCATCTATGCAGAAAATCAACAAGGAAACAATGGCTTTGAATAACACACTGCACCAGATGGACTTAACAGATATATTCACAGCATTTCGTCCTAAAGCAGCAGAATACACATTCTTTTTTTTTTTTTTTAAGATTTTATTTATTTGACAGAGAGAGACACAGCGAAGAGAGGGAACACAAGCAGGGGGCATGGGAGAGGGAGAAGCAGGCTTCCCGCGGAGCAGGGAGCCCCATGCGGGGCTCGATCTCAGGACCCTGGGATCATGACCTGGAGCCAAAGGCAGACGCTTAACGACTGAGCCAACCAGGCGCCCCAGAATACACATTCTTTTTGAATGCACGTGAGACATTCTCCAGAAAAGATCACATTCTAGGTCACAAATCAGGCTCAGCGAGTACAAAAATATTGATCATACCATGCATAGTTTCACATGCATAGTTCACAATGCTATGAAACTTGAAGTCAACCATAAGAAAAAGTTTGGAAATACCACAAATACATGGAGGTTAAACAACATGCTACTAAAGAACAAATGGGCTACCAGAAAATTAAAGAATAAATAAAAAATACATGGAAACAAATGATAATGAAAATATGATGGTCCAAAACCTTTGGGATGCAAGAGCGCCTGGGTGGCTCAGTTGGTTAAGTGTCTGACTCTTGATTTTGGCTCAGGTCATAATCTCAGGGTTGTGAGATCAAGCCCTGTGTCTGGCTCTGTGCTGAGCGTGGAGCCTGCCTGGGATTCTCTGATTCTCTCTCTTCCTCTCCCTCAGCCCTTCCCCCCACTCATGTTCTTTCTTGCTCTCTCTCTCTAAAACAAATAAATCAATCTTAAAAAAAAATAAAACCTTTGGGATGCAGCAAAAATTGTCATAGGAGGGAAGTAAATAGCAATACAGGCCTACCTTAAGAAGCAAGAAAAATCTCAAATAACCAACCTAACCTTACACCTAGAGGAGCTAGAAAAAGAACAACAATGAAGCCTGAAACCAGCAGAAGGGAAATAATGAAGATCAGAGCAGAAATAAATGATATAGAAACTTAAAAAGCAGAACAGATCAATGAAACCAGGAGCTGGTTCTTTGAAAAAACTAATAAAATTGATAAGCCTCTGGCAAGATTTACCAAAAAAAAAAAAAAAAAGTACCCAAATAAAGTCACAAACGAGAGAGGAGAAATAACAACCAAAAAAAGGAGAAATAACAACCAACACCACAGAAATACAAACAATTATAAGAGTATGAAAAATTATATGCCAACGAATTGGACAATCTGGAAGAAATGGATAAATTCCTGGAAACATATAAACTACCAAAACTCAAATAGGAAGAAGTAGAAAACTTGAACAGACTAGCAAAGATATTGAATCAGGAATCAAAAATCTCCCAATAAACAAAAGTTCAGGGCCAGATGGCTTTCCAGGGGAATTCTGCCAAACATTTAAAGAAGAGTTAATACCTATTCTTCTCAAACTTTTCCAAAAAATAGAAATGGAAGGAAAACTTTCAAACTCATTCTACGAGGCTAGCATTACCTTGATTCCAAAACCAGACAAAGACCCCATTAAAAAGAGAATTACAGGTCAATATCCCTGATGAACATGGATGCAAAAATTTTCAATAAGATGCTAGCAAATCGAATCCAACAGTAAATTAAAAGAATCATTCACCATGATCAAGTGCAATTTATTCCTTGGCTGCAAGGATGTTTCAGTATTAGCAAATCAATCAATATGATACACCACATGGGGGCGCCTGGGTGGCTCAGTTGGTTAAGTGCCTTCGGCAGGGGTCATGATCTCAGGGTCCTGGGATAAAGCCCCGCATCAGGCTCTCCACTCAGTGGGGAGTCTGCTTCTCCTTTCACTCTCCCTCTGTTCTCTCTCTCTCAAATAAATAATAAAATAAAATCTTTAAAAAAAAGAACACTCCTTAGAAAGAAAAACAAAAACAAAACGTGATACACCACATTAATAAGAGAGAGGATAAGAACCATATGATCCCCTCAATAGATGCTGAAAAAGCATTTGACAAAGTACAGCATCCATTCTTGATAAAAACCCTGAACAAAGTAAGGATAGAGGGAATATACCTCAACATCATAAAGGCCATATGCAACCCCCCCCCCCCCACAAAACCCACAGCTAATATCATCCTCAATGGGGAAAAACTGAGAGCTTCCCTCTACGGTCAGGAACACGACAGGGATGTCCACTCTCACCATTGTTACTTAACATATGCTGGAAGTCCTAACTTCAGCAATCAGACAACAAAAAGAAATAAAAGGCATCCAACCAGCAAAGAAGAACTCAAACTCTCACTATCTGCAGATGACATGATACTGTATGTAGAAACCCCAAAAGATTCCACTGAAAAATTGCTTGAACTGATAAACAATGTAAGGTCACAGGATACAAAATCAATGTACAGAAATCTGTTGCATTTCTATATACCAATAATGAAGCAGCAGAAAGAGAAATCAAGGAATCAATCCCATTTACAACTGCACCAAAACCCATAAGATACCTAGGAATAAACCTAACCAAAGAGGTAAAAGATCTGTACTCTGAAAACTGTAGAACACTTATGAAAGAAACTGAAGATGACACATAGAAATGGAAAAACATTTCATGTTCATGGATTAGAAGAACAAATATTGTTAAAATGTTTATACTACCCAAAGCAATCTACACATTTAATGTAATTCCTATCAAAATACCACCAGCATCATTCACAGAGTTAGAACAAACAATCCTAAAATTTGTATGGAACCGCAAAAGACCCTGAATAGTCAAAGAAATCCTGAAAAAGAAAAGAAAAGATGGAGGCATCACAATTCCAGACTTCAAGTTATATTACAAAGCTGTGGTCAGCAAGACAGTATGGGACTGGTACAAAAAGACACACAGATCAATAATACAGAATAGAAAACCCAGAAATGGACCCACAACTGTATCTTTGACATATATCAACTAATCTTAGACAAAGCAGGAAAGAATATCCAATGGAAAAGACAGTCTCTTCAACAAACGGTGTTGGGAAAATTGTACAGCAACATGTAGAAAAATGAAACTGGACCACTTTCTTACACCAGACACACAAAAAAATTCAAAATGGATGAAAGACCTAAATGTGAGACCTGAAACCATGAAAATCCTAGAGGAGAAAACAGGCAGCAACCTCTTCGACCTAGGGCGTAGCAACTTTTTACTAGACACGTTGCCAGAGGCCAGGGAAACAAAAGCAAAAATGAACTACTGTGACTTCATCAAGATAAAAAAACTTCTGCACAGTGAAGGAAACAATCAACAAAACTAAAAGGCAACCTTCAGAATGGGAGAAGATATTTGATAATGACATATCTGATAAAAGGTTAGTATCCAAAATCTGTAAAGAACTTATCAAACTTGGGTGCCTGGGTGGCTCAGTCATTAAGCGTCTGCCTTCGGCTCAGGTCTTGATCCCAGTGTCCTGGGATCGAGTCCCACATCGGGCTCCCTGCTCTGCAGGAAGCCTGCTTCTCCCTCTCCCACTCTCCCTGCTTGTGTTCCTGCTCTCGCTATCTCTCTGTCGAATAAATAAATAAAATCTTAAAAAAAAAGAACTTACCAAACTCAACTCCCAAAAAACAATCCGGTTAAGAAATGGGCAGAAGACATGAATAGACATTTTTCCAAAGAAGTCAGTCAGATAGTTAAGAGACACATGAAAAGATGCTCAACATCACTCATCCCATCAGGGAAATACAAATCAAAACTACAACCAGAGACTACCTCACACTATCAGAATGGCTAAAATGAAAAACCCAGGAAACGATAGATGTTGGCAAAGATGCAGAGAAAGGGGAACCCTCTTACACTGTTGATTGGGAATGAAAACTGGTGCAGCCACTCTAGAAAACAGTATAGAGGTTCCTCAGAAAGTTAAAAATAGAACTAATCTATGACCCAGCAATTGTACTACTAGGCATTTACCTTAAAGACCTGAAAACACTGATTTGCAGGGATACATGCACCCTGAAGTTTACAGCACATTATCAACAATAGCCAAATAATGGAAAGAGCCCAATGTCCATCGACTGATGAATGGATAAAGAAGATGAGGTGTATATATACATAGACTATTACTCATCCATGAAAAAGAATGAAATTTTGCCATTTGCAATGACGTGGATGGAACTAGAGTTATTATGCTAAGTGAAATAAGTCAGAGAAAGACAAATACCATATAATGTCACTCATGTAGAATTAAAAAAATGAAACAGATGAACACAGGGGAAAACAAAGAGAAAGGAAAACCATAAAACAAACTCTCAACTATAGATAACAAACTGAGGGTTGCTGGAGGGAAGGTGGACAGGGGATGGGTTTAATAGGTGATGGGCATTAAGGAGGGCACTTGTTATGATGAGCACTAGGTGTTGTATATAAGTGATGAATCACTAAATTCTACTCCTGAAACCAATGTGGAATTTAAATAAAAACTTAAAACTTAAAAGTAAGAGAAGAGTAATAGCTATAACAAAACCAAGACTCTAATTCTCACTTTGAGGTGTACATAAATCTTGCTCTGAAGAAAGTGGTACTATGATGAGTTAACGATGCTAGACTGAATTTGAAGCAACAAAGTCATCTTTCCCATTGGATATCTGCCTCCAGTAGAAAGAAGCCAAGGACCAACCCATTTCACAAGCAGTTCACATTTCACTGCCTCATTTCAAATATTTATCAAAAGCAAAATCTTGACAGCAAAGTAAAATCTGTCCTTTTGTTGTAAACATTTGAAATAAATGGCACAAAATAAATAAAATATGACTATCTTATATCTTGATTTGTAGTTTTTTCCTTTTGTTTGTATAAAAGTACATTAAAAGAATTCAGACATTACTCTATTTTTTAAAGATTTTATTTATTTATTTGAGATAGAGAGAGAGCAAGAGCAGGTGGCAGAGGGAGAAAGCCTGATGCGGGGCTCGATCCCAGGACTCCAGGATCAAGACCTGAGCTGAAAGCAGACCCTTAACTGACTGAGCCACCCAGACGTCCCACAGACATTATTCTAAATTAAAAAAAAATAGATGTAAAACATTTGCATTGTATCTTAGTTGAGTGGAACATGCGTTTTACAGGAAAGCTTTTTGTGTAAGATTTTTTTTGGTATCAATTTTTTTTAAAGATATTATTTATTTGAGAGACAGCATGAGCAGGAGGGGCAGAGGGAGAGAGAATTTGAAGCAGACTCAGCGCTGAGCATGGAGCCCTATGTGGGGCTCGATCTCATGACCCTGAGATCAGACCTGGGCAGAAACCAAGAGTTGGCTGCTTAACCAACTGCACCACTCAGGCACCCCTGGTATCAAGTTTATTAAGATACAATTCACATACCTATAATCCACCCATTTAAAATGTAAAATTCAGTGGTTCTTAATATAGTCACAGCGTTGAGACCATCACCACAATCAATTTTAGAACATTTTTATTACTTCAGAAGTAAATTCCATACCTTTTAGCTACCCCCCTCACAGCCCACCCCATCTTTTCCAGACTTAGGCAACTACTTGCCTCTATTGGACATTTCATATAAATGCAATCATATAATATGTGGTCTTTTAAGACTGTGTGGAAGATTTTAAACAGCTGGTAACTGCTAATAAAATATCTTTGTTTTTCGAAGTCTACAGACAGCTTTACTATAGCACAAAACATATTTCACTCTACATCAGCAAAGTACTACATTGTGCTGGCATATATCCAGCAAATATCAGATCTCGTAATTGTGATACTACATTTCACAGGAAAGCATGATTGTTTAAATTTCCTTCAATAGCTGCAAGTTATTTTTTATCAATAAACTGTGGCTTTGTGACCTGGGTATTGTAACCTGAATATACTGATCTGTTTTGGAATGAGCTTTTTATACACATAAATATTGGAATCTTTTGTCTTTTCTATAACCAACTTTGAAATCAGGAAACCATGATCATTTCCCAAAGTAGTCTACTTACCTCTTGCTTAGTTGTTTGATTTTTCTTTTAATTTCTCTTTCTTAAATTTAAAGATATAAATCACCATAATGAATGATGGTATGACAGTTTTCTGATCGTATCTCCTTATAACTATAAATATATATGCTGCCCCGATTACACAATTACTGTGATAATTTATTAAATGGAAAGGGGAAATTTAGGTAAGACACTAACTAGATTTGAATCTACATTGTACAATAAACATGAAGGCTGGGTTCACACATATTCCAGAAATAGTTCAATCTTTAGCAGTTACCCCTTCACCTCAGCTTCTCATACTTTCCTGTGATCTTACTGTAAAGAATGATCTAATTAACCAAAGAGATAAATAGCATCAACAGGATCAAAGTCGTTGATTATGATAAGCAATTTTAGTCCCATTACCAAGGGAACACACTATATATAGATTTTTTATTGAAAAGAGATATTGTGAAAGGTAACAAAGTGAACAAAAAAGGTGGTAATGGTGTACATTAAAGTGATTTTCAAATTATTTTTATCTATCTTTTAAAGATTTATTTATTTGAGAGAGAGAGAGAGAGAGAGAGCGTGCATGTGGGCATGCAGGGGCGGAGGGGGGGGAGTGGCAGAGGAAGAGAGAGAATCCTAGCAGAGTCCTCACTGAGCTCAGAGTCCAACACAGGTCTTGATTCCACAACCCTGAGATCATGATCTGAGCCAAAATTAAGAGTCAGACACTTAACTGACTGAGCCGCCCAGGCACCCCTGAGAGAGAGGCATCTATTTTACACAGAGGTGGGTGTTAGAGTAAAAATAGGATTAAGCTACATGAGCAGCAAGATATAAAAGGCTCTTCTATAAACTTGTGTCTTGGCTTCCCTGGAAACAGGTATCTTGTGTGTATTTTAGTGGTTCATAACCTGAACACAAATCACATCCACTGAGATTAAGAAAGGGCCCTGAAGCTATGTCTGGAAGGCTCAGACCTCTCTGTCTGCCTGTTTTCCTTCTCCTGCTGTACCACACCCTTTAGTTTATCAAAGCTGAGAGGGGGCAGAATAAACCACTCCAGAATGTGCCACTTTGACATGTGGATTATTTGGAGCTGAAGACAACCAGGAGCCCAGCAGACTCAGGAAGATTTTTTTTTTTTTTACCTCCCCCTGAACTGCCTTAAAGAATTTAGATAGGGGGCCTATACCAGGAAGAGAGATATTACCAGAGAGAACTTTTTATACCAGAAAGAACTATCTACATGACATGGCAAATATCTGTTTACCAAACACTGGCTCTTCCCATCCTCCTGTGAATTATCTTCCACCCTTTAAAGTCTCAGACCCCTACCCCCTCCTTCCTTAGCTCAGGATAGCATATAAGCCTCAATTACCTGACTGCTGGGGAGTCTCCTATTTTTTATGCGGCACCCTTACATACAAAATTTGTCTCCTGTTAATCAGTGTTTTGTCAATGCAGTCATTAGACCAGCCAAAGAACCTAGAAGTGAGGAAGGGAAAGGTTTCTGGCCCTACAAAGCCTTATGTGAATATACACTGTGGAATCATGTGAGTCCTTTCAATCACCTGATCCTGTATAAATTGCTGCAACTTTAGTAAAAGCAAATAGAAACAGAGACTGAGACTAGGAAAGCAGAGCGCAATAATGATGAATTCCAGCAACCAGCCAGGAAGACAACACACAGAGGCTGAGAAGGCAATAGCCTCCCTCCCTCGAATCCTGCATACCCAGGCGGGACACAGCGGCTCCGTTACTGGAGGGCAGACAACACAAATCAGCCCTGAATTGAAACAGAGGTGTCCAGGATATGAACTGCAGCAGAAAATTTTTACCTTCCTAAGAAAATATTCTGAGGCATTTTCTTCACATTCTCTGCAACAGTAAGAAACACTTGGAATAGAACATTTTTCCCATAAATTATATCTTTGCAGATAGATTTCAGGGTGAAATACTAGCAGAAATTCAGTTATATTTGAAAGATATACATATATATGTATGTATATATAAATACACTCAGCAACATTTTTTCCTTCTTGGCAGGTGAAGATAAATAGATTCTAAATCTTGTGGTTTTCTCTTTCTCTTATATGAAAATAACTGCTTTATTGTCATTACTTATTTTACAATCACTCAAAGTGAATTTTCAACCATTTACACTGTCATTGAAGTGGGAAACTTTGATTATTTTAATGTTGTAATAAAAGTTGTTTTAACTACACACATATGACTTATTAGACATAGGAAAGCAATTTCTCAGGCATAAAAAAAGACAGCAAGAGAACATATGATTCAACCATATATAACTAACATGTAATAGTAGTATTTGGTAATTAAATAGGGTATAAGTAGTGAAGTAAAAAGAACCTGGAGTGTATATTTTACTACAATAATGAGTAAACTGAGGCCCAGAGAGATTAAGGAAATTGAGGTAGATCAACAGAGGTAGGAAACGACAGCTCTAGGTTTTGACCCAGGTCCCCCAGATCCCTAAGTCTGAGCTCCTTTCTTTTTCTTTTTCTTTTTTTTTTTAAAGATTTTTATTTATTTATTTGAGAGAGAGAGGGCACAAGCAGGCAGAGGGGCAGAGGGAAAGGGAGAAGCAGGCTCCCCACCAGGCAGGGAGCCCGACACGGGGCTCAATCCCAGGACCCCGGGATCGTGACCTGAGCTGAAGGCAGCTGCTTAACTGACTGAACCACCCAGGTGCCCCTGAGCTCCTTTCATTAAGACACCCTAACTTCATCTCCTGCCTTCATTCAGGCAGAAAGCCAAGGAAAACAGACTGAAAGGAAAAGAGTAAAATACACAAGGTGAAAATGAGGAGTTCTCCGCAAACTGAAATGAATTCTTTATTTTGTGGGCCCTCAAACTCAGAAGGAAGCTGGAATCATTCTGCAAACAGAGAAATAAGGGGTCATACCCTCAAGCCCTAAGCAGATCCTTATTTGGCTCAAAGAAAGGACCCTAATTCAGGGAGAAAATGGAGTGTTTGGGGGTTGAGAACATGCTTTACCTCCTGGGAGACTCAGAGTTCTACACAGGGGCTCAAAAATGGCTCCCTTCCCCCAGGCCTGGGAAAGAATTTTGGAAAGCATGAGCAAGCATCTCCTTTTGGCACCTGGTCAGGGGCGCATACAGCTTGTGAGCTGTCCTCTTGAAGAAAGCATGATGGCTTCTGGCGGGTGAGCAACTGGTATCTATGTTGTTCTTGAAGACCCCACTGAACACACTTCACACATAGGGTCACTCTCACTTGGCAGAGAAGAGAAGCTTTCATACTAAACAAAGTCTAATAAGAAGGCCTTTCATAGATACCCAAAGGCCAGTGATGTATTTTTCCCTGCCCTGAATTTCGATTAGCATCTTAGGCAACAAACCTGAAAATGACTGAGAAATGTCTGCATTTAGTCTGCGGGTCAAGGCCCAGGCAATACTATAAAATATATATTAAGAGTCACTATTAACCAAACAAACTTTCAGTGTGCTTGGAGGTGTATGGATATTTCTTAAGATTATTCCAGAGTTTCACTTTTTTTTATCTTGTCATACTTTTACCTAAAAACTCTGGTAATTACTTTTTGCTTTGCTTATTTAACATTTTAGTGAGATCTAAATAGTGAGATAAAATATGTTCCCATCTACTATTTAGTCAATCAAGATACGTGTGAGATTTGTGGCACCTGGGGGGTACAGTCAATTAAGCGTCCAACTCTTGATTTTGGCTCAGGTCATGAGATAAAACCCCGTGTCTATGCTGGGTGGGGATTCTGCTTAAGATTCTCTCTCCCCCTCCTTCTGTACCACCCATCCTTCTCTACCCAAAAAAAAAAAAAAAAAGGTATGTGTGAGATAGCTTTCATTATTTGTGGTACCTCACTTAATTTCATCTCCATCAAACCTTTATGATTTTAGTAAAGCTCCCATTCTCTAGAAACACTTAGACTGAAAGACTTCTAAAATGTGAATTTTTCAGTAAGCCAGAACTGCTCTTTGTAAAGAATCAGTTATAAGACAAAAATAGTATCAATTATATTCAAAATGTAAAGATAAACTGTATTATTTTATTACTATTAATATGTCAAGATGTTTTGTTCATCATTATTTTAATCTCTTTCATTAATAAATTGAAAATATAAGTAATGATATTTTAGATCAAATTTAATCATAAACTAATATATGTTAGGACCTGAGAAAGACATGACTGGCTTACAACAAGTCAATTTTAAGCAAACAAAACTAAGTAGCATTGGCAAAGTCAAAGCCAAGAATTTTAGCATATACAGTTGACCCTTGCGCAATGTGGGGGTTAGGACCACTAATGAACATCCCATGGTGCAGACTTCAACTCCCCTAAAAACTCAAAAACTTAACAACTAATAGCCTACTCTTGGCTGGAAGCCTTACCAAGAACGTGAATAGTCAATTAACAGATATTTTGTATGTTATATATATTATATACTGTATTCTTACAATAGAGTAAACTAGAAATAAGAAAATGTTATTAAATGTCATTAAAAAATTCATAAGGAGGGGCGCCTGGGTGGCTCAGTCGGTTAAGCGTCTGCCTTCGGCTCAGGTCATGATCCCAGGGTCCAGGGATCGAGCCCCGTGTCGGGCTCCCTGCTCAGCAGGCAACCTGCTTCTCCCTCTCCCATTCCCCCTACTCATGTTCCCTCTCTTGCTGCCTCTCTCTCTCTGTCAAATAAATAAATAAAATCTTTAAAAAAAAAGTCATAAGAGGGTGCCTGGGTGGCTCAGATGGTTAAGCGTCTGCCTTCGGCTCAGGTCATGATCCCAGGGTCCTGGGATCGAGTCCCGCATCCGGCCCCCTGCTCCTTGGGAGCCTGCTTCTCCCTCTGCTTCTCTCTCTCTCTCCCTCTGTTTCTCATGAATAAATAAATAAAATCTTTAAAAAAAAAAAGTCATAAGAAAAGGGCGCCCAGGGGGCTCAGTTGGTTAAGCGTCTGACTTAGGCTCAGGTCATGATCTCAGGGTCCTGGATTCATCCCCACTCAGCAGGGAGTCTGCTTTTCCACTTCCTCTCCCTCTGCCCCTCCCCTGCTGTCTCTCTCTCAAATAAACAAAAATATTTTATTTTTTAAAAAATATTTTATTTATTTATTTGGCACAGAAAGTGAGAGAGCACAAGCAGGGGGGAGCAGTAGAAGGATGGGGAGGAGCAGGCTCCCCAATGTAGAGCTTGATCCCAAGACCCTCGGATCATGACCTGAACCTAAGGCAGACGCTCAACCAACTGAGCCACCAAGGTGCCCCTATTTTTTTATTTTTGTTTTTAAATAAATCATTTGTTTTTATTTGAGAGAGAGGGCACGAGTAGGGGGAGGAGCAGAGGGGAAGCAGACTCCCTGCTGAGCAGGGAGCCCAATGTGGGGCTTGATCCCAGGACCTAAACTGAAGGCAGTCACTTAACCAAACCACCCAGGTGCCCCATAAATAAAATCTTAAAAAAAAAATCATAAGGAAGAGAAAATACGTTTACAGTACTGCAAATATTGATACTATAAATTTATATACAGTTATTGAAAAAAATCCACATGTAAGTGGACCCACACAGTTTTAACCCATGTTGTTTATGGGTCATCTGTATTCCTAATGAGTTACTGACCAGTGTCTCAGGCATCCGATTTATGGTGACATCAGAAGGCAAAGTTGAAAGTATTATAAACCCAGAAAATTTTGTCTCTAAAAGTGAGGGGGAGCAAAATACATCACCTCAAAAATGTCACTTTGGCATGTGGATTATTTCTTGAGCTGAAGACAATCACGGCCCAACAGACTTAAGAAGAGCTGCTCACCTTCCTCTTAACTGCCTAGAAAAATAGGCAGATGGAGGAGACAGCTAATATCAAAGATAACTTTTTATCAGAAAGACCTGCATGGCAAGGCAAACACCAGTTTACCAAACATTTGCTCTACTCATTTTCCTGTGAATTGTCTTCCTCCCCTTTGAAGCCCCAGACCCCAACCCTGTCTCCTTAGCTCAGGATGGCATATAAGCCTCAATTGCCTGTCTTTGGGTCTTGTGCCTTTGGGGCTCCTGGACATCAGAAATTTGTCTCCTGTTAACCTGTTTTATGTCAATTTAATTATTAGACCAGCCAAAAAACCTAGAAGAGAAGAAGGGAAAATTTTTTGCCCCTACAGAAGTGTTGGAAATACTAAAATGATACATTAAATATTTACCTAGTTTTGCTAGAATATTTTCTCTATAATTCTTTTCTTTTTGGATAAAATCACATTAGAAAGCTATAAGTATAGACTAGTAAAAAATGCTTTTTTTGCATATAGAAATACCCTGTTAAATTACTCATCTTATAGTTCCTATATAACAGTTAAGTCTGCAAAGGAATATGCTGTAAATTTTCAGTCTAAGAAAATAATTTACATTAAAAAAACTTCTAATATCAAAGTCTGAAAGGACAGCATTCATATTTATCTTCCTTTAAAAAAATCACAGCAACATTTAAGTCCAAAATATTCTGTATTCATGTACTTATTTCTCATATTATGTTTTAAATAAATCTGCTTTTCTAATATGATGTTAGTATTTAATATATACTACTACTTAAATCTGATGATATATTAACCCTTAAATAATGACTACTTGATGTTGTGGGCATATTATCTATAACAGAGGTTCTCAAAGTGTGGTCCTAGAACTAGCAGCATCAATAGAACATAAGAAATGTTAAAAATGCAAATACTCAAGCCCCACCAAAAACCTACTAAATCAGAAACTCCAGCAATCCATGTTTTAACAAGTTCTTCTGATGCACATGAAAGTTTGACAACCACTGGTCCAAATAAGAAAAAATGACTCACAACAGCTACGTGCAAAAGAATGAAGCTGGACCACTTTCTTACACCACACACAGAAACAAACTCGAAATTGATTAAAGACCTACATTTGAGACCTAAAACCATAAAATCCTAGAAGAAAAGACAGGCAATAATGTCTTTGACATTGGCCATAGAAACATTTTTCTAGATATGTCTCCTAAGAGAAACAAAAGCAAAAATAAACTATTGAGACTACCCCAAAATAAAAAGCAACAAAACAAAAAGGCAACCTACTAAATGGGAGAAAAGAGAAGATATTTGCAAATGACATGACCAATAAGTGGTTAATATCCAAAATACCTAAAGAATATACAACTCTCCACAAAAAAAAGGTAATTTGATTTAAAAATGGGTAGACCTGAATAGACATTTTTCCAAAGAAGCACACAGATGGCCAACAGACACATGAAAAGATGCTCAACATCTCTCATCATCAGGGAAATGCAAATCAAAACCACAATGATATATCACTTTACACCTGTCAGAATGGCTAGAATCAAAATGACAAGAAATAACAAATGTTGGCACAGATGTGGATAAAGGTGGGAATACAAATTGGTGCAGCCACTGTAGAAAACAGTATGCACTCTCCTCAAAAAATCAAAACTAGAAGTACCATATAATCCAGTAATTCCATTTATCCAAGAAAATGAAAACTCTAATTTGAAAAGATATGTGCACCCCTATGTTTACTGCAGCATTATTTACAATAGCCAAGATATGGAAGCAACCCACATGTTCATCAATAGATGAATGGATAAAGAAAATGTGAGATATATGTAATGGAATGTTATTCAGCCATAAAAAATAAGGAAATTTTACCATTTCACCACTTGTAGCAACATGGATGGAGCTAGGCTAGAGAAGTGAGTCAGAGAAAGACAAGTACATGATTTCACTCCTACCTGGAATTTAAGAAACAAGGGAGCAAAGGGGAAAAAAAGAGACAAAAGCAAAAAAGAGATTCTTAATTTTATAGAACAGACAGAGGGTTACCAGAGAGGAGGTGAGTGGGGCAATGAGTGAAATAGGTAAAAAGGATTAAGAGTATAATTACCTTGAAGAGCACTGAGTAATATATAGAATTGTTGAACCACTATACTGTACACATGAAACTAATTTAACATTGTTAACTATACTGGAATTAACATAAAAATTTTTTTAAAAGGAGATGTGGTACACACATACACACACACACACACACACACACACACACACACACTGGAATATTATTCAGCCATAAAAAGGAAGAGATCTTGCCATTTGCGACAACACAGATAGATCTAGAGGGTACAATGCTAAGTGAAATAAGTCAGACAGATAAAGACAAATACCATATGTTTTCCCTCATGTGTGGAATCTAAAAAACAAAACAAACGAATAAACAAATGAATAAACAAACAAACAAAAAGCAGAAACAGACCCATAAATAAAGAGAACAAACTGATGGTTGTCAGAAGCAAGATGGGTAGGGGGATGACTGGAAAAAAAATTTAATAAACAACAGAAATGTCATTGCACGTCAGTGGGGAGAAGATGGGCTAGAAGAAAATATAGGAGAATATGTTTACAACCTTGTAGGAGAAAATTTCTCAAATAAGAAATAAAAATGGCTTACCATAGAGGAAAAGACTGATACACTTAAGTGCCCTAAAATTCAATACAACTGTTTAAACAAATATCATTTACAATAAAGTAAATGAAAAGATAAGTCTCTAAACAGGAATAGGTATTTCTCACACATGTTGACAAAGATTCATATTTAGTATTTATTCATTCAACAACCATTCACTGAGTGCTGATGCGCCAGACACTATTATAAGTGTTAGGACACAGTAAACAACAACAAAAAACCATGAAGATCTCTGCTTTCTTGAACTTACATGCCTTGCTGACAAGAGACCTAATTGATAAGTAAATCATGCAATTTATTTACTTAAATTGTGGGTAAATTATATACATTTTGTATAAATACAGGGACCCGAAAGAAGAAAGTTTGAAAGTCTAGAAAGTGTGGAATATGTCAGCCTCTGACACCAGCCACTCTTGCCCTGGCATAATGGGACCATGAAGGTGACCAGAAATATTGGGAGTCCTGTCAAGTCTAACAGAATTCAAGCCTCGGCACCAGGCTTCTTACGGCAGGGCTCTAAGTCCCGCTGGGTGTTTGTGCTATTAGTCATTAACTTCTTGCTCATTCTAAATTCCATCCCAGCTGTATTGTTTTGGCTTCTGGACCAAAGGTGGTCCCAAAATACCTTTTTTATTTTTATTTATTTATTTTTTAAAGATTTTATTTATTTGACAGAGAGAGACACAGCGAGAGAGGGAACACAAGCAGGGGGAGTGGGAGAGGGAGAAGCAGGCTCCCAGCTGAGCAGGGAGCCCGATGCAGGCCTCGATCCCAGGACCCTGGGATCAAGACCTGAGCCAAAGGCAGACGCTTAACCGACTGAGCCACCCAGGTGCCCCCAAAATACCTTTTTAGCTGATGGGGGTTCAACTGCTGTTCTGGCAGCTCACATGAAGGAGCTTTTGAGAGTCCGGTCATAATTAATGAGGAAATGAATTTTAGAATGTGGCCCAATTATTATCACTATGCTGAAAAGAAAACTGTCTGTTGTAAAATTGACAATGACCACCTTTTAGTAAAATTTGAAATTTTTGAAAAATATAATTTCAAGAGTGTTTCTGAAACAAAATCTTCCAGTAGATAGAATGTACTTTTTTGATGAAATGACTCCCACTCCTTTCTCCCCACCAGCACTGCAGGGTACTATTAAAATAGATTGTTTGTGTATGATTGAACTGCAGGACTATGACCTTGGAGGGGAAATGAATGATTGCACAGAAATAATGTAAACAGAAATGGACTCTGTGCTTAGATGAGGAAATCTGTATACATCATCATTAAAAGTTTAAGCCAGTTTGTGAGAAGCAATGGAAGATCCTCACAGACTATGGCTAGAAGAACTAATGTACAAATAAACAGAGAGATGACATACTAACTCACCATCCTGCCTAACAAGTTATGAGCTATGTGTTCTGTGTCAGGTAACAGCACACATTCTTTATACTTGAGAATTCCATTCTCCATTCTAATTCACTTAAGCTGGAAGTCAAGATGGAAGAGTCTATTCTTGAAGCAAACTGCTGACTAAGACTGAAAATTCACCTAGCAGAACCTCTTCAAAACTGAGGAATGGCACTGTCATTTCTCATTAATTACAGCATTTAACACTTAATTAACAAAAGAACCAACTGAATGAACTTAAAAGTCTCAGTTTATAGTTACTTACTTTTTTCCCCTCTTTTATCCAAGACACCTGTGTGAAAACTTCTGATTTTAACCATGATAAAGTAACAAAGTCCTAACTTTAATTTGTGAACAATTAGAAACCTGAACAAAGTAGATGAAACAGCTGTTTTCAGACATTGAATGACAAGCCTATAGGACTGTGATTTCTGGAAGAAGGAAAACAGATGAGGTAAACACTATGAACCCCAACTTTCCGCCTAGAGGTGCCAAGACGGGGACCCCAGAAGCACAGCTGAGGTGAGCAGACAGAGTTCAGAGCTCAGGAAGCTGAGGTGGCTGGAAGCTTTCAGGGAAGAATTCTGGAAAGGTAAGAGCCACACAGAAAAAGGCCTCCAGAAATCTACACAGGGGTGTCCTTGAATTCTTCCTATGTATGAGGCGGCACATGCCTTTCTATCCCAAACATGCGAAACACTGGAATTACAAAGAAACATAGGACGAAGTCTCTATCTTCTGGAGGCTAAAATATAGTAAAGAATTTCCCATTGGTAGTGATTTCCGTTTCTTTTCTCCTCTTATTTATACTTATAGTTCTCTGACAAGTCTTAAATTCTGTTTAATCTCTGAATACATTTTTTACTGTAACAAATGTTAGAATGTTATCAAATTCTGTACATATCTGATTTATGGAGAAAGTTTGTAATCACATATCCATTCATTCATTCATTCTTTTTATTAGTTTGACAAATACTCATTGAATATATATAATACGCAAGAAATTGTATAGGTTCTGGTATTATAAAAAGTATAGGACATTGCCTCTGTCTCAGAGTTTATAATTTAGGTGGGGAGATGTGCTTAAGAGCTAATAACATTTAACATGTATTGAATCCTGGTATGCAAGTCCTGTTATTTTGGAAGTATTTTATGTAATAATTCATTTACTCCTCATAACAACATTATGAGGTAGGTATTATGATGATCACAATTTTATAGACAAATAAATTGAGATGTAGAGAGATTACATGATTTGCTTAATAACTTACACCTTGTAGGTGGCAGAGCCAGGATTTCAAGACTTAAAATTTGAGTCCAGGGGCACCTGGGTGGCTCAGTCATTAAGCGTCTGCCTTCGGCTCAGGTCATGATCCCAGGGTCCCGGGATGGAGCCCCACCGGGCTCCCTGCTCTGCTTCTCCCTCTCCTACTCCCCCTGCTTGTGTTCTCTCTCTCGCTGTGTCTCTCTGTCAAATAAATAAAAGGTTTTAAAAAAATCTGACTCCAAAACAGCTGCTATAGCACATTACTGGTGCTTTAAAAAAATGAACTGTTTAAGGAGTGTTTATTGGAGGGCCCACCGTCTGCTAGGCAGTGAAATTTAAAAGTGTATAGGATAATCCCCAGTTTCAAGAAATTTACAATCTACATGATTAACATTAAAATGATTATTAAGGATTAATATCTGAAAAACCCATAATATAGCATATGACTCCTGCAGGAAAAAATGCATTATGAGTCTCAAACCATCTGTGTATGCATTAACTTTAGGAACACTTTATTGCCTGGTGAGAACTGGCTCTATAATATGTCACACGTAATTATTTAGCAAGCATTTTTAAAATGTGTTACTAATTGGAAAATGTTTTCATATTCTTCTTTAGAATATGTCTTTAAAAGATTTTTAGGTAATCTCTATACCTAACATGGGACTCAAACTCACAAACCCGAGATCAAGAGTCACACAAACACAGTCCACTGACTGAGCCTGCCAAGCACCCGTCTACAATATTTTTTTTTATTTAAAATGTTCACCAATTGTGAAATAAATGTTCCTTTCGTGCTGTTTGGTCTCCCACTGTCTGAGTTCCCCAGGGCTGCTGCAACAAATTACCACAAGTTTGGTGGCTTAAACAACAGAATTTATTTTCTCACAGTTCTAAAAGCCTAAAGTCTGAAATTGAAGTTCCAGCAGAGCCACACTCCTTCTGAAGGCTCTAGGGGAGAATCCTTCCTTCCCTTTTCCAGCTTCCAGTGGCCCCTGGCCTTCCTTGGCTTATGGCAGCAGAACTCCAATCTCTGCCTGTCTTCACATGGCCTTCTTCCTGGTGTCACCTCCTTTTCTTCTCTGATAAGGGCACTCATCATTGGATTCAAGGCCCACTCTACTCCAGGATGATTTCATCTCAAGATCCTCACCTTAATTAGATTTGCAAAGACCTTTATTCCAAATAAGGTCACATTCTGAGGTACCAGGGATTAGCCTGGGCTGAGCTGTGTGACATATATTCAATCATGTGCAGGTGCATATACATATACATTCCAAAGCAACATTTCATGAAACAATGCACTATTCAATCCATGATACCCACCTTAATTATTTTTTGTTGTTTTGCTAATGTTAAGAGTGGGAGGAAGCTGAAGGGCATGATGGGGTGGGGGGGGGGGGGAGGGGGGGGCTTGCTAGTAACAGGGATGGGAATGGAGAAGGGAATGGGGGACTGAGGAGGAACAGTGGAGGAAACAGAAGACACAGATAACAGAGCAGCCCAAGAGTTCATGACTCCTCTTCTCAGGCTTGATGTATACTCAAGAGATCAAGAGAAGAGTAGGCAGGGGCGCCTGGGTGACTCAGTCGTTAAGTGTTTGCCTTCGGCTCAGGTCATGATCCCAGGGTCCTGGGATTGAGCCCCGCATCGGGCTCCCTGCTCCGCGGGAAGCCTGCTTCTCCCTCTCCCACTCCCCCTGCTTGTGTTCCCTCTCTCGCTGTGTCTCTCTCTCTCTGTCAAATAAATAAAATATTAAAAAAAAAAAAGAAAAAAGTAGGCAGAAAAGAAGACAAGATTAAGAAAAAGACAAGAAACAAATGTCAAGGCAATGGGGAAGGTTGGGGACAGTGCTCAGGAATGCTTGGTAATGAGCTCCATTCACCTATGAAAGAGCATTTATAGGTAAAGCTTATACACAGACAAGGATACATAAACTTGTTATCTAAGCTCAGGATTTGAAATGAACTTACATATAATAGTAACAATCCCTGTATGCCCCATTCTAGCCTCTATCAGCTACCGTAATATCTCTTAAGTGTGAACTCCACCTCATCTCTATAATTCTTTCCGGAGTCTTCCTCAGCTGTCCTGGGCTCAGAATCATGTCCTGTCAAGGCATTAGTCATTTCCTTTCTCTCCTGCTCCAGCCTCTCCCAGCAATGTCCACTGCTGGGCCTCCACTGCCCGTCGACTGGCAGGAAAGTGTCTCACCGCTGCCTCTGATGATCCCGATGGGCCTCTTCCCTCCATGTCCCAGTAGGCCCTGCTGCCTGATCCTGCTGGGTTCACCAGCACCAGTACTGCCTTAGGTGCCAAATCTCTTCCAGGCACCAACACCACGGCAGTGACATCATTCTCTTGGTATCAAAACGGCTCCGGTCCTGAAAATGCAAAAGCCTCATCGAACTCCATAAAAACACAGAGACATTGGTTTCCTTCCCTTCAGTATTACCCTTTTCCACTTGGTTTTATAACAATGCTGCTATGTGATGGTGGTGACAGACTTTTACTTGGGGTCTCACTGTCCCCATCCCCTCTTCCTATGGCAACAAGCATAAAACCCCTGCCACGCACGTACAGACAAACCGCCATGAGAATTCACAAAGATCTGAGCGGGATACACACCTGAGACAGAAACACTTAACTAGAATTGCCCTCTGACGATGGATGAATTTCTGGGTCAAGGGAAGACAACAAGAAACAGGAAGGGATAAAACATAGAAATAAATGATTATTACCATCTACACCTAGGAATCTTTGTACAAGTTTTGGGTCTGTTCTCCAGCACTGGGCCTGGCACATTGGTGATCAATAAATACTTATTAAAGGAATTCATGAGATAGAGGAATTGATCCTGAGAAAACCACGTGCGTGGGCCTTGCCAGGTAATAAAGTCCTCGTTCATAGCTTTCATGCTCGGAGCTCTCCTTCCTGCACCTACCCTAGGACTTACTCACATTTGCCCAGGTAGGAGACTATGGATACTTTGAATCAGAGGTCTGTTTGCCTAAAAGACTATTTTGATTGAAATAGAAAGTCAGACAAGGAAAGAGGAGTCAGGGAAACTTCCAGGTACTTAAACAGTATACGTTTTATTTAGGGCCCTTGGGTGAAAGCAGTTACCGCACAGGCTTAAATCGGTGAGGGAAAGCAGATGCTCTCACCCACACAACAAACTGTCCTGGGAATCCTAAAAAGCTTAGACAGAAATTCAGTCTGCAAAACTAACCAGTAACATTCAGAGGAAAAGCAGACAAGTAACATGATCAAGAGCAATGTTTTCAATTTGTGGCCTGTGATCCAGCAGTGGTTTGTGAAATCAATTTAGAGGGTTGATTCCAGCACTTAAAAAAAAAAAAAAATCAAGTAATAGAATAGGGATAGACTAGAAGAGATGATATCAGCAGGCACTGCAGAAAGTGACAGTAAGAATTGTTTCATGAAATTTTGCTTGGGAATTTGTATGTATATGCGTATCTACAGCTGCACACAAATGTGTACACATGTATATGCATGCATATGAACGGCGAGTGTGTAACATGTACTCTTTATTGTGGGCTATGTTACGAATGTTTGAAGGGCACAAGTGCACAGAAGCCAGCCACCAGATGGTCATGAAGAACAGGAGAGCGCATATCCCACCTAGAGGGCAGCTGCCGTTTAGCTCCAAATGGTTCTTGGTACAGCTTACCATTTCCAAGAGAAGCCACAAATTTAAAATGTTAGCAACTAATTCAACTAAACAAACCAAAAAAGAAGTGCTCCATGTATGTGTGTGTGTGTGTGTGTGTGTTGAAAACAGTCCACAGACAGTTTGGGTCTCTATCCCGGAATAATATTCTTATAAAACTACTCTGTGGAAAGAGATTTTATTGGTCACTCTCTTGTTCATAAATGTTTACTGTCCCTTCCTATAAGCCCCTCCCTTTCAAAAGATTATATAATGTTGCCACTGACATCAGTCGTGGACACAGGATATGTTTGGTCAATGGAATGTGAGGGGCAGTGAAGTGCTTGCCACCTCTTGAGCAGAAGTTTTAAGAGCTTGTGTGTGACCCATCACATTGCTGCCTCTCTTTTCTCTCTGTCTGGAAACCAGCAATGCTCCATATAGGAGCTATCCTTATAGCCAAGCTGCCAGAATGGTGGGGATATGGAACAGAGCCACTGACCATCAGAAATAGGCAAGAAGCAAGAGCAATAATTAAACCTTGTTTTAACTACTGAGATTCTCAAGTGATGCATCACTCACTATAGGATAACATAGCCTCAGTTCACTGATACAATGATTTACACAGATATTTCATAATCAAGCTTATTAAGTAATGTTTCCAGTGATCCTTTTGTTAATAAATATCTTGCTTGAAAAACAGCATATCAAATGACCAAAAGACATATTAAAAGGGCCTCAATTTTATTAGTCATCAGGAAAATGTACATTAAAATCATGATACAAATCACTATACACTCACAAGAGTGGCAGAAATGAAGAGAAAAAAATACCAAGTATTGCTGAAGATGCAGTATAACCAAAGTCTCACATATTAGGCATGTACACTGGTACAACCACTTTGGAAAATTGTTTGGCAGTCTCTACTAAGCTGAACAGGTATACCTCACTGCACTTCTACTCCTAGACATATGACTAACAGAAATGCACACATACATGCTGCATTTCATGAACAAGGATGTTCAGAGAAACCCTATTCCTAATAGCCAAATGTCTCAAACAATTTAGACACATGAAAAGATGCCAACATCACTAATCATCAGGGAAATGCAAATCAAAACCACAATGAGATATCACTTTACACCTGTCAAAATGGCTAGAATCAAAATGACAAGAAATAACAAGGGTTGGCACAGATGTGGATAAAGGGGAACCCTTGTGCACTGTTGGTGGGACTGTCAAAAAATTAAAAATAGAAATGCCATGGTGATCCAGTAATTCCACTATTGAGTATTTACCCCAAAAAAATGAAAACACTAATTAGTAAAGATATATGTGCCCCTTTGTTTATTGCAGCATCATTTACAATAGCCAAGATATGGAAGCCACCCAAGTGTCCATCCAAGATGTGATACACACACACACACACACACACACACACACACACACTCTTTCTCTCTCTCTCTCTCTCTCTCAATGGAATATTACTCAGCCATAAGGAAAAAAATGAAATCTTGACATTTGCAACAACATGGGCAGACCTGGAGGGTATCATGCTAAGTGAAATAAGTCAGACAGAGAAAGAGAAATACCATTGACTTCACTTTTATGTGGAATCTAAAAAACAAAACAAATAAAAAGTAGAAACAGACCCATAAATACAAAGAACAAACTGATGGTTGACAGAGGGGAATGGCATGAGGGGACGGGAGAAATGGGTGAGAGTGGGAGATACAGGATTCCAGTTATGGAGTGAGTAAGTCACAGGGATAAAAGGTACAGCATAGGGAATACAGACACTAGGATTATAAGCATTGTATGGGGACAGAGGGTAGCTACACTTGTGGTGAGCACAGCATAACATAGAGAGTTGTGGAATCACTATGTTGTACACCTGAAACTAATGTAACATTGTGTGTCAACTATATTCAAATAAAAGAAAATTTAAAAAAAATCAAACAATTTGAATGTCAGTGGACAATAGAATGGAAAAATGAATTATATGTTCATACAATAAAATACATGTATATATACATGTATGTGTTTTTGACATATATTATAAATGTAACCTTATATATACAACATTATTTATCAATGAGAACTAATAAACTGCAACCACACGCAGCCACTTAAATAAATGGCACAAACATAAGGTTCTATTGTATAACTACACTATAATTTATTCATTTCACTGTGAATGGACATTTGATTGTTTTCAGTCTTCTCTATTACAAACAGTGCTGCTGTAAACTTTGTTGTCTATGCCTCCTGATTCAAAAATGCAAAGTTTTCTGGGGCACATTCCTAGGATTGGAATCACTAGATCTTAGGATCTATACATCTTTAGTTTTACTTGATAAGACCAAAGAGTTTTTCAAGGTGGTTGTACCAAGATACACTCCCACTCTCAATGTTTGAGAGCTCCTAGTGACCCCCATCTTCACTAACATTTGGTATTATCCATACTTTTTTTTTTAAAGATTTTATTTATTTATTTGACAGAGAGAGAGGGCGACACAGTGAGAGAGGGAACACAAGCAGCGGGAGTGGGAGAGGGAGAAGCAGGCTTCCTGCGGAGCAGGGAGCCCGATGTGGGGCTTGATCCCAGGACCCCGGGATCATGACCTGAGCCAAAGGCAGACGCTTAACGACTGAGCCACCCAGGCGCCCCTCCATACATTTTTAATACCCTGGCACAGTCTTCAAAGAGAGAGAGGAGCTCAACAAAATGCTAACAGAAGTTTGTATGATCACTGGATCTACAGTAATACAGGTAACATTTTATATTCCAGAACAAATAAAATAATTTTATACGTATATAATTGCATATATTTCTACTTCCCTAACAACATGTCTAATCTTTTCAACATAGCTGTGGAACTTCCGGAAAATTTGCATTTCTAATCTTAGTGATGGTTAGACAAGATTTTATACCATTAAAAAGAAATATTAAATGTTGGTTTGTGCTTGGTGCTGAACTGCAAAGTAATTACATACCTGACTTTTGTTGTTATTATTCAAGAAAATCAAGCTAACATTGAATTCTCGAGAATGTTTTAGTGCCAGTGTTTCTTATCTCATCTAATCGAAACTTCCTTTTCATAGATAAGAAAAAAAAACAAGAGTTAATTCTCTGACAAGAGCCAATTGGTGGCTGGGTCAGAATTCAAATGTAGGGCAAATTACAAAATACCTTTATTTCAATAATCACCACTGCTTCTTTTTACAATTTTATTTCTGATCTATTATTTTTTCAATTTTTCAAGGTAAAGAAACTTTGTCTTGTTGATTCTGTATATCATTTGGCAAAAGGGAAATTTTCCTTAAGGGTTTAAAATCTGAAGCCAGGTGAAACCGAGTAATTCCCCGCCGTCCCATTTTCTCCTGGGCTGTGGTTTTCCAATCTGATGTGAAGATAACGATCATTTGTATATCAGAGGCTATCTCTAAGGATTTGATTAGAGAAATAATGGTAAAACCTTGCCACAGTGCTTCCCACACAGTAGGTGTTCAATACATGCCAGCTATTATTAACATGAACACACATGCCAACATCTATTAAGGGTAACACTTTAACAAGCCTGGCATTTTACTACTGATCTTTGTCTTCTTTATATCCAGCAAAGCATCTGGCATAGACCAGCTAGTCCCGGGAGTTATTGTGGCTGGGTGTCAGGGAAGTCCTATGAGGGATGACATTTAGCTGAATGATGAGAATGAGCTAGCCATCTGGGACAAAGCATTGCAGGGACAATGAACAGTAAGAACAAAGACCCCAAGGAAGGAAGTGGCAACAAGGAGGCTAGTGTGCTGAAGCAGGGTGGGTGAGAGAGAGAGCTACAGTGTACTGCCTCATCATGACCTTGTAGAAAGACTGGTTATATCCTCCAATTCACTGCTTCATCATTGAAAGATTTTTAAGCCAGTGAGTAATATGGCACAAACAAGAAATATCTGTAGAATATATGAGCATGAAAAGGGTCACATTACTAATTAAAACTCCATTATTTTAAAAAGAGATAAAGCTTTGGCATGGATTGAGCCTTTCCAAACTTCATCCAGATGACTGGCCCATGACTCCTATGTACTGAATTGTTGCACCCCTCCCCAAATTCATGTTGAAGTCCTAACCTCTGTCAGTGTGATGGAGATGGGTCCTTTGGGAGGTAATTAAAATTATATGATTATATGATTATTATGAGGGAGGGCACCCCATGATGGGATTTCAGAAGAGGCACCAGAGAGCTTGCTTCCTCCCCAGCACCCCATTCCCCAGCCTGAGCACAGACGGAAAGCCATGTGAGGATGCAGCAAGAAGGCTGCTTTTACCAGGAACCGAATTGGCTGGAATCTTATCTTGGCCTTCCCAGCCTCCAGAACTTTGAGATATAAATTTCTGTTATTTAAGCCACCCAGTCCATGATATTTTGTTATGGCAGCCAGAGCAGACTAAAGCAGTGGCCAAGATTTAGTCAGGGAAGAAGAAATGAGGCTCCACCAAAACACTAAAGGGATCTTAACGCTTTTGCTTTGGAAGAAGAAAATGCCCTTCAACAGCTCAGAGACAAACAAACAGACTAACTGAAGAAGGAGAACAAAAAAGGAAATTGCTTTTTAAGCAATGTTATCCATTGGTTCACTGATCCATTCTAATTGTACCCCAGGGAAACTAGGTAATAGTATTCACTGAATTCCAGAAGAGTGGGCCCAAATTTCATTCATCTGATTCAAAGGCTCAGTTCAGCAAGAGGAAGATGGTGTGACTGCCCCCACTGAGTGAGATAGCGATGCAAGCCAATGTATTGATTAGCAGCATGCTGAACAGAGGAGGAAAGATCAGCGGGGGAATGCCAGGCTTTTACTTACTTGCTTGTGTTGCTTATGGATTTTCATATAGATATTACAAATGAATATATCAAAATACGGTACCTATTAAGAGGTTTAAATTTCTCATTTTCTTTATGCAACAAATACTTTCCTAAGCAAATATTCTTCTATGAGTACCAGACACTCTTCTGAATGCTTGGGATAAGTGCAGTGAATACGGCAGATATGATCCCTGACTACAAAGAGCTTATACTGCAGTTGGAGGGAAATAGAAAATAAACAAAACAAAACAAACCCAGAGAAGCTCATATGGTAAAAAAAAGATAAGAATAAAATAAATTAGGGGCGCCTGGGTGGCTCAGTCGTTAAGCGTCTGCCTTCAGCTCAGGTCATGATCTCAGGGTCCTGGGATCGAGCCCCGCATCGGGCTCCGTGCTCCGCGGGAAGCCTGCTTCTCCCTCTCCCACTCCCCCTGCTTGTGTTCCCTCTCTCGCTGTGTCTCTCTCTGTCAAATAAATAAAATCTTAAAAAAAAAAGAATAAAATAAAATAGAAATGTGCTAGAGAGTGACTAGGGAGCTGTTTTGGTCACTATTCACCTATGACCTGTGACTAATAAATATTAATTGGAAGCTTAACAACCACCTTTGCTTTTTTTTTTTTGTCCTTGAAAAAAGAAACATTCTAATCACTTTTGGTCAAAAACAATAAAATACTAATCCATGGTCCTTCTTGGGCTGTTATCATTCAATTAAATTTCTACGTATACTAAGTCCTTTTGAAAGGGACAATGGCAAATGCTGTTGGGTCAGTACAGTGGGCATTAAGGCCCATCAGATGAGTTCAGAATTAGGATGTAAGCAGTTTGAAATCGGGATCAGATTTTCCTCATCTCTGCATCATGCACAGCAACTAGCAAAATTCCTGGCATTATTATCTTTTTTCAAAAGATCTTATTTATTTATTTGTCAGAGAGAGAGAGAGAGAGAGCACAAGCAGAGGGGAGAGGCAGGCAGAGGGAGAAGCAGGCTTCCTGCTGAGCAGGGAGCACCATGCAGGACTCGATCCCAAGGTCCTGGGATCATAACCTGAGACGAAGGCAGACGCTTAACCAACTGAGCCACCCAGGCATCCCAATTTCTGGCATTATCAATAACGTGATAAATTTAACAAAAACTGGGCAAATATATGAACAAGCAGTTCAAGGAAAAAAGAATCCAAATGGCTAATAAACATAGTAAGATGCTAAAACCAATTTATAATGAAAGAAAAATAAAGTAAAAGAAATGTTTTTTTCCCAACATACCATATTTGTACATTTTGAAATTTTTGTAAAAACAGCCCCTGAAAAGTGTCTGCCAATGTGCATGTAAACATGAACTTGTATCACTGGTTAACTGATGCAGTCTTTGGAAAGGCAATTTCAAAAAAAATATCAAAATTGTCAATGTGCATCCTGCTTTACCTGGAAATTACACCTCAGACAACTTATCCCATGATTTACTAAAATATGCAAATATAAATTATAAATATATTATTTAGGATATAGTTTAAGAGAAAAATCAAAAAACTTAAAAATAAACCAACTGTCCAACAACATAGGGGACTGCTTACATAATTACGCTATGTCCATACAGAATGGCATGTAGCTGTTAAAAAAGTATGGAGAGTTCTATGAAATATATAATTAAATGAAAAAAATCAAGGAGTATTAAACATTTCTGAAACAATATGTAAGTAAGTGTTAATCGTGGCATGGCAGGTAGAATAAGAGCTTTCCAAAGATGTCCGTGTCCTAAGGCCCTGTATATACATTAGGTTACAAGCAAAAGAGAATTAAGATTGCCAATGAATTAAGGTTGTTAATCCATTGACCATGAAACAGGGAGATGATACTGGATTACCCAGAGGGACATATGTAATCACAAGGGTCCTTCAAAGTAGAAGAGAGCGGCTGAGGAGAGAACCAGAGAAATGGCAGCATGACAGAGATCTGGCTTCACGTTGCTTATGTTGAAGATAGAAGGAGGCCATGAGCCAAGAAAGGTGGGGCCTTCAGGAGCTGGACTGGGCAAGGGAAGGGACTCTCCCCTAGAGGCTTAAGAAGGGAACACACAGCCCAGCTAACACCTTGAGGTTAGCCCAAAGAGGATCATTTCAGTTTTCTGAACTACAAAACTGTAAGATAAAAAAATTGTGGTTTTTAATCCACAAAGTTTGTGGTGATTTGTTACAGGAAACTAATATATGTGGTTTGTCTACAGAGTGGGGCTGGAGGTTGGGGCAGCCCGGCAAGAGATTTCAACTGTATCTCATTCTACTTCATTTAAATATCTTAACATATGTATATACAGTTGACGCATGAACAACATGGATTTGAACCGTGCGGGTCCATTTACACGTGGTCTTTTTACAGCACAGTACTGTAAATGTATTTTCTCTTCCTTATGGTTTTCTTAACAACATTTTCTTTTCTCTAGCATACTTTATTGTAAGAATACCATATATAATACACATACAAAATATGACTTAATCAAATTCATATTATTGGTAAGGTTTCTGATCAATAGTAGGCTTAACAGTAGTTAAGTTTTTGGGAAGTCAAAAGTTATATGTGGGTTTTCCACTACACAGGGAGTCGGTGCTCCTAACCCCCCTGTTGTTCAAGGGCCAACTGTAAAACCTTAAAAATATTTAATAACAACCATTAAAGGACTGTCTTTAATTGGTATTTTCAGAACTATAATTCCCTTTGTAGTGGCAATAATTTTAAGGATAATTTTCTATTATGGCCAGAAATAATGAGGTAAACATAAGACAAATGAAATTTGAAGAGGGGAAATTTTGTATAGGTTCTAACTCACTCAAAAGGACTAGTAATTAGGCTTGCAATTTCATCCTTACAATTATATATGCTGCACAGACTTATTGAAAATATGTCTATATGGGGGTGCCTGGGTGGCTCAGTTAAGTGTCTGCCTTCCACTCAGGTCACGAT
Source organism: Callorhinus ursinus (assembly GCF_003265705.2). Lineage (NCBI taxonomy): Eukaryota > Metazoa > Chordata > Mammalia > Carnivora > Otariidae > Callorhinus > Callorhinus ursinus. The sequence goes on from NW_027397089.1 coordinate 3,499,914, forward strand.
CCCAGGGTCCTGGTATAGAGCCCCATGAAGGGCTCCCTCCTAGTGGGGAGCCTGCTTCTCCCTCTCCCTCTGCAGCTCCCCCTGCTTGTGCGCTCACGCTCACTCTCTCTCTGTCAAATAAATTAAAAAAATAAAATCTTTAAAAAAGAGAGAAAATATCTATATGTAATAAAGATTAAAATAACATAATTTTGAAAAGTAGGTGAATACCTAGTTAAAAGGAGAAAACAAAGCAAGATAAAAGCTGAGTCTCACTTCTCATCCCTGAGTATTGGTAAATCTGGCATTGTTATCTTATCCTTTCACCATCTCAAAAAGTTAACTAAGTGGTAAATAAGCACCACAAGTTGCACAATGGTATTTAGACCATCATCTTATTATATGTCACAATGCAATGATAATGAAAACATCTAACCTGTGTTCCTGGCATCCTTCTAATTGTTTTAGATGTATTGCATTTAAGCCTCACAATAACCCCTCTGTGGTTGGCACTATCATCATGCCTAGTTGAGGCACAAGGGATTTACTTGCCCAAAGTCCACACAGCTAGTAAGTGGTAAAAACCAGATTTGAATAGGAACAGGGTAATTGCAAAGTGCACAATCTTAACCACTTAATGCTGTGCTCAACATAGTCAGGAAAGTTCCACTCAATGTCTAAAAAGAATTTCTTTGTGATTAATTAAGTATAGAACAAGCTATAGTTTTAGCAGTCCTTTTAGCATGGCAGAGCCAGGGCTGTGGAATTAACATAATAATATGCCTTTCTGTCTTTTCATTCCAATAGTTCAGCCTCTCCACCTCCGCCATACAGGCTCTCCCAACATCCTTTCTCATGTCTCCTACTTGATCTCAAAAAATGGGTCACTAACCAAAATCGTTTGGTACACCAACTCGACAGCATTGATTATTATATTCCTTTTATTTCTTCTTCAAGTCTCTGTTGTAGGACCCATGCTTTAAGCATTCCTGGGAACTAAAGTTATGCTGCCATAAAAATACTTGCAAATTATTGGTATTATCAAATCATATAGGAAGACATTGTACATAAAAATGAACAAAAAACATTGATGTGACAAATTCAGTACAATGCTGCCAGTTAACGGAATAAATCTTAAATAGCCAAAACAAAACAAACCCACAAACTCTTTTTGCGGGGCTTCTGAAGTGCTCAGTGATCCCTAAGAAAACATTCCCAAACCCACAGCATTTAAAGCTAGACTCCATTTGAATGTTGTTAGGGACACCTGGGAAACCTAGAAATACTCCCTCTCCAGCCATGATGATCCGTATCTCTTTCCTCTAATAAAATTAAATCAGAAACTCTCTTCTCTATTGTTTTCACTCTAAGAGAAAGTGAGAAGAGGAAAGACACATTCACAGGCAAATCAATAAAGTAGATTATACATATTGTTAACCAAAGTATAGGACCAACTAAACTATTTCAAAACACCCATGTTTAAGAACATATTTTGTTTTATAGAGATTCCTGTCCATATCAGCCTTCTTGCCAATTAAGGCAAGCTCACTTTTCCATCCTAGGTCTGCTCACCAGGACACCAGCACTAAGAAGTTTGTTTATTCAAATCTTTTTTTTTTTTTTGCCAGCAATTATACTCTACCCTATCAACTTGGGTTTCCTTTCCCTAAAGACTGGGACTGAGTAACATACAGGTTCCCCAGCTTCACAGGCCCCCATGCCACCACCACCCTAACCTAACCCAGAGCTGATTCTGGTTTTCATTCTAAGATTTCCATCTTTATGCATATTAAGAAAGCAGATCTTACCTGCTCAAGGACCACGTTCTTACAATTATCCCTCCTACCTTTCTTCTTCATTATCAATTTCTCTTTCTTTAAAGATCTTGATTTACAAACACTCATCTCTCAATAAAATACACCACCACCACAGCAGAAACCAACAAAGAAAACAAAAATAATAATAGCTCCCTCCCTCTGCTGCCTTTCACAGCAAAATCCTAAAATGAATTGTTTACATTACCATTGCCATTTCTTTCCACTTGCTCTGCCTTGCAGGAAATCTTTCTTTCCAAGGTCATCAGCAAACCCATCTTGCCAAATTGGATGGTCAAGTCTTAGTTTCATTCTATTCACAGTGTTCATTTCTTCCTTTTTGGAAGAAATTTATCTCTAGGACTCAGTCTCCTTTAATGGTGCCTCCTTTTCTTCACTGACTTCTGTAAATAACTGTCCAAGGCTGGACCCTTGGACATCTTCTCTTATTACTCCATAGTGGTGAGATCTGGACCCATGACTTTAAATGTCATCTTTCACTGATAACTCCTCCCATCCAAGTACTAACCAGGCCCGACCCTGCTTAGCTTCCGAGATCAGACGAGATCGGGCGCGTTCAGGGTGGTATGGCCGTAGACTCACTGATAACTCCTAAACTTCTTTCTCTAGTCTCAAATTCTACCCTGAGCTCCAAACTTAGGTATCCAGTGATTTTCTTCTTCTTCTTCTTGTCTTCTCCATTTGGAGATCTAAGGGCACCTCAAACCAAACATGATCAAAACAGAACTCTGACATCACACCCCCCCTTCCCAAAACACCAACCCAGCCCCTCCATGAGGGCTCCCCATTTTATAACATCACAGGATATTACAATTACATTTATAGTCTATCTCACTCACTAGAACATAAGTTTCATGAGCGTAAGGATTTTGTCTTGTTTCTTGCTGTATCTCCATTGCCTAGACCAGCATCTGACAAATAGAACATGCTCAACAAGTATTTGATGAATGCAGAAGAGAGGGAGAAGGAACGTAAAACCAATAAACACTGTTAAAGCTACAAATATCAAATAACTATGAAGATGCTTTCTTAATAGTTTTTCCTAATCAGCAGCAAAGTGCTGCCTTTTTTTTTTTTTTTAAATGGTTTGGTGGAAATCTGCCATATTATTATGCTGTTCTTTCTGGAGGTAGAGATAATCAATTCTTTTCCTAAGAAGGAGGAGAAATAATCATGAACTAATAGGTCATTCAAGTGTCTCCAAACTCAAAGGTATTATTTATATCTTTACATTATTTACCAACAGGTAGTTGTTTTTCAATCTAAACATTCCTTCTATTCTACACTGGAAAGTCAACTTGGACAACATTTCCTAATTTTCCCTTCTAACTTAAGAATAAAATCAGACTACTGGATATTTTTAATATTCCTTTTCCACACTTGCCACTTATCTGGCAAAGATCTTTACAGCTACTGGAGAGAGAACTGAAGTAATGTCGGCTGCTTCTTGGTAAGAAAAGCTGAGGGATGCTTTTTCTTTACAGATGTCTATCTTGCTTCAACCGAAAACTCAAATCCTTAAAATGCCTGTAGCACCAGTAGTGATTTCATCCTTTTCTACTGTTTATTGGGCACCCATCCTATTGACTATCCTAAGAGCTTTGTTCTATCTCATTTAATCCTCAAAATGACCCCATATGGTAATATTATTCTTTCTTATCAAGACACATGAACTACAGTAGCTAAAATGTGCCTAACTTTAACCTGGCTCCTGTTAAGTTATATCACAAAGTCCTGATTTGATTAAGTTCTCTGAGCACCTATTAGCAAAAACAAACAAAAAAATTAGACTGGAAATTCTATGAGTAGGTATTATGGGCTCTCTATCTCAAATACAAAAGACTGGAAAGACTTTTTCAAAAAAATGACTGAGCCACCTAAGCACTCCAGTCTTGTATTTTTGATATTCAAAGTAAAAATATTGAAACTCTTATCAAAATTGTAAACCCTTAACTGAAGGACTTATGCCAATTCTAAAAACTTGTCAATCATGTCTTAAAGAATGTCAAATCACAAAAATTGTATATTGTAGAAAATATTAATAACATTAAATATGCTTATTTTTCTTGAATTGAAAATTACTAACAATTCATTCTTTTCATTTCTTTTATTCTCCAACATTATAAAAATATTCTGGGTTTCGTTTTTTTTTTTTAAACAACCCTGTAATTTATTCTGATTCTCCCAGTTTAAACTGTTTATAAGCTTAAATAAAAAGTATAGAAAAGGAGGGGCATCTGGCTGGCTCAGTCGATAGATTGTGTTGACTCTTGATCTCAGAGTCATGGGTTCAAGCCCCACAGAACTTACTTTTAAAAAAAAATGTATAGAGAAGGATATTCTTTTTAAAAGAGGGGCACCATGCTGTAAACGGTGTGGGGACATTTAACCATTTCAGAGAAGATTTTTAACTTAAGCTCACATTGCTCTATACACCAAACTGAATCTCACACAAACTAAAGCATTAAAAGTAAAAAATCAGGGGTGCCTGAATGGCTCAGTTGGTTAAGTGTCTGCCTTCGGCTCAGGTCATGATCTCAGGGTCCTGGGATGGAGCCCCGCATCGGGCTCTCTGCTCTGGGAGAGTCTGCTTCTCCTTCTGCCTCTCCCTTTGTCCCTGCCCCACCCCCCTTCATGCTCACTCTCTCTCTCAAATAAATAAATAAAACCTTTAAAAAAATAAATAAAAGTAAAAATCAAAGCATCAAAACTGATATAAATGATCACTATAGTTCTATAGTTTTGAGAAGGGTGAATGGAAGAAGGAGGGGAAAACACTCTATGCTTCAAATCACTAAAAGGAATCTCATAGGATTACAAGTAGTAGGTTTAAAAACAGAACTTGCCGGGGCGCCTGGGTGGCTCAGTCCTTAAGTGTCTGCCTTCGGCTCAGGTCATGATCCCAGGGTCCTGGGATCGAGCCCCGCATCGGGCTCCCTGCTCAGCGGGAAGCCTGCTTCTCCCTCTCCCACTCCCCCTGTGTTCCCTCTCTCGCTGTGTCTCTCTCTGTCAAATAAATAAAATCTTTAATAAATAAATAAATAAATAAATAAAAACAGAACTTGCCAAAACTTCAGGAGGTCAAAAGCAAAATAAAATCAAAAGGCAAATAACAAACTGGAGGAAATACTCATAGTAATGATTAAAAAGATCAACTTCTGGGCAGAGGGGAGGTAGGTGGGGGGGATGGGTGAAATAGGTGAAGGGGATTCAGAGTGCACTTACCTTGATGAGCACTGAGTAATACATGGAATTGTGGAATCACTATATTGTACACCTGAAACTAATATAACACTGTATGTTAACTATACTGGAATTAAAATAAAAACAAGTAAATATGAAAAAAAGGAAAATCAGTAATTTCTTGAAACATGCACATACATAAGAGAAACACTAAAACCTAATAAATAAATATGTACAACCTTAAGGAACATAAATTATTCCTTAATTAATAAATGAATTTATTCATTAATTATTCCACAATTTAATGAAAGTGGTAAATTTCTCATTCATCCATCTGTTCTTTTTTCTGTGTCCGCTATATGTCAAGCTCTGTGCTAGGATACACCAATAAGCAAGATAAATAATGTTTTACCATCCATGACCTTATAAATTCATACTGAAATGTCACTACACACCTACCAAATAAGCAACCTAAAAGAGTTATAGAGCTCAATGCTTGCCAGGGCTCAGTGAAATGGGAATTCTTTTCTATTACGACGAGAGCATAAATTGCTTTAATCAATTAAGAAAGCAATATAGCTATAGGTATGATCTTAAAAAAAAAAGCTTTGCATCATTTGATGTCATAGTTCTACTTCTGGACTGCTATTCTAGAGAAATAATCCTAAATATATTCTTTAAAGGTATGCGAACAGCAATGAAATAACAAAATAGCTAACTCTGACTCAGTGTTAACCATGTGCAGGTGCAATTCCAAGTGCGTCACATGTAAGGATTCATTTAACCCTCACAACAACCCAGGAGGTAGGTGTTACTCTTAATTCCACTTAGTAGATAATGATATTGAGGCCCCAAGAGGCCATTTCACTCGCCTAACATGACTCTGCTAATATGTGCAGAACCAATATTAGACTGTGGCAATTATAGGGAAAAAAACACTTGCAAAATCTGCACCTAGCTCTAAAAACAAAATCCAAAGCTTCTAACTTCAATTATTTGCAAAATTTTAAATAATAAACTGTTCAGGGATTTTTCCTAATACAATTTTCCTTTTGTATATCTGCTTTATCCAACATGAAATATTATTACGCTAGGCTTCAGTAAGATTTTCCCAGCAACTTGTTTTTAAAAAAAGATTAAGATGCCCAGGCCTATTTGCCCAAGAATAAGGGCAAATAGAAAGTTTTTTAGCCTGTCATTTGGTAAAATATGTCAGGAAAAGTCTGTCTCCAGAAGCAGTTTGAGCAAAGCCCTAAGAATCTAGTTGGACTTCATAAGGGCTCTTGTTGAATTCAACCTCCACAATTACATTAAATATATTATTCAACTTCCATAATATCCTCTAGTTACTTCAGATAGGGGTACAACTCATGGATTGCTAACAGAGAACTGATCGATTTCAAGGCCATTTAAGATATCTATTACAATAAACAAAGAACCTGGCAGTAAGTGTTTAATTAATAATACTTCTCTTAGGCTGGAGAACCAAGTGGTAGCCACTGGGTGTTTCCCAGAGGGCACTAATCAGGCTGTGTATTACTGAGAGGATGTCAGGCAGGTGTTTCCTGCTTTAATTCAGGCAACCATCCTGAGCAGCCCAGAGGGAGAGAAGTGCCTTCCAGAACTATAATAATATATTTATTTCATCCCTCTGAACAGTCTCTTAGAGGTATACATTGCATTACACATGCTGGGTATGTTCAACAGTGTTTGGCATAGCATTTGCACAGAGTGCTTAACAGAATCGTCATTCATGAAAGAGAAGTTTTGCAGCAAATTAAAATACAACACAGAACTCTCATTTCTCTTTTCATTGCATTTTCATCTCTCTCTTTGCCATAGAGTGTGAAAAATTGTGGTTACATATGACTATCTGCACGTACACATCGAAAGCATTTGCCAACTCAATAGTATTTCTCTCATTCTGAAGCTTAATGGTGGATTTGCCCATCACAATAAGAGTTAGGTAATAACACTGTCTGACCTTGGAGTGACTCATTGCCCTTCTCTGCTGACTGGCCCCAGCAGAAAGGGTGATGCAAAATAAATGGATGGATGAGTACACCACAGTAGGACAGGCATCACCAACTCCACTCTTCCCAATCCTATTGATTTTTAACGTACCTTCTCTCTGTTTTCTAATGACAAGTGCCCCAAATAGATTAAAATATAATAAAAAAAAATTGCTAGCCAAAGTTACATATTTATCACTTTCTATTCTTTCTTTTTTTTTTCTTTCTTTATTAATGGTGCATTTCCAGTTCGGCGGTTATCACCCATGTGGTGGGCTGAATAATGGCCCCCAAAGATATTCAAGTTTTAATGCCTGGAACCTATGAATGTTACCTTATATGGTAACAGAAACTTTGCAGATGTGATTAAGGATTCTGAGATGGAGAGATTATCCTGGATTACCCAGGTAGACCCTAAATGTAACCACAGTGTCTTCATAGGAGGGAGGCAGAGGAAAATTTGACAAAGGAGAAGGCACTATCACACCGAAGCAAGATGCTAAAATGCTGACTATGAAAGGTGGAGGATGGGGCTCTGAGCCAACGAATGCATGGAATGCTGTTCTAGAAGCTGGTAAAGGGTGGAAACTAAAAGAAGGAATGGACACTCTTCTAGCGCCTTCAGAGGAACGGTGGCCCTGCCCACACTTCGATCTTAGCCCAGTAAACTGCAGACTTCTAGCCTCCAGAAACTAAAGTCTTACTTGCTAGCCAAAGAATGTGAAGTACTTTGTTAAAGCAGCCCTAGAAAATTAATGCAGCCCCAAAGGGGGTAAAAATTGGTCCTTGGGGAAGTGAAAAAAGTCTCAGATATTACAATGGTTTGTGATCCCCTCAAGCTCAACCCTATCCTACAAAATCTTACTCCTCAATATTTAATTTTGTGGCAATTAGAAAAAAAATATCTTAAAAGGCTCCTTTAAGGAAATGATAATGAATGAAAAAAAAAGTTATAAAACACCATTTCTTTGGGGAGCAGTGCCAGTGAAAGATTGATTCAAATGATGAGGCAAGGTGTTCATTACTCTCAAGGCCCAGTCTCACCATCATTAATAGCTGGCAAAGCGGGATGGGTGCTGTTATCCCAACAGGTTCTTTTATATTATTCACTCTAATGAATAATATACTCTCTATACAAGTTCGCCATCCAGAAAAGGGTTGAAGGTCACTTCTTTGTACAGGCAGCCAAATCTCTACCTTGTTGTTTAAAAACAATTATGGGGATATATTGCGTGCCAAAGCCCATAAGGAAATATATTTTGATATTCTAAAATTTCTTCAATGTAATGCAGGCAGTGAGGATTTTTATATTGTGGTAAGCTCAGAGAATGTTTAGTTACAATTCTGCTTCTTAAAAAATTGCTTTAGTGAAACCAAAACTCTAACAGAGAACTATTTCTAAATCCAAGTACTTTTAATATTGTTGAACAAGTAAGTGATAATAAGAAAGCTAGTTAAGAAGGTAATCAAGGTATAGCCTTTCTTATGAGATACACAGTAGTCTACCTTAACTTGAATTGCAAGTTTGGGTCTATGAATACATTTAGTATTATTTGGTCTACAGTATTTATTTTTTTTTAATTTTTATTTATTTACTTGAGAGAGAGAGAGCACAAGCAGGGGGTAGGGGCAGAGGAAGAGGGAGAAGCAGAATCCCCGCTGAGAAGGGAGCCCGAATCGGGGCTCGATCCCAGGGCCCCGGGATCATGACCCAAGCCAAAGGCAGACGCTTAACTGATGGAGCCACCCAGGCATCCCTATAATATTTATTTTTTTAAATATATCTGTTGGGCGCGCCTGGGTGGCTCCGTCAGTTGAGCGTCTGACTCTTGATTTCAGCTTAGGTTCTAATCTCAGGGTCATGAGATCGAGCCCCACATCCACTCTGCACTCAGCGTGGGGCTTCTGCTGGAGATTCTCTCTCCCTCCTCTTCCCCCCTGCCCCTCCCTGCTATGTGCACAGTTGCGCAGGCACTCTCTCTCTCTCTCTCTCTAAAATAGATAAATCTTTAAGAATATATATATATTTTTGCTTAAGCATTAAAAAGTATAATTCAAAATATACACATCAAAATTCATTATATCCCCAAATTCACTTGTTTATTTGCCCTCTCTGCCTTGCTCAAGTATAAGTTTCCTATAACCTTCAAGAAATTAAGTTCTGAGTAGATTCAGGTATTCTTGATTGTTAGATTAAGCTATAAATTCCCTTAGGAGAATTAAATGCCTGAACGGAATCTCAATCAGGCTAGACCTGCCAAACCAGGATATTCTTTGGAAATAGAGGTCAAGATGTAAAAAAAAAAAAAAAAAAAAAAAAAGATTAAAATTATCCACTAAGCACTCCAGCTGAAATGCTGATTGTGCATTACTTCTTCTACCCAGTCTGCACAGGGAGCAAAACCTGAGCTTGGAGTGGGGAGAAAAGTTTGAAACTGAATCAAGCTATTTTTAGTCCAAGAATCAATGTGTAGAAACGGACTGTGCACAGATCTTTCTTATATTTCAAGAGGCAAAAGCTGGTATTTGACTATTCACAAGATAGGAAAAGGAAGGGAAGAAGGGAAGGCAGGAGAAGGGGAGAAAAAGGGAGGGAAGGGGAGAGGAAAGAAATATATATATATATGTATATGTATATATTATATACACCATACTGGTTTTACATTTAAAAAACAGGCTGCCTTTTACTGCTTATTATTTTTAAATGATGAATGATAACTAATAAAAACTTAATTACCTTTTAAAAAGAGTAGACTATGCAGGATTACTTTAAAAATAGATTTTCTTTAAAACCTATGTCAGTTTCAGAGTTTCCATCTCTACAGTATGTTCTGAGCAATGCTCTCTCACTATTCCTAACATTGGCTTGACCTTCCCTGCAGTTTCCCATTTAATTCTCCATTCGGCACTCATTTAATGACTGGCTATTGTACAGGAAATTGATGCAACTATCATCTCAGGCCAGAAGTTTATGCCCCTTCTCATTATCGATTGAAGAAATGAAGGGAGTCACAAACAAAAAAGGTACTATTTTGAAGCTCTGTCCAAATGAGGTCCAACATCTGGATATTAGAAACATTTACATGTGCTTTCATTTTTTAAGTTGCCCTCAAAATGTTTGGGATTATAAAGATGCAGGTCCTTATTACCTCTCTAATCTCAAAAAGGCTAACAATATTTTTGAATTAAGATCAACTGACATCATTTTCAGAACTATTCAAAAGCTGTTGTATTATTTCTCATTGACAAATATAATAACCCAACTTCTGACATCATGGAAAAAAGATTTCCAATCCTTAAAAAGAGATATTAAGTGTATATGCTCCTTACAATAATGCATGCATTTGAATCGATATCCACTGACTAGCACATGGGATTGCAGCAGGCAGCATATCAGTTTTACAAATGTGTATAATGCACTCCTTACCTCGCTGTAATGGAAACCCGACTCTCCCTTGGGACACTGTTTCCCCTGCAACCCTCTCAAGTACTGGCCTGGAGGTGGGATGGGTGCCCCTTTTGCTCCACATGGCTGCTTTCAGAGCAGTCTCCCTCCCACCTCACCTTAAATTCCTCTGCTTCAAATCTCATTAGAAAATTTTCTTCTTAAGCTGATAAATATATATTTTGGGGGAAAACAAAATAACAGTAGCTTCCACTGGGACAAGGTAGTGGCAGCAGGATAGGACTAAACCCTATATACTGTCCATTACCAGCACTGATACTGTCACCTCTCACACACCAACACATTCCCCCTCATTTCTCCAAGACTTTAGCTCCAGGCTTATCGCCAACATCTCTAGAACTTCTGGTCTGGTCTTAATTCCTGGCATTCTCAGTATGTACTTAGATGATCTTGATTCCTGGAATTCCTCTTCTTGAGGGAAGTCTTCCTGCTTCAGCCACTCATTCCCGTGCTCTTACCTTAGTGACTCACTCCCAGGTGACTAACTCACCACTGCTCTCTCTTCAAAACCTAACAGCTCCCTATCTTCTTCTCAGCTACTGGCCTTGCTTCCTGCTTCAGTGAGGAAAATGAAGCGGACTGAAGAGGACTTGCAAAGACTCTCTTCACTCACACCTACATCTATATCCACATACTTTGCTTTTCCAGGCATTGCCAACGATGAAACTTCCTTGCTCCTTTTTCTTTCTTTCTTGAGAGAGAGAGAGAGAACGGGGGCGGGGGTTGTTGGGAGAGGGGCAGAGGGAGGAGAGAGAGAATCTTAAGCAGGCTCCATATGGAGCCTGCTACGGGGCTCAATCTCACAACCCTGAGATAATGACCTGAGCCAAAATCAAGAGTCAGACGCTCAACCAACTGAGCCATCCAGGTGCCCCCAAATCAGCACTTTTTTAATGGGTTGCACACCCAGCACGGAGCCCCACACAGGGCTTGAACTCACAACCGTAATGAGATCAAGACCTGAGTTGAGATCAAGAGTTGGACACTTAACCGACCGAGCCACCCAGGCACCCCGTTCCTTACTCCTTTTTAAAGGCAATCTCTCCATTTTTTGCACCAGGTTATCATTCCTCTCTCCTTCAATCAAGGAAATCAATTGTTCTAGGCATTCTCCCCTTTTCCTCTTAAATCATTAAAACTTCCCTCACTGCTAGGTCACCCATCAGCAGTCAGTATTCACATACGCTGTTATATTATTTCTTTCACCTTAAAGAAAAAAAGAACAAAAACCAACAACTTTCTCTTGAGCCCATTTGGTCCCCTAGCTACCTCCTCATTTCTTTGGTCTTCTTTGCAAACAAACTAACTCAAAATAAATAAATAAATAAAATTTTAAAAAGTTGTCTCTATTCTCTGTCTCCAACTCCTCTCCTTCTATTTCCTCTTAAACTACTCTAAATCAGACTTTGGCTTCCACCACTCCACAGAAACCACCATCTCACTGAGATGACTGATGCTAAATCTAAGAGTCTGGTTAGTTTCCTGGTCTGACCTATTCGCAGCATTTACACTGTTGATAACTTCCTTCAGAGATATATCACCTTCCTCATTTGTCTTCCAGGAACCATTCTCTCTTTCTACCCCACTATGATTTTTAGTCTTCTTTGTTAGTTTCCTTTCTTGTCCCCAACCTCACTGCAGTGGTCTAGGGCTCAGTTCTTGAGCCTCTTCCTTTTATATCTACACTTCTGTGCTTGATGATCTCTCTGATACTCCTTAAATAGCACATATCTGCTGATAAATCCACAAGTTATATTTCTATCCCTAAATCGCTTTCCCAAACTCTAGGCCCTCATCGCTCATCACCCATCCATATTTTACACTTGGAAGTCTAATCAAAATTTAAAATTCAACACATCTAAAACTTAAGTCCTCGTCTTCCCTCCTAAAACTTGTTTCATCAGACACTTTCCCCATCACAACTGATGATAATTCCATTTTTCAAGTGGTCAAGCTAAAACCTTCAACTGGAGTCATCCTTTCTCCTCCTTATTTCTTAGTCTCTACATCCACCCCTTTAAAAAGTCATGTTGGTTCCACTCTCAAAACACATTCAGAATATTTCCTTTTTTCACCACCTTCACCTATCATTCTGGCCAAAACCACCATCTTCTCAAATCTGGATGACTGCAAAACTTTCCTACTCTTAACCTTGCCTCATTAAAGTCATGGTACTCCTTTGCTCAACATTTTCCAGTAACTCCCCATTTCACTCAAAGCAAAAACCAAAATCCTTTCAAAGGTCTATAGGACCCTCCATGATTTGGCTTCCTGTTACCTCTATGACTTCATCATGAGAGTGTGGTATTGATAAAGGGACAGACACATAGATCAACAGAACACAATAGAGAGTCTAGAAATACAACCAAACAAATATATCAAATTGATTTCAACAGAGATACAAAGGCAATTCAATGGAAGAGTCTTTTTTTAACAAATAGTGATGGAACAATCAGATATTTATACACACACAAAAAAAATGAACCTCATCTTAAACTTCATACTTTACACAAAAATTAACTCAAAGGGATCATAGAGCTAAATTTAAAGTTATAAAGCTTTGAGATGAAAATATAGTAGAAAATCTTCATAACATGGGGATAGAAAAGTATTCTTAAATCTGATATTAAAAACATGACACATAAAATGTGTTATTATTATTGAGGTACAATTGACACATCATATTATATTAGTTTCAGGTATATAACATAATGATTCAATATTTATATACACTGTGAAATGATCACTACAATAAGTATAGTTAGCATCTGTCACCATATATAGTTACAGAATTTTTTGCATATGCTGAGTATTTTTAAGATCTACTCTCTTAGCAACTTTCAATTATGCAGTAAGTATTAACTATAGCTGCCATGCTATACATTACATCCTCATGACTTATTTTTTTATAACTGTAAGTTTGTACCTTTTGACCCCCTTATCATTCCACCCACTCCCCAACTCTCATAAATTTTTTTTGATACATTAGGCATTATCAAAATGAAACATGTTGTGCTCTGCAAAAGACACTTTAAAGAGAATGAAAAGACAAGCCGAATACTAGGACAAAACATTTGCAAATCACTTATCTTACAAAGGTCTTGTGTCCAGAATATACAAAGAATTCTCAAAACTTACCTATGAAAAGAAATAACACAATTAATAAACGGGAAAAAGTCTCAAACAGAAACTTTACCAAGGAGAATATATGAAAGGCAAATAAACACATGAAAAGATGTTCAATATTATTAGCCACTAGGGAAATGCAAACAAAAACCATGATGAGATACTACTACACACCTATCAGAATGGCTAAAATTAAAAATACAGATAATGTCTTGTGCTGGAGAGCACGAAGGGAAATTAGAACTTTTACACATTGCTAGAAGAAATGCAAAATGGTACAGCCACTCTGAAAAAGTTAAACACACACCATCTGACCAAGAATTTCCACCCTCCTAGGTATCTGTCCTAGAGAAATGAAAACTTATGTTCACACAAAAATACAAATTACATGACTGTATATAACAGCCCTGTTCTGGGGGGGGTGGGGGGATGGGTTAGCCTGGTGATGGGTATTAAAGAGGGCACGTACGGCATGGAGCACTGGGTGTTATACGCAAACAATGAATCATGGAACACTACATCAAAAACTAATGGTGTAATGTATGGTGATTAACATAACATAATAAAAAAATAAAATTAGAAAAAAAAACAGCTCTGTTTGTAACTGCTACAATCTGAAAACAAACCAAATGTTCTTCAACAAGTGAACTGATTTAAAAAAAACAAACTACAGTATATCCCATACATTGGAATCCTATTCCACAACAAAAAGGAAGACTTATTGATATATGTAAAAAAAAAAAGATGAATCTCATAGACATTATGCTGAGAGAGAAGACCTAATCTCAAAAGGTTACATGTTGTATGATTCCATTTACATGACGTTCCTTAAAAGATAAAACTACATGGGGTGCCTGGGTGGCTCAGTTGTTAAGCATCTGCCTTCGGCTCAGGTCATGATCCCAGGGTCCTGGGATTGAGCCCCACATCAGGTTCCCTGCTCGGTGGGAAGCCTGCTTCTCCCTCCCCCATCCCACCCCCGCTTATGTTCCCTCTCTTGCTGTGTCTCTCTCTGTCAAATAAATAAATAAAATCTTAAAAAAAAAAGATAAAACTACAGTGATTGAGAACAGATGATTGGTTATCAGAAATTGAATGGGGAAGGGTATGACTACAAAGAAATAGCACAGCACAGGGGAGGTTCTGGGGTGATGAAACTGTTCTGCATCTTGATCGTGACTGTGGTTACATGAATCTATTTATGTGTTAAAATTCATAGAACTGGGGCGCCTGGGTGGCTCAGATGGTTAAGTGTCTGCCTTCAGCTCAGGTCATGATCCCAGGGTCCTGGGATCGAGTCCCGCATTGGGCTCCCTGCTCCTTGGGAGCCTGCTTCTCCCTCTGCCTCTCTCTCTCTCTCTCTCTCTGTCTCTCATGAATAAATAAAATCTTTAAAAAAAAATTCATAGAACTGTACACCTCCCCCCAAAAAATTCTATGAGCTTATAATTTTAAACTAGTACAAGCCCACTTATGTAACTTATTTTTCCCAAAGGCATAATCAAATCACAATGATTCAAAGGTGAATTGTCTATATATTGTTAAACTCTGCTTTCAAGTTCCTGATGATGTTAATAGGGATATTTGTTTACGGTACCTTAACAAGTGTTGGAAAGAATTTTTTCACCAAAAGAAATATAGCTCTCTCCGGCGGAATTAATAACCCAATAGTAGGCACTAACATGATTAAGAACAGAGCTTCAGAGTCAGATTTTCAGGCCAGCTTGACTACTTGCTGGACAAGTTTAGCCTTTCTTTGCCTCACAAGTAAAGGCGAGTGAAGAGAGAGAGAAAACAGAAACAGTGCATGCCTTGTAATTCTGTTGAGAGAATTAAATGAGATGATGATGGTAAAGTGCTGATACCATGCTTGGAACATGGTAAGCTCTCAAAAATGTTAGCTATGATATTGTTATTAGTTATTTAAACCAATTAAAAGTGATAATTTTTCACTGGGGGTTTGCGTCATTCCAAGAGGTGTTAAGGTCCATTCCCAACAAGTGTGGAGAGCTGGGGAGAAAATGGGACATGCCAGGAAAATAGACCACTTTCCAGCTATACCCAAGCCATATCTTTACAGAATGGTAAAAATCATCATTCAGTTGGAAGTGTCAAGTTCATTCAGCTATGTGTAAACACAGCTCCCAATGACCAATATCAGAGACCATTAAAAAAAACTTTTGTTATTTATTGGATGTGTTAATTAAATAATCTTGCCCCCCCCCCCCCCCCTGTCACTGGGGTCATCTGTAAGCACATTTGACGTTGTACTAATAACGTAGCGACCCTTTCAAGAATGAGCCAGGTACGAAAGGCTGTTACACTGATAGTAAGAACACCTAGACAGCTCTCCTCTTTCAACCTACTGGCTTTTAAAATATGTGTTGTTTCCTCTTTTGGTGTCAGGATGTCAGGCATTATTCTTGCCACTATTGGAAGGTGCTGGGGCCTCTCCCGATACTCCAATACATCTTTCTAATTTATTGTTTGTCTTGCTCTGTGTAAGTCTGATAACCAAACCTTGAAACAATAAATAAAGCATTTTCCTTTCTTTCTTATAAAGCATTTTCATGAAAATATTTTATCCTTATCTTTTCTTTCTTAAAAAGCATTTTCATGAAAATATTTTATCCTTATCAAAATTATGGGGAGCAGGAGAGGTGTTAGTATAATGTTTATATGGGAAATGAAAAGTTTAATCACGCAACTGATAAAATAGTGAACGCACATTTCCCGGTTTTTAATTCTACCCTATTACCAAACCATCTATTTATAAAACAAGCAAATCAATTTTTAAAGAGTGGCTAAAGGGCTCTCCTTGGGATAAAGTGAGTATGTGTTTAGTGACTGAGGTCATGACATCCAATCTGGCTTTAGAGGGTGTTTTTCACTTAGTCACAGCAAGTACCATATATTTGTAGTTTTAATAAGAGACTAAGATGAATATAATATACAAAATGTTATATGTTGTCCCAGTCCATTTGGCTGCTATAACAAAATACCATAAAATGGGCGGCTTAAACGACAAACATTTATTTCTCACAGTTCTGGAGGCTGAAGTCCAAGATCAAGGCACAAGCAGGTTCCGTGCCAAGTGAGGGCCTTCCTCCTGGTTCAGAGATGGCCATCTTCCTGCATTGTCTTCACATGGTAGAAGGGGCAAGGGAGGTTTTTTTTATGAGGCTAATCCCATTCATAAGGCCTCCACCCTCAAGACCTAATCATTTGTAAAAACCTCATCTCCAAATACTATCACACTGGAGGTTATTTTCAATATATGAATGTTTAGCAGCGGTGGGGGTGTATGTGCAAACATTCAGTCTCTCATATATATACTGTCCAAAACACAGCTTACTCTCTATTTCCACAGATAGTAAAGAGTAGAAGGAAATACTTTCTAAATACATTTAGCTGTTTTAACATTGAAAACAAACACTTACTACTGAATTTTTTATTCATTGATGTTCCCAAAGCATCTGGCTCATAGCAAGCACTTAAGAGACCTTTGTTGAATGAATGAATGCATGTAACTGCAAAGTTGGAAACCCAAAGAAATGAAAATGCTAAGATGAGAAACTCAAAATCTAGGTCCAATGATTCAAAATTTCAAGATATTTATAACAAGGGTAAAGACACTTAATAGTATGTTTTTTAAAAGCAGACACACATTTTTAAGAGACATTGGATGCTAGTCTAAGAAGGTAAGGCACCCTGAAACCATGTCACATAAAGAAGTGCTAATGGATCTAGGTATGTTTAGTCTGAAAAAGAGAAGACAAGAGAGTTCTTTGCAAATATTTGAAGCTACTGGGCATAGGCTAAAATTGTCAAGTGGAATAGTCAGGTGGAAACTAATATATATATATAATATATATATAACATATATATAATATATATATATATATATTCTCTGTAGATCCAGAGGCTAGAAATATGGCCAGCTGGTGAAAATTACAGGGAGTCAACTTTTCATTTAATAAAAAAGAGCAGTTTAACAATTAGAGCTGCCAAGCAACAGGCTGGGCAGCCTTGGGAAGAAGCTGTAAGAAAGTGAATAAACAGTCATTTAGCAACTCCGGATATTTTGCACAGTACCTGCACATTAGTATTAAGACCTCCACATCGAAATTAAGGAAGTGAAGCTTAGAGAACAAAAGTAATTTGTCAATATCACACAGTTGGTAAGTGGCACAGCTGGAACTCAAACCTAGGAGTAGCTCGCTCCCAAAGCATGTTCTTTCCTTTCAAGTCAACAAACATTTTTTAATGTCTGCTTTTGGCAAGGCACTGTGCTGGGTGCTGGGGATTCAAAGATAAAGGACAGACAAAGCACAGTTCCTTCCTTGAAAGGACTCACAGTTTTTCTTCTCCATAGTGCTGGAAATGTCTGAGTAAAGGCTACATGACCTTTTAGGGATACTGGAGAAAGAATTGTTGATCTGGGAGTAGTCTTTACCAAAGAATCTTTTTTAAGATTTTATTTTTTATTTATTTGAGAGACAGTGAGAGCTAGAGAGAAAGCGTGAGCACACACAGAGGGAGAGGGAGAAGCAGATTCCCTGCTGAGCAGGGAGCCCCATGTGGGGCTCCACCTCAGGACCCCGGGATCATAACCTGAGCCAAAGGCATATGCTTAACCCACTGAGCCAACCAGCCAACCTTCACCAAATAATCATTGACAGCCTTCCTGCCCTAAAAAGTTTATAGATATGGATTCCTTATGGTGAATTAGATGTATTCCTAAAATGTTGGCATCATTAGGTTTCTGGAAATTGAGCCACTGTTATATTATGAAATTTGGTTGTGTATTCCAATGAAGGAAAACAGTAGAGCTTCACATATAATAAAAATCATATGGATTGGGGCACCCGGCTGGCTCAGTTGGAAGAGCATGTGACTCTTGATCTCAGGGTCATGAGTTCAAGCCCCACACTGGGTGTAGAGATAAAAAACTTTAAAAAAAATTTATTTTTTTATTTTTTTTTAAAGATTTTATTTATTTATTTAAGAGAGAGAGAATGAGAGATAAAGAGCAAGAGAGGGAAGAGGGTCAGAGGGAGAAGCAGACTCCCCGCCAAGCAGGGAGCCCGATATGGGACTCGATCCCGGGACTCCAGGATCATGACCTGAGCCGAAGGCAGTCGCTTAACCAACTGAGCCACCCAGGCGCCCCCCCAAATTTTTTTTTTTTAAATCATATAGATTGGGGCGCCTGGGTGGCTCAGCTCGTTGAGCATCCCGCACTTGTTTTTGGCTCAGGTCATGATCTCAGAGTCGTGAGATGGAGCCCCCACATGGGGCTCTGCACTCAGCATGGAGTTTGCTTGAGATTTTCTCTCTCCCTCTGCCCCTTCCCCAGTTCTCCCGCTCTCTCTCTCTCTCTAACATAAATAAATCTTTTTTAAAAAATCATATGGATAAAGCAGTTTTTAAAATATAAAATGGCCACATCCCAACAAAAGGCTAATAATATTATTCCAATAAGTTACAAATTTAGATAATGTACTAACGCTTCATATATTTTGCCAGAAATTTCATTAGCTTGAGGCAAGACTAAACTTGTGCTCTTGGCAATGCTGTGACATGATGGAAAATGTCTAGACCAGAGCCACTTTCTGAATTCTCATCCTGGCTTGTCACTTATTACCAACATGCTTTGGACTTTGGACAGGTTATGTGACCTCTCAGAAAAATGAAATGGTATAGTAATAGAACCTACCTCAATAGCATGTTATAAGGATTCAGCAAGTTCATCCATGTAAAGAATTTAGAACGGTGCCCGGCACATTGTCTGTCAGTCAATGTTAAGTTATTTGCACTTGAAAGTAGAGGCTTAATCTCCACTAAGGTCAATAATCCATTTTATAACTCCAATCTTCTGCATTCTACCTGAAAGGGTCCACCTTTCATAACATCTCTTTTTCACATCTATACCAGTTCTGGTTAGGAATATTGGTAAAATTGTATTGTATAGTTTGTAAAATATTGCAGTAAATTCTGACTTACTTACTAACAACTGAGAGTATTCAGTAGTAGCAAAAGTTTCATTAACCTCTTTCATGATTTCATCAATGTGGATTTTAATTTAGTACAAAGTAAATGTTCAATAAATATTGTTCAAATACACCTATTTAGACTATCTTCTACATGTTATACCTATAGGGTTGAAGAAAGATGAAAATCAAATTTGTTTACTAAATATCTGCTTACACACTATAGTCTGTTCTCTTTAAGCTCACACCAAAATGATGCTGGTCAAGGTAACCCAAGGGTTTTTTTTTTTTTTTTCCTGTCTATTACTGGCCCTATAGGATTAACTCCTATTTGGTGCTTTGCTGGAGTGATATTTTTTCTTTATACTTCAAAAAATTATTTAAAGCAGTTTACCATTAAAGACACAAATACAATAAGGATGATAAAAATGGGAAGAATTATATGAAAAATCTTAGTCTTTACAGTTAAACATAGTCCTGGAGCTTCTTAACAACCAAAGCAAGAACAAAAAGCACACTGTAATTCCTATTGCTTGATTCATCTCAACAGAAAGAATCTTCAAGGTAATAAATTCAAAGAGGAATCTATCTGATGTTTCTTTAACCTAAGAATATGGATGAACATAATAAGGGATATCTTCAACAGTGTTTTTAAGGAGGATGCAGAAAACTATTAATGATAACAGTTTATGTTTACTATGTACTGTATTTACTATATGTTTAATATGTACTGTATTTACTATATGCTAAAATAATCTTCTATAAATACCATGGATATAATTATAAAACTTTTAGCAGAGCTGAGACTAGAATATTAATTTTCTAATACCTAATTCAGAAAATTTTCTGATTTTTCCACTACATTATCCTACACCAAATTCTCTCTCAAGAGAGAATTTGACCTAGGAATTACATATGCATACAAACATATATGTGAAGCTTCCATAATAGACACACCACATTTACACACACACAAAAACCTTGGCTAGTCCAATAATCCTACTGAAATAAAAGATGAGTAAATAAATGAGTAAATAATTTACTTTCAATAAATAAAAGTGATTCCATAAGTTAAATTCACACAGCATCTGTCAGATTGATGATTTACTAAATTTTGCATTGGTTATCCTTGTGTATTTCTCATGGTCCATCAGGTCATAGTTTTTGTTTCATGATCTCTCCTCCAATCAATGCTCAGAGTACAAAAATAAATAAATAAAATTGAACCTACAATAAAAACAAATCTGGGATTTCAATTTAACACCAGACATAAAAAATCTATATCAATATAAACTTCCAGTTATAAAATAAATAAGTCATGGGGATATAATGTATAGTATGGTGACTATAGTTAATAAAACTGTAATACATATTTGCTAAGAGAATAGATCTTAAAAGGTTTCATCACAGGAAAAAAAATTTTTTTTCAAGGGGCTTCTGGGTGGCTTAGTCATCTGCCTTTGGCGCAGGTTATGATCCCAGGGTCCTAGGATTGAGCCCCACATCGGGCTCTCTGCTCAGCGGGAAGTCTGCTTCTCTCTCTCTCCCTCTACTGTTCCCCCTGCTTGTGTGCTTGCTTGCGCTCTCTCTCTGTCAAATAAATGAATTTTTTTCAAGATTTTATTTATTTAGTTTAGAGAAAGAGAGAGAGAGACCACGTGTATGTGCATGAGTGGGGGTAGGGTAGAGGGAGAGAGAGAATCCCAAGCAGACTCCATGCTGAGTGTGGAGCTGGATGCAAGGCTCGATCCCACAACCAGGAGATCATGACCTGAGCTGAAACAAAGAGTCGGACATTTAACCAACTGGGCCACCCAAGTGCCCCAAGAAAAAAGATTTTTTGTAACTATGTAAGGTGATGGACAATAACTAGACTTATTGTGGTGATCATTTCACAATATAAATATCAAATCATTATACCATATACCTGAAACTAATATATATGTCAATTATACCTCAATCAAAAAGTCTGTATCAACATTCCAAAAAATACAATTCATTCCTTTCCTCCTTTTACAAATGTACTCAGCTCTAAATGCTAATATTTTACTAGGTACATTAAAACATGAGGCCTGGATGAAAACCAGCAGGCCTCCAGGTGTAGTAATACCAATAGCTTCCAGCCCAGCAAAAAGAACACCAACAAATATATTACCACACTTAGAAGCCCAGGAACCTGACAACCTGGCTTTTTTTTTTCTTTTAGTTACCCGATAAACCTGAATGAATACACTCAGAGGCTAGACTGCTTTATGTATATATCAGATTTAAAAAATATATGAATTTGGATGAAGCAAGCCATTCTCTTACTGCAAATCAACTATTGAAAATGTATAGAAATAGAGGATTATAACCCAGTGATTCATTCAGCAATTCCCCCAACTGTGAGCCTTATGATACTCCCTTCCCTAACTTTGGGCCAGCCAAAAAGTTTAAATTAGTGATTCTTAAAGCACAGAATCCAGAGAAGCACTCACAGTATCACCTGCTGTGAACTTATGAGAAATGCAAATTCTTGAGCTCCAATTAGACCTCCAGAATCAGAATTCCTGGGGGTGGGGTCCAGGGGTCGTGTTTTGATGCATTCTCTAGGTGACTCTGATGCTCACTAAAATTGGAGAACTGCTCTGAAATGAATGGCTCCTCAAAATCTTTTTTTCTTTGCTGCCTCAGTTCATTCCTAACTTACATCCTCACTCTTAATTACCAACTCCTGCTGGGGATCCTAAATCTACTAACTGTAGAGTAGAAAATGTAGAAAATTCACTCAAGCAAGGTCTACGTTGTGAGGATGCTTCGTCAGTCACGACTGTAATGCCTCAACAGAGAAATATCTGTGGATTCTCTGCCCTTCCCCAACCCTGACTGCTCAATGCTCAGTTGTAGCTGCTGTGCACAGTGGGGATGTGTAGCTTTCAGAGGATCCATCCAACTGGCAATCAAGACTGCTTGACTCATTGGCTGCAGTTATTCTCCACAAACCCCCTGTGTGTGTGTCCACAGCCCTCGTGTTGCCTGGCCTTTTCAGCCCCTCTGCCAACTTGCCATGTGAATCTGCTGCTTATGGCTGTGGAGGCTGCCTCTGTGGGTCTTCGGGGCCTTGCTTGATCCCGGATGGTAGCCTATGACACTACATGATCTTGGGTCCACTTCCATAGTGGATGTCTGTCTCATAGGGAAGCCTGGGGCTGAAAGGGTGAATGGCAATTCCTTGGGAGGAGCAGGGTCTGGGACTACAAAGGGTAAGCAAGTGACGGCCCACAACCAACACTTATAGATGCATCAAATAAAGAACTAGAGAGGAGCTTTGTTTTTAACAATCACTTGCATTGGAGGGAAATGAGGCAGGGTATCCCAAAAACTGTCCTATGTTCTTCTCAGTACCCAGCACTAACTTCCACTTGGTTGGCTCCTTCTTGGTCTCTAAAAGTCATACTGCTGTATTTGGGCATGTCCAAAGAGAACGAGCTAGGTAAAGCATAAATCCTACTGTCAATATGCATTTAGTTCATTATAATATGGATATGTGTAAATGTAAATTATTGATTAAATTCCAATAAATTTAGGACAGTTTACTGTATTTGTAATATGTATTTGTAATATGTCACTAATTTCAAGAGAAAAATATCAGTGGATTATTTCTCTTGTATTTCACAATCTTAATGATTTTTTCATCTTTCCCTTTTGTATTACTAAAACGCACAATTAATAAGCCCACTTGGTTCGTCAATCTCCACTCTAAGGATTAGAGGACATCTGCACCTCTTCTACAGTTTTCTTATCAAAAAATTGAGTGAAGTTTCCAAAAATGCTCTTAAAAGGGTTTGGTAGATGAAGCTGTTCCCAGTTATCACCCCTCCAGTAAAGAATGACTCTGCCAGGAGGGGAAGAATGAAGGGGGGAAATCAGAGGGGGAAATGAACCATGAGAGATTATGGACTCTGAGAAACAAACTGAGGGTTCTAGAGGGGAGGGCGGTGGGGGGATGGGTTAGCTTGGTGATGGGTATTAAAGAGGGCACGTTCTGCATGGAGCATTGGGTGTTACACGCAAAGAATGAATCATGGAACACTACATCAAAAACTAATGATGTAGTGTATGGTGATTAACATAACATAATAATAAAAAAAATGGGATCTTAAAAAAAAAAAAAGAATGACTCTGCCACTCTGAAAATGATCTGGCACATGATGCTGCCACGGAAAAGCTGAAGAAAGAGTGAGTCCAGGGACTGAGGAGGCTCTCGGAACTAATTCATACCAGCTGTAATCTGCTGCCTTCTCTAAAACCAGAAAAATAGTTATGGCCCTGCATGGCCAGACTCTACGACCCCACAGACACTCCCCTGGGGTCTCATTCCCTAGTGGGAAGCATCCTGAGCTAACACTACTGTCATTTTGAATTGGTGCCAACATAGAGCATCATGGCCAACTGTTCTTCTCCATCTTGTATTAAAACAGGTAAAAGGGAGAGGAAGTGCTATGGTCACTACGTTTCTTTAAAACTTTGCAGAAATAGCAAGGCCAATTCCCAACTACTCCATAAGTAGATTTTAATTCTTAACACACAGTAAGAGAAAAACTTATCTCAGAACAAGCTGTCATTTCACTAAACAAGAAAAATCGTTACCATCAGTATTATGTGCTTCTTGTTTAAGACAGCTCCTCTGATCAAAGAAAAAGTTTTATTCCTCTCTCCTAGAAAGAATTTTATCTTATTGCTTGCTCACACAAATCTCTCACAGGGAGTTTGCTGTTTACCTCCTTCAGATCCTGCACGACGGCTGTGAGCCTCTCATTTTCTGCCTGAACGTTGGTGACCACAGCCCGGCTCTGTTTCAGTTCGTTCTGCATCTCCAAGATCTTCCCCAGATAGTAGGCTTCCTTTGATGCAGACTCCTGCAGAAGCGTTTCCTCCCGAGTCTCTCCATCCTCAGCAACCTTCCGGTGGATTGAGAAGGACTGCCCAAAGGCCTGCAAAGTATTTGGGAAAAAAAAAAAAAAAGAGTGTCTGATGAAATGTACCATAGCACTGTTTAAACAGACTTGGGGAAATGTTTTGTTTTGTATTTTAGAGAAGCAAAACAACACATTTTATACAACAATCTAACTGCTCTCATTGATACTTGAAATAATTCAAATTCAATTAAAAAGGGAAAAGAGAATTTTTAAATATCTTGCTAAAGATACAAATAATGAGTTAAGGAAAACGTGAAAAATACTGCTTGTTTTATGTTACTATTTTCCTATTAAGAAACAGACAGTTCAGTGCTAATGAGGTCATCAAAATTCACATTCTCACTTTCATTCTAGAAAAAAAAAATCCCAAAAACATTTTTCAAGGAAGAAAATAATGGTTTCATTAGCTTTCTGATACACTAGTGGTAAGAACACACCAATTACGAACAGCACCCTGAAGAGAGAAAATCCCCAAACAGCATTCAAATTGCCCAGTACTACAAAAAACAACAACATTGAAATGTAGTCACTGCATAAGAAAATTTGTATGTATCTACATATTTGTGCAAAAAGAAATACAGAATAAGCCAGAAACTAATGAAGATGAAGTTGGTAAGCCACAGGGGATGAATGGTAATGAGGCAGAGGGGTGGGGTGGGGTGGAATGCAATACAAGGGATAAGGGATACTTTCAGGAGCATGCCTTTTCATACAGTCCTGACTCTCAGAACTGTAGTAATGTTTCATATAACTTCCAAATAAATAATAACAAAAACCAACCTCTGGGTGTCAGGGGACCCCATGTGGAACACAAACAGTAACAAATGTTCCTAGTTGTACCCAAATGAACACCTTAACCATACTGAAAGGGATGGAGAAGAAAAGATCTGGCCTGAGTAATTTGGGAAATCAGTATTTTTGCTATATGCCAAAGACAAAAAGAACTGTACCCAAATCCTATAGTCGAGTTAGTAAATTTTCACAGGGATTATAGGATCACAATTCTAAAAACTTCTTTATACGTATACTAGGGTTGAACGAATAAGTAACTGTATTACCAATCACGAATGCCAGGTCTCTCACTATTGGAGAAAGTTACAAGCAAGGAAAGGGAGAATTCTAGATGGAAACTAGTGGTACTGAGTTGTAATTAGAAGCATCAGGATGGGGGTGCCTGGGTGGCTCAGTCGTTAAGCGTCTGCCTTCAGGTCAGGTCATGACCCCAGGTCCTGGGATTGAGCCCCGCATTGGGCTCCCTGCTCCGCGGGAAGCCTGTTTCTCCCTCTCCCACTCCCCCTGCTTGTGTTCCCTCTCTTGCTGTGTCTCTCTCTGTCAAATAAATAAATAAAATCTTTTTTTTTTTTAAAGGAAGCATCAGGATTAACTTTCAGTCTTTAATAGGTAAATATTCATAGACAGATGGAGAGAGACATTTCCGTATGTGCATATCCATGCATGTATTTCCCAGCTCTGCCCACTGAGAGGCCCAGAAGCAAGAATATCTCAGTAGCAATGAGCATACCTGCACCCGGATTTTGTTATCAATCTCCAATTAAAAGGACTAGGGTTCTTTGGAGAAATGATCCATTCTTGAGCTAAAGCAAAATGAATTTCATACATCTCGTGGTGCCAGAGTAAATAACGAAATGCTTTCAAAAAATAATAGGGATTTGTCAAAGGACACAAGAGCCTGTCAGAAGGGGCTCCCAATGGCCAAATCTGGGATAATTTGGGCAATAAAATAAATAACTGTAGTAATGAATTATAATCAATAGAATAATATAGTTATGAGTCCACATTGATACAATAACTGAATAAATGAGGGAAGGAATAGCTCTTCCTTACAGTAGAATTCTAATTAATAAATGTAATAGGAATAGGAATGATGGAGATAAAATATATCAGAATTTGGCAAACACCAAGTAATAATTGTTGCAGGTAAAAATTGTCAATGGAATATAAAAGTAATAGGCCAAAAGTATGATGAGAAATGGGATATTTGCATAGTCTTAATACTTATTAGGAGGAGACAGCATGATTTAACGATTTCAAAGACTCCTCTTCAAATTTCACTCATAAAGGGCGCCTGGGTGGCTCAGTCGTTAAGCGTCTGCCTTCGGCTCAGGTCATGATCCCAGGGTCCTGGGATCAGCCCCGCATCGGGCTCCCTGCTCTGCGGGAAGCCTGCTTCTCCCTCTCCCACTCCCCCTGCTTGTGTTCCCTCTCTCACTATGTCTCTCTCTGTGTCAATAAATAAAATCTTTTAAAAAAAAATTTCACTCATAGAACAGAAATTTAGAAAAATAATAACCTGCAAACCTGTGTCTCAATAAACTATCTTTAGAATCTCTATATGGATCAAAATCTAAAGATGGTTCCTAAGCATCAGCTGAGAAAGAAACATTCCAGTATGGATGGATGGATGGATGTTCATCTGTACAGAGTAGAACACTCTTGGCATTTGGCTTGTTATGTCTTTGTATATGTGCTGCCGAAGCAAGCAGGGCTTGTAAAGTCTTTGAACAGAAAGAAGTTCTTATTTGAGTAGCCAAATTTCTATATGTAGTAATAAGCATATAGACTCATGAACAGATGAAAAAGTATCTTCAGGGGTGATGTTTACATTGCTTTTCCATAAGTAATGGTCAGATTCTGTGAGGTCAATTCTTAATTCATTACCCATTAGAAAGCCTTTGGAGGGGAGAGGTCTGGCAGCACATTTCCCTGCAGTGACTGCTGAAGTCTTCACCAGACCCTCACCCTAGCAAAAGAATCCTGACTATACAGTTAGGCATTAATAAAATTTACAATTAGAATGAACTGTGCATCAAGCAACTCAGCTAGCTTCCTTTTTACAACCTACTTTTCCACTTCTTTGTAACAGAAAACTGCCACAGGGTCATTTTCTTTACTCTGCCTGAGTAAAATCAATAGACTTAGGCACTCAGAATATGGCTCTCATATTATCCTCAGCACATAGGCAATGGTCTCTTGGTAGCTAAAACAACCTCTAAAGTCTTAACAGCAAGTGAATTTGCCTTTCCACCCCTGACATAAAGTTTTAAAAACTGTACTCTGGATCCAGCACCAAAGGAAATAAAAATTTTCAGATAAATACATGGAATAGATTTTCAAAAAAAGAATCAAGAATGGAAATTGCAAATATAAACATTTTGATAACTCTTTATATTTACTGCAGCTCAGAAACCTTAACTGAACATATGGGTTTCCAAAGTTAGTCATTATTTTTATGAAGAACCTGGCCCTACATTAGACCTGACTGAAAACCAATGAAAGTATGCAAGGTTATCCAAGGACATTAACCATGGTGTTTTTCACTTGTAATAGAAAAATAATATCAATGCTGCACAGGCTACAGATGCCCCAAGACGTGCGTCTGCAAAGCCACTGAGTACTAACACTACTCAGAAAATATCTGCATTTTATTTTTTTTTAAGATTTTATTTATTTATTTGACAGAGAGAGACACAGCGAGAGAGGGAACACAAGCAGGGGGAGTGGGAGAGGGAGAAGCAGGCCTCCCGCGGAGCAGGGAGCCTGATGTGGGGCTTGATCCCAGGACCCTGGGATCACGACCTGCGCCAAAGGCAGACTCTTAATGACTGAGCCACCCAGGCGCCCCAAATAACTGCATTTTAGAAAGGGAAAGTAAAGGAGAAAACACTCCTACTTTGCCTAATTCCTAATTGTCAGTAAGTGGAATGGGACAGGACGCCAACTGACATCTATCATTTGGCTAATTGCTAAAGTGGATTGACCAGACCTGTCTGGCTCTGCCAGGGAGCTTCTTCCTCCATCACTATTCCAAGTATGTCCTGAAAAAGCTGGGCCCAAGAGAAGACAAACAATCTTTTTCAAGGCCACGGAAGCTGTATCCTTGGCAGAAATCACAAAACTAGCTTCAATGTCTATTTATAGGCAAACCTAGGGTAGTCATGCTTCTAGTTATATTTCGTTCAGACAGCAAATTCCTTTTAGGTACTGCAATCATTTCATGCATAATTTTCGTTTGAAATTAATTCAAGTAAACTGACATTTCTATACAATTTTGGAACATATTATGATTTAGTTGCACAATATTACCTTCATATAGTCCATTGCAATGTACCGCAGTTGCTTTCAATTACATACTAATGTAAGTCCAATTAGTTATATAATAAGTTCTTTCTTTTCTCATTCTACTCACATGACTTCTTAATCTAAAGAAGATTGATATTTTTTACATTCATGTTCAGGACAATATATTAGCTGTTAAGTGGAATTTTCATACTTATTATCCTTCCTAATATGAATGATTAAAGAAATAAAAGTTTGGATAGTATATTTAATGATGTCATATTATGTTAAAAATGTGTCCTTGGTTGCAGAATTTTCATTCTTTCATCTTAAAAACTGTAGCAGAACAGTGTGCTAAGTGACCCAAGGACATTAGAAAAAATGGTTTTTATTTGAAAAACTAAAATTTATTCGTTTGTTCTTCACTCAACAAGTATTTACAGAGAACTATAATAGGTGCTGCTTAAGGCACTGAAGATCTGCTATGTTCTAGAAAAAAAGATCTCTGCTAGTGGGAGCATACATTCCGGTGGAACATAAATAAATCAATAAGTATGTGGCATAATGTTGCAAAAGTTCTAGAAAGAAAATGAAAGCCAGGGTAAAAGCATAGAATAGCACTGCCTACTAGAACTTTCTGCAAAGATGTATTTGTGTTGTCCTCTAACCACTAACCACAGGTGACTATTGAGCTCTTAAATTGTGACTAGTGTGACCAAAGAACTGAATTTTTAAATTTTATGTAATTTCATGAATTTTATTGTCACATTTGGCTAATGGTTACCATGTTGGACAGTGCAGGGATAGAGAGTAAGGCGGGTGCTGAGAGAGGAAGCCCAATTTAGACAGGACCTTCAGGGAAGGGGGTAACCTTTGAGCAGACCTGAACAAAGGAAGGAGTGAGCCAGAAGCTGGCCTTTCCCCACAGCAGCAAGCCTAAATTTAAGTGTTACTAAGCAAGAATTACTGCACTGCCATAGGACCTCTTTGAAGATCACTGGCGGCATGGTGGCATCTTCTTTAAGTCTCTGCCACAGCACTTTTAAGACCTGAGTAAGCCAGGGATTACTGAGACATGATTTAACTTGTAAGAAAAGGGTTGGCAACTAGCCTGTCACGGTAACCCATCTTCCCCAGTGAACTACTTTACCTTCTTTGAACATACAGTAAAAACTATTTGACCAATTATATGTCTCTGTTGCCTCAGCTGGCCAGGAAATTCAGCATTAAATGCTCTACAGCAATTAGCTAAAGTATCTTAAGTTTCTGGTATAACTCTCCTGTTTTCTCTATACCGTTTTGAGTTTTTGTTGTTTTTATCCCTATGGTATTGGTTTCTTTTATTTTAATCTACTTCAAATAGTTTTGGAGTAGAAAGGATATGACTTACAATCCCACCAAATGGTTTAAATAATGTTGAATAACCATTTCTTCGAAATTTAAGCCTTCAAGAAAGTCCATGTTGAAGAATGGAGTTTGAGAGTTTAAGAGAACTGAGTTCTATTAAGGATTCATTCTCATTCTGTGGAAAATAATGGGTCAAAAGGATTTCATAAAGTATGCACACATACGCACACACACAGGAATAAGTGAGCTAAACTTGTTAGAACTGAGAAACATTTCCCAAACCACTTATTCCAGCAGCAAAGTGTCTTAGAGGGTATGATCCAATTAAAAAAGAAAGGATCATTGAAGGTGATCCTCCAAAAATACCCAGCTGAGAGAAATCGGTTTCCATGACTCATGGCTCAAGTTATTAGGAGTCACCGGGTATCCTTGACAGTTAGAATCAAGCCTGATCCTTGAAAGGACACGTACTCATAAGAGGCAAAAGGGGTCAAGGGTGTGAGCTCCTAAGCTGGACCAACTCTGCCACTTACTAACTGCAGAACACTGAGCAAGTTACCTAACATTTTGTACCTCAGTTTACTCATCTCATAGTGTTGTTGTGAGGCTTAAAAGAGAAAATCTATGTTATCACTTGGATCAGTTCTTGGTACAAATACAGTAAGTGCTCAAAAATTATTGGCTATTATTAGGAGAAAGAAAATGTGCTTTGGAATCAAATGCATTTGGGTTTAAATTTGCCTCTTCTGAAATCTCTGGCAATGTTTTGAAATTCTATGTCTCAGTCATCTCATACAAAACGAGAAGAACAGCATCTACCTTAAAAGTAAAACCAGAATAGCCCTAAAAAGTAAGGATATCAGAGAAGAGAGAGAAAATCCACAGGGGCGCCTGGGTGGCTCAGTCGGTTAGGCGGCCACCTTCGGCTCAGGTCATGATCCCAGGGTCCTGGGATCGAGCCCCGTGTCGGGCTCCCTCTCCTCCATGCTCTTGCACTCTCTCGCTATCTCTGTCTCTCTCTCTCAAATAAATAAAATCTTTAATAAAAAATCCACCACAAAATTGCACACAGTAGATGCTTACTCAGTACCAGTCCTCAGCGTCTCTCACCTGCCCTTTGGAATTCTCAGATCTGACGCTGGCGAGCTGCTGTTTCCTCTGGTGTAAAGGTCCTCCATGAGCTCGCACATGACTCAGGAGGCAGCTTGCCTCTCTATGGACTGCAGCTCCCTGTGCATTTCTGAAACACTAAACCTCTTACCAGAAGTTCTGATGTAAACCTTTTTTTTTTTTATTAAGCCATTAAAAATGTAAAAAGGCCAACAGATTTGTCAAGCCCTAGGCTCTAAGGTTTATTTTAGCAAAGAATTCAGTTATATCTTCTTTCAGTGAGAATTTTCAACTCTTCCTTAACTTTCCCCATCTTTTCTGACTTTTAACCTAAGTCCTACCCAATTATAAATCCCATCCATCTGGGAAACACAGGATAGGTATGATAACTTGGGTTATTGCCCCTGATTTTTCCAAGTGTAATACCTAACAGCTTATCATTCAAATATACACTTACTTAAAGCCTAGATTTTTTTTTTTTTTTTGGTATCCTTGCTGGTTTGTAATTAGCACCTTCTGTCTTGCTGGAAAAAAAAACACTTTCATACTATTCTGAGATTTTTCTAAATGTTGTTGTATATTGAATATACACAAAGAAAATTTATAACAAAATATAAGCAAAAAAATCAAAATTAATTTCTGTAGTTTAAGAAAAAGACCATGACCCACTAGCCTCAAAAGCTTCTGTTTGCCCTTCCTTTGTCCTATCTCCCTCATTGCACCACAATACCGCCCCCCAAGTAAACGCTATCCTAAATTTTGTATTTACCATTTTCTTGCTTTTTTTTTGTAGTTTACCATATACATATGTATTTGTAAACAATATACTGTTTGATATTGTTTGTTTTTAAAGTCTTAAAATGGAATCATTCTATACACACTCTTTTGCAATTTGCTTTTTTAACTCAACTTCACATTCCTACAATGTATCCATTTTGCTTGGTATAGCTGTAACTCATCTTTTTTCATTGCTATAGTCTACTGAATAAATATATACCTCATTTTAATAATCTAGTCTCTTGACAATGGATAATTGGATTGCTTCTAGTTCTTTGATGTTATAGACAATGTAGCTCTGAATATTCTTGTGCCTATCTCCTAGGCCAGTCCTCAAAATACATGTAGTGAGGAACAGTTTTATTTCCAATCTCTAGCGGACTAATGCTTTTATAAAATATAATAAAAATAAATTACTTTAAGCATACTCCTACCATATGACCTAACTGTTCCACTTGTAGGTATTTATTTACCCAAATAAATGAAAGCATGTGTCCACATAGAGATTTGTATGTAAATGTTTATAGCAACTTTATCTGTAATAGCCAAAAACTGAAACAACTCAAATGTCCACCAATAGGTGAATGCATAAACAAATGTGGTATAGCCATACAATGGAACATTACTCAGCAATGAAAAGGAATGAACCACTGATACATGCAACGACATGCAAAATAATTATTCTGAGTAAAAGAAGCCAGAAAAAAACAGAGTGCATACTGTAAGATTCCATTTATATGACATTGCAAAGAATGTAAGCCAATCAATAGGAAGCAGGTGAGGGTTGCTCTGAGTTGGGGTGGGGGTTGTTGAGGAAGGGGTGTGTAGGGGCAAAAGAGAGGAATTACCAAGGGGCATGAAAATATTTTAAGGACTGATGGATATGTTCATTATCTTGGTTTGTGGTGATGATTTAATAAGTGTATGCATATGCCAAAACTGAACAAACTGTTCACTTTAAATATGTGCAGCTTGTTGTATGTCAATTATACCTTAATAAAGCTGTACAACACTAGAAAAATGTGAGAAGAAAAATACAAAATATAAGCCTCAATTATTTTTTAAGACTGCTTTTTTAAGAGCAGTTTTAGGTACACAGCAAAACTAAGAGGAAGGTTATGGAGATTTCCCATTGCTCCTTGCTCCCACATATGCATAGCCTTCCCCACCAGAGAGGTACATTTGTTACAATCGCTGAACCTACACTGATACATCATTATCATTCAAAGTCCATAGTTTACATTAGGATTCACTCTTGATGTACTTTGCGTAGATTTGGAAAAATGTATAATGACTTATATCCACCTTTATAGTATCAAACAATTTACTACTCTAAAAATTCTCTGTGCCTTGCCTATTCATCCCTCCTCCTCGCTAGCCCCTGGCAACCATGGATCTTTTCACCATCTCCATAGTTTTGTCTTTTCCAAAAGTGCCATATAGTTGGAATCATACAGAATGTATTTAGCCTTCTCAGACTGCTTCTTTCATTTAGTAATATGCACGTAAGTACCCTCCATGTCTTTTCATGGTTTGATAGCTCATTTCCTTTTAGCACTGAATAATATTTCATTGTTTGGAGTACCACTTTTTATTTATCCATTCATCTGCTGAAGAACATCTTTGTTGCTTTCAAGTTTTGGCAACTATGAACAAAGCTGC
This sequence comes from Callorhinus ursinus, assembly GCF_003265705.2. NCBI lineage: Eukaryota > Metazoa > Chordata > Mammalia > Carnivora > Otariidae > Callorhinus > Callorhinus ursinus. The sequence continues at coordinate 3,533,439 of NW_027397089.1, forward strand.
TGTAAATATCCATGTGCAGGTCTTTTGTGGATATGTTTTCATATCCATATTCCTTTGGGTAGATATCTTAAGGAGCATAATTGCTATATCATATAGCAAGAGTATGTTTAATTTTATAGGAAACCACCGAATTGTCTTCCAAAGTAGCTGCACCATTTTGCATTTCCACCAGCAATGCATGGGAGTTCACGTTGCTCCACATCTTGACTGGTATTCATTCAAGCAATTTTTTAAACTTTAAATTTAATAGACAAAATTATATTTCAATAAATTTAACCAGAACAAACATAGCATAGGAGAAAAAAAGGATTACAAAAGGATTATAAAAAGTGTACCATTATTCACTATACATGTGATTAATATAAACTCTATTTATCTTGGTACAGACCTGTAGGAAATAATTTGCAAACCAGTGCTGGTTCCCAGATACACACACTTTGAATAGCATTATCCTAAGTCACAAGTGCAAAAGTTTCTCTCTAATGGTTCTCAGCCCTAGTGGCCCATTAGAATCACCTGGAAAGCTTTTGAAAAACACACACAGACTCCATCTCCAAATATTGAGGTAACTGATTTGTGACAGAGATTCCTAAACATTTTTGGTTTAAGGTACATCTGGTGTCTCAATAATGTTTTCATAGCACCACAGGACAAAAGAAATACTGAACAATTCTTTTTACTAAATAAGTGTTTATGGGGCGCCTGGGTGGCTCAGTTGGTTAAGCAACTGCCTTCGGCTCAGGCCATGATCCAGAGTCCTAGGATCGAGTCCCACATCGGGCTCCCAGCTCAACGGGGAGCCTGCTTCTCCCTCTGACCCCCTCCCCTCTCATGCTGTTTCTCTCTCTCTCTCTCTCAAACAAATAAATAAATAAAATCTTTAAAAATATAAATAAACAAATATTTATTTATTTATGTCCTAAGAATGTAGTCACTGAAAAACTAATGTATGTAAATTTAAAGAAAAAATATTTTCATTTCATTCTTAAATAACCACAATTATGTACTAATAAGATGTGTGCCCCCATTGGGCACTGCACAACTTCTCAAACCTAGAATCAGATTGGACCCTGTCATCCTCATTTCCTGTTCCACATTGACTTTCATATGGCATCTGCTTTTTATTACAGCAACAACTGAAAACCCAGCTTTGCAAAATATTGCACACACACACAAAAAGAATGTAGCTCAATCTAATATTGAAACTGTGAACTGAACTATCTTGAGTTCGTAGTTCACACAGTGTCAAAAGAAGCCACATATTGTGTTCCCCTCAAACATGTAAAATTATCCCATGGTCTTCTGTGGGTTTGCAGTGGTGCCTCTGGACACTTAGGCACACAAGGTCTGGGGTATCCACAGGTCTGACATGCTCATTTCGAGATTCTCATGTAGGAAGGGTTGAGAACCACTGCTCTAGGGTGTGGGCCAGGAGCTGAAATGGCCAGGTTGCAGATGACATACAGCCTCAGCTCTTCCTAACAGGGCTGCAGAGCATTCCAATGTTGCTGCACTGATTCACTGTCACCAGCAGTGTCCAAGAGTTCCTATTGCTCCACATCCTTTTTCTTGACTTTTAGACTCTGAAGCTTTTTTACCACCTGGTGGTTTCATTTGCATTTCCCTGATTACTAATGAAGTTATGCATTTTCATATTTTATTAAGCATTCCATTTCCATATCTGTGTAGTTTCTACTCAAGGCTTTTTTCATTTTCAACAAAGTGTATTTTCTCCCTTTTTTAATTTGTCAGTTATATGCATGGCAATTATCTTCCCCGCTTGTTTTTTCACTCATTTTACAGGGGCAGAGGGAGGGGACAGGCAGACTCTACATTGAGCACGGAGCTCGATGCAGGGCTCAATCTCAGGACCCTGAGACCACGACCCGAGCAGAAATCAAGTCAGATGCTTAACTGACTGAGCCACCCAGGCACCCCTACAGTGTCTTTTGAAAATATAAGATCTCATTTTCCAAAGGACGGGTTCCTGTTTCCTTACTATTTGTTAGTAATAAGTATGGCAAATATTTTCTCCCAATTTGTGGCCCCCCCTCCCATTCTTTCAGTGATGTCTTTGATGAAATAATGTCCCTGATTTTAAGGCAGTCCAATGGCCAATCCTTTGCTCCCTGGCTAGGACTTTTTGTGTCTCATTTAAGCCTTCCCTCCTCCAAGGTCATAAAGTTATCCTGTATTTTCTTCCAAAAGTTTAAAAGTTTTGCCTTTTACATTTAAGTCCCTTAATCCACTTAAAATTGATGTTTGTGTACGGAATGAAGTACAGATCTATTTTAATTATTTTCTACATAAATAATCAGTTTCCCTAGCACTATTTAATGAATTGCCCCTCCTTTTCTGCTGATGTCGAGTGCCAAGTCAGCCATAAATCATATCGACATAAGTGTGCCTGTTTCTAGGCTATCCCACAATACTCCACTGATGTTCTTAGGGTATGGAAGTGAGGGGCAGTTCCCCTGAGAAAGAAGCCATACCTTACATCATCCAGACCCTTATCATTGTGATTTAAGCTTTGAACTATCTGCATCAAACAGGATGTCATTACTAATGGCAATCTATTAAATGAAAATGCCATACTTTGTAGGAAAGGAGCAAATCCATATTGATTTTGAAATTTAGCCAGTGAATATATAAAACCTAGGTTTTTCTTTCCTTTATGTAAGGAATATATATAAGTATTAAAGAAAATATAGATAATCCCAAAAGGTAGAAAAAGAAAAAAAGTTATACTTTTCTTCCCCCACCCCTGCAATTTAGGGCAATTAAGGACCTCCAAACCCTTGCTCACCATTGCCTACCGGGCCCCTTGAGGTCTTTAACACGTGTTTTACTCATAAAGGTTTAGGCCTCAAGCTAGGATCTAGTCTTTTTCCCTGATGAACTTGGCTCACCCAAAAGGACTCCATCTGCCCAGGATGGTGTCCACCCACGCTTCCTCCTCTTTAGCTCTTCCTGGGTTCTAAGTATTTTTTTGTCGTAAGAAATCTTGAGATCGGGACGCCTGGGTGGCTCAGTTGGTTAAGCAACTGCCTTCGGCTCAGGTCATGATCCTGGAGTCCCGGGATCGAGTCCCACATCGGGCTCCCTGCTCAGCAGGGAGTCTGCTTCTCCCTCTGACCCTCTTCCCTCTCATGCTCTCTGTCTCTCATTCTTTCTCTCTCAAATAAATAAATAAAATCTTAAAAAAAAAAAAAAAAGAAATCTTGAGATCAAAAGTCTTAGACAACCACTGTCCCCTAGCTGATGTATACAGTCAGTCTTATTTCTGATGGCTCACTTTAGCCTCATTTGGCTGGGTTAGAAGCTAGTGTCTTATTACTGTGGCTATCACAGTCTCAAGCAAGTTACAGAAACTTTAAGAATCAGCATAAGGAAAAATATACATGCCCAGCAAGCAGTCTCTTCTGAGACTGCTTGCTTAGCAGACCATGTCTGTCCAGAAGCAAAACTCAAATGCATACATTTTATGAGTATTACAACCAGACAGAAACTCTTAAACTTTTAATAGATTCTGTTTTTTGAACAAAACATGTATAAAATTCAGGTAAAAATTTTTTTCTGGGTCCTATCTAATGAGGGTCTTTGTCTATTAAAATGTAGATAAAAGGAATTTAACTTCTAAAGTCATCCTAAGCTATATTCTGGGTCCCCAAGAATAAAAATAATAAATTTTACATTCCTTTTCCTGATTAAAAATCAAACCAATATCCAGTAAAAAAAAATTTTTTTTCTTTTTGCTAACTTTCCCTCCCTTCCCTTTCTCCCTTTCCGCCACCCTTCCTTCCAACAAACATTCATTCAGAATCTATGCATTTAGGTACCAAATCACTGGAATATCAAGGCCTCATTTTATTGTATGAAGGAACCTGGTGGTTTTGTTTATAGCCAGGTTTTGTATAAAAACAAGTCTATCCCCTTGGGACGCCTCAGTGGCTCAGTTGGTTGAGCATCCGACTCTTGGTTTTGGCTAAGGTTGTGATCTCAGGGTCTTGAGACTGAGCCCCATGTTGGGCTCCACACTGCCTGGAGTCCACTTGAGATTGTCTCTTTCCCTCTCTGCCCCTCCTCCCACTCACACTCTAAGTAAATAAATAACATCTTTTAAAAAAATCATCAAAACCACAAGTCTACCCTTTTAAAGAACAACTTGTAGAGCATTCAGTGGATTCAGCTCAAGAAAATGAACTGAAATTAGCTCAGGCAGTGACCTCACAACAATCCCCCTAGATAAGAGGGAATCCCCCAGAGGAGATTATTCCTACTTAGGACTCAGAAAAGGAAAGCTTTGTTTCAATGTAGAAAGGAGGATTTCATTCAGAAAAAGGATTATCTCACACTCTATCCTCAGATTATAAATACAGTAGGCTTTTTTGAAACCTAAGGAAGAAAGTAATGAGGGAATATTCCTGATCTTGCAGCTAATAGCATAAAAGCAGTATTGACAGGGAGTTATCAATATGACCTAGATTTTCTTAAAACTCAGTTGTGATTAGGATCTAAGAGAATAGATCAAGTGACTTTTATTACTAATCAAGAAAAGAAAAATGTTTCTTGGACACATTATTTCCTCTCCTCCGTACATGGGCCTTTATGTTCTTATTGGTTCACAAAGTAAATGAACCATATGTTTTGAGTGTGTCTTCCTGTCTTCATGTAAAGTAACGTGATCCTTTACTTGGATTTTTAAAAATCACCCCAGCCTAAAACACTACTTATAATGCAAATGACATTATTCACTATTTTGTAGTAACCTGCCAAAGTCACCAGCTGGTCAGTGGTGGGGCCGGGATTCAAAGCCCAGTACCCTGACGCCAGAGCCTGTGCATCAAGTATTCTGTACTATGTGTAGCAGAACTGCAGCAAGAAATCAGAAATGAAGAACCTGATAAGAAGCATTAATAAGATGAGACTTTTGTTCTGAACCTGTAGGAAGTTAGGAAATACAAAAGTAATTTAGGCAGAGTAAGATATGAGCTTGTTTAGGCTAAACCAAAGTGAAACATCATCTAGCTATCTCCGCCCTAGTGTGCTGTTGTGTAAGGGCCTGTGAGTTACCTAATCAATATCCACCCTTCTCTCGCCTTCATGTTGACGTTATTTGGGTGCAGTGACCCATCTTAAAGACTACTTTTCCTAACTTTCTTGGTTTCTAGGGAAGTTCAAGGAAATGGAAGCAGAAGCTAAGTAGATGGAAGCTAGGAAAGCTCTTTCAAAGGGGGCTGATTCAGTTGAGGGATACGCACTTTTGCCATTTCATCTTCTTCCAGTTTGGAATATAGGTGTGGCTGGAGCGCTAATAGCATCTTATGACCACGAGGAGACTTTTGGTATGTAAACCAGCACTAGGAGAAGCCTGGGCTCTTTTTGACCACAGAATTGCCACACCAGGGGCACCTGGGTGGCTCAGTCGGTTAAGCGTCTGCCTTTAGCTCAGGTTGTGATCCCAGGGTCCTGGGATCGAGTCCCACTTTGGACTCCTTGCTTGGCGGGAAGCCTGATTCTCTTCTCCCTCTGCCTGCCACTCCCCCTGCTTGTGCTTGCTCTGTCTGTCAAATAAATAAAATCTTAAAAAAAAAAAAAAAAAGAATTGCCACACCAGCCTTGAGCTACTTAGCTCTGGACTTTTATGTTTAAGCCACTCCTATTTGAGTTTTCTGTAAAATGTGGCTGAATTCTAATCCCAAGTGATATAGTGTCTCACATAATTTTCTAACTTTTAATTATCCTCAACTTTCTTTCCAGAAGTTTACAAGAACTCTTAATAAATTGTATTCCTAATTCACAATAACCTCCTTTCTGCCTCACATTTATTCCTCTCTGCAACTCATCTCTACTAACTTTATATTCATGTCTTTACGAATTCATAGCATATACTGTTAACAGAAAACCTTGGAATATCAGTAAAGGTAGAAATGAATAGTAGATGCAAAAGTCAACAGCTCAGCCTGTGATGTAAAAGGGAAAAAAGATCATGAGAAATTAAAGTTAAGAAATTTGTTTAGAATCGCCAGGGCTCAAACCTAAAGTCTCCTTTGCGATGTTGGTCTTAAAGGGAACCACTGATAGTGAACTGGCAAGAAGAAAGTGGAAAAAGCTTCTAGTTGAGGGTGATTTAGCAAAAGCCTTGAGGGAGTAGGAAGGAGGTAGACAGTACTTATTTACAGGCCATCAGAAGCCATGAGAGAGAGGGGCCATTTTAAGAAAAGCAGACCTTGGTGCAGTACTAAAGCAGATTTGGTGAAAAGAACCAACAGGGAGGTGTGAAATCATGAAATAAGTAGGCTTAGAGGTGCCTCTCAACTACCAGCATGGGGAAGATGGGGGTGGGGAAACAGATGAACAAGTAGGGTATTCAGACTGGCCTACCAAAGTGCACAGTTGCTGGTGTTTATTACTAAGTCATGCAACATTCATCCCTGACCCTGACCCTGACCCTGGCTGTGAAGAATGTTCAGTCTCCTCATTATTTTTTTTCCAGTATTGTTAGAGCATTTGTAATATATATATTACTCCTATAATCATTCTCCTCTCAAAAAAATTTTAAGAATTTTGTGAGAACTTTAAAGATATTTGGTCCTCTCCCCAAACTCATCATTATAAAGGATTGGGGCAGGTGGGGGGTGGAATATGACACGTGCTTGTTACTCAGAAATTTGTTTTAGGCAGTCGGTCATAGCCCATTGGTGCAGGTGAAGGCTAGGAGGAGCCATAATACCTAGGACTTAGAGATCTATAAAGCCTAACCTGTGCTGGATGGAGGCTCTTTCTTGTCTTACTTATGGCTCATCTGTATCTTGTCATCATAAAAGTGTCCTCACTACTTTGTAACAAGTTACCTTGAGACATCCAGACTTCAGAAGGCTAACTCTATCTCTTAGGGAATATAGTCATAAACTTTGAAGCTATACATACTAAGGGGCTGTCAGGGAAGCTGTCTTCAGCCCTCTATATCTAATATCCTTGGCCAAGAGCTTAAATTCCTCTGTCAGTAAGAAAATATGAAGACTTTCTGGTTTCCTCCTTTGGGCCTGATCTGTAATAAGATGATAACCACAAGCAGATTCTTCTCTTCAAATCAAAACTAATATGAATTTTTCTACCACCCCAAACATTTCCACCCCAACTCTAACCTGCATCAAGGCCTTTAACTTTAGGGAGAAATGAGAGAAATGGATTTTAAGATGGCAGATATTAAAGATAGAAGTAAAATCTCAGGAAGGAAAAGATGCTTTGTTTTTTATGACTGATGGCTTTTCCTGAGATGCATAAGTGTGGCTGGAAAACTTCTAACATCTAGCTATACATGGCTGGCCTGCCAGATGTTATTTTTTTAAAAGATTTTATTTATTTATTCGAGAGAGAAAGAATGAGAGAGAGAGAGAGAGAGAAAGAGCATGAGAGGGGGGAGGGTCAGAGGGAGAAGCAGACTCCCCACTGAGCAGGGAGCCTGATGTGGGACACGATCCCGGGACTCCAGGATCATGACCTGAGCTGAAGGCAGTCGCTTAACCAACTGAGCCACCCAGGCGCCCCTGTCAGATGTTATTTAACCCTCAAGCTCAGCTCATGCTTCTCTCTGATTTACCTAATGCCTCACCACATCTCCAATTCGACATTATATCTGATATCAATAGGGCAGGGGTGGGGAGTCGGGGGGAGAGGAGTTCAGGAAGGGAAAGAGAATATAACAGGTGGTAAACAGTGGGGTGAGGCTCAGGGAAGGTGAGGTGGTTTGCTTTGCACATTATCTGGCCATTTCTTTCCATTGAAAATCAAAGTGTCCTTTTCAGTCTACATCAAATGACCCCATAACAAAATGGCTATGTCAAAGCAACAGAATGTAACTGTCACAGGACTCTTTCTCAGGGTTATTCCGTCTTAAAGGCACGTTCTAAGTTCTAACTCCACATCCTCAACAACCTGCTTTTGGACCCATGTTTGAATCTCCTAAGGTAAAACTGTGACTCTAAGGGCAAAGCTTTTCCTCCCAGACTTCATGAAGAAATAAAAAGTATAAATTTGAGAATACTTTAATTCAGCCTTAGTAAAAATTAAAGACAGAACTCATGAGTAATGAAGGTACTGAGTGAGAAACTTTGAGAAAAATAACTTTATAGTTATTTCTTAAATAATAGAGGTTATTTAAGAATTCAGGAAGGGTCAAAATATGACAAGTTGAGAAGTATTTTTATTTGGGGGTCTTAAGAGGACACTGAACAAAGAATACTTAAACAACAGGCACAAATTTCTGCTTTAAGTTTAAATTTGCATATGCTCTGTCTCTTGTTAAACTAATTAGCAGCTCTTTTTTTAAAAAAAAATTATTTATTTATTTTAGAGATGGGGAGCAGAGAAAGAGGGAGAGTCTTAAGCAGACTCTGTGCTGAGCGCTGAACCCGACATGGGGCTTGATTCCATGACCCTGAAGTCATAACCTGAGATCATGGCCTGAGCCAAAACCAAGAGTTGGATGCTTAGCTGACTGCACCACCCAGGGGCCCCAAGCTAATAAGTAGCTCTTAAGTGTTGGGTAAGTAATGTCAGGGAACCTCTGTATTATGTTATTTCAAACTATTAAGGATTGGGGCACCTGGCTCAGTCAGTAGAGCATGTGAATCTTGATCTCAGGGTCTTGAATTCAAGCCTCATATTGGGCATAGAGATTACTTAATTTAAAAAAAAATGCAAACTATAAAGGCTTACCCTGGAACCTTAAGATTATGCACACTTTTTATAGAAAACTGGATCTCTCAGTATGTATTTTATAGACAAATTCTTGTTTACATAAAGTTGTAAATTATGTTTAACATAGAAAATTGATTTTGCTCACTCACCTTGTTATAATTAACCCAATGTCTATGATCTCAGTATTCTTGTTATAATTAACCTCACCAATGTACAAACTACGTAGAGTCTCATGCTAGTCAAGAAAAATACCTAGACTCACATACTAAGATATTTTTTCTCTCAGTTAGATAGTAAAATAAAATAGCATTCACAGAGGCTTCATTTTCAAGACCATAATGCCTAATATCATTCTTCTACATACCTGTCAAGCTGTTTGCCCAGATGAACAATATATTGTTCCTTAAGAGAGCTGTTTGCCCAGATGAGCAAATTGTTTGTCCTGATAAATTGATTTGCAAGAATTTCCTAAAGCAAACAGTGAAGTTATTTATTAATTTACTGTCTAGTGTTCCTGGGCAAGAATTTCCTGGAGCAAAGAGTTAAGTCATACTGACATGGGTGGGCTCAGTTCTAATACATCCCATTCCATGTGTAAATAGCAAATGGTTAAGCAGAAAAAATATGATTGACATGGAGGAATATTCAGTCATAGAATTTTAGAAGTTGGTGAGTAGTCTAAGCTCATAAGTAAACTGTAGAAGAAATTGAGACCCAGAGAATTTAAATAATATACCTAAATTCATATAGCAAGCAACCCAGAGAATTTAAATAGCCTACCTAAACTCATATAGCAAGAGAGTGGACAACAGAATACAGATATTTTGCTCTGAATCCAATAGTCTTTCTATTACATGACTCAGCTCCTGTTTTGAAATGAACCTTTAAACACAGAGAAGTGTAGAGACTTTCATAATACCTATAAGTGGTTCCTGGGATCACAAGCATCTCTACAGATGTCATACAGAGATTTAAGCAAAGGCATAGCATTTGCAAAGTTATCAATTCCTAACACATCTTACATACTTAACAATAAAGAAATTTAGAAACTTAAGACTGTGAAGTCTTCTCCATTTTAAATTTATTTTATGTCAGTAAAGATCACACTTATACTTTGACAAAAATGTCCATTCCACCATTTGTTCTTCTGCACTGTATTTGGAATCTATTAACATGGACCCTCATGTCAACTTGTACTAGTAAAGAACTCTGACCAGTGCTCTAGTGTCAAAACTGTCACCAATGAAACACTATATGAAGGTACAGGTCTGTGATTCAACAGTCTTACACAATTCACAGCGCTCACCATAGCACATACCCTCCCCCCAATGTCTCTACCTCTGAAACAAATAATACATTATATGTTAAAAAAAAAAAAAAGAAGAAGAAGAAGAATAGCAGGAAGGGAAGAATGAAGGGGGGGAAACCAGACATGGAGACGAACCATGAGAGACTATGGATTCTGAGAAACAAACTGAGGGTTCTAGAGGGGAGAGGGGTGGGGGGGATGGGTTAGCCTGGTGACGGGTGTTAAAGAGGGCACATATTGAATGGAGCACTCGGTGTTACACGTAAACAAAGAATCATGGAACACTACATCAAAAACTAATGATGTAATATATGGTGATTAACATCATAAAAAAGGAAAAAAAAGAAACACTATATGAAGATGTGATTACTTTCTGCTCTTCATTTTTATGACTCTCAGTCATTCAGAAAGTGTCTAATTTAGACAACATGTTGGTTTTATGTTTAGACGGCTGAAATAGTGGAAAGATTTATAACACATCAACAGCCAAAAGCTTCCTACTGTCTAAAGCTCTGTGATCCATTATGGTAGCCATTAGCCATATGTGGCCATTTACATTCACATTAATTAAAATTCAATAATATCTAAAAATCAGTTCTTTGGTCACATATTCATATTTGTACAGGAGAAATCTATGTATACTTTCAGAAATTTGGGGGCTATGTTATAGCTGGCCACTCTACTATAGAATGTATATAACCCTAGTAAATGTGCATCATTAAATAAACCATAAAGCAAGGGTATATTAGCCAGAATAGGGTAACACAGGAACAAGCAACCATAAAATCTTAGTGTCTTAAGACAACAAAGGTTCATTTGTTCTATCCCATAGTTCAAAGTAGACATTTCTGGTCAGGTGGTTCTCCTGGCTTCATCTCCTTGGATGACGTGGATGATTGGAGCAGTGATTTGGAGAGGTAGGCTCCTCTGAATTCACTCCAACAATGAGAGGAGGGGGGATTTTACTAGATGTTTGGGAGCTAGGTCTTGTCTCCATAGTCCACTGGCCATAAGTAGTCTTCTGGCCCCACACAGACACAAAGGGGTTGAGAAAGGCTATTTTCCTATAAGCCCCAAAAGAAAATGAAATAATGTGATTGAGTACAGAGGGCTGTCTTTGCCTGAGACGTCAGGCAACATTCAGACCTCATCACACAAACAGATGAGTCTCAAGATTTTATAAGTAGATGGTATCACTATTCAAAACTATTCCTTGCCCCTCACCATGGAAGGATTATACATCCCTGCCACATTGATGCCAGGCTTGGCTGCATGACTTGCGGTGCCTCTCTTTGAAGAACTGCACAGCCCCAGAGTGGCTGTCTGACTTGATTTGTAAAATGTGTGTGGCATGACATGTGCTACTTTCAAGCAGGAGCTTTAAGATACATTGTATGTTTCCACTGTGGGGTTCTTTTCCCCCTCCGCTAAACAATAAGCAAAGTCTCAGAGAGGGGCTGCTCCTTTGGCTCACGTCTCAGAATGACAATGACATGGAATAAGTCTTAGTTACCTACAATAGATATAGAGCATGAGAGATAAAACTTTGTTGTTACAAGCCCCTAAAATCTGGGGGGTGGTTGGTTACCACAGCATAATATAGCCTTAAGTGACTAACAAAGTCTCAAAACCATAGCAGTGGATGTGCCTCTTTAGAAGCATTATAAATTAAGAACAGGAATGCCTTGATTTGTGACTAATAATAAAACATTTCCATGACTGGTAGAGAATGTGACAAAAGCAAAAATTTAAGTTAGGCACGACCTTTACTTTGGACTTTTTTACTTCTAAAATTAATTCCCAGGTCCTGAAGGGACCCTACCAGCGGCTTGTAGATGGTGGGGTCCCTACTTCCCCTGCCAGGTAGTGAGGCTGTGGAAGCACGAGGTGCCTGGGGGTGGTTCTGCTCCTCTGTTTGCTGGCACGATTGGTTATTTACCTTGCATGTGCAGGGGTAAAGAGACTTCCATGTGGACAGAGCTTATATATAATAACACGTTCTTAACAAATGACTTACAAATAAACTTCTAGAATTCAACAAATCATATTGAAAAAAGGCAATATTGGTTCTGCAGGAATGTAGCTAATAGGAACTAAGTTGACTCTCTATATAACTCTATTAATATATAACATATAACTAACTTGACATAACTTTTCTATTAGACCATAAAACGTTTCATGAATTGAAGAAAATTTAGGTTTCATAAACTTTCCACGTAACAATGAAAATCAAGAAAGCAAAAGTTCAAAAAATATAGCTTTCTAATTCATCTACCTATTTTCCAAAGTTTCAGGTAAAAGGAGTCCTATGCAAAAGGATTTCCGTCATCCTTATTTTGCTTTTCTGAAGTCTAAGTTCCTTTGCCATGATTTTAAGCAAATTTTCATTAGGTCCTCACCTAGGATGGAAAAAAATCATCTTCCATACAACATTTTAGGCATAGTCAATTACTGACTATTCAAGGCCATATAGTAGCAAGAAATCAGTGTACCATGAAATCAAACCAATAAAAGTTCTCCTTGCAAGGCACTGCATTAAATACCATCACAATTTAGACACTTTACAGTGAACTAAAATATCAGCTTTCTTCAGCAGTCCTGACTATGAGCATCAGAATGGTTCTTTTTTTAAAAAGATTTTATTTTTAAGTAATCTCTATACCCAACATGGGGCTCGAACCCATAACCCCAAGATTAAGAGTCACATGCTCCACCAACTGAACCAGCCAAGTACCCCAAAATGCTAAACCATCTGACCTTTCAGCATGTTGTAATCTTTTTTTTTCCCTAAGTAAGCTCTACACCCAATGTGGGGCTTGAACTCACAACCCTGAGATCAAGAGTCATATGCTCTACTGACTGAGCCAGTCAGGCATCCCCAATATTGCTCTTTTAAAACTAACAGCAAGGGGCGCCTGGATGGCTCAGTTGGTTGAGCATTCACTCTTGGTTTCCACTCAGAACATGATCTCATGGGTCATGATCTCATGGGTGGTGAGACTGAGCCCCACATTGGGCTCTGCATTCAGTGGGGAATCTGCTTAAAGGTTCTTTCCCTCTGCCCCTCCACCCACTCATATGCTTTCCCTCTCTCTTTAAAAATAAAAATAAATAAAAAATAAATAAAACTAATAGCAAAATGGTGTAAAGGCCTATAAAAACAGAAAAATAAGAAAATTAACACAGATTTTTTCAACCCATTGGATAAAGCTCTGTGAATGATATTCACCAAATTTCATGATAAATCATAACACTTTTAACTCTCCTTCATTTCCAACCCTTATGTCAGTAAATGTTTTCTATACACAGTGGCCCACAGTGGGGACTGCAAAGAGCCTTTTCCTTGGAAGTAAATCCTCTACTCAAAACAGAAATTTACATATAAAAAAATTAGGAAACTAAACAGAACATAAGATGTAATCGTCTGTACCATAGGAAATCAAGTTTTTCTCCTTCCCATAAAATTAAAATGATGCATGAAGATATTTACCACTACCTTTCTGAACTTGACTGATAATGAGCAGTTTTCCATTCTGTATTGATATTCTTTAAATTTCCTTTATTTGGAATAGAACAAATTTAAGTAAATCTAACAAGCATACACTGACAGTTTATCATTTATAGCAGCTAATTAAAAACAGCTGCAACACTAGTCTTAGTAAACAGAAGGCATCTTTGAGCAATTACCATCACAATTCTGTCAGAACCAGGGTCTTACAGTGCAGACAAATCAGCAGATACTTCTTCCCCTACAATCTGCCGTGCAGGGATTTAGAAGTTTTGCTATGGCTTTTGCTAAACTGATGAAGTACATATAGACATAAGGAGAAAAATTTAATTGCACTAAAATTACATAGGTCAGTGTTTTGCTCTGTTAGAATTATAACAAGTAAATGTCAATTATAAAAGCAAAAGTTGCTACAATTTTGAATTATGTTCCAAAAGCCAGTGGGTAGAAAAATTATATTTTCTTTTTTTTTCTTTTTTCTTTTTTTTAAAGATTTTATTTATTTATTTGAGAGAGAGAGAATGAGAGATAGAGAGCACGAGAGGGAAGAGGGTCAGAGGGAGAAGCAGACTCCCTGCTGAGCAGGGAGTCCGATGCGGGACTCGATCCTGGGACTCCAGGATCATGACCTGAGCCGAAGGCAGTCGCTTGACCAACTGAGCCACCCAGGCACCCGAAAAATTATATTTTCTGATAGAATCTTTAGCTTAGGTGAATTCGAAAATGTGTTAAAATACAATCCTTCATAAGATAGTACATAAGAGCCTAAGATAACCAACAAGCTGTCTTACTACATTTATATGCACAAAATAAAGGGCTCCTGATAGTAACATTTAATGATTTCAAATGTCAATTCCAAAAAAAAGTCTAAAAATAATTGTTTTCTTTTTATTGCCAGAATTACTATACAGCATGACATTCAATATGACAAATTAGTAAAGAGTGGGACTTTTTTTTTTATAAACACCTATTTAGTTCTTTTCAGTCTGTCTCCAAGCACTAAAATATACCTAAACTCATGATTCCACTGTAGAAAGTGATATTCCAACTTCTGGGTAAAGATAGATCGAAACATGTATTTTTACTCCCCCCCTTGAAAATCCTTTAAAGCTACAGTACAATTAAATATGTATCTATATTTCCACCAGAGAATGTGACAGGAGGTAACGTTACAAACTGGAATACACATGGATGAGGAGGAACTGGCTCCACAAACCTGGGAAAGCCAATGTGCCTTAATCAAGAACATTATTATAAGGATTAAATGAGATCATCTATGTAACATAAGCATCCAATAAATGCTAGCTTTTTTTTTAAGATTTTATTTATTTGAGGTAGAGAAAGAGACAGCACAAGCAGTGGGGGCAGGGGGGGCAGGGGCAGAGGGAAAGGGAGAAGCAGGCTCCCCGCTGCAGGGAGGCTGACGTGGGGCTCAATCCCAGGACCCCAAGATCATGACCTGAGCCAAAGGCAAACACTTAACCAACTGAGCCACCCAGGCGCCCCACTTTTATTTTTAATAAGACATTTACAAAGGGTGATCTTTTAGAAGATGGCACAGAGTTTCAAATTGGCAAGCCAGATGCCAGAAACGTTAGGAGGAAAATATAACCTGCTAGGACCAGATTGGTGAATTTCTAAAGGAAAAGGCTCTACAGGCATACCCTCATTTTATTGTACTTTGATTTATTGCACATTGCAGATATTGGGCTTTTTGTTTTTTTAAACAAATTGAAGGTTTGTGTGTTGAGCAAGTCTATCAGTGTCATTTTCCCAACAGCGTTTGTTCACTTTGTGTCTGTGTGTCACATTTGATAATTCTAGCAACATATTCAAACTTTTTCATTATTATTATATTTGTTAGGGTGATCTGTGCCAGTGATCTTTGATGTAACTACTGTAATTGTTTTGGGGCACCAAAACCACACCCATATAAGACAGTGAACTTAATCTATAAATACTGTGTGTGTTCTGTTTCATCAACCAAATGTTCCCCCATCTTTGTCCCTCTCCTTGGGCCTCCCTAGTCCCCGAGACACAACAATATTGAAATTAGGCCAGCTAATAACCCTACAATGGCCTATAAATGTTCAAGCAAAAGAAGTATCACACATCTCTCACTTTAAATTAAAAACTAGAAATAATTAAGCTCGGTAAAGAAGGTATGTCAAAAGCTGAAACAGTCCAAAAGCTAAGCCTCTGCTGGCACCAAACAGTTAGCTAAGTTGTGAAATGAAAAGTTCTTGAGGCTGCTCCAGTGAACACCCCAAATAAGAAAGGGAAACAGCCTTATTGCTGACATGGAGAAAGTCTGAGTGGTCTGGATAGAAGATCAAACCAGCCACAACATTCCTGTAAGCCAGAGCCTAATTCAAAGCAAGACCCTGGTTCTGTTCAGTTCCATGAAGGCTGATAGAGGTGAGGAAGCTGCAGAAGAAAAGTGTGAAGCTAGCAGAGGTTGGTTCATGAGGTTTAGGGAAAGAAGCCATTTCCATAACATAAAAGTGTAAGATGAAGCAGCAAGTACTGATGTAGAAGCTGCAGCAAGTTCTCCAGAAGATCTGGCTAAGGTCATTAATACAGGTGGCTATACCAAACAACAGATTTTTCAATATAGATGAAATAGTCTTCTATGGGAAGAAGATGCCATCTAGGGCTTTCATAGCTAAAGGAAAAGTCAATGCCTGGTGCCAAAGCTTTGAAGGACAGGCTGGCTCTCTTTTTAGGGGCTAACACAGCTGGTGACTTTAAGTTGAAGCCGGTGCTCATTGACCATTTCCAAAAATCCTAGGGCCCTGAAAAATTATGCTAAATCTACCCTACCTTTGCTCTGTAAATGGAATAACAAAGTCTGGATGACAGCACATCTGTTTACAACATGGTTTACTGAATATTTTAAGCCCACTGTTGAGACCTACAGCCCCGAAAAAAGAATCATTTCAAAACATTACTGCTGGGGCGCCTGGGTGGCTCAGTTGGTTAAGCGACTGCCTTCAGCTCAGGTCATGATCCTGGAGTCCCGGGATCGAGTCCCGCATCGGGCTCCCTGCTCAGCGGGGAGTCTGCTTCTCCCTCTGACCCTCTTCCCTCTCGTGCTCTCTATCTCTCATTCTCTCTCTCTCTCAAATAAATAAAATCCTTAAAAAAAATTCTAAAAAAAAAAAATTACTGCTTGTTTACAGTGCACTGCTCACCCAAGAGATCTGATGGAGATGTACAAGATTAATGTTGTTTTCACATCTGCTAACATAACACTCATTCTGTAGCCCTTTATGAAAAAAGGAATAATTTCAACTTTCAAGTCCTATTTGAGAAATACATTTCGTAAGGCTACAGTTGCCATAGATACTAATTCTTCCGATGGATTTGGGCAAAGTAAATTTAAAACCGTCTGGAAAGGATTCGCCATTCTAGATCCATTAACAACATTTTTGATTCATGGGAAGGTCAAAGATTGACATGAACAAGAATTTGGAAGAAGTTGATTCCAACTCACATGGATGACTCTCAGGTGTTCAAGGCTTCAGGGGAGGAAGTAACTGCAGATTTGGTGGAAATTGCCAACAAGTTAGAATTAGAGCAGCCAAATAGCCAGAGAGCTAGAATCAGAAGTGGAGCCTGAATATGGGACTAAATTGCAGCAATCTCATAATAAGATTTTAATGGATGAGGAGCTCATCATCTTCTGGATGAGCAAAGAATGTGGTTTCTTGAGATGGAATCTACTGTTGGTGAAGATGCTGTGAAGATTGTAGAAATGACAACAAAGGATTTAGAATATTACATTAACTTAGTTGATAAAGCAGCAGCAGAGTTTGAGAGGATTGACTCCAATTGTGAAAAAAGTTGTACTATAAATAAAATGCTATCAAACAGCATCATATGCTACAGAGAAATTGTTCATGAAAGGAAGAGTCAATTGATACAGCAAACTTTACTGTCATCATTATCTTATTATTAAAAATTACCACAGCCACCCCAACCTTCAGCAACCACCACCCTGATCAGTCAGCAGCCATCAACATGGAGGCAAGACCCTCTACCAGCAAAAAGATTATGACTCATTGAAAGATCAGATGCTGGTTAGCATTTTTTAGCAATATTTTAAAATCAAGGTATGTACATTTTTAGATATAATGCTATTGCACGCTTAATAGACTACAGTTTAGTACAGACATAAATTTTATATGTGCTGGGAAACCAAAAAATTGATTTGACTCAATTTATTGCAAGATTCACTTTATTGTGGTTGTCTGGGACCAAACCCACAGTATCTCTGAGTTGTTGCCCTTATTTTAGATTCCCCGAGTATACCATGTACTTCCAGTAGAGCTAGGGCAACCTTGCCTAGAAAAACCTTTGCAGAAGAGAATGAAGGACACAAGAAAAAGTATATTTGGAAATCTGATAAAGAAAATGTGTAACCACAGAAAACATCAAGAGAAAGGCCTAACTCCAGAATCATATAAGTAAAATATGTACCTGGTGCCTATTATAAAAGCACCAGGTACCTCTAGATGAAAGGCTAAGTGAAGTAGAGACTCTTTAGGAAGACAAAAAGATATCCATCCATGAGGAAGAAGGAAAAGCGGACCCAGATAACATGTCTCAGTGGGTGACTGCAAGGTCTAGGGAGAAAGCAGAGCATTAAAGCTAATTAATGGACCCAAGAGCTCAGGAGCAATGAAGTCTATGTGCAGACTTCCTTGGCTATGCAGCTTCATAAAGAGAAAGAAATTAGCTCGGGTTCAGTGGTTAAATAGGGTTTTGCTGCTTTCCTTCTTTGCCTCGTACAAGGGGAAGTCCTCCACATTGAGTCCACTTTATTCCCACTACAAAGCTATGAATTACTTCAGCCTAATACACAATTTTCACATAAGTTTTAAAAAAATCAGTATTATAGCTATGAAAATATCTTGCTTATTTTCATAGTT
The DNA here is from genome assembly GCF_003265705.2 of Callorhinus ursinus. Classification (NCBI taxonomy): domain Eukaryota; kingdom Metazoa; phylum Chordata; class Mammalia; order Carnivora; family Otariidae; genus Callorhinus; species Callorhinus ursinus. The sequence goes on from NW_027397089.1 coordinate 3,551,893, forward strand.
TTAGTAAAGTTAGCATATTGGGCGTCAAAAAAATAGAAATTTAGATTCCTTTCCTACTCAACTTATTGATAGGGTTCAAGATATGCTACCTCAAGATATGGCAACTTGGCATGTTGAAAATTTTAAGCTGATGGAGTTTGAAAAAATGGCAGAAGTAGGAAAGACCTTCCCTCCTCTTCCCCATCTTCCACCCTAAAACAGGTCATAAAATCTTTATATGAGAGGTGCCTTCCCTATAAGGGAGGAAAGGAGCATCCTTATCTCCAAAGACACTGAGAAGAAGAATCTGAACAGGCCTTGCTACGTCTCCTCTAGTTTACCTCACTAATCTCATACTCTCTAACCTATCAAATTTCTCCACAAATGCCCACTCTTCATCAAACTTAGCATAAAAATACTCAGGTTTAACAGCTTCTTCAGGGCTTCATTTCCTTATGAAGGCTCCCACATCACATAAAATTAATATTAAATATATTTGTATACTTTTCTCCTGTTAATCTTTCTGTCAGTTTAATTTTCAGACCCAGCCAGGGACCCTAACATGGTTGAGGAAAATTTTTTCCTCCCCTACACTGTCATATCATTAAATTTTAAGCACTGGCTAGTACAACAGAAAGAAAAACAATTTACCTCAAAGTGCTTTATCTATTTTAAGAAGGGATTGATATTTTTCTATCAGGTTTGACTTTAGCTAAAATAGGATTGATAAATATACCAATAATATAAAATTTCTACTTTGTAATATATACTGCATCTAGATATTGATTTTCTCATTTATTTAAAATATAAGTATATTCTTGGCATTGTTTCTGGTGGGAATGGCATCCAGAATATGGTGTAAATGGCCTTCTCCACAGAACTGCTTCATCACTTGAGGTGCGGCCTGTTGTTTCCACAGAGGCACCAACAGATTACACAGAACAATGCAAAGCCAGGTCCCTCGACTATGTGGAATAACCTGATTTATTTACATTTCAGTGGCCTTTAGAGAACTATGAGGTATAACTTGTTCTTTTTGGTTAATATTTTACATACTCCAAAACCTATCCCTACCATAAGTGGAAAAAAGTGGCTGCTCTGTTAAAAGTAGAGAGCTGTGTAACTAAGGAACAGCTATGTTCCCTAAAATGAAGTGGGAAGCCCTTAAAGGAAAGTGTAATACAAAAGCCTCACTCGTTACTCATTACATCAGCTGGAAGGTGCTGCAGAGAGCAACCCCCAGGTGCCTAGTCTGCAGTGGGCCAGGATGGCCAGGATGGCCAGCAGCAATGACACAGGAATTCCCTACATCAGCACCGGGGAGAGCAGACTGAGCTACACAGTCGGTTGCCAGGCTTCTGGACAGCTAGAGACTTCGTAGAACCAACAAGTGGCCACCTGCCTGACTTTTTAACATTAACATGAGATTCTTGCTTCTACAGCCCATCCACCAGATGGAATATCCTGGAGTAGAGTCTCCAGCTTGAATCAAAGCAACATTAATCAAATTCTAATCAAATCAAATCCTAAATTCCCATATATCAGGGACTAATTTGCTGACCTAGCAGACAGATCAGTCTCCTTTAACACCAGTCCTGCCCTAGCTCACCTCTCTGTCCTTTTCCTAGAAACTTCAGCTTAAATCCCAGCAAGCATTGTTATCAAGCTGGTTAGGTGCAACAGGCAAGCACCAGCACTGCAGTTGAGTGAAGAATACTTTCACCATAGCCTGCTGTTTTTAGAAGCTCATGCTTTGACCTCTTTAATGCTGTCCCTTCTTGCATATGGGCTGTGTTCAGTGGTGATCCCTTGAAATTATGAATCAGAATTATTCTGAGTGCTGAGAGTGATACAGAGAATCTTAAAAAGTGATTCCTATCTTCAATCAGACTACTATCTAATTAAAGATAAGACTAAATCTCATGTAATATCAGGAAGCTATACCAGGAAGAGTATAATTTAGGTAATACAGACTACACATACTATAAGTAATTCATACTTCCAGAAATGACTTCAGTTCTTTTTCCCTATTAGGTTAAAAAAAAGTAAACAAACAAACAAAAAAAACAAATACCCATCATCACACAATCATATTAGCACAAAGTAGACAATCTGAATTGTCATTTAATACACATTCTAAACACATGTATATCACTATTTTTAACAGCTGCAAAAAAATTCATTAAGTTAATCACTTGTACTGTTTCTAAATTTTATCATTATAAAGTTTTTGCAATATTATCTTACATATTTATACTCTTTTAAAATAATTTTCTTTTCAAAATAATGTTTTTATCCTTGTTTCCTTTTTCTTTTTTTTTTTTAACTCAACTCCTTCCATTTCTCCTTAGACATCAATCCTCAGCCAGGAAATCGGGGTCATTGTCCCAGTGGGCATCTTTTGAATCTCTTCCCTTGCCTACAAGAGTGTAAACAAATATATACATGTTGTGTAAACAAATAGATATATCTTATGAAACTTGTATTATACTATCTACATTTCTCAGCAACTTGCTTATTTTACTAAAAACAAAGACAAAAAAACAAACCAAGATCAACAGATAAAGATCTAACTCATTCTTTTTGTTACTCATATAAATTCCAAGGCAGGGGAGCCTGGGTGGCTCAGTCAGTTAGCATCTGATATTGGCTCAGTGTCCTGGGATAGAGCCCTGTGGTCCAGCTCCCCACTTGGCAGGGAGTCTACTTGTCCCTCTGCCTCTCCCCCTGCTCATGCTTGCCTTCTCCCTCTCTTCCTCTCTCAAATAAAGAAATGAAATCTTTAAAAAAATAAAAATAAATTCTAAGGCATGAATGCATGATATGGATTTTATCCAACCATTTGCCTACTAATGGCCTTCAAATTTTTCTAGTTCTTGCCATTATACAAAATAATATAAAACTGACTTTGTATTAGTATTGAGGAGGATAAGATTTAGCTTGAGTATGAATCCAAACATTATGCTACTATTACGGAATACTTAAATTAAGTCTAAATAAATAGAAATCTAATATGTTGGGGGAAAATGCACATCTTAATAAAAAAAACTCTGTTTTTTAAAAAGAGAAAAATGGAAAATAAAGAACACATGCTGTCTTTAAATTATTCTAGTTAAACTATGAAAAACAGGGCACTTTCTTTTCTTCTCTATTATAAGGCATTACTGCCAGAAGCCATAGGCATTCAATACAAGAAACCTTTCATGTATATGTAGTAAGCTTTACACTTTAAAGTTATAATTTAAGCATTAGTGATGCTTTTATAAAGCAAATATCAACTCTTGGATTTGTCCATTTTAGAGGAGCAAATGTTTTTTATTATAAATTTCTTTTCTTTTTTAGTTTTATTTATTTATTTGACAGCGAGCAAGACCACAAGCAGAGGGAGAAGCAGGCTTCCCACTGAGTGGAGAGCCTAATGTGGAGCTTGATCCCAGGACCCCAGGATCACTACCTGAGCCAAAGGCAGACACTTAACCAACTGAGCCAGCCAGACACCCCTTTTATTATAAATCTCTTAAAGGATGGCACTCTTTAATATTTATGCCATTCATACTCCTTACTCTGTTTCTATACAAAATCATGGTGTTTACATACCATTAATATAATGACCTGATAATTATAATGTTATTTCAAATTTACATGCTAATCAAGGGTAACATTTATTATTCAAGAACTCAATGTTCTGATTATAGGACTGTCTCACTTGGGGCGCCCAGCTGGCTCAGTCAGTTAAGCATGTGACTCTTGATCTTGGACTTGTAAGTTCAAGCCCCATGTTGGGTGTAGAAATTACTTAAAAATAAAATCTTGGGCGCCTGGGTGGCTCAGATGGTTGAGCGTCTGCCTTCGGCTCAGGTCATGATCCCGGGGTCCTGGGATCGAGTCCCGCATCGGGCTCCCTGCTCCTTGGGAGTCTGCTTCTCTCTCTCTCTCTCTCTCTCTCATGAATAAATAAATAAAATCTTTAAAAAAATAAAAATAAAAATAAATAAAAATAAAATCTTTAAAACAAGAAGACTGTCTCACTCATTCACAATATAAAATCCAATTCTTATAAGGCATGAAATTAATGAAAAATATTATAAGGCTATTCCAACATAAGGCAAGACTATGACTATTAGATCATAGATATATGACCTAATAATTGTATGCATTATTAGTTTTTAAAGATTTGCCAGATAGTCTTCCCAAAAGGCTACAGTAATTCACATTCCCTCTTGTAAATATGAGTGTGTTCTTTTCTCAAAATTCACCAGTACTGAGTACTGTCACCCTCTTTGCTAATCTTGTGGATAAACAGCAGTATATCAGTGTTACCTTAATATACATTTTCCTCATTAAAACTAAGGTTGAGCCTCCTTTTATGTTTGTTCGTCATTTGGATTTCCTCTTCTATAAAATCCTATTTCTATCTTCTGTCTTTTGTAAGATTTATTTCAGGAATGATAAGTTAGTTCATTTTCAGGAAAGCTATAAACAATTTATTATCTCAACAAAAAAAGGAAGAGAACTAAAGGAAGATATTAAGAGATTCCCACAACGTATTGGGTAAAATTCAGCAGCTAAGTAAAATAGGGAAAACTTAAAACAATTTAAGTATGATAAAGACTGTTTACCAAAAGCAAACACCATACCAAAAGGTGAGGTATCAAAACCATATCTATTCAAGTCAGCAACAAAACAAGAATGCTAAATATCACCATCATTATTAAATGTGTTTTAGAAGTTCTATACAAGAAAATTAAATAATCAGTAAAATATCATAAAAGATAAAATTATCCATATCAGTAAATTATACAATTATTTTAAAAAATCAAAGACATGATATTTTAAAAACTGTAATTCTTATAGAAACTTCATAAGGTGACAATATCAGATATAAATCAGTAGTTAATATACAACTACCTTATGACCTAGCAATTACACTCTTGGGTATTTATACAAGAAAAATGAAAGCACGTCCACAAAAACATTTGTACAAGAATGTTCAATTGTAACTTTGTTCCTAATAACTATAAACTAAAAATGACTCAAAATGTCCATTAACAGGTAAATGGATAAATAAAATGTGCGTTCATATACTGAAATATTCTCAGAAATAAAAAGGAACTACTGAGAATGAACAAAGCAACACTGATGAAACTCAAAAACCTTCTATGAAGTGAAAAAAGCCAACACAAAAGAGCACGTCTGTATGAGTCAGTTTCTATGAAATTCTAGAATAGGCAATACTAATCCACAAAGATTAAAATCAAAACAGTAATTACCACTGAGGGACAAGAGGTAAGGGGACTTTCTAGAGTGATGACAATGTCCCATATCTTGATTGACAGAGTGGTTGTATACACACATGTATACATTTGTCAAAACTCATTGAATTGTACACTTAAGATCTGAGAATTTTAGGTGCACCTGGATGGCCCAGTTGGTTAAGCATCTGACTCTTGATTTCGGCTCAGGTCATGATCTCAGGGTTGTAAGATCGAGCCCCGACTCAGGCTCTGTGCCTTGCGCTCAGCATGGAGTCTGCTTAAGACTCTCTCTCTCTCTCTCTCTCAAATAAGTAAATCTTAAGGGATCTGAGATTTTTATCATATATAAATCATACCTCAATGTAAATCATACCTCAATCATACATCAGTTGGGAGGAAAGAGTTAAGAAAGAAGAAATCAGAAACTTTATACACTGCTGCTAGGAATATAATATACATTGCTGCTGTACAGTCACTTTGGGAAATAGTTTGGCATTTTTGCAAAAACAGTAAAATGAACCAGCAATTCCACTCCTAGATACCTACCAAGAGAAACGAAAACATCTACCCACACAAAGACTTGCATCTGAAGTTCACAGCAGCATTATTTACAATAACCAAAAAGTGGAAACAATTTAAATGTCTAACAACTAATGAATGGATAGACAAAAAGTGGCATAACATACAACAGAATATTATTTAGCAGTAATGGAATGAAATATTGACATTCCAACATTATGTGAAGTGAAATATCCTAGTCACGAAAGGTCACATATTATGTGATCCCATTTATGTGAATGTCTAGAATAAGCAAATCCATTGAAATGAAAAATAGATTAGTGGTTGTCTGGGGCTGGGGTGGAGGTGGGAACAGAGATTAATTATAAATGGGCATGAGGGATCTTATTGGGGGGGGATCAAAATGTTCTAAATCTGATTTAGAGTGACAATTGTACCACTAAGTAAATTTGCTAAAAATCATTTAACTGTGCACTTGAAATGAGTGATCTTTATGTTACACAAAATAGATATTTTAATAAAGTTCTTTTTAAAAAGTTAAGGAAAAAATTGAAGAATCTTCCCAGTTCATTGGCAGCAGGAATCCAAGGATGTTAAGGAATCCAAGGATGTTTCGCATGTGTTAGAAACACATTTATAAAAAAAAGGAAAGGAAAAGTAGAGCAGATTGTTGAATCTCCTCTCCAACTCTTTTTAAAAGAAGTTCATTCATTCATGCATTCCCTACTGGAATGGGAATAAAATAGTAAGCAAGGTAAACTCGATCTATCTTGTTCTTCAAAACAGGAAACAGACCCTAAAAAAGGTCAACTAATAAATATTTGCAAATAATAAATCAAATACATAAAGGGCTAATAAAAATCAGTCATTTTTCTCTATACTAATAATAACCAGGTAGAAAAAGAAAATTTTTAAATTCCTTTTACAGGGTCGCCTGGGTGGCTCAGTCAGTTAAGTGTCTGCCTTTGGTTCAGGTCATCACCTAGCCACCCTGGGATTGAGCCCATCCTGGCACTGAGCCCTGTCTGGGGCTCTCTGCTCAGCAGGGAGTTTGCTTCTCCCTCTCTCCTCCCCACCACAGCTTGTGCTCTCTCTCTCTCAAATAAATAAATAAAATATTTAAAAATAAATAAATAAATAAATAAATAAAATTCCATTTACCAAAAAACTATAAAATATTGTTGGAATGGTATAAATCTTATATGAAGAAAACTATATCCAAAAAAAAAAAAAACATAAAAGAAGACAGATAAGTGGAAATACATTCCATGCTTGTGAATCAGAAGATGTAATACAATTTCAGTTAGAATCCTACTGAGGTTTTGGAGCTAAATGATTTATAATCACATCTTTGAAAAATAAAAATCTGGAAAGAATCGGGAAAATTATGAAAAATAAGAAGAGTGAAGAACAGTCTCTACTATTTTTAAATTTCTGTTAACAACAATGCTTTCAAACATTATACTGGCCTAACTATAGAAGATAGGTCAGTGGAGCAGAACAGGATATATGGGGAAAGATCAGTCTATAGACAGTGATGGCAATTCATTTCATAGGGCAGAATAGTATAATTACGCTGACACAATTGGCTATCCAACTGGAAGAAAATAATTCCAGTGAATTAAGGCTTTAAAGTTATAATCATAATAGACAAAAAATGCCTATGAATTATGGAGGAAAACAATACCCAAAAGAAAAATGTGATGATGCCTTTTTATTTTTACCACAAACAAGACTGAAATATGTTCAAGATTATTTTCTAAAGGCTATTGCAAAACTCTGTGGGAAGAAACAGAATTGGTCTTTTGTTTTTTTTTTTTATTTAATACAAAAATTGTTTCTGGAAATTTTGGTAAGGGACCATTTGTGGAATAAGTGATTCCTACAGAGTTCACATTCATTTATCCAGCCAATATTTACTGAATTCCAAATATGTGCAAGTTTCTTGGGGAAGTGTTTGATCAATACATCTGGCAACTATATATAAATTAAAGTAATTCTTCAAAGAAAAAAAACAAAATAAAGTAAGTGACTAATAATTTCTATAGAGTGGATAAAAATCAGGTTTGGAGTTGGGGATTACTGTATCAGGGTGTTTGATCTAACATTGGGCTACTGCATTGGTAAGAAAAGAAGCAAAATTCATGGGGCACCTGAGTGGCTCAGTTGTTAAGCGTCTGCCTTCGGCTCAGGTCATGATCCCAGGGTCCTGGGATTGAGCCCCACGTCGGGCTCCATGCTCAGTGGGAAGCCTGCTTGTCCCTCTCCCACTCCCCCTGCTTGTGTTCCCTCTCTCTCTCGCTATGTCTCTGTCAAATAAATAAAATCTTAAAAAAAAAAAGAAAAGAAGCAAAATTCACAAGTTGAAACTAGGTAAGCATGACTCTAGCTATTTTTTTCCTTCCTTTCTTTCCTTCCTATCTTCCTCACTTCCCTTCTGTTTCTAAAGAGACTATTTATAAAAATGATCATGTTAGCTAAAGTTCTCATAGATGACCAAGAGAAAAGTTGACACCATGCTTATGTCAGCTACTCAGCAGTAGTACTGAGACAGCCAATCAGGTAAGTGGGACATAGTTTTAAGGAACCTGAGCAGAAGATACTAACTTCTGTAGTAGTAGTAATGTAGTTCATGGTAGTCAATTAAAGCTCTACCTGAATGAAGCAGGACCCCCGGCCAGCCAGCTGAGAGAAGAGGCAAGTGGTAAACTCAGGCATTTTATGTTGTTGCTATTAGTTGGGTTATGCTGTCAATTGGCATAACCGTACCTGGTAATGTTGGTTTAACAACTGAACAATGCATAATTAAAGATGAGAAATAGAAGAGAGGATGACTTGCTAGGGCATGGTACAGAAGGAAATTCACAGTATTAATGTATAGAACATAACCACTTTGAGGGCAAAGACTCTGTCTTATTTAGCAGTGGATCCCCAATTCTAGCACACAGTAAGCACAGGCAGGAATGAACGACATGACCTACTCATGTCAAAATCTTCTATAACACCAATCAATCTATAAAAGCCCTGGAGGATTAGTCACTTTGGACCTCCCTACATAGGAATGAGGTAAGAGAGCCTGAGTCTTGGGAGTCCTGCACACCTTTAAAAGATCTGAAGTTGTGTGTAGAACCAAAAGTAGGTAGGTGAGTGAGAAGAAGGTGAAATCAGCCAGATCTACTCTAAGCCTGGGGGAGAAAAGCTCTGGACTCTGGATCTCTTACTGCCTTCCTTACAGGAAGGGCTTTTGTCTCCACATTGAAATGTTACAGACAGAGATTCAATCAAGTGTAAGTTCAGGGGTAAAGAGATAAAGTAGTTCGCTAGTGTATCTATTTCCCTTTCAGACTCTAAGGTTTTTGAGTGAAGAATCCTTCTCATCTCTATAGAGCCAGTACCTAGTGTAAAAGCAAACTAATCATTCCATCTCACAAAGATGCCCGCTACTTGGTGGCCCTTGCTAACTATAATCAGTCTGCTTCTCTAGCCAATTACTCCTTTTTCTTTGCATAACTGGTCATTCTAGACTTACTACGTAAAGGTAGATAAAAGCAGCCAGTAATGAATGCGTTCGCGCTTAGTCCAAAGTAGAAATAAATATGAAAGGAAGGACAGGAGAACGGAAGGAAAATTTTGATGCCAAGAAGCGAGAAGGGAAGGAAAAAAATCCATCATAAAGCCTAGTGCTCAATTCCAGCAGTATTAGTACTATAATCTTAAAAATATAAATGTGCAAACAACAACAACAAAGAGAAGCATTCATGTTGCTAGCTCCATCATAACAGCGCTGGGACATAAGCCTTCCTGTTTACTCCTGATGGGTGAGAACAGAGGGTGCCCTGGCTGAGGTACCACAAAAGAAGAAACAATTATTGGGGCGCCTGGGTGGCTCAGTCGGTTAAGCGTCTGCCTTCAGCTCAGGTCATGATCCCGGGACCCTGGGATCAAGCCCTGCATCGGGCTCCCTGCTCGGCGGGAAGCCTGCTTCTCCCTCTCCCACTCCCCCTGCTTGTGTTCCCTCTCTCACTGTGTCTCTGTTAAATAAAGAAAGAAAGAAAGAAAAAAGAAAAAGAAACAATTATTGAATATTATGTGTACAGAGCTTAAGTTATAAAGGAAAGGAGGCATCGAAATCTTGCTCTTCATAGGAAAATCGTATATCACACTTCCTCGTGTGATTATGTTTTTAAAACAACAAACTTTCTAGTCCCCACCACATCCCCATCCAAGGGCAGTTGTGACTGAGACCACGCTAACAGACCTGCCTGACCTGGAACATTGCCAGTCATGCTAGCAAATGAAGAGTGAACAGGACACACCATGCAAGCACTCCCAAGGCTTCATTTGAAAGTGGCATGTTGCGTCTGCTCCTGCTTCACAGGTGCAAACAATTCAAGTAGCCATGTTGGACTTCAGCAGGGTAGGAATATATATTCTTGCTGTAGAGAGGCACCTTCAGGGAGGGCCCTCAGTTTTGGAGAACAGAAATCTTGATCTTGATCTCAGTCTCAAAGTGAAATGTCTCATCATGTAACTATTTTAAGAATAAATTTGGGTGATTATATTTTAAATCTTTTATTTGATGGACAAGATATTAAACTCTCTGGGCCTCAGTATGTCTGAAAAACGATGCAATGTGGATTGAGCCCAGATCCTTAAATTTAGAAGAGCTCATCATAAAGCCCACTTCTATTATGGAAATGAAAGCTTCTGACCAGGATTTACATGTAGGTGCAACACTGTTCCATCTCCTCGCAACAGATAAACACATAATCAGGATTCTTCTCAGATATCCATTTTGGATCCACTCAGGACCTAACCTAGTGCTTGGTCCACATCCAAAGTTTCTACACTGCTGAGCATTGCTGAGGCAGCCTGAGCCCAAAAATCTTTCAGCACAAATGTTACCAGTGATCAACTTTTGTTACAACTTTCTGGCTCCTGTCAGTCAAATGCTAGTAATTGTTCTCACCAGTCTCAAAGACTGCCCCACCCCACCTCCCATCCTTTCTTCTCAAGGTCCAGGAGAGAACCACCCCTGAGCTGCTGGCTTCCACTCCTTGCCCCTGGACCCTCACCTGGCCTACACTGGGCTCCTTCAAAGCAGAAGTTCGCAGAGGCTAAGTCTTACCGCATAAGTAGAAAACAAGAAACAAGAAACTGCACCAGGAGAAAGGGACCTTGAATCCTTCACTCTCTCACCAAGAACACAAAAGTATACATTCTCAGATTTTATCTCTAATCATGAGAGGTCCTCCTTGAGAAAGACAGAAAGGTGAGGAAGGTGTTTGACCAAGAACTACAACTTGGAAAGCTCAGTCATGCATTAGTATCTAGTTCTAAATAATATGATCTTCCAATGTAACTGACAGCATGAAACCAGAGAATGCAATCCAATATAAGTGAACTAATTAACTCAGCGCAGTCTGATACCTATTATTTACATACTGAAGAATGTCTATCAAAATTACCTTTATCAAAGTTAGTGTTTTGTGTGTTTGCAGGTTAAAAAAAAATAGAAATTTTTTAGATAGATATGGAGAGAACCATATCCAACAATCAATAAGTAGAAATAGAAATATATACCATCTTCTCAAGCCATCATATTATAAAAACATTATTATTTCCTTTTTAAAGGTGAGGAAACTAAGTCACAAGGAAGTTAAGTTACTTCCCCAAGATTGAAAAGCTAATGAGTGATAGGGCTGGAATTTGATGCAAGGAAGCCAGGCTGCCGGGTCTGTGTTCTTCACCACTCTACAAGACTCTTTCTGGGTTTCCCTCATCACATATGACCTAGCATTAGGAAAATCCATGTCAAATAAGAATGACTCTCAGCTACTTCCCTGTAATTGCTATGTGCCCTTAGAAAGAGAAATAATTTTAAAGTCTAGGCAAAACATGAATATATGTGAATAACTTGAACAAAACCAAATCCTGTAATCCATTCTCCTGTCTGTCATAAACACATCACTGCTTTTGCTATCCCAGAATACTGACAACTATTTTCTTTCATTCCAATAACAAAGCTTTATACACACTCATGATTTAGGTAGTAGCTAAAAATACCTATTTTGTGATCTACTTAACCTAGACTTGACTCTGGAAAGAGGAGAATATTTAGAATTTATGATATGGAATCTGAAGCTTCCTTTTGAACTGATTTAAAACAAGCTTACTATATTTTCATAAAAATAAGCATGTTATGGTAGAAAATTTTAAAATACAATCTAACTTAAAACTCATGGCCCAGTGATAACCAATACAGACACTGTGGTGTACATCTATTCAATTTTATTTCTGTGCCAATACTAGCTACCATTTACTGGGCATTTAAAGATTGTCAGGCACTGTGCCAAGCACTTATGTTTCAAGTTTACACTTATGTTCACAGTTTAATTGTTACAAAAACCTACAAGGCAAGTACTATTATTATTATTATTCCTACTTTTTTGGTAACTGAGGCTTAGAGAGGTCTAGAAACTTGCCCTCAACCTAAGTTCCGACCTAGTACTAGAGGGATTGCTAATCCTATGATCTCAGTGAGGCAGGCACCCCATCTATAATCCCTCCTCAGGCACTGCTTTGGCTAGAGGCTTATCCCTTTTTTCCTTTATTCTTTTTAAAGGTGAAAGGATTTTTTTTTTAAGATTTTATTTATTTATTTGACAGAGTGAGAGAGAGCACAAGCAGCAGGAGCAGCAGAGGGAGAGGGAGAAGCAGACTCCCTGCTGAGCAGGAAGCCTGATGCGGGGCTCGATCCCAGGACCCTGGGACCATGACCTGAGCTGAAGGCAGATGCTTAACCAACTGAGCCACCCCAGGCGCCCCTCCTTTTTTCATTTAAATACAAGTTTCCTGGTTTATTAACTCAAGGTTTCTCAACTTGAGCAATAATGACATTGTTGGCTGAATGATTCTTTGCTGTGGGGACTGTCCTGTGCAATGTAGGATATTGGGATGTTTAGCAGCATCCCTGCCCTCTACCCACTAGATGCCAGTAGTGTTCCCCTAGTCGTGACAACCAAAACTGCCTCCAGACATTGTGGAGGGAGAGGTGAGGGCAAACTTGCCCCCAGTTGAGAACTACTGCAGTTTAATAATTTCTGTAACAATCTTTCGAAACATAATATATAGCCCGTTAACTAAGACCTTTTTCATAGAAGCAATTCAATAGATGATCTACAGATTTCCTTTATAAAGAGCCCCTTTAGGATTCTTAAATGGTTCACAGGTAGGTACTTCTTTGCAGTTTCTAGGTATTCGGTATTGTTTCATGGTGTTCACCTTGAGGCTAATTGCCAAATCCTCTTGACAAATGAATTTTGACAGAGCATCTCCTCAAATACTTTTATATGAATCTGAACTGTCAATCCTGGAGTCTCTTTTCAAATATTTTTTCCAGTAATTCTAATCTTTCTTCTCATAATATTCTATTTGATACTTATGAACCCAATTCATCTTTATTGCAGTTCCTCTGAGCTCTGATGTGAAATTCAAGCCCTAACCAAATGCTTTGTCTAACTTGCCATGGTCCCCTCTGGACAGGGGAGATGTCCCTGTAGTTCAGCAAAGGCAGGGTAGTGTCAGCTAATTATGCCCCTATGATCCTAGACTCGTCATTTCACCTACACTGTCAGGATGCACAGCTATCAGGGACCTCATTAAAAATCATTTTGATGAGGGGCCTAAATACTGACAGTTAGCTTCTATGACCTTCTAAAATCCATTTTACCCCTTGATTTTTTTCCCACAGTAGTCAGATTGTTTTCTATAGTGTTAATGGATTCACCTTTGTCCTTTCACACCCTTGAAGAGCCAATTTTCTCTTTAACTATCAATATGCTATTGAAAGGGATTTCTGAACCCAGGCTGCAATGTTCCTCCTTTGACCTCATAACTAAGGAGCTGAGACAGAAAATAGATTATATTTGTATTTCACTAATTACCTTGTCTCCTATAAAAAATACCAAAAAGTTTCATTTAACAATAGGAACTATCTCAATCCATTTCACTTTCTTCCATGCAACAAAAATTTTGGGAGTCTAAGACACTGACCAGTTCAATGTCAATAAAAGAGAGAAAGGGGACAAAAATAGATTACATGGTAGTAAACTTTCTTTAGTCTTTCACTTTTGAACCACATATTCTGATTTATCTTCAGTTTACATGGTAGGAAGAACCAATTGTTAAGTGCACTGATGAAAATTGGTGCATAATAGCCTGGCCCATTAAAACTGGGGGGAAAAAAGTATAATAGTACATCAATACCACTGGCAAACAAGATAAATTCTATAAGTTATTAGGACAATTATCAGAAGCTGCTACAATAGACAAATCTGTCAATTTCAATGGTTTAACTCAACAAATGTTTATTTTTCACTCAGGTGAAGTCCAAAGTAGATTGGGCAGCTGTCCTCAGGTATGCCATCTGTAATATACCACCTCCACGTTCATTTCAGCAGAGGAAGAAAGGGATAAAGGAAACACACTGGCTCTTAACTGCCCTGACCTAGAAGTGCCACTAGGGAATTCCGTTTGCAGATCACTATCTAAACTAGTCTGAGGATCCTAACTCAACTAAAAGGGAAGCTAAGAAATATAAGGGGCACAATGGAGTATTTGATGAGCACTAAAATCCATGTTCAAAAGATATATTTCCGGGGCGCCTGGCTGCCTCAGTTGGTAGAGCATGCAGCTCTTGATCTTGGGGTTGTAAGTTTGAGTCCCACATTGGGTATAGAGATTACTTAATAAAATCTTTAATAAAAAAAAAAGATATATTTCCATTGTTGGAAATAGCAATTTTTACATTCCACATAATAAAATATTACAAGGAATTAAAATGAAAAGCTAGAGGAAAATACCACTGTGTCACCAAAGGTTATCTCTGTATAGTATGATTATAGGTAATTTAATGTTATTCTCTATGTACTTTCTTATTGCCAAATTCTCCAATATCATGGCCAAATACAATAACCATGTATTAAGAATTTATATCAGGGGTGCCTGGATGGCACAGTCGGTTGAGCATCTGACTCATGGTTTCGGCTCACATTGTGATTTCTAGGTCCTGGGATCAAGCCCTGCATCGGGCTCTGTGCTCAGAGTGGAGTCTGCAAAAGTTTCTCTCTCCCTCTGCCCCTCCCCCATGCTCTCCCTCTCAAAAAAATAAATAAATCTTAAAAAAAGAAAAGAATTTATATCAATCCAATAAACTAGAATACAATCCACCTCAGGATTTTGTGTATTAATAAACCCTCACTCGCTGCATTAATGAATGAAAAGGAAACAGGAAGAATTAAACAATGAGATTTGTTACTCTTACATGACAACCCTACTATAATGGATAATTGAAATTTTACTTATGAATCAAAGAATCTCCATTTCCTATTAGAAAACAAAAATTTGATGAATGAGGGTTAGAATTATAATAGGTGACATTTATGGGTTAGTTACCATTAGTCAGGTACTGTGCTAAGCATATCACATTTTTTATCTCGTGTATTCCTCAAACTCATAGCTTGAAGCAAGATTATGCTGATTTACAGATTTGGAAATTGGAGCACAGAGTGTAAAGAGGATTTGACTTCAGATAGCATGACTCTGGAGCCCATACCCTTAACCACTACCCTCTACCTGTCAATTATTTTTTGGCACTGAAAAATCCTCACCTACATTTACATTCTTCCCAAGATTGCTGATAGAATATAGACTTTTAAGGAGATAGAATAGATACAGTAGATTGTGCTTAAAAACCATTCCAGCTTCTTTCTAATGAACCTTCTTTCCAGTAGAGACTAGAATATTAAAAATTGCATTTTCTAGATTTCTTTGTGGCTAGGTTTTTGAGTGTGACTTAGAAGGGGAAAGTGAGGTTGAGGTCACAGCTGTTTCTGCCACCAAGCATGGTCATGGAGGTATCTCCCTTCTCTGTGACAGTGCTACCAACGATTATTCTCTCACCTCATGGGTATTGAAGGATATGATGAGGTGCATCCATTTGCTGGTGCATAGTGTAACAGGCATGGCTTGGTTCTGGAACCAGCAACTGTATGTGCAGTTTCCTGATCATGGTGGTTTCCTTACTACGGTAGTTGGAGGTATAACTTTGAAGCTGATGTCTTCCCAATGCCAAAAAAAAAATAAACAAAAATCCATGAAACATTAGAAATGCATTAAAAAAATATTCACCAGGAGGCTTCTTTTGCCAGACACTATACTGTTCTAGGTGGTGGGAACACAATGACAAGCAAAATATACACATCCCTACAGTTAGGGAGCTTACAGCCTACTTGGGAAAGCAGAAATTAACAAAAATAATTATTACAAATAAGTATTTGTTTACAAACTCTAATTACTCAAAGTTCTGCCTGCTTTCATTTTATCCTATTCCCTAGGTAGTGAATGCCATCAGAAATTTCTAGAATTCATATTGACTTACTGAATGTTTAGTCCAGTTTATTGCTCTCAACCTTCAAACTAGGGTAAGTTATAATCAGGAGTTCAAATACCAAATAAAGACAAATTGAACCAGTAATGATGACAATGCAAAACTTTCAAGAAGACCTTCTCCTGGCAAATGGCTACAATTCAACAATTACGGTAAGCAAACTATTCTCTGCTAAAGACAAAGAGAAAAAAATACAATCATGATGTCAGTGCTGTAGAAAATAATTGGTCATATTGACATACTGTTAATGGAGTGTATGTCTCAGTTGAATAATATTGATTCCACTAATGTTCTTTCTAGTGTCAGCTCCCTTTCATTTGTTATACAGCATGCCATCTTTCAGCTTGGAAGGATCACTACTCAGCATTATGATGGCTAATGATTTGGCAGCGGGTGTCTTCAGGCTCAGATCTTTTACCATATAGGGGGTGCAGTACAACATGTAAAAGATTGGATTTAGGTATGTCTGAAGACATAATGACATTCAAATAATTTTTCTTTCTGGATCTGAACAGATTATGAGCAATTACTGTATCATTGACTATTACTGTATCATTAAGACTCCCAGACAAAAGATAAAGATATTGCTAATAGAGTCATGGGGTAAAACTATGCCATAAAAATGGTTTTTTTAAAAAAAGTTAGATTTTTATAAAGTTGTGTCAGTAGTACTGCAAATAAAGCAGATTTAGATAGAGCTTAAGCACAACTGAAACAACTTTCACTTGTTTTTAACTTTTAATTACATAAGGAGAAAAAGGGATTCAATACATATATGTATATATGTATGTGTGTGTGTAAGAGATACCTGACATTTAATTATACAAAAATGTTTTACCATTAACAAACAGGAATGTCTACCCAACTCATTATCTATTACCCACTATCTATATAATAAACCCTAAATTGTTGCATGAATGCAGGCATATGAAACACAAAAGCAGTTTTAATTGTCACCACTGAATTTCAAGATGATTTAGATTTTCATCCTCGACTATAAAGATTAAAAGTAATTTGAGTTAGCTAGTTCTTATTACCCAGATTGATTACCATATTGAAAAACTCATACTCCCTGATTTTCCAAAATCTGTAGTAAGGTTCAATTTTTTTTTTAAGGTGAGGCCCTTCTATTTTCAGATAAATGAACATAACTTCAATAACAGTGGTTGCTTTCATTTTAACCATATTTATGGAAATATTTCTAAAGTATACAACAGATTTTAAAGGTTAGCTTGCATCAGCTTAGTTTTTTAACAATAAAATCTTTTCTTAACTACAAAGGGTATTTATAAACCTCTTGTCAAAAGAGGCTCTGTAAGGTATGCAGGGAGAGATTCTCCCTGCTGTGAGGTCCACCTCTAGGGGATTAGCCAGAGCTGCCGGTAAAGGTAGGCTTGGTTCCAGAAGAGTGAGCTAAGCCAGTGGTTAGGACATGGCAGTAGGAGGAATAATACCTACCATTTGTTGACTACCAAGTATATGCCAGACTAAACCACATGTTAAGTATGTGTTGGATGTCATATGTACATGTTTTCTAAACTTTTAACAACTGGGCATTATCATCCCCATTTTGTGGGTGAAAAAACCGGAGGCTCAGAGAGTTCACAACTAGGAAAGGTGGAGTCTAGATTCAAACCTCAGCCTGTTGGGTCCAACCCATTCTATCCAAGGAAAGGTCTGTGTTCAAAGTGGGCAACTGTGTGAAAGAGAACCTGAAAGAGAACCGCAAACAACAGGTGGAAACTAAATGCCCTATTTCCTCTGTGGGAACAGGAATGGCAAGATAAGTTGGGAAGAATGTCAAAGCACCAGGTAAACAGGCAGGGTTCAAGCCAGAGTCCTATCAAGGGAATGGTTGGTATGGTGACTTTGACTTGGGGACACACATGTCCAATAACAACAGACACACATCAAAGAGTGGGTCTTTGGCAGCAAGACAATTGCAGAGTCCCACCTGCTGGTGGTGAACTGATTCTCCCTGAACAGTCCTTGCCAGGACTGGCTTTTGGGACCAAGTGGCTGGTGCTGCACTAACAGAAGGATAGTGATGGCCGAAGCTAGGAGGACAGGGAGGACACCGGTGGCACTTCAGTTACCGCACCTCGACGTGTCAAGAATGCTGGAGAGGGTTACTGAGCTGTGTAGCATTCTGCATCTACATGAAATAGCTGTGGACCACCACACTTTTCATAGTTTTTCTCTCTCCCCTCCCTGCTAGCCTACTAGTAGTCGCTTTTTGCTGTCAGTATGCCTGACCAGCAACTTTTGTCTCCCCTCCTCTTCCCACCCAGCCTCCCCAAAAACACACGTCTTACCAGCTCGTCTAGATGCTAGAAAACTGGTAAACCAAACTCGTTTGATGGGGGTACAAATTACACACAAATTATTGGTCCCATTCTTTCATTCACTCACTCAACAAACATTTCTTAAGCATTTTTAATCAAGAGTGGCAGGCATTGTGCAGGCCCTTTGAAAAGAATACCAAAGACCGCACGCATTCCTGCATTTGAAGAGCTCATGAACCAGTGGGGATGGAGAGCAGGGAATACAAACATGACACTGCGGGATGCCGTACAGACTGCAACAGAGCTCTGCACAAGTGTGAAAGTCACACAGAAACACACAGAAACAGAAGCAGAACCATCACGAGAGTCGTGGAGGACTGTTCACAAATCCACAGCGTGAGCTTCTCTACCATAAGACAACAGGGACCACATCAGCCACCTACAGAATTTAAAAAGATGAATAGCTAATACTTGTTGAGTGCTTACTATGGGTCAGAGGTGTTCTTTCCATACGTTAACTCATTTTGTTCTTACAACCTTACAACCTGGTAGCTATCATTTTTATTTTCCTTTTACTTCTGGATACTGAGCTGAGGAGAAGTTAAGGAATGTGCCAAAGGCCATACAGCTAGAGCCAGGATCTAAACCCAGGCTGTCTAATTCCAAAGCCCACACCTTAACCATTTAACAATATTATTGCCCCAACCCTTAGCACATAGAGAAGTGCCCAATAATTAATGGCCAAACTAAAATTAAATAAACTGTGGGACATGTTTTATTTGGCTAAAGGCCTTGGCTTCTTTTCAGGTTGTGAAGGTGCAGCTATAAGGGAGGCCACCCTAGTGAGCCCAGATAACAAGGGATCAGTCAATTGTCAATTCAGTGAATAAGTACAGTCCCAATTTAAAACCAGTCAAGTTCCCAATGTTAATCTATAGGCTTGTACTCTGAAAATATTTCCTCAAATATTAGTAAATGGGGCCAAGTGCCCTTTCTACTCACCAAAACTTATTTTAATCCATAAGGCTGCTAAAATATCACACCTTCATAACACCAGAAATCAAAATATCAAAATCCCAAAGGGAGCTTCTGGTCAGACAAAAATTTCAGGTAAAGGCAAGAATTATTATGTTTACTTGCCCTTCAGTAAAAAAGAGTAACATTTATCAAGCACTTATTACCTACTCTATATGTACGTTCTCATTTGTCTTCAAAACAACCCTTTATTTTTTTTATTTTTATTTTTTAAAGATTTTGTTTATTTATTTGACACAGAGACAGCGAGAGAAGGAACACAAGCAGGGGGAGTGGGAGGGGGAGAAGCAGGCTTCCCGCGGAGCAGGGAGCCCGATGTGGGGCTCGATCCCAGGACCCTGAGATCATGACCTGAGCTGAAGGCAGTCGCTTAACCAACTGAGCCACCCAGGCGCCCCCAAAACAACCCTTTAAAGTATTATTATTATCCTCATTTTGCAGATGAAGAGACTGACACACAGGGAGGTAACTTGCCCAAGATCACAAAGACAGTCCAGGGCAGATGGAGGATCTGGCCCAGGTATTTGGGCTCCAGAATCCACATTCTTGTTTTTTTTTTTTTTAAGTTTTTATTTATTTATTTGACATAGACACAGCGAGAGAGGGAACACAAGCAAGGGGAGTGGGAGAGGGAGAAGCAGGCTTCCCGCGGAGCAGGGAGCCCGATGCGGGGCTTGATTCCAGGACCCCGGGATCATGACCTGAGCAGAAGGCAGACGCTTAACGACTGAGCCACCCAGGTGCCCCCAGAACCCACATTCTTAATCATGACACCATAGTGAATGGAGGGGGGATTTTTTTTTAATGTGATAGGTGAAAAAGTAAATTTCTAAGGTGAAATTCACTAAGCTATGGCCAATAAAGATGGGGGGTGGGACGGGTGGAGAAGGAGATTGAGAAAACACCTAGGAAATGAACAGTCATGCTGAAAGAATAAAGAAACGTGGCAAGGAGATTTGGGATCAGATGGCTCCTGGCACCATCCAATTAGCAGCCTTGAGCACTCGGGAATCTGGGTTGTTCCAGAAGCAGAAAAACATGGAAAGCACCCTTGATTTACCACTTTTAATATTAGACATAGAATGTGTGGGCTTCCATTTGTCCTCTTGTCTTGGCCCCCCAAAATGTTTAGGTGTGGGTCTGAAAAATCCGTTAATACAAACTATCCAAAAAGAGTAACAGCACACCTGCATTTGCTCTGAAGCAAAGAGGTCTGTCCTAACAACATTTCATCTCTTCTAGAGAAGGTAAACTCCTTAGCATCATCAGAGTGGGCCTGGGTCCTTCATTAATGTCTGCATCTGTACATAAAAAGTACTATCAAAAGGTATATGCATAAAAACTGAAACTCAAATCGACACACAGAGGCTGGGAACAAGTCCTTATCTCTGGAAATAAGACTCTACACTCAAAATAATTATAATAGACAAGGGTCATTTCTAAAGAATTTAATTACCTGAATCAATACCTAATATTTTTTAAAAACATGCTAATTGACAACCAACTTTACTGGGTTTTAAGCCTGTGAAAACCAGACCTTTGGTTTAGAAAAATAATTATAATGTACACATACATACCAGCAATTACATTCTAGGCAACAGTTCAAAATGTTTTATATTTGCTAACTCATTTAGTGTATGTTTATGTGTCTGTCTCTCTGTTTCCATCTCTCTCTCTCTCCTTATATCTATATAAAGTGTGTATATATATTCTATATAACATGTATGTACACATGTATATGTATATATGCCTACATAGTGTATGTACAGATACATGCATACACACACATATACATACATGCATACATCTATCACACACACATGAATGTAACCAGGTCAATAATATTTAATTTATGCTAATCCAGGGATAATCAACCTCAGCACTACTGACCTTTGGATCAGATAATTCTTTGTTTTGGGGGGCTGTCTTGTGCATTGTAGGACATTTAGCAGCATCCAGGTCTCTCTACAGGTATCAACTCCTAATTGTGATAACTAAAACTGTCTCCAGACATTGCCAAATGTCCCCTGGGGCGGGGGGGAGGAGAGAGAGCAAAATTAACTGTCAGTTAATAGCCACTGATATATACTAACTCATTCTGTATATTCATATTCATGTAGAGGGGGTATGTGTGTATACAAATTTCTATTACATATTTTCGGTTTGGGAGGGAATGATGTATAAATGTATACAAAGACAAATATGTATAGATAGACAAATACATAAAATCCTTCAAGATAGGTGCTATTATTAATATACACATTATACATGGGGCACCTGGCTGGCTCAGTCAGTAGCATATCAACTCTTGATCTTGAGGTCATGAGTTCAAGCCCCACATTGGGCATACCTTTTTTTATACATTTTAAAAAACTTTTACAAATGAGAAGACTGCAAATCAGAGAATTAGCTTGACTATAAAAATATTACTTAATTTATAAATGCCAAAATTATTGTTTTATAATAACTAGCATTACTCAGTATAAAATAGTACCATCACGTTTGAGAAATTGTTTTGAGAGTCAAAATTTAAGGATTTCCTGATTTATTCTTAGGTCACATGGTGTAGTGTCAATACTGTCAAATCTTAAGATAATAGACATAATCATACACACATTAATAAACACAGTACTTCACACACACATTACAAAACACATATTACACACTAGGTAACACTAAACAAGTCTCATACACACACGTGTATGTATACGTATATTTATACATACACACATGTATACACGTGTGTGTATACGTATATTTATACATACATACATATTTATAACAATTTTGCAGAATTTGCCCTCTTTGGAGAGAAGAATCCAAATAGTTAGAATTTTTCCTGAATACAAAGAATTTTCAAATAACTTATTGAGAATATAAAAAGCAGTCTTGACTGCTTCTAGGACTGTGTCACAAGCAGATCTCCTGGTTGATCTAAACAGGTGTGTTCTGAAATACATACATGCCCTGCTGGTGGTAAATAATTCCAAGACAGCTTAGGGATGTCCTCAGGACATTATTTTCAAAACGTAATCATGTCAACTGACAGGCAGGGAAGAGCTCTTTAGAAAAGAATGGTAAGTATCTGGAGCCCAGAACATCAAAAAATACTGCAATTTTAGGGGACACGATCTAGGTTTCCAGTGCCAAATAACTCCCCAAATGCTGTTAACAGACCTCTCTCAGAGTGCCTCATCTTGAGCCAATCAAATCCCGCTGTGCTTTCCTTCAGTTACTTGAAGCCTATCCTTAGATTTCAGCAATACGATAGCTGGGAAACCTGAGCCCTGGCTAAGGCTGCCCTTGGCAATATCCCTTTATTAATTCATCCCAGGAGCCAGGATTGAGCTGTGCAGGGGAGAAGAGAAGATGCCATTGTGTCCTCCCTGGCAAAGACAAGTGCCGGCACTTCACACACACAGACATGCTTGCTCTGCCCTTCAGAGAGAGCTGTCCGCCTGCTGCAAGACCACATACAAAGACCCTGGAGGAGCAATCATTTTGAAGTGCAATTTTATTGCAGAAAGGCCTGAGTCTACTGTTGTCTCTTTACAAATGTCTGCTAATACACTCCTGTCACAGACTGACAGGAGCTGCTACTTTCCCTCCAGCCGTTAGGGGAGAGACCTCAGGAGAATAGTGATCTCTCAATGGACAGCAAAAGCAGGGCTATTTCAAGACCTCACTGCATTTTAAAGGTGTTATTTGTCCGCACAGATGTATAAATCACCCCAGAACCTCTTTTCTGAGGGATGAGTTGGCCTGTAGGATTTCTAGATAATTCCAAGTGAACTGGTATCACTATGAGGGCTTGGTACATCCAGCCAGACAGCCAATTTAAGTGACCCTTTCACAATTACATTTCATAATAAAGGGAGAGAAAATTTCCAAAGATTTTAAGCCATTGTTATAAAACCAATTTAATAAGTGAATATATCTTAATATCTTAACAAATGTGGCTTCCAATAGTTTATTTTAATATAGCTGAAATATTAAAATAAGGCATTTTCTTTTCTTTTTTTGTTTTTTTGATTCTGGAGGGCAAGCAAACGTATGAAGGAAATGTATTGCTGCTGTAGTATCCTACAGCAACAACAACCATCTCCCTCCCTTCATAAGAACTTCCTTTCTTTGTAGAGTTTGAATCTTTTATAATAAACACGTATTAAAGATGATACTTTAATGTGAGATGTTCTTATCTGAATGGAGAAGAGGACTATATTTCTACTTGAGAATCTTAATACAATGAGTTCTTGAACTAGATACTATGTAAAAAATTTAGCTCAATGCTGAATTTTAATCTCCATAGCTGGACAACCGAAATTCTCCTTCTTGCATATCAATTAGATTTAGTTCTCATCGTTCTACCTTATGGTGTCAACATTCACAGATGGTTACTCTAGGGATGGATGCATTTCAGTAACAGTTTGAAATGCCCCTGGGTAATAAAGAGTGTAAATGACTGCTGTGCCTTTGAAATAATGCAATCAGAGTGTTAGTGGCTGATAGGATACATCTGTGGACAAAGTCCACATTTGCGTTTTGGGCCCTGTCTGCACTGTGGATTAAAGAAATTTTAAAGAAATTTTAAAATATGTTACCTGAAAAAAAATAAATAAATGTCATTCAAGATACTGGATTTTAAGAAAACCACAGCTTGTTTTTAAAAATCACATTTCAGAGTAAAAAAAGCAAAAAGGTTAATTTCACAGATGCTCATCTTTCTGCCTAATTGCAGAAACAATATGGGGTAAAATACTTGAATTAGAGGAAAACCTGAAATGAGATCATTTTAACTGGATACAGGATAAGCAGGAGGTTTATCCACAATGCATCAGTATGCACATTATTTAGGGTATGATTAAGTTGACTCAAAGTACCAGGCTCTCCTAGACTGTGCACAGGATATCAAAGACTTTCCTACTCTTAGAAAATGGAAAATCTACTTTAATAGAAAAGATTTCATGCCTACAAGACAGTACATAATCAAGGATTGAGTTATAAGCAGTCCAGACAATAAGACCACAGGAATTTGTGGAAAGGAAAGAACAACATGAGCTATAGTCATTGGGAGTGCTCAATGGAGAAGGTGGTTCTTGAGAGAAGTTAAGGCAGAACTACTTTAATAAGACTAGTAAAGTTACAGATTGAATATGAATGTGGCAGATAAAGGAAATACTAGTTACTCCAAGTTCAGGGCTCACATAGAGGAATGGTGAGCACTGAATGTCAGGCTAAGGATCTTGACCTTGACCTGACAGGCATGAGGAGGCTGCTGGCAAAAGGAAGGATTTAAGTGGTGTTTAAAGAACTGATCTAACAGTATGGACCAGAGCAGTAATCCTTAAGCAAGGGTACACATCAGAATCACCTGGGAAACTTTCTACACTAGAACTTGTCTTTATTTTTTGAGATTTTCAGATCACTCCAGAGATTGTGATTGTAATGGAGATCAGAGGGTGTATATTTAAGAACTATTCTTCAAGTAATTCTTGGTGTGATTTCTGGCTGTAAACCACTAAGTGGAGAAGTTTTAAAAAACAAAGCCAAACAAAAGCCAAAAAAATAAAAAATAAAGGAAAAAAAGCCCTCTTAGGAGAATACTGAAGGTATTCCAAACAGAATCTGGTCTGTGGTCATAGCAATGACAATGGAGAAGAAGGAAATGCTGTCAAAGATGAGTTCATGGTATTAGGCCTAAGTAAATGGGAGAATTTTGGTGACACAGACAAAATTAGGGGAAAGTTAGTAACTGTGGGACACGAAGCCATTGAGTAGTCATTCAGTTGGCAACTGTGTCTACAAAGAAATAGTGATGTGAGAGGTCAGGGCTAGAAACGTGCCTCCTTGGCACAAAACACTGGAAAAACTTATGAAAATGAGTGAAAAAAGAAGAGCGGAGGCGAAGGACTAAACCAGAGCCCATTTTCACAGAGTAGGGAAGACACAGATCGTTTAGGGGACTTTGGAGGAAAAAGATGTAGGAGGAGAATGAGAATAGGGTCATGGAAGCCCCAGGAAGGAAAGTCATTAAAAAGCGTTAGGGCCAGGGCACCGGGTGCCTCAGTCAGGTAAGCAGCTGACTCTTGATTTCAGTTCAAGTCATGATCTCAGGGTCGTGAGATCAAGCCCCACATCTGTCTCTCTATGCTCAGTGGGGGAATCTGCTTGAGATTCTCTCCTTCTGTCCCTTCCCCTAAACCTGCTCACATGTGCTCTCTCTCCCCCTCTCTCTCTTTCAAATAAACAAAATCTTTTTAAAAGAAACATTAGGTCCAAAATATTCACTGAAAAGAAATTATTGACTTGTTTAAAATAAGGTCTACAATGAACTTGAAGAAGCCCATAACAAAAATCTTAGAGTTGTGGAAGTCTTAAATCCACCCTCTGATTTCAAGCATTGGGAATCTAATAAACGTCTTAATTGATTTAATGTTTTTTAAATTTCCTCTTCTGAAAAAAAATAATAAAAATAAACAAATTTCCTCTTCTGTCAGGGTGGTCTTATTTACTCACTTGCTAAGAGAAGTTTTCCTACTGAACCTCTTGAACATAACTGAACAATCCTCACAGATCCAGATGAGCAACCAAATCTAACCAGATGTGGCTGTGTATTTCTTTGACTATGTTATTACTATATTAAGTAGGTTTGATTTCTTCAAAAGAATGAATAAATAAATAAACAAATAAATAAAAGGTTATATTATATGCCTATAGATATAACTCCTTAAGTAGGAGAACTTATTCTCACCAGCTCATATCTCTGTTTTCTCGGGGCAAATCTTTCTCCTTGGCTACAACATAATAGACTAGCTGTGAACACATAATCCCAGGTACACCAATCAATTTTGCCTTCCCTGGCAGGTAGAATTGGGATTTAAAAACACCTGTCTCTGCTGACTACTCAAACTGAAGCCATGTAATCTCAGGAACTGTGGAGCATCCATCTTCCACCAGGACCATCAGGAAAAAGAAAAAGGAAAACCAGAGGCAGGGAAGAAAGAAGTAGATGTGCAGACAGAGGCAGAGTCTAGACCTCAGAGTCTACTTGGATATTCCTCATTCCGTGACTCTGTGCACTCTCAGTTGCTTTCAGGCTCTGCTCCTCTTCTTTCTGCTGCCTGCTTCCACCACTGGCATTTCTGTTCCTTTCTCCCTGTCTTACAAAATTCCAGAGGGTAGATCTGACCAAGTCTGATTACTCATCACCCAATGTGAAGTAATCATAATGTACAGTTACCAAGCCTAGGAATGCCTGGAAACATGACCTCCAATTCATCTAGTCTTGCATAAATATTGTGCAACTCATTATGTTTGGGCTGGCATATGCATTTCTCCAAATTAATAAGAATGAAAAATATAAGTGATTTAAGCAAAGCTATACCATAATCCAGTAATCATATTGTATACAAGTAATTAACGAGCTGTACCTGCTGAGCAGGCAGGCAGGCAGGCAGGCAGGCATCCAGAGGCTCCAGAAGACTCAGAAGGGCTGTCAGGGTAAAAAGACTGCCAAAGAAAGAAGGTGAGTGCCTGTCCACTAATGGAATCTGTGCAGGTTCCATGAGCAGCAGTTGTACCACTGTGTGAGCTGGCCCATGTACTTCTGTCTCCAAACATGCTACGCTGTCACCCACTTCTACAGAAATTTCCAGTCACTTATATCTCAGTATTTGTCACATCAAGGAAATCTAACATCTTTAAGCAACTGTGTCTGACACCATCATTCCAACAATGTCACCATCATCTGTTTTGATGCCTACACAGAAGACATAAGCCAATAGCCCCTACATTTTTTGGAGCATTTGGTAAAGTACAAAGATTTACCAGAATTGCTGAGAAGCACAGTATACAGTTTATATTAAGATTACAAAGCAGGGCTATAATTAACAGGAAGAGTCAATAAATTTGCTGGGAGTCTTGCCAGGCTTCTTTACCTATGGAAAGGGTTCTAACTCTTTAGACTACTATCTGAGCAACAGTCTCCATATCTTATCTATTTCATAAGATAGCAGAGCACCTGTACTCTATTGGGATATCAGTCACACACTTACTGCTGTCACAGACCAACCCAAGGCACCTCAGTCAGGCTGTGCAGACTTGCATTGCATAACTACAGGGGTGCTATTTCCACCACTACCCCTCAAAGTTATGCAACACAGCAGCCCTGGAAATTACCTGTCTATAGCATGGAAAAGCAAGGATGTGAATTCAGTGACGTTAACAAGCAATGTATTTGTACAGCTAGAGAAGCATCTGACCTGGGTGTCCTTTCAGATCATCATTCTCTGCCTAGCCACCAGACCCAGTTCTTGAAATCCCTACCTTTATTCATGTGCCTCTCTAAAATTGACTGAGCATCTCCTAGGGTATTCCTGTTTATACACAGTAAAGCCAGGGTAAACTCTCAAGGTCAGGAGGACACTGTATGCGATTTCTCTTACTTCCCTAGATAAAAACCTTCAGAGAGGCCAAAATGATCTACCAGGATTTAGGAAATCCTAAACTGGTTACTTGTTCTTAAGATCACATGACCATAATTCTCCCAAGTCAGACAGGGTCAATGTTTTATCTTTATTCTTGTTTTGCATCCTTTTAACTCTCACACTAGTCTTTTTCTTCGTTCACTTAAAACATCCTAAAGCCCCAACTTTATTGTTCTAGACTTCAGCTCATTTTCGGCAAGTGTTTTTTTTTTGACAAAGCATACAAATTTAGCAGCATGAAACAATACATATTTTTGACTTCAGAAAAAAAAATGGTTTCTGGGGCGCCTGGGTGGCTCAGCCGGTTAAGCATCTGCCTTCGGCTCAGGTCATGATCTCAGGGTCCTGGGATGGAGCCCCACATTGGGCTCCCTGCTTAGCGG
This sequence comes from Callorhinus ursinus, assembly GCF_003265705.2. Taxonomy (NCBI): domain Eukaryota; kingdom Metazoa; phylum Chordata; class Mammalia; order Carnivora; family Otariidae; genus Callorhinus; species Callorhinus ursinus. The sequence continues at coordinate 3,580,285 of NW_027397089.1, forward strand.
GGAGTCTGCTTCTCCCTCTCCCTTTGCCCCTGCCCCCCCCACTCATGCTCTCTCTCTCTCTCTGAAATAAATAAAATCTTGAAAAAAAAGAGAAAAAAATGGTTTCTTCTATAATACATATTGAAACATAGAAAAGGCAGATTAAGTTGTGTGACTTATGTAACTTTTTATAAAGTTACATGAATTTTAACATAAAGAACATATAGATGTATAATGCTATCATTCCTAAGAGACCAGCCCATCACCACAGAGAACAAACTTTATCAATGGCCATGAATGTCTCCAATATTACCCAAGATCGATATTTAATACATGTTTATGGGCATCATAGTTCCTTATTCAGATGACCAGCCTATATACAAATGGCCTGGCCCATGCAGCTGAGCACTAGGAAACAGAATGCAATATGGGAACAATCATGGCATGCTTGCAAATGACCAGTTATTCATTTCACAGTAGATAATATCTGTTTCACATCTTCACAAACAGAATTAAGTCATACTACATTAAATTTTATCATTTTTAGAAAAATAATGGTAATCTGTGAAAACTCCCAGAGGAAGGCCCTATGGTGAAATAGAGGAGTCTCACCAAGAAAGAGCCTGCCTGCCCCCCTGCCCGCCTGCCAACAGACTTTAACAGACTTTAATCTGACATGATTCCGGTCATGAGCCGTGGACCAGGAAACCTGATCCCATTCCAGACTCATTCAGGCTCATGGATACTCTCACATGTGAATTAAAGCCCCAGGAGATTGATACACAAAACCAGAACAGACATTTATTTTACAATATAAATTATATAACTGCCAAGAGGTCAGAGAAGGACATCAGTAGGAAAATCACATTCTCTCCTCAAAGGCAAGCTCTCCAGCAACCAGTTAGCCAGGCACCGGCTGGAGGAGCATGGAATCAAAGTCAACATGAGATTCGTCTGATTCAAATGTAACTGCATCAGGCAGGGCTCAAAAACTCACTATGTCCATCTCCATAGCACAGGCCTGTTGACAGAACTGACCACTACAGGGGCTAGGCAGGGTGCCCACCACTGCTCAGTGCACCCTGCCAACATCTGCTTCTCAGGTTCTCTCTGTTCTCTGCTTCCCCTTTTAAACAACCCTACCTGGGATTGCTGCAGTCTTGATAGAATACTAAGATGTTTTTTCTTAAGATTGTAGACAAAGCTTGCTGATCTAGAGCCATTCTGTCTCTGAGATTTTTACTTCTCTAGCCCTTTAACTGTTCATGTTATTCCTTATTTCTAAGTTCATAGCAGGCACTTCACCGCCACACCCACGAACTAACTGCCCACATTCACTAAGTTATTGTGTACTTAAGCATGTTTCTAGAAAACTTGAAAAAGCTTTTTAAAAATTATCACCATAGAGACTCTAAAGAGAGTAGACTTGAAGCAGATGTTAAAACACAAAACAAAACAAAGAAATTGAATGAGGGTGCATGGGTGGCTCGGTTAGTTAAGCGACTGCCTTCGGCTCAGGTCATGATCTCGGAGTCCTGGGATTGAGTCCTGCATTGGGCTCCCTGCTAGGCAGGGAGTCTGCTTCTCCCTCTGACCCTACCCCCTCTTATGCTCTCTCTCTCACTCTCCCTCTCTCTCAGATAGATAAAATAATATCTTAAAAAAAAAAGAAATTGAATGAGCAGTGTGGTGAACAATGAACTTGAATGATTTTAATCACAAGTCATTTAATTTTAAATAGTGTAGAAATTCTTCTTGGTAAATCTTAACTACCAAGAAGTGGGAAGTTTAACTGTCTGATAATTAGTCAAATATCCAAAATGGTGGTTAAAAAAAAAAAAAACAAAAGAAACCACCACCCAACTGTCCTTTCTGTGAAATAAGAGCTGTGGATTTCAGAATTCAGGATTCTCCACCCTTGTTGCTGTGAACCGCCCAATCCAGCTTGCTCTCCAGTGCCCATCTGTCTTGGACTCTCTGCAGTGTTGGTCTTTGGTTCTCGAAATATTTCCCGTGCTGGTTTCCATCTGCCTGCTCTCCTGGTCACATTCATAGCTCTCCCACCACACTGCAATGGCTGTCAGGACAGCCTCTTCCTCTGCCTGCCCCGAAGGACTGTGATTCCCAGGGCTCCACCCACAGCCCTTGTCCTTCTTCCTCTACTTTCATCTCATTCACTCTGTGACTTCAAGAATGACTCATATACATGAGCCAGACACATGAGATGGGTTCCTCATTATTAATTTTCTTGTTTTTTCATTAGTCAATCCTGAGATTCTGAAGTGCATTTGCACCAGCCTACTCCATACCTCCACTCTGATGTCTCATAGTTCCCTTAAACTCTGTGTGTTCAAAATATTTTTTTTTTTTTTTGCTTAGTCTCAAATTTTCTCTATGTTCTCTATTTCAGTTTATGGCCTCTCCATCCACCTGCTTTCCCAAACTGAAAATCTAGAAGCCACCATGGTTGTGAGGCATTCTGGCTAATATGTAAAAGTGACTGTGTAACAATAATTGTTAACAAAAAGGTGCAAGAGAAAATTGCAAAGCTAGTTGCTAAGTAAGCCTGACAAATGACTGTTAACTGATGCAGATGGTATAAATAGGAAGAGTGGAAAGGAATAATGAATGGGTTATGAGAGACCTTTATTTGTAATTATAAATACGGAAAATTGACTATTTCCATTTTTCCCACTCAATTTTAAGTTCTAAGAGGGCAAGACCCATGCCTGTTTGCTTATCTCTATATGGCTAGCACCTAGTACAGTGCTCCACATATAGTAGATGCTTAGAAAACACTTGCTGGATACATTGTTGCTAACACAATTAGCTGAAAACACAACTGAGTTCTGCTTTGGTTTGTCTATCAAAATCAAAGCAGACTCACCGAATGCCAATAGACAGTATCAGTTTAATACCACCACAGAAACTAAAAATTGTCTAGTGAGACGAATAAAACTTTCTCAGCATATCTGTTGAGTCTTCAGTTCATTATTTAATCAGAATTTTTTTTTCTCACTAACTCAAAGACCCTGATTATGATAGTGATTTTCACCTCCGCAAAACTAAACTGGACTTGAGGGTCATTTATCATTTTAAAAGCCCCTTTTAATGATTAAACAAGTCTAGAATGTCTGATATCAAATTTCTTAGGCATCAACTGATCAGGAAGGTATGAGACAAGCAGAGAGGTCTAATCCAGATCAGGAGAAAAAAAAAAAAAAAAGAACCAAGAGGAGGAACTTCTTTGAAAACGTTTCACTCAAACACCCACTGAAGGAGAAGCTGGCTCCGTATTCTCTATGATCAAAGCTGACAACTCAGACCAGGTAAAAGGTAAAGATGATATGAACAATCTATTCACAAGGATGAGTGTCTGTGTCTGTTCATGAACTATCCTGATGTATAAATATACAGAAAATAGAAATCAGATATATAAATATACAGAAAATAGAAGACATTCTGGCACTTTGTCCTAAGCCTTTCTCCTTAAAGCCCTGTATTTGTAGACATAATATTCACTCCAGCCTTCAATCAAATAAACAACAAACCCACTCTCCCTAGCCCCTCAAATCTAATTGATCATCAAATCCTAACAACTTGGTCCTCTAAGATCCAGCTCAAAAACCACTTTCTCTGTGTAAAGTTCTTGGCTCTCTGTGCTTCCAATCCACTCTGCAAATTATCATGTATTATAATTATTTTGGCATCTCTCTCCTCCTTCCCTCTTCTAAAAACCAGGAACTACTTAAAAATTTTCAGAATCTCCTGTGTAATAAATGGGCTTAACATAGTACCTGGTAATTTAATTGGTATTCAATAAATCATTGTCTTTAAAAGAAGAAAAGAGGGGCGCCTGGGTGGCTCAGATGTTTAAGCGTCTGCCTTCAGCTCAGGTCATGATCCCAGGATCCTGGGATCAAGTCCCACATCGGGCTCCCTGCAAGGCGGGGAGCCTGCTTTTCCCTCTGCCTCTGCCTCTTTCTCTCTCTGACTCTCATGAATAAATAAATAAAACATTAAAAAAAAAGAAGAAAAGAGATTTGGGAATATAGACAAAGGATTCTGATAGCAAAAATTAATCTTTTTATCTTTCTTACTTTGTACCTCTCCATGGCCTTTTCCTCGACCATTTTCTAGCTCATACGATCATTAACTTGTGTCAGAGAGCCTTCCTCGCAACTTCAAGGATGTGGAGCTATGGGCACTGTACTTGGCATTAAGGCTCCTTTCCTTCCTTGTTTCTCTCTTACTCTGTCCCTGAGCAGAAACAAAGAACAAATATGGAGTTCAACATCAAGTGCTAAAATATGCAGAAATCAAATATGCATAGCGGTACTGATTAAAACATTAACAAGAATTAAAGAATACTGCTTTCAAGAAAACTTAGGTCTCTCTTTGTCTATGTATACTACTCAACTGTCAGGAAAACAGCCAACTCTTTTCCTAGATAAGAGACAGTGACACTTGCCCCCACCCGTACTAATGCTGTTGGTTTCTTTCCATTAAAAAAAATTTTTTTTAAACCAATGGCCAGGTATTGGATATAAAAGAAGAAGGCTTTAAGATGACTGATAATGCAATCTGGCCTCCCTCATAGGAGAGTGAGTGCAGAAAGGTGAGGGAAAGAAAGTGATTCTGAGTAGTTTGGATTAATATTTAATCTTTATGAAAGAAATAAGGGCTTAACTTGCTATATAAAAGGTTTCAGTAGATAACAGATTTTTTTACATTGCTATGCAAGTATATAGAAATTAACCTGCCTTGATTAATGAAAATAATTACCACAAGTGGATTAATTTCACTATGTAACACCTCCTGGTGATTCTTCATTTAGCCCAGGTGAAGCCAGGGGCTATTTGAGAATATGTTTCTTGTATCTCAGAAGGTGTATTTTGCTGGTTTAAATCATAATTTTTGTTGTTCACATCTACCACAGATTTATATCTTTGTACATTCATTTCTAGTTTAGCAAACATGTTTTTGAGTGGGAAAGGAGAATATGGGATTTTGCTAGCAAAAAACCATTGTACTAGTGTGATATGCTAATACCCTGGAAAGAATCACTTATGAACTCAAGCTTCTATAGATGCAGTTCAACTACTGTGGATTCAAAGATGGTCAAAATTTATAAGAACTAATTGTGGAAGACAAAAATTATATGTAAGACCTCAGGATAGGGAAGACTTTCTTTAAGAAGACACAAAATTACATGAACAAAGGAAAAAAAACCCTGATAAATTCAATTACATTAATTAAAGTTAGGAATTTTATCAAAGGACATCACAAAAAGGATGAAGAGACAAGGAAAAAATATTTGCAACACATATAAATGATAAAGAAAGAGGACCCAGAATATATATAAAAAACTCCTATACACCAGTATAAAAAGATAGATAACCTAATATTTTAAATGCTAAAGACTTAAATAGGAAATTCAAACAAACATCTGAAAAGTTGAAAAGCTGTTCAATCTCTTCAGTAATCAGGAAAATGCAAATTATATAACTACAACAGGATACCATTCTACACCCACCAGATGAGCAAAATTTTAAAATCTGACAATATCCAATAATGTGAGAATTCTCATATACTGCTGGTAGGTGTATAAATCCTCCACTTTCAAAAACACAATGAGGTTGAAGATAGGCATATTCTATGCCACAGAAATTACAGTCATAGAAATTCACAAACTTGTACACAGGATTATATGTGCAAAATATTCATGGCAGCACTCTTCATTATCGCCCAAAGAATGAAAGTAACCCAAAAGTCCACCAACAAAAGAGTGGATAAATAGGACAATGGGGTACACAGTAATTAAATGAAATAACTACTCTTGCATGCAACAACCAGGAGAATATCACAAAAAATGTTAAACAATATGGTATGAAAGAATATATACAGTATGATTCCATTCCTGTAAAGTTCAAACACAGATAAAAACTAAACCACATGTAACAAAACTATAATAAAAATCAAGATAATTACTATGACAAAATCATGGATTACCTGGGGTGGGGGAGGGAGTTGCAATTGAGAAGGAGCGTGAAAGGAGATTCTGGGGTGCTCACAATATTCTATACCTTTCACCAGGTGGTGGCTACATGAAGAGTGGCTTTATATTATTTGTTTAAACTGTGCTTCCTGTTTGTGTACTTTTACTGTAAATAATGGTGTATTTCACAGTTAAAGATGTTTTTTTAAAAGGTTTTGCAGACGTATAAGACTAGATGTTCCAGAAACTGGATGGGAGGAAACAAAGGACAAAAAAAAACATCATCAGGGCGCCTGGGTGGCTCAGTCCGTTGGGCGTCTGCCTTCAGCTCAGGTCATGATTCTGAGGTCCTTGGATGGAGCCCCGCATTGGACTCCCTGCTTAGCAGGAAGCCTGTTTCTCTCTCTCTTTCTGCCCCTCCCCCTGCTCGAGTTCTCTCTCTCTCTTTTGCACGTGCACACACATGCAAAAATAAAATCTTTTAAAAAAAATATCATCGGGGTGCCTGAGTGGCTCAGTTGGTTAAGCATCTGCCCTCAGCCCAGGTTGTGACCCCAGGGTCCTGGGATCGAGTCCCGCGTCAGGCTCCCTGCTCAGCTTCTCCCCCTCCCTCTGCCTGCCGCTCTGCCTGCTTGTGCTATCTCTCAGTCAAATAAATAAATAAAATCTTGAAAAAAAATAAAAAATAAAAAATAAAAAAAATATCATCAGTAGAGAACACGTGCCATGAAGAAATATAAAGCAGGATAAGGGGAGTAGGTTGAGTAGAGAGAACTATTTATAGCCTGTGAAATCAGTGTCTACACAGCTAAGTATGGAGTGCAAGGGCAATGCAAATGGAATGCACAACGAAATTTCAGATTGTGCCACATGCAAGATTTCATAAAGTCCACAGAAGATGGTTCCAATTACACCAAAAGGCCCTGATAGATAAGGATCTGGAAATGTTAGACTGTTAACAATTGAAGAAAATAAAATTAAAAAGGCAGTCTATATTTTAGATGCTTCATATGAACATTTTAATAATAAAGTATTTATTAAAGCCTTGAAAAAGTTAATTAAGTCTTCAAATTTAATCTGAGATCTGAGATATGAAGTTAAGACTGTGTGTCATAAATAACAATAAACCATTCATTCTTAATTTGAAGAATCCGTTATTTTTATCAACATTTTCATATGTTTATATATTTCAAAAATGAATTCCAATCAGTCCTTTTTCTTTCCCTATTTACTATGAAGTGTTGTTCCCAATTTTTAAGTGAATTGATTTTTTCTGTATGTCAATTGTTCGCAGATAACAAAGGTCCTCAAAATGGATTAAATTTTAAGCCTTCACACTCACAACTTTTCTGTTCAATATATTAGAATATTACAATTCCACATGGTTCAACCTATCATTTTTGATCTAAAAAAAGGCAGTTTCATACAATTTGTCCGAACATGGGACCCCGCTGTCTAAGTTATGTCCTATTTATGGCACAGTCCAGCCTCCCAGGGCTTGAAGAGTTGGCCATTATGCAGAAATGTGTGTTTTCCACTGTAACTTTTCCTCTCTATTTAAAAGCAGTCCACTATCTTCTGTTCAGCCAAATCGAAAACACTGATGAGGTTTATACCTTTTTTTAAAACTAGACTATGATTTATCTCATACATTCAACAAACATTTGTTTGATCATATACCATGTGCTAGTGCCCAGGGAGGGACAAAAACAGGCAAGACGAGGATCACGGACTTGTGAAGCTCACAGGTAACAGGAGAAAAAAAGGTTAGAAAACCAACACGTACAGGATACTATGGCAAGTGTTACTGAAGTTTGTCCAAAGGTGGAGACATCTAAACCAGATTTCTCACTGGGCATTACAAATACCGTATTTTGTGTTGAGATATTATTTCACACATTTTTTAAGCTATAACAAAAACACAACAAATGGGTCAAAAGCAGGTATCAGGACAAAGTAAATCAAAAATATAAATTCTGAATAAGCTACAGATGAGATAATAAGGTTTTGAATAGTCTCATTTTCTTAATTTTAAGTTGGAATCTTATAAAACAGGAGTGTAAGATCAAAACGGCATCTTATTTGAATTATAAATCCTCACTTTAAAACAGCAGATGGAATGCCTTCTGTTCACAGATGGAAAGCCAAGGGCTCAGGAAAGGTAACCACTTGGCCAAAGGCAAAGAAGCAAAACAGAGAACCATGGTTCTGAACTTTTATCCCTCCAAAGGTAAGAGGCTTTCAATTTCAGAGACTTTTACAGATATAGAAGGTAACTAGTGTAAACTTCTCTAATTTGTTTTCCTTTCTGAATCAAGGGGACATGCACATTCAAAGGAAGATTTTCAATGACATTGAAAATTTTTGAGTTTCCAGTCTGTGAATTTAAGTCACTACATTTCTTCTGCTATACAGCATGTTGCTGATGCAGTTATAAACATCCTTTTGTTTTTCAGTCCTGCTCTCTCAAATGCCAAAACTATGCACACTCAAGCATGTAACCCTGTAAGAATGAGGAAATATATGTAAAATTCAATTCATTCAAAGAAACTAGTACCCAACATTTTGCTTTTTATTTGCAGATCTGGTTCTTATAACACTGAATCAAAGAAACAGTCTGCTTAGAAAATAAAGATCCTCTCGAACTATGGCACCTCTTTCAATGGAAGCACTGACATGCAGTTTGATAGGAAGGCAAGGGACACACACCAAAAACAACCTGACAGAAGAGGAATTTTAAATGGTTAAACAACATGAAAGAAAGTTGTTCACCCTTATTAATAATTTAAAAATTCAAAACACTGGGCCCTTGTGGTTCAGTCAGTTAGGCATCTGCCTTCAGCTCAGGTCATGATCTCAGGGTCCTGGGATCAAGCCCCACGTGGGCTCCCTACTCAGCGAGGAGCCTGCTTCTCCCTCTCTCTGCCCCTCCCCCTGCTCATGCTCTCTCTCTGTCAAATAAATAAAATCTTTTTAAAAAATAAATAAAAAATAAATAGTTAAATAATTAATTAATAAATAAATAATAAAATAAAAATCCAAAACACTATGTATGGCAAGCATGTTTTACCTATCCAGTAAGTAGGGATTTGGGGGAAAGAAGGCATAGATTTCTGTTTCCTTTGTGTACAGGTGAATAACACATGTGACCACAATTCCAGCATTTTCCATAAGTTATATTTCTAATCACATGTTTGTTCCTGTTAATATATCCTCAGAGCAATAACAGACTTCAAAAGGTCATGCCTGAGAAGATTTCCTGCAAGAAATGAAAGCAACATGAAATGCTTCTTGGAAAACTGAGGGCCATTTTGACTTGATTTACAAGACATGATGAAATTATGCATCTTACCAATGCAATAATATTATTTCTACCCTTAAACTAAATATTCAAACTTTATATGATCATTCTTGGAGCTGCTTTGTACGCAGCCATGAAGTCAGAACTGAGAGCTTACGAATGAGGTTATAAGTTTTCATAAAGAAGTAATGGTATCGGGAGGACGCCTGGGTGGCTCAGTCAGCTAAGCCATTGCCTTCGGCTCAGGTCATGATCTCGGGATCCTGGAATGGAGTCCTGCAACCAGCCCCACACTCAGCAGGGAGTCTGCTTCTCCCTCTTCCTCTGCCCCTCTCCCCCTGCTCGTGCTCTCTCTCGCTTGCTCGCTCACTCTCTCAAGTAAATAAATAAAATCTTTGGGGCACGTGGGTGGCTCATTCAGTTAGGTGTCTGCCTTTGGCTCGGGTCATGATCTCAGGGTCCTGGGACCGAGCCCAGTGTCGGGCTCCCTGGTCAGTGGGGAGTCTGCTTGTACCTCTCCCTCTGCCCCTGCTTGTGCTCTCACTCTCTCTCTCAAATGGATAAATAAAATCTTTTTTAAAAAAATCTTTAAAAAAAGGTAACAGCATCATATCATAGCATATTTGCTGATGAACTTCCCACTTATGTCTCCCCATTTTACCTCTTTCCTTGAGTCTATTCTTTTTCACTGAGCTATTCAGTCCAAATAGACTACAGGCAAGGATACATAGCAAAAATAGAGGCAATGATAGAGGAATAATGGTCTGTATGTTGCAATAAGGAAGAAAAAAAATAAGCTGTTGTGTCTGGATTCTTAGGTTTATAGGATACGGGACAGAATGAGCAAAATCTTCTACAAAGGGCTGCAGGAGAAGACAAGTAAGGCCAAGAAGAAGAGATGGAATTAATATTCCAGGAAGAGATTAAGGTACAAGAAAGTCTGCTTGCTATGGAGAAGGATAGCGGACAGCAAGTAAGCAGGTGGGGTCTAGGAAGTGTGCAGAATAAGAGAATTGGTGAGCAGAAAGAGGCTTGGTTGAAGGAGGAAACACAAGGCTCTAAGAAGGTACGAATAAGAGAAAAAAATAAATAAAGGATATTCAAATCCAATTATAACAGTCTCATTTATAGCCTTTCCTTTATTAGACCACAATGAGAGGCATGTAAAGATGCTATATTCTTGACTTTTAGGCATTTTTTAAATATTACATCTTTATAAAGTTTCTCTGCCATGTTAAAAAAAAATCCATCTTTGCCAGAACAGGAAGGAAGCCAGTGAACCAAGTAACTCATTGTGAATATAATTATAAACACTCAGCATTGTTTTGAATATGAGAAAAAGAAAAGCTTTCATTTAACAGTTTTTCATAATCTGGAGAAAGAATCTATCCACCATTTATTTTCAGGGAAACATGATGTTGCTTGGAAGAAGCCCAGAGGATCCTGCTGTTAAATCAAGACCCATGCAGGAAAAAAAATTACCCACTCCACAATAACATGGCATGTAACACAAAGGCAGTGGTACTTATCCAGCAGGGAAGGGCCCCTTCAATACAGGGATTCCCACCGGCTGACTTAATTACAGTGCAGCAAGGCAATCCACTACAAAGAGTGCAACCCAAAGGAGAACTGCTAAGATCTGTCCAAAGTACTGGGACAGATGGTTCTGCTGCTTTTCATCTGGTAGGAGACCTTCTAGAAAAATCTGAAAATGGATACGTGCCAACAAGTTTTCCACTACTGATATTTTTTTTAAAGTCTACCATATGCTACTATAAAAATAATCCTTAACTTCAGAATCAATCAGCAAGTATTTACTGAGCCATGACTGGGTGTAAAGGGATAGGAAAAGGTCTAAAGCAGCTTACTATCTAGTTTAGGGACATGGATTAAACTCTGATTTAATTTAAGAACTTTTAATTTTTTTTCATCATGCACACAAAAAGAAAAAAAGAGAGGCCATAAAAGCACTGCCTTGAAATTTTTGAGATAACAACAAACACAAATTCACAGAAACAGCATGGGTCTACATTAGAAAATATGGCGTTAACCACAGATGGTGCAGTAAAACCTAATTCAGCAGCAAAGGTAACACTGTTGTTAAAAGCAGTTACCTTAACAACCACAGGGCATATGAAAGATTAGCTCCCCCAATTATGAAGCTGTCATGCAGTTTCTAGATAAAGACCACTGAGTAATTCTCTTGTAAAAAGTTTTCAAGAAAATGGAAATTGAACTACAAACTTACTAAAGAAAGACCAAGTTATTACTGTCATACTGTTTTATGAAATTAATGCACATGCAGCTTTCTTGCATGCAGCAAATTCTACCTTCCTCGTAACTTTAAAGTCTATGAATCAATAAAAATCACAAAATTCTTGATTCTTACGTGTGAATGTACAATAATGCCATGTAAGAAATTTACAGTTAATTTATAATTTCCATAACGTGTATATATACATAAGTAAATACGCACACATACTCATATTTAATACTCATAACAACTTTATGAACTTAAAAAAACACAGCTCAATGAGTTTGAATAAATATATGTAAAGCACTTGGAGAACTGCTTGACACATAACCAGCACTATGTAAGTCCAAGCTATTATCCCTACCATAACAGTATTATTATTGTTGTTGCTGACATTATTATTTAAGAATGCAAGTTTTGAAGTCACATCACCTGATTCAAATTTTGGTTCTATCACAAGTCAATCTATCTGTGCCCTAATTTTCTCACTCATATAATGCAATAGTAATAAAAATATATACTTCATAGGCTATGGAGAGTATTAAAATAAGTATTAAGTATTTAGCACAATACTCAGTGTTTGGTAGACGGCAAACACAATTTAGTAACTTTTACAGTTTAAATGTATGGCCTTGGTCCCCCAGGCAGCAAATAGGGGATGTGAATTAAAAACTCAGGTCTCCTGATAAAGTTTAGAGCACCTTCTATAGTCACACTGCTAGAAAACATAGAGACCATTTAATTGAATAGGTACAATTAAGTATTATTTATGATACAGTAGCAAAAAGTAACATTGGTCACACTGTGCATTGGGTGACACTAAGTACCAAAGGCTTCATAGTAGGTAACATAATCAGGTCAGACACCCCAGTAGGACAAACACAACCAAACAGGCTAACTAGCTTGTTCTCTTTCTTTCTGCTATGACTTTTTCCTCTTTGAAAAATATAGAGAAAGTATATATCTAAGCAATGAATCACTACAGTAAATATTTGGAAGTATTACTTCAGGTCACAAAAGCAAAATGACTCGTTAATAAGGTAACCAACTTTAAAATACTAAGTATTCAATGAAAATCAGAGTCTTGATAAACCAAAACAGTGCTCGAGCTCCAGATATCAATGGCTACGTCTGGAGCCATAAGCAAAGCTGATAATAAAGCTTCTAAATAAGGAACTGGGGTATGTTTAACCACGTGCTTATTTTCTTAAGAATGTGGTCCAAGTCAATACAGCTGGACATTCTTCTGGAGGGATTAGGATTCACAGCAAGTTTAGGAGCCTGAGGGTCTGGAGGAAGAGGGAAGGGGATGTGAAGTAAAGGAAGGCAGGAGGTGACCAGTTATTCCTTTTTCTCTATTCTCTTTTCCTCCACTCTCAAAATTCACTCATAAATTCATTTATTCATCAAAATGTCAAGGTCAGTGCTTGGTGATACAAAGTTGAGTAAGACACAAAGAATCTAGTAGAGAAAACAAACAAAAATCAATGGTCACAGAACAGGGGAACATTACAGTTACCTTAGGTTTTACAGGACAACACAGACATCAGCTAACCAGAAGGTACACTTTGGGCAAAGTTATATGCCAGGTGCTCCTGTATATACTATCGCATTTGAAAATAAATATCAGTCCTATTTATTGTTCCTATTCAGGAGCTGAAGAAATGGAGGCTTTAAGATGTAAGAGGTAGAACTCAGAATGAAATTGGGGCCCTCTTAATCCAAGCCCAGGGCTCTCTGTAAGGCACCATAATGCTTCTCCACATCCTCTACATTCTCATTCTTGACTTGCCTTTCTCCTTTATTTTTTTCCCTAGAAGGGCACAAGAGTGTCAGCATCTAGATTAGAAGTCAAAACCCAATGTCAATAGGGAAGTGGCAGATGATGTAAATGAGGAAAATAGACAGTAAGAGGATATAGATGAGATGGTGGGGACTGTGGCTAATTGGGGGTTCATGCCCTTTCTGAAGGAGACTCACTTAGCTCTGATGTCATGCAGAATGTGGACCCAGGGCTTTGTAAAATCTTCCAATTTTTTGAGAGAGGTCTGAAATCCAGTCTTTTTATATAACTCTAATTTTTTTTTTAAAGAAGCTCCCTAAATCAAATGTTTCCTAATCACTGGACTGAATTCTGCCTATGGGATAGCAGTTTGCAATCTCTGCTCTAGATGACAGGTGGTCAGTCTGACTGGTATTGTTCTCCATCACTGTGGTATTTCACCCCTAGAGTTGAACAACCAAGCAGTCATTGCAAAGCAGACCACAGGACTGGTGCAACTGTTTGTTATCAGGATTTTATTCTAATTCTGCAGTATGAATGGGACAGGCACATTTAATGACAGAATCACAGTTATGAAAACAACTTAGACATCATCTGTTCCAAAGTCCATCAAGTGCCTGCCTCACTTCCTGGACATCCCTTAGCAAGTAGCTTTTTGGCTTCTGCTTAAACATCTCCATTAGCCAACAGGGAAGTCTCTCTCCTCGGGAGGCCTACTAATTTTCACTCTGCTCTTAGTCTTACCCATATGGAAAGTCCTTCTTCATATTAAGTTGAGCTCTGTATCCTTGCATCTGCCACCTATCTGTTCCTGAATCATTATACGTAGAGCACGATATTCCAGGTGTGGATGACTCACATTTGTCATCATGCCTGGACAAAGTTTCATGAGTCTAGGACACTTGCCTCCCTTGCCCCTTGGGACTATGGAATGATCTAGCAATGCAAGTAAGTCAACAAAGATCCACAGTGGAGGGGAAAGAGGGCTGTTCTTTCTACCAGTCATGTTTTTCTAACGTTACTTGCAGTTTAAGGATGTACTTATGCCCCAATCTCCATGTTCCTAATCTAGAATACACACATTGCATCTTATAAATAACTTTTTTACCCCTTTAGTTTTAAAAATACATCCATTTTAGGGGCACCTGGGTGGCTCAGATGGTTAAACGTCTCCCTTCAGCTCAGATCATGATCCCAGGGTCCTGGGATCGAGCCCCACATCAGGCTCCCTGCTCAGCGGGGAGCCTGCCTCTCCCTCTCCCTCTCCTGTGCTCTCTCACTCACTCTGTCAAATAAATAAATAAAATCTTAAAAAAAAATACATCCATTTTAATAACCAGATGAGGTTGGCTTCATAGAACATTAAAAGAGTGTTTGATATCATAGGAAGAAATTTCATAGGAAGAAAATGACTTAACAGTTTAGCTTTTAAATGAAAACTAAGAAATATGGCTATACACCCAATACGTATCATGAAATGTAGCCAACTTAAGTCCAGTAAATTACATCATAGAGCACAATAACTATAGGTCGATGCTTGTTTATCTGTGAAAGTCATGAATCCTTTCCAAATGTTAAATGCTTTTGGCAGACATATTTTAAAATTCTTTTTTAGGGGCGCCTGGGTGGCTCAGTCAGTTAAGTGGCTGCCTTCAGCTTGGGTCATGGCCCTGGGGTCCTGGGATCGAGCCCCATGTCCAGCTCCCTGCTCAGCACAGAGCCTGCTTCTCCCTCTCCCTCTGCCTACCACTCTGCCTACTTGTGCTCTCTATGTCTCTGTCAAATAAATAAATAAAATCTTAAAAAAAAATAAAATAAAATTCTTTTTTAGGGGCACCTGGGTGGCTCAGTCGTTAAGCGTCTGCCTTCAGCCCAGGTCATGGTCCCAGAGTCCTGGGATCGAGCCCCGCGTCGGGCTCCCTGCTCGGCAGGAAGCCTGCTTCTCCCTCTCCCACTCCCCCTGCTTGTGTTCCTGCTCTCGCTATGTCTCTCTCCGTCAAATAAATAAATAAAATCTTGAAAAAATAAATAATAAAATTCTTTTTTAAACAGAACATCAAAATTGGGTGGTGCCTGGGTGGCGCAGTCTGTTAAGTGCCCAACTCTTGTTTTGGCTCAGGTCATGATCTCAGGGTCATGAGATTGAGCCCCATGGGGCTCTGCGCTCAGCGTGGAGTCTGCTTAAGACTTTCTCTCCCTCTCCCCCACTCCCCCATGCATGTGTGCTCATGTCCGTTCTGTCTCTCAGAATCCTTAAAAAAAAAAAAAAAAAAAGAACAGTGGGGCACCTGGGTGGCCCAGTTGGTTAAGTATCTGTCTGCTTTCAGCTCAGGTCATGATCTCAGGGTCCTGGGATTGAGCCTGCAGAGAGCCTGCTTCTCCCTCTCCCTCTGCCTGCCACTCCTCCTGCTTGTGCTCTCTCTCTCTGTCAAATAAATAAATAAAATCTTTAAAAAAAATTAAATTAAAATAAAAAGAACATCAAAACTAGGGTCCATAAGAATTTGAAAATTCAAATAAATATGGAGTATTTCATCTCCTAAATTGAATTGTGAAATGTTATTCCTATTCCTTCATTTTCCTATCTCCTTATCATATGATTTCTTTATATTCTTCTTAACTTATTTTAAGAAACCCCCAAACCAGGAGCCATTCTAATTTCTCTTTCTTTTGCTCTCACATTCAATTAATTAGCGAATCCTTCAGCATCTGGCATTAGATCATCCCCTCCCCCAAGGAGATTCTCCCCAGTCCAAGCCAGCACCATCTACTACGGGAACCGGAGTCACAGCCCTCCTCACTTATCTATCTCATTCTGCCCACAAGCTCGTAAGGGGAAGAGCCTGAGTGATCTTTTTAAAACATTTATCAGATCACATCACTCCAGTGGCTGCCCGTTATGCTTAAAATAAAATGCAGATTTCTTGCCAGGGCTCAAGGACCTGGTTGCTGTCTACCTCTCTACCCTCCTTTCTAACATCCCCACCCCCAACTCCCTCGCTCCAGCTTTCAGAGATTCTCGGTTGGGGGGCAGGACTGGCACCCTGCAGGGGGAGAAGCAGTGTTCAAAATGTGTGAGAATATTTCTTGTTTTGCGTTTCTTTTCTTTTTATTTATTCATTCTTTAAATGGAGATACAACCGACAAATAACAATGTATTCGTTTTAGGTGTACAACACGATGAGTTGGTATATGTATATACTGCAAAATGATTACTACAATAAATTTAGTTAACATCCATCACCGCACATAGTTATAATTTTTTCTTGTGATGAGAACTTTTAAGATCTACTCTCTTACCAAGTTTCAAATATGCAATACATATTATATATGCAATAACATAGGACTGTTAACTCTAGTCACCATGGTGTAGTGAGCGCGCTTTTGTAATCACAATGACTTGGGAGGGAGGCACCACTGGCACTTAGTAGGCAGGGAGCCAGGGATGTGAAACATCGCACCAAAGAACCCACTGCCCCACAACACAGCCCAGTTCTACACTACAAAGGATCACGGTACCCACATGCCAGGAATACCTGTGCCATTTTCACAAACACCAAGCTCGGTCCCACCTGAGGGTCTTTCCATTTGCAGTTACTTTCAGCCCAGGACACTGTGAAATCTTTCCTGGCTTGCTCTTTTTCACACTTGGGATGTCATCTCCTTTGAAGATGGACCAGCCTTCATTTTTAAAATAGCCTCCCCTACCAGCATCCCTGACAATGTTATTATTTTTTTACCCTGCTTTATTTACTTTTTAGCACACATCACTATGCCAAAATTTTTTATTTATTTGCTTACTCTTTTATTGCTTTTCTCCCCCACTGGTGTGTCAACCCCTTCAAGGAATTTGTACCCCCAGTGCCTGGGATAGAGCAGTTGCTCAATAATCATCTGTGAGATTAATAAATACCTATAATAACTTTTCTTATTTAGGATTAGGAAAGAATAAAACTTGATTTTGATGTACAGTGTCACCTACCCATCATTCCGCAGCACAGAGAGGTCACGGTAAATTTTAAATGTTCTAAGTCACCACTTAACTCTTTCAGAGAATATGAAAGAGGGTTTTTTGTTTTTATGAGCACCATATTTCTGTAAACCTCACCATAAATGTGTCACTTCTTCTGGCTAACATGGTCAGTAGAGCAAGGGTAGAAGTGCTTCCAAGAGCAAAAGTAAACTCAGGTGATGGTAATCCCCTTTACTTTGACTGGAGTGACTCCTGAATCCACCAGAGGAGAGAATGAGAATTACCTTTCGTCAAAAATGCTCACAAAACATATTTTCAAGACCAAGAAGAGCTGAAAAATAATACAATGTTAAAAAATTATTTTTCAAACACACTTTGAGAGTGCTAATTCTAAAGTTTCAAACCAGCTCTATGAAACGGGCTAAGGGAGAAGGGATAAGTGGGGATATGTAGGATTACATTTAGATTTTAGAATAAGAATTTATGAAATGTATAAAAGCATTATTTATTTCAATATATGGAAGTTTGTTAGAGAAGAAAGTATAATTTGATTCCTTTTATGTTCCACACATACATGACTTACACTTGGACAGAGTCTAGATTAGCTACTAAATGCTAAGTGCTCTTCTTTGATGAGTGATACTGGGGGTCTAGTATACAATGACCTGTGATTTGTGTGAGATTGTTGGGCCCAAGTACTGTGTGCATTTCATATCATAATATAGGCTGCCGGACGCCATTCTCAAAACTCATAGCAATTCACTCTCCAAGAAGCAACGTCTAAGAATGCTCACACTGGGGCGCCTGGGTGGCTCAGTCGGTTGAGACTTTGGCCTGGGTCATGATCCCGGGGCCCTGGCTGGAAGCCTGCTTCTCCCTCTCCTCCCCGCTCGTGCTCTCTTTCACTATCTGTCTCTCTCTCTCAAATAAATAAAATTAAATTTAAAAAAATAAAGAATGCTCACACTTCTACACACTTTCCAACACTGCGTATTATCAATATTTTCACTTTTTTTAAGTTAACTGATGAAAAACTAAAAACTATTATTGATTTGCATTCACTGACTACTAAGATTGTGCATCTTTTCAGATGTTATTATTTGCAAATCCTCCTGTTTGTCTATTTAGTCTTTGCCTTTTTTCTACTCTATTATTGTTTTCGGTCAACCTGTAGGAGATGTACTTTAGGGATAACAGTCTCTGTAAGTCATCCATGCTGCGTTATTTTTCCAGTCTGTTGCTTGTTTTTGACTTTTGTTTATGGTATCTATCATATTTTTAATTTTTTTTAATTTTTAAAAATTTCTATGTAACCAAATGTGTCAGTCCTACCTTTGGATTGCAAGTTTCATATCTTGCTTAGGAATATTTCCCCCACACTGACATTTAATAAATGTTCTCAGGAATTTTCTCCTAATTAGAGTTCATTCTTTAACAATCCATTAAATCCTCAAAATTCTAGTGTAAAGTTAAAGGAGAGAGAATAAATGAGGACAAGAAAGAAAAGTATAAGGATAGAGAAAAGGGACTGGAGAAGTCTTATTTTTCAATGTTAAAGAGGAAGTTTCCATGTGATGCTGCATTGTTGAAATTTTCCTCTCCATATGGTTAATGTTATGAAGGGGAAAAAAACTCAAGTATTTTGACTTGAAAATGTAATTAAGTTTTAATTACATAAATATAACCATAAGGGAAAATTATTGGCTTAAAACTATCTGAGCACAAATAATATTCTAAATTTTTTTTAAAGTAAGAAGAGGAACAATTACAATTTTCATAATACTAAAAGTGAAATAACGTAAAATGATAAAAAATAAGCAAATTCCTAATTAGGCAATATTTCATCTGAGCCTTTTCCATAAAAGTTTTAAATTTTATGATATTCTGATGTTATTTATATGTAAATAGACCAGTGAATTGGGAATTAATCAACAAATTTATTTTTCCAACAACTGTCATGAGAAGAAAATAACTAAAGGGAGAATTTTTTACAGAGCTACGGGTAATAAAACATTCCAGATGCTTAAGTTAGAAATATGCATGTGCTTGCTCAAAAGCCAAAACAAATGTACTTTTGAGATGAGAACTTGTTTTTTTAATACTTTATGAAAAGCCCTTAAATAATATTTTTCTCCAAAGTAACTTCTTAAGAATTAGAGCACAGATCCCATTAGGGTTTCCAATAACATCTAATCAGACAATTAAGTTCCTTTGTTGGAGCTTGTCTGCTTTGCTTATAAAAATGTATGCAAAGTCTATGATGACCACAACCAAACACTTGGCATCCTTTTCCTTAACACTTACTGGGGACATAGAAATAAACAGTATGCTCTGCCCTCATTCACTTGCTGCTTCCCTGTAAATGCTGAAAGCCTATCAAAGCAGAGTCAAGAGAGCAAAAACACGACTCCTGAAACCAATGGGTCCTAAAGAAGAGAAAAATAGTAAGGAATATTGCACCATCTACCAAGAATGTTATTATAGGGACGCCTGAGTGGCTTAGTCGGTTAAGCGTCTGCCTTCGGCTCAGGTCATGATCTCAGGGTCCTGGGATCGAGTCCCTCATTGGGCTCCCTGCTCAGCGGGGAAACTGCTTCTCCCTCTGCCTGCAGCTTCCCCTGCTTGTGCTCTCTCTCTCTTTCAAATAAATAAATAAAATCTTTTTTAAAAAAAGAATGTTATTATAAAACCATTACAGTAAGACAATGTGATATTTGCATACTGCATAAACCAATAGCCAGTGGAACAGAATAGTCCAGAAACAGAACTACCCTATATAGAAACTTGATTTGTGACAAAGCAGACTTTGAAGATTAGTGGAGGAAAGGCCTGTTCAATAACTCGGATAAGTGGCTATCCAATTTTAGGGGAAAATTATGGGAAAAAAATTAAATTAGATTTCTATCTCACATTAAACACATAGATCAACTCCAGGAAGAATGAAAGTTTTAAATATAAAAGGCAAACCATAATACATTCAGAAAACAATGTAGGTGAATATTTTTATTTTTTACTTTTTTTAAGATTTTATTTATTTATTTGACACACACAGAGAGAGAGAGAGAGAGAGAGAGAGAGAGAGAGAGGGAACACAAGCAGGGGGAGCGGCAGGCAGAGGGAGAAGCAGTCTCCCCGCTGAGCAGGGAGCCCAATGCAGGACTCGATCCCAGGATCCTGAGATCATGACCTGGGCCAAAGGTGGGCATTTAACTGACTGAGACACCCAGGCACCCCTAGGTGAATATTTTTATGACCTCATAGTAAGGAAGGATTTCTTAAACAAGAGTCAAAACACAGAATCTATAAAGGCATGATAAATGAACCAAATAAAAATTATGAAGTTCTCTTCATCAAAGGACACCCCAGAAAGAATCAAAAGACAAGCCACAAACCAGGAAAAGATTTCTAACACATATAACTAAGAAGGCTTAGTCTACAGAATACAGATACACTCCCACAAATCAGTAAGAAAAATATAAACAACCCCAATAGAAAAATGGGCAAAAGACACACAAAAAACCATTTCAATGAAGAGGAAACATAAATGCCTGTAAACATTTAAGGTTAATGCTTAACCTCATTAACAGTCCCAAAAATACAAACTAAAGGTACAATGAGACACACTTTCACATCCACCAGTGAGGCAAATATCCTGAAGTTTAACAATACAAAGTAATGACAAGGATGTGGAGCCCATGGTGCCTTGTTCCTTGCATAGTTTGCAATTTTTTTTGTTTGTTTGTTTACTGTGGGTTCATAGTTTTTAGAATATTACCTGTGTTGATTCTTTCTAGGCCACCATAGCAGTAGGTTTCTTCAAAGCGGTTACTTCTGACAGATGTCTGCAGGCATGACCAGCCTGGAATCACTCTAAACTAAATTCTGACTTTAAGACCTTAAGGTTTTTTGGATTTTATCCCCTCCACACATATTCACTGTGTGAACGGTCTGCAATCTTTGGTGAAAGCCAGTGGTAGAGGGTTATGAAGCCTGAGGAGAGAGACCCGATTTTTCATGTAGTCAGGTGCTGGACGTAGAGGACAGTGTATCCAATTCTCCATTATACTAAGGGTGGAGTTCTTTGGAGCCCAAACTTAGAAGGATCCTAGGTTTTGTTTCTCTCCTATTTCCTCTACCCTAAGTGGCCCATAGAAACAACGCTCATTTTTACCTGATTTCAACAAATGCACTCAAGGCAAAAGTCAACTTCGATGCACTATTTAGTTCTAAGGGTTTCTGCTTTAATTCAGTTTTAGCCTCTGAGAATCCTAAGTAGCCATTCATTTGTGCATTTTTAAGGGATAGTGTTATATTTTATCCAGCATTTTTGTTTCCAGCAGAAGAGTTAGTCAGAGGTCCTAGACCACTGTACTGCCAGAATCAAAAGCCAAAAATAATGGTTTTAAAACAGAAAGCTAATTATATTATTTTCCTGCTTTGAAGTTTTGAGGTTTTCGACGCTTGTCCCATGGCATTAGAATAAAGCTGAAGCTCCTTCGCATTCCCATAAGTGACCTCCTCCTGTCCTGAAGCCATAAGAGAGACTCTCCCAGAGGAGAAGCAAAAGGAAGGTTGAACCCGAATCAATGGTAACTGAGAGAAAAGAAAAGAGAGGAGGAAAATGGCAATTAATCTTAATTAGCAAAGCCAATGGCAGAGAATATTCAAGTCTAATATGGACAGAGCTTAACACAGCCAAAGGCTTGATCAACACGTTCGAATCTAAGTCAAGACCACAGGGCACTAGAGGCTCTCAGAGCTGAGAGTCAGGAATCCGATGCGGGGGTGAGGACCAGGAGGAACAGCACCAGCCCGATGTCACGAAAAGACAGTGGGCGATGAGGACCCAAACTAATGGGCAATTAGGCAACCTGGTCACAAAGGCAAGAAGACTGGGAAGCTGCCACTCTTGGAGAAATTCACAAAAAGCCATGAGGCTAAAAGAAACCAAACAGAGCACAGAGGAATAGCAGATATTTCCAGACCCCTAATTCATTAGAGGCACCTTCCTCCAGTGTCACTGGGCCTGCTCTCACTGGTAAAGCCTTCCCATGGCAGACCTCAGAGTCAGCTATACCGAGGCTTTGGCTGGTGGGGACTGACAACCTCCTTACAAGACCTTTCACCATCTGGCCCCAAACCATCTCTCCAGGCTCACCGCCCACCTCTTGTCTCATTTCAGCGGCAACCACACAGCTGCTGACAAGCAACAATCCCTCCAATCTTCCCTCCTTCACAGGTTGTTTCCCTCTTCCTGAATGACTCTGCCTTCTCAGCTGCCTGGAAGATCCTACTTGTTCTTCAATGCCCACTCACAGTTGTCTTGATCAGGAAGTTTTCTCTGTTTTTTTTTTTCCCTCTGATTTTTTAAAGGTAACTTTGCTGCCTTCCACTTCCATGTCCTATCAGGCACAGCCAATACATTATTGGTTTTATTTTTTTATTATTATTACCACCACATCCATCATTTATCAGGTGTTTACTATGTATCAAGGACTCTATTAAATGCTTCACATGGATTTTTCTTTAATGCCCATAGTTATTATCTTTCTCTATTTTACAGAGGAGAAGAGTGAGGTTCATAGACTTTTAAGTATCAGCCTAAGATCACACAGCTACTAAACAGATTCAAATACAGTTCATTCTGACTCAAAAGCCCATGATCTTTCCAATAAAATACATAATCACCTTTGTTCATGTCTGTTGCCACCAACAGTAATAACTAACTTAAAAATAAAGACCATATCTTCCTCATTTTTGTATAACAAGCATAATGCTTAGCATATAACTTATGCTCTCTAAATATTTAATACAGTAAAAACTTCCAGCTATAAAATAAACAAGACATGAGGATACAATGTACAGTTATAGAATGTACATAAAAATATGTAACAACTTCATGGTATGGTAACAGACCGTAGCCAGATTTATGATGATGATCACGTCATAAAGTGTATAAATGTTGGGGTGCCCGGGTGGCTCAGTTGGTTAAGTGGCTGCCTTTGGCTCAGGTCATGATCCTGGGGTCGAGCCCCACATCGGGCTCCCTGCTCGGCGGGGAGCCTGCTTCTCCCTCTCCCTCTGCCTGCCTCTCTGCCTACTTGTGTGCTCTCTGTATCTCTCTGCCAAATAAATAAATAAAATCTTTAAAAAAAATAAAAAATAAAAAAATAAAGTATATAAATGTTGAATCACTATGTTGTGTACCTGAAACTGTACCATATTGAATGTCAACTACACTTCAATAAAAAAATTTGATACATAAATGAATGAAATAATGACTAGCATCCATTCCAGTCCCTCAGAAACTAGAATATCAATGATAGCACAGAATCCCTATTCCAATGTCTTTTATGTCACCTTAGAGTAGGATCTACTGGATGGCTCAGACGGTCCAGAATAAGAGACAGAGAATAAAAGAAAGTTAAAGATTCAGGTACAAAAAAACGGAAAAGTCAACACAGCATCTTTTTAGTAAACTGATTTAATCAAAAAATGGTTATTTTTAAAACAAGTGGTATAATGCAACCTCTTTTCAAAATAACTGGCTATCTGTGGCATCTGGCTGACTCAGTTTGTACAGCATGTGACTCTTGATCTTGGGATCGTGAGTTTGCCACATTGGGTATAGAGGTTCCTTAAATAAAAATATATTTTTTTAAAATAAAGTAAAATAACTGGTTATCTTAATAACTTCCATCTTTCTTTTCTAGCCTAAATCAATGCAATACCATAAACATTTATTAAATACTTGCTATGGGGGGAGAGTTAAAAAAAAAAAAAAGAATGCATCGTATCTCGTGAGCTACCAGTTTAATTTAAATTCCTTTTCCGGGAAAGAAGTTGTCTTGCTTGAATGTATGCACAGGTTATCTCACTAGAGGAAAAAAGAGTGCAGAACATTGTGACTCCTTTGCTCAAAATCCTCCACAAGTTTCCCCATCTTAGAGCAAAAAGCAAAGTCCTGGTTACAACCTAAAAGCTGTTTCATCATTTAACCCCCATTCTCCCTGCGCTCATTTACTTTTCACCCCCTCATTCAGTCCCAGACAGCCAGATGGCCTCCTTGCCATCCCTCTCTAGGAGCCTTTGTCTGACCACACTATTGAAAATAGTAACCTGGGTGGCTCAGTGTGTTAAGCATCAAACTCTTGGTTTCAGCTCAGGTCATGATCTCCCTGTCATGAGATGGAGCCCCATGTTGGGCTCAGCGCTCACCGGGGAGTCTGCTTCCCCTCTCCCTCTGCACACCCTCCTTGCACTGTCTCTCTCTCTCTCTCACTCACTTGTTCTCTCTGAAATATATAAATAAATCTCTAAAACAATTTTTTTTCACTTGGAACGGATCAATGACAAAAACCTCATGGGTAGAGAGTTCTTTTCACTGTCTTTTCCCGAAATGTCTTACTGTGACCACTGTCTAAAAATGTAATTGTGGCTTTGAGCTCCTGGTCTCAATTCTAGCAAATAATAGCTCATATTATCCCAAACACTTCAAATGACCTGCAAGGTATATTATTTATTTTGCTGAAATGAAAAACAAGCATATATAACTTGACTGGAAATAATTACAGTGAACAGATGACCTGAGGACTCTCTTAGGAAAGGGTTCTTTAAATTATTTTAAAATATTGGGGCACCTGGGTGGCTCAGTCGTTAAGCGTCTGCCTTCAGCTCAGGTCATGATCCCAGGGTTCTGGGATGGAGCCCCACATGGGGCTCCCTGCTCAGCGGGAAGCCTGCTTCTCCCTCCCCCACTCCCACTGCTTGTGTTCCCTCTCTCACTGTCTCTATCTCTGTCAAATAAATAAATAAAATCTTTAAAAAAATTATTTTAAAATATTAACTAAAAGAGGATCTTCTTGTTCAAATCATTAAACCATAGTTAATTCTGAATTACCAACACTACTTAAGAACCTATATCAATTTTTTAAAAATAATTCAGAGCCAACAATTTAAAAGATATTTAGAATTGGTTTTCAAGTGCAATATATCCCCTTCCTTCTGCCTCTCTAATGGTTGCTTTTCCTTCCTAATTATATTTACTTGAGGTTTTGAGTTTAAAAGCTCTGCACACACACCAGCACTAGCAGAAAGCAAGCCAGATTGTGATTTAAAGGGGAAAAAGGGTTGTATATGCCAAGGAGATAATGTGCAAGATGATAGTATCTTCAGCTCAACAAAAGAAGTCATCTAGTCTTACCTCACACCGAGGTCAACTTAAAAAAAAAAAAAATCTCCTAAAACCTTCTAGAAAATGGCAATCAGTAAGGCTTATCAACAACGCACATACATGTTATAATATAAACCTCTTTCAATTTCAAAAATTGATGGGTAAGGGCTCTTCAGCAGTGGCATTTGAATCCACATTAGTCTGCAGTATGCAAGAGAAAAACAAAGACGCATCATTCTGAACCTTCCATTACAGACCCACGCCAAACTGCAACAAAACATTCTTAAGGAAATTGCTGTTATTGTGTACTTCCCATAAATGTAAACAGGTTTCTTATTTTCAATTCTAAATTTAAAGATAGAAACACAGCAGTTAAATATTACATTTTAGAATAGTGCTTTTTCTCCATAAAATACTGTTTGAAAACAGTAAGCATGCATAACCAAAGAGCAACTGAAAATAACCCCAGAAGTTAACGATCAATGTATCAAAGCAATTCTTTTTTAATATCTTATTTATAAACTTGTAAAGTTTGCATAAGCTACTGCAAACAGAGTAAAGCCACAAAACAGATTCAACACAGGAGACAACTTTCAAAAGAAACTTTAAACAACCCTGGAGGACATTAAAATAAACACAGTCTCATTTAACATACATCTCTGTCTAATGCAGTCAAGTTTTTGATGATTATTTGTTGGTTTTCTGAAAGGCTTTACAGCATTTTAATTTCTAGAAAATGGAGAAGTAAAAAGACAGTACAATCAAGGTTTCCATCCATATTAGCTCATAACTTCCCAGCTTTTCTCTCCAAAACACTTCAGTTCCTGGGGCACCTGAGTGGCTCAGTCGGTTAAGCATCCGACTCTTGATTTCAGCTCAGGCCATGATCTTAGGATCATGAAATTGGCCCCGCATTGGGCTCCACGCTGGGCATGCAGCCTGTTTAGGATTCTTCCTCTCTCCTCTCCCTCTGCCCCTTCCCACCAAAAATAAATAACAAATAAATCTTTTAAGAAAAACAAAAAACACTTCTATTCCTGTGGAGTCATTTACTCCTAGAGTTGGAAGTTTCTAAGAGAGGTTCTCAGCCCCAGCTGTACCTATGAGGGAAGAAGGGTTAACATAATAAAGCCCCAGCTCCACCCCCAATGACTCTGAACTATCCTGGAGTAGGGTCAAGCCAGCAGTGTTTTTGTAAATCACTCAGGTGACCCTAATGAGTAGTCTGTATAGAAAGTCACTGATTCTGACCCAGCTCTTCTAAAAGAAGATCCCAGGGTGGGTATTTAAGCTTTGCTTTAAACACTTCCTATGCTGAGACCCAAAATCTCATCCAAAAACTCTAAAGGTAATATAGTACTTTATAGATGGTCATTTTTCAAATATGAATGGCTATTTTTACAGGGCAGGGTGACCCATCATTTCTCCTAACAACTACAGAGTTCCAAGATCTTTGTACTTGTACCTCTTCCTAAAATTCACTTCCCCCAATCTCCATGTGACTCATCATTCAGGTCTGGGCTCAAATGTCACCTCTGGAGAGGGCTTCCTGATCACACTTTTCCCAACCAGTCTCCACCTCTCCACTCACAGCATTCCTCACATCCTAAGTGCATGTGTGCTTGCTGATGATCTCCTAGGTCTGAAACATCAGCTCCATTCAGACAGCTCCATCTTGTCTGTCTTGCTCAACACTCTATCTTCAGCAAGTGGCACAGTGCCCAACATAGTAGCCACTCAATACGAACATTTGAATGGATAAATGAAACAGAACAAGAGGCATGGGCAATCTAAAGCAAAACCCAAACTCAGATTGCTATATAATGTAAGTAGTTGACAGTGCCAATTATAAAATATTGAATTAAGTGTAAAAGACAAAATACATCATTGTGTGTGTGTGTGTGTGTGTGTGTGTGTGTATGAACACAAATATTCTGGAGGCTATAGACCCCCTCAATGTTAACCATATAGCTTCAAACTGTAAAAAGTTTCATGGAAACTTCCCCAAATTTACAGAGGTAGTCATCTTAAATTCCTTATTATGCATCAGTTTTCTTCTGAAAATCAAGCAAAACATAATCAAAATTAAGATAAACTTTTGATATACTTTGAAAACATTCCAAATATTCAAAAGTCATAAATACTGCAAAGTGCTAAACATTAAAACAGAAAAATGTAACCATATTGGAAACACTGTGATCTAGTGGTGGGGAAAAGAGTATAAAAAAACACAAACAATATGAAATTACTTGGAACACGTGAAATGATAAAATCAAAAAACTCAGATTGCAGTGGGGAAAACTTGAGAGATCATTCTTTTTTTTTTAAGATTTTATTTACTTATTTGACAGAGAGAGACAGCTAGAGAGGGAACACAAGCAGGGGGAGTGGAAGAGGGAGAAGCAGGCTTCCCACTAAGCAGGGAGCCCAATGTGGGGATGGAGCCCAATGTGGGGCTGGAGCCCGATGTGGGGCTCGATCCCAGGACCCCGGGATCATGACCTGAGCCAAAAGCAGACCCTAAACGACTGAGCCACCCAGGCGCCCCTAGAGATCATTCGATATAAACTCCTTTCTAAGTATGAACCTTCCAGACAGTATTCCTAGCATGTGGTTGGCTAGCCTTTCCTTAAATTTTTTTGGTGACAGGGAACCCCTAAAGAAATCTGCCTTGTTCCATTATTGGACACCTATACTTGTTAGCTCTTGATTTTGACTCAAAATCTGGCTCCCATGGACCCAGTGGGCCTTGTTCTGCTCTCTGAAGCCAAGTACAAATATGTCAACGAAACAAACTCAATGAGTCAGTTCTACAACAATATAGGTATGATTAAAGAAGTAAAGTGAATCCACAAGGGAAATAAATTTGGGCCAGGTGCTCAAAGGAAAAGAGAACAATGAATTGTTATAAATAAATAAATAAACAAACAATCAAGGGACAGAATACAAGTGTGAAAACAGGTGGATTATCCTGTCTGGAGGTGAGTGACCAGAGTAGAAATAGATAGGAGGGAAAAGACAGAAAACAGTTGATGCACACCCCTGAAGGCTAAATAAAAATTACGGTAATTGGACAAGATTATTCTATAATTTGTAAAAAAAAAATAGAATTAATTTGAAATGTAAAGGACAAGTAGATAAAATAAGTAGACTAGAGCATCACAGAAATTTAGAGCTAAAAAAAATCATAGAAATTATCTATCCCAACCCCTTAATTTTATAGACAAATAATTAAATCCTAGAAGAAAAGGTATCAATTGCCACTCTTATATTCCTTTTCATTGTTTTAAGGAAGAACACTTTTGCCAAACAATTTTCTATCTTATAGCCACTGATCCTCACCGCCTGTGTAACATGCTGAATCTGAGATTCTGTATAAAACCCTAACCAGCTATCTCAAAACTCAACTACCACAGGGCAAATATGGAATAACATAATGAGGCTCAACTGCCTGAATCATCTTGGCTTCTCACCAAGACCCAGTATGGACAGGATGTGGCCACACTGCAGGACCAGTGCTCACCAGCCATGGAATCTAGCCACTTATTATGCTGATACACATAGCCCCATCACCAGCCAAGAAGACAAGAATCAAAATTGCTGCTAATTCACCCACAAAACTTTCCATTTTTTCTTCGGTATTATCACACAAGGCCACCTGCTCCCTCCAAGCCCCCAGGGTCACCCACACTCCCTGAGATTCTCTGGTTTTCTTCTCTACTCAGTCCCATTTTCTTCACACTTGAAACACCAGTGCCTTAAAAAGGAAGCCCTGCAGGGCACCTGGGTGGCTCAGTAGTTAAGCATCTGCCTTCAGCTCAGGTCATGATCTTAGGGTCCTGGGATTGAGCCCTGTGTGGGGCTCCCTGCTCAGTGGGAAGTCTGCTTCTCCCTCTGCCCCTCTCCCCCATCTCCGCCCCAACCCACTCATGCTTGCTTGCTCGCGCGCGCTCTAATAAAATCTTAAAAAAAAAAAGTCCTGTTGTAGAAATATCTGCATTTTTAAAAAAATTTTTTAAGATTTTATTTATTTATTTTAGAGAAGGAGGGCAGAGGGGCAGAAGGGGAGGGAGAGGGACAAGCAGACTCCACACTGAGCGTGGAGCCTGACACAGTGGAGCCTGACCCAGGGCTCCATCCCAGGATCCTGAGATCATGACCTGAGCAGAAACCAAGAGTCTGACGCTTTACCAACTGAGCCATCCAGGCACCCTAGAAATATCTGCATTTTAAAAGGATATAGTATTAAGGAAAAACACCAGGTGGCAGAGTAATATGTATAACATGACCCCATTTTTGTGAAAATAAAAGAAAGGAACAACAAAAAACCCTGTCAATGGATTCATATGTTTAAAGACATTTAAAACAAGTATAGAGGGCGCCTGGGTGGCTCAGTTGGTTAAGCGACTGCCTTCAGCTCAGGTCATGATCCTGGAGTCCCTGGATCGAGTCCCGCATCGGGCTCCCTGCTCGGCAGAGAGTCTGCTTCTCCCTCTGACCCTCCCCCCTCTCATGTGCTCTCTCTCTCATTCTGTCTCAAGTAAATAAATAAAATCTTTAAAAATAAAATAAAATAAAATAAAATAAAACAAGTATAGAAGTATACCAAAGTATAAGAATATGGACAGAATCAGGAGAGAAAGGAGAAACAACTAATTTGCATATGATTTTATCTAACTTGGATGTGGCCATAAATTGTAATTACAGAATCATCATTTTGGGGGAGGGGGGTGGGGGGATGGGTTAGCCTGGTGATGGGTATTAAAGAGGGCACGTTCTGTGTGGAGCACTGGGTGTTATGCACAAACAATGAATCATGGAACACTACATCAAAAACTAATGATGTAATGTATGGTGATTAACATAACAATAAAAAATTTAAAAAAAAGAATCATTTTTAAAAAGCAATCAAACTATTATGACCAAAAAAAGAAAGAAAAAAATTTAAATTAAAAGCACTAATGCAATTTCAAGTTATCTGTCAGCAAGAGGTGTGTGCTCTTTCTCCCAGGCCTCTCTAACCTAGGAGGTCAGGAAGGGCCAGTTTTCCACTTACGCTGACCTCTGGGTGCTTCCAGCCCAGCTTCTTTGCCCATTGTTTATTAATTTGCACATCTCCTAATTCAAAATGCAATCAAACTAACTGGTGAAAACATTGTTGAGTTGTTCATATCTTCTATGTTCTGGAGATTAGGTTTGAATAAAATTACAACAAAATGCACAAATTATTCACTTGTTTTATTAAATCGAGGGTTGAGTATTTGAATTTCTCATGCAACTTATGCCTCCCCTCAAAGAAAACATGACTTAAAATGACTCATAAAACCTGGCCATCAACCTGACCCTCTAAAAGGGCTCTTCCCCACAGGACCTTCCTTCGTGAGTGGAGCCACCTTCTACATATCCGAGAAAATTCTCAACTCTCCTCTTTTCCTTACTTCCCACATCCAGACCCAGTATCATGTTCCACCCTACACCTTCTAAACAGCTGCTAGGTTTGACCCCTCCTCATCATCCCTACTGCCCCTGCACAGCTCCAATCCACTCTCTATAACCAACACTGCGACTTTCTAAACCATACTTGTGACTAAAGTATTTCACCCTCTCAGGTAGTATGGTGCAGTGATTAGAAAATGGGCTTCTCAGAGGGCTCTAGAGGGGAGGGGGGTGGGGGATGGGTTAGCTGGTGATGGGTATTAAAGAGGGCACATTCTGCATGGAGCACTGGGTGTTATGCACAATGAATCATGGAACACTACATCCAGAACTAATGATATAAGGTATGGTGATTAACATAACAATAAAAAATTTAAAAAAAAAGAAAATGGGCTTCTTCCTAAACCAGGTTCTACCATTTAGTTTTGCAGCCTTGAGAAGAATCCTTAACCTAAGACCTATTTTCCTCTTCTGCATAATTCAAGTAGTATCTACCTTAATTCTTATAAGAATGAGAGATAAGGTATGCAAAATGCCTAGCCTAAATGGAGCTTTGTACAGAATTAAGTGCTTTATTATTTTTATTATTTTCTTATCTGTAAAAATGAGCAATAAGTTTCTGAATTACTCTGAAGATTAAATAAGATGTAAGGCACCAAACAGTGTTACTGTTTCTTTTCGTTTTCTTTTAATGGTTCCCCTACCCCCAAGGCAAAATGCAGCTGCTGCCACTTTCCCAATATCATCTCCTGCCACTTGACTTCACATGTCTTCTCTAGCATAATGAATTATTTAATAGTAAGACTGCATCTCCTCATGCCTTCCTCTCCTTCAAAGCCATATTTACAGGTACAACATTATGTGTGAGAAAGACTTTACTGTATATTTCAACATGCAAGTAGTTATCATATTTTCAAATTTAAAATGCAATATCCATCAAGTATAAGTGTATTGAAGGGGATGATATATAATATTCATAAGCATGAAAATCTGAAAAAAATCATCAAACCATGGTTACTGTACATGTTCATGCAAACATAATGAATGTGATGAAAGATATAACATCTGTTAAATGATATCTGAGCAACAACTTTTCCAGAGTTGAAATTTTGAGTTGAAATAAAAAGAAGGAATGGTGCAGGTTAGAGCAACTGGGTCAAAAGAAAAAAAAATGACTGAAAGTGATTGTGTTTGTTTGTTGAGGTTGTTTGTAAATACTCTGCAATACTTTCCAAAAGCATATGTTGATATATTATAGATGTTTTAATTAATATGGTAATAAATATAATATAAACATTTCTCTTTCAAAACAGTGAAAGAGAAAATACTAGCTAGGTAAATAAATTAACATTCTCTATGTTTATTCCTAGATTGGAAACAAAATCTGGGGGCTCCCCCCCACTATGATTTCATGATTTAGCATATACAAACCTAACAATCTTTCCAAGCATGTGAAGAAAAAAATTTCTGTTTAAAGTTGAATCCAAATAATTAAATGGCTTTCATCAGGTCCCCAGTGTGACAGTCTCTAAAAAATGTGTAAGTTCAATGTTTATTCCTTGAACGATTTAACCATAGCCCTGAAAAAAACGAAAATTGGCTCCAGGAAGATAAGCTGTTCATTGTCCACAAAGTGCTTCTTTAGCAAATGGTGTCTATCCTTGGCACCAGGGTTAAGAATATGAGGAAAAAAAAAAAAATGAGTTGAAGATTCTTAGTACATAGTCTACCATAACCTAGCTGCAAAACTTTTCTAAAGTCACATGGATATGTTTTCTACAATGCTACCAGGAATGCTGAATCATTCCTTTCTACGGGGATCTTTTTCAACTTTGCTACTTTTTAAATTTCAAATACTGTTTAAGTAAAAAACAAAAAAAGCACAACACAAACAAATTTAAATTCTAGGGTTTTTTTTAACATATGTATATTTTTAGTTTTAAAATTATTTTGGAACTATGACTCTTCCTCAAACACTACTTTGGCCTAAGTGACATTCACAGTGCTGATTTACACACGTCCCAAATATACAATCAGCCAGGACCTGAATATAACTGGGCATGGGTGCCCCTCAGGTCACTGAAAAGCACGCATTACTTGTGAAATCATAAAACCATGGTCAAGTCTTCTACCAGACATGTTGCTTTGTCCAGCTCCCCAAAGATAATTAAAAGGAGACCATTAGGGTGATGGCAGAAGTCATTCCTTTTTCACATCATTAGTACTTTTCTTTCAAGTCTGTTCTTTTGGGTCACGTAGACAAGTGATGTAGGCACACAGCAGAGCCCTAAATGATGTCAAGCCAGGTCAAAAAGCAATCTAGACTTAGGGAACAAAGAACTAGAAAAAAATTAATGAATTCATCATCTTGATTTTGTACATCTTCAGGGAGCACTGCTCACTTGCTTTACTGTCATAGCAGTAATCAGCCTGGGAAGGAGGGCAGCAACATTGCTGGGTGCTGACTCCTGAAAACAAAATGACCTGTAAAGAATGAGCCATGTTGCTACACTGCAAATTACCAATTTTCAACTTGGACTTACTATAATCATTTTCTGTTGACATTCCCATAAACTGGACCAATTACATTTAATGAATCATATTTGTTGAAAGAGCCTAAAAATAAGTCAAAGATTTTATACTTGGCTTTGTAGATAAAATGCAACATTGTTTACTATATGTACTTGCAAATGAACACTTCCCTTTTAAAAATCAGAGCACTCATAAAATATGTCTTTCAAAAATGGCTTCTATATGATATCATCATTGGGATATCTCAGTTTGCCCAATTATTCTGGATTTACTTTTCAAACAGGAAATAATATTGAGACTGATTTAGCTCATTTAAATAATACTCCCGACTAAAGTATACATTTAAAGAATAAAAATATCAGGTCACACTATCAAATGATCAAATATAATGATTATTTTATTACTCTTAAATACATTTTTATGTAATTGCTTAAGACAGTTCATTGAGAATAAAAAATGGAATTAATTTATGTTCAGTGCAACTCAAAATACATATGTAAATGAGTATCATTTGGTAAAAATAATCCTGATAAATTTTTTATTAACCTCCTGCTATACAGAACAAAATATGCCTCAAATTTTTAAAGAAAAAAATTTATAACTGCTATTTGCATTATTCTGTATTAAGAAATTATGAGTTGTACTATTCTCACAAAACATTTTTTTCTCATTTTTCCCATTATTGTTGATGACAGTAATATAAGTAGTGTTTCAATAACAGTCACTTCCTATACTTCCTAATTTTCTTAGTCTTTCTCTGACACTAACCAATATTGACTAGTGAATGTTTGATAAATGTGTCCCTTCTTCCAGTATAAATTTATTCTTTAATAAAATATTTATTATACACTTACAATGTGATAGGCTTTGTGTTAAAGGCTTTGGATGCAAAGCAAATTAAGACAGATTCCTTTCCTTAAGAGCTCATGGTCTGGTAAAGGCAAAAGACAATTGTATTATGGTTTACTATGCAGGGTAAGTGCAAATGACACAGAAATACCCCTAGAAAGGTTTTTAAATCAAGCAGGAAGATCAGTTAACAGTAATACTCTATTTCATTAAATTAGGTCTATCTCCTTTATCAAGGAGGTGATGGCCCACCACTGCCTGGTTTGCACTTCCTCACATTGGCAAAGCAGTGTTGACAGGTTTAAACATCAAAACACCTCTGAGAATTACAGTCACTATCTTGTTTCCTGACTTCACAGGGTTTAACATCACTGAATTTAAACATATCTGACCTAACCTAAGTTGGAAAATACCAGTGAGTCCAGCTGTTGTTAAGAAAAGACATGTACATGGTAAGAAAAACATGAACTCAGAATTTACAGCCTGATACATGAAAATCAGATTTTTACTTGGGGTTTTTATCATATGTTTATTTGTTGGCAGTCAGGCATCAGAATAAAAATAAGACATACCTGAAAGTGTGTTTACCCTATTGTGTACTACATTAGAAGACAAATTGATTAGATAGGTCATAAATCATGTTTTTTAACTGTAGCAACATAAAACAAGCACCCTCCAAAACATTAAGTAAGAAAAACGTTTTTGATAATATATACCAATTTAGAATTAACACTTAAAAGCCAATATGCACCTAAAAATAAAGACGTGCCACAAAGAAAAGCAGTGTGTACACTTAAATTTATAACCGGTGACTTGCTACCCATAGTGCTTCAGGAATCAGGTAAAATAAACTGAGTTCCTTCAACAGTATGTATATTCTTATGAGTGCTTGATAGGAAATCAAAGCATATCCATTATTTTCTTCCAAACATTAGCCAGTGTTTAAGAGAAGCCAAATACCGAAAGACTAAAGAGGACCAGTTTTATAACATGGCCCATTTGTGATACTCTGGTTTTACAAACAATCATTTCAAACAGAAGAGCCTCATTTGATATGGACAGCTACCCTTGTACTTGATATATACCATTCAGACTATGTGTAGGGGAGTTAAATTCTCCCTGGTCAGGGTGACCTTATATGACTTGGGCATGGCTCTGCCTCACTCAGAGGTGAAATCGAGGCAGTGGGATCACCCAGCAGAGTTGTTTTTCTCAGGCAGCCCGATGACAAGAATAACTAAAGCCAAGGAGAACGAAGACTGCCCAGACTTCGTCAGATGGGATTGGCGGAGAGTTCTAATAACAGTTCCCTCTCGCATCAAGGAGTGGTTACATTCAGAAGGCTGAGAGGTACCATAGATCCTACATCCTGAAATCGTGGGTCCCTCAGCACAAACCTACTCATCGCCTTTGTGGATTATGGGATTGTCGCTGGAACCTGGGTTTGAAATAACAGTTTTGAGAAGTTGGATTTACACATTCCAACCGGGCTGAATGTCGCCTTAGAGTGCTGAGACGTAAAGACTTCTGAATCTCCCTCCCCCACAGCCGAAACAGCCACTGCCTCTCAAATTCCAGCTTATACATTCATTTCCTGGGCAATTTTTCTCTTGGGGGGAAAACAATGGACTCTTTCAATCTTCTCTTATCAACAAAGGACTCTAAGACGAAGAAACATTCCTTTCAATCGCATTCCTGTCCGACTTCTTTACAAATGATGAGTGGGCGTCGGGGGTGGGGGGGGACGGGGGCCGAGGAGGGATGAGGTGACAGGCAACTCACCTCTTTCAGCTGCTCCAGCTCCTGTTTGAGGCTGTCGTACTCAGCCTCCAGCTCGTCATACTGCTGTTTGAGGGTCAGCTTCTCCTCCAGGACCACCAGCCCGTACTCGGCAGCCTGGATCTTCTCGTGGGTCGTCTCTGTGAGCTCCTTGGTCAGCCTCTCTATCTCAGTCTTATAATGGTCCACAGTCTGCAATACCTCTTCTGCGGCCATAGCCCCGGTGGATAAGGCAGGAGGGGGTGTCGGGGTGGGGAGATGGATGCAAAGCAGGCGGGGGAAGGGGGAAGGAGGTGGGGAGGGAAGGGTAAAAATGGAAAAGAAAAGTGTGGCTGGATGAACGAGCAGAGCGATGCCCCGACTGCTGCTCCGGCGGCAGCGACTACACTGCCGGAGAAACTAAGGAGAAACGCAACATGGAGAACGCAGGGAGAGGATCGGGGCGAGGCGGCAGCCGCTGCCGCATGTGTCCTCTGGGCCGGCCCCTGCGTGCGGTCAGCAGCCGTGCGGCATGGCCTGGGCTGCGGCGGCCGGGGACGACGAGGGGCTCCGGATTCTGCTTATTCAGAGGCGCCCGGCCGCCATGTCTCCCGGGCAGCGTCACTGCAGTCTCCCCGGGGCCTGGCGCGCCCCGGCTCGCGTCTCGCTCACTCGCTCGCTCCACCTGCTCCCTCTGGCTGTGCTGCAGCCGGTGCGGAATGATGCAGTCTCGGGCCCTCTCCCTCCCTTCGCGCCTGGCCCCGGCTCCGAGCAGGGGGCGGGGAGGCGGATGGAGTCAGCGCGGGGGGAGGGAAGGAACCGACGGAAACATCCCGAGGCGCCTCCCGCCGGGCGCGCGGGGCCGCCGCCGCGGGCTGCACCGGGGCGGGGGGGGGGCGCGCGCGGGTGGGAGGCGGAGGCGGAGGCGGCGGGACCCGCGCCGGGGGAACCTCCGCCCTGCCCGGCTCGCCCCGGGCGGGAGTTCCTCCCAGGACTTTGGCCAGTGGACGTCGCGGCCCCCCGGAGTGGCGGGGCCGCCCCTGCTCTGCAGTTGAGACGGGAGCCCGAGCTCCGGAACTGCCTGGAAAAGGCGCCTTTCCCAGAGAAAAGCAAACAGTAACTAACGCGCTCGGGGCCCGCGCAGCCTTCTCGCCCCCTGGGCTCGCAGCCTCCTTCCCAGCCTCCTGCACCCAAACCAACGCTGTGCTTCCAAAGCCTGCCAGACGCGCCCCAAGGCGAGCGCTCCCCCCGACTCCCACCCCTTCCGCCTCCCCTCCCTTCCCCTCGCTAGCTTGGCCTGGTTTACCTCACACTGTCACCAAATAACCTTATTACCCCTCAGGACAGTCTGCACTGAAGTTGCTTGACCTCGCACAGCGTTCTGTGCCCAGCTTGCCACAAGATTGGATCTGCTCCGAAAAATGCATGCACCCAATAAGCCTCTAGGTACTACTGTTTCTTGCCTCGGTAGTTCTACGCTACACATTCTTCAATAAAGGAAACCTGCATGAAATTCCCTATATATGGTATCAACGATACCCTACAATAAACATGTTTAAAAGAGTAAGAGCTAATAGTTCTTGAGACCACGTGCCAACCATTCTTCTGAGTATGGTATGTGCATTCTCTCTAGTCCTAATGACCACTCTTGGGAGGTGAGAACCATTATCCCCAATTTAAAAGTGGTGAAAGAAAGGCACAGGAAATTGAGGGATTTGTCCAAATCAGGCAACTCTTTTTGTTTACTTTATTTTTTTTTAAGACTTTATTTATTTGAGAGAGAGAGAGAAAAACCAGCATGAGAGAGGAGAGGGTCAGAGGGAGAAGCAGGCTCCCCACTGAGCAAGGAGCCCTACGTGGGGATCCGGGATCAGGACCTGAGCCGAAGGCAGATGATTAACCAACTGAACCACCCAGGCGCCCCCAAATTAGGCAACTCTTAAGTGGTGAAGCCAAAATTTAATCCTAACTCCAGAGCCCTAAACTGGATCATTATATTGGCCTCACCACTCATTAATAATACACACCCAGCAACTAAATATTATATGCTCGTAAAATGACCACTTTGATCAATATGAAGAGTCACAAAAGGAGCCCAAGCCAAAGTCAGAGTGAAAAACCAGAAATGGAGAAGAGATGAGAATGGAGAACCTAGAGGAAAAGGAGAAATAGAAGCAGAAAAGGAGTGATTTCTGTGGAAATGGAAGGGAGGCTCTGGGATCGATAGACCAAAGGTCTTACCAGTTCCTTCCTTCTCTTCTATTGGGTGCCACTATTTAGAGAGCTGTTTCTCAGTGACCAGGAGGTGTTCAACACACACAGAATTTTCTGATTTAGAAAGCAGGACTCAATGCTCCCCTTCGTTTTGTAGATGGTAAAGAAAAAAAGACAGTTGCTCATGGTGTGGGAAGAAGAGCAAACAAACAACAATGCTCTTACAAACCCTTGACTAATAGGCAGTCTGGATGTGATTTTTCACTGCCTCCGAAAACAGACAAAAAACATATTCCTTCCAGATGCTGACAATAACAACAGAATATTCTCTTGTGATTATCTGATCTATAAATAAATAAATAAATGGAGAAAACACTTGAAACACGCTACTAACCATGAATTCCAACCTGGCAGAGAAGCAGGGGTAATAATGACCACATCATTCCACTTATACTGCCTTGATGTCACACTCCAATTGAGAAGCTCCTCTTGGGTGCTCCTGGAGCGCCTATCCTCTAACACAGTGATGAATGATCATGAACCGCTGAGAGAAGAGATGAAAGCTGTAATTGTGGGTAGCCAAACTGCCTTCTTCCCAGTATGCTCCTGGCCTTTCCTCACTCTGCAAAGTGTAAGCAGAGCACTTCCAAAGGCATCATAACACTTGGGGAAGATTGCCTGTTACTCTCTTTCCCTTGGATAGAACTAAGAATGGAGTTTGCCTCTGTGACTTTCCTTCTTCGAAGTTTCCATTCCCCCCCATTCCCTATGCTCTGTCCTGCCCCATTTTTCTGATCGATCCACTCTTGTTAATGTATTCAGTCTGACTTCATTCAGACATTACACTATTTTAACATTACAAGATTTTGCTTATTACAACTTTGATCCTTTATATGTTGGTATTTAACTTGAAGAAAATCAGCTTGTATATCATACTCCTGCAGTACTGCCCAGATTTGTCTTCACGTATATGTCATACATACCATGTATATATAGGTTTGGACACAGATATAGATAGATACAGCTGTAGATCACTGACAAGTATCTAGAAAAGAATTTCTTAAACCATTCCTGGAATTAGGGTTCCCTCATATTTCTTTAAATTAGCAGCCTCCAATTTCTTGGGAAACAATCCTATGCAGGATACAACATAATGGTTAAGAGCAGAAGCCAATCTGCTTAGGTCAAATCCAACTTTGCCACTTACTAGCTATGTGTGCCTCAGTTGCCTCATCCTTAAAGAGGGGACAATAATATAATTACTAACAAGACTGTTGTGAATAGAACAATATTTGACACCTAATAAGCAGCATATGTATGTTTGTTTTTAAGTTTTTGGGAAAAAAAAGAATAAGATTGAGACAGAAAAAGAAACAACAGAATAATCAGTGGAGATCTCTGCAGAAGTGATATTTACCTTAGTATCTAAGGTACCTGAAGGAACTGGATATGCTTAAGGTGGAGAAAGAGCTTTCCAGGAAGAGGGAAGGGCATGTGTAAAGGCCTAAGGCAGAAAACAGCTTGGTGAGTGCGAAGAATAAAAATCAGAAGCTGAGGCTTATAAGCCAAGGGTAGGTGACCTACGACTGTACTAGAAAGACAGACAACACAGAAGGGACATTCAGATCATGCCTGCCTTGCAGGTTAGACTAATTTGGATGTTGAACACCTGAAACTAATATAATATTATATGTCAATTATATCCCAATTTTTAAAAAAGAAAAAAAGAAGAATATGGTCTTTCAAATTGCAAACATTTGCAGAGTAAAAAAATATCCAAGGCAAATGAGTTTCACACCACACAAGAACAAGAGGAGACAAAATACTTCTATTTTGCTTCTCAGCATGCTTTAGAAAAAATTTTAAATAACCCTAACTGGTTTAGCCTTAAAGTCAGAATAGCTGGTAGGTTGTAACCTGGGATTTTAAAGCTGCCAGAAAGGACTTTTTAAATCCTCTGCTCTTCTTTCTAATCCCCCTCAAAATGATGTCTGAAACTCCTTTGGTAATAAAGATGCTTATTATCTCATAATTAGAAATAACTTTGAAATGCAAAAAGTTATTAAACTTAAATTTACACTTATATTTGCTTTATATTTTTTCCTGACTCTGATAAGAAAATACCCCAAGGAAGGAACTGAATGGCTAAAGAAGTGGAGGCTGGGAACATTGCAGACAAACATTATCTAATTCACATCTGTGCCTAAGGCTGGCCTTGCATCCAGCTCTTTAAGATTTGAACAAAATTTCTTAATATGCTTCCTTCTGCCAAAATATGTCCCCTTCTCTGGTTTTTTGATGGCCCTAGAATTTATATAGAGATTCCGAATCTGTTCAGAAACATTCCTTTACCCAACAGCCTAAAAAAAAAAAAGAAAAGAATAAGGAATTTGGGTTTTACTCTCAGTGCAGTGGGAGACTTGATTATTTAGTCAGGAAATGAAATTATTTCATTTATATTTTAGGAACATTATGACTACACACAGAAAAAGATTGGTGGTATCAAAAGATAGAAGTAGGAGGGGCACCTGGCTGGCTCAGTAGATCCTACAGCTCTTGATCTCAGGGTCATGAGTTCAAGCCCCACTTTGCAAGTAGAGTTTATGAAAGAGAGAGAGAGAAGAAAAGAAAAGAAAAGAAAGAAAAAGAAAGAAAGAAAGAAAGAAAGAAAGAAAGAAAGAAAGAAAGAAAGAAAGAAAGAAAAAGAAAGAAAGAAAGAAAGAAAGAAGAAAGAAAGAAAGAAAGAGAAAGAAAGAAAGAAAGAAAAAAGAAAAAAAGAAGAAAGAAAGAAAGAAAGAGGAAGGAGGGAGGGAGGGAGGAGGGAAGGAGCAAAGGAAGGAAGAAAGGAAAAAAGAAAGAAAGAAAGAAAAAAAGAAAAAGAAGAAAGAAAGAAAGAAAGAAAGAAAGAAAGAAAGAAAGAAAGAAAGAAAGAAAGAAAGAAAGAAAAGGGGGCGCCTGGATGGCTCAGTTGGTTGAGCATCAAGATTCTTGGGTTTGGTTCAGGTCATGATCTCATGTGTCATGGGATGGAGCCCCACATCAAGTCTGCATCAAGCGTGATTCGAGCCCCTCATTGGGCACCGCATTCAGCAGGGAGTCTGCTTGAAGATTCTGTCCCTCTGCCCTTCCTCACTCACACATGCTCTCTCTCTCTCTCTCTCTCTCTCTCTCTCTCTCAAAAATAAATAAATAATAAATCTTAAAAAAAAGAAGAAGAAGAAGTGGGGTCACTAGTTAGGAAGCTGTTGTGATTGTCTAGAAGAAGATGGTGGCCTGGACTGAGGTGGTAGCAATAGGGAAAAGAAATAAATGGATTCCTAATATATTGGGGGAGGGGGAGGGGAGATAGAAGTCTCAAGACTTGTTTGGGGATTGGATGTAGGATAGAAAGAAAAAAAGCAACCATTAACAAATTCTAATTTTCTTTTTTAAAGATTTTATTTATTTATTTGACAGAGAGAGACACAGCGAGAGAGGGAACACAAGCAGGGGGAGTGGGAAAGAGAGAAGCAGGCTTCTTGCAGAGCACAGAGGCCAATGCGGGGCTCGATCCCAGGACCTTGGGATCATGACTTGAGCCAAAGGCAGACGCTTAATGACTGAGCCGCTCAAGCGCCCCACAAATTCTAATTTTCCAACTTGGGCGATTGGGAAGATGGCTTGCCATTAGTTGGATGGGAAAAGCTTTGAGGAAGTTTCAGGAAATTATGAGTTCTATTTTGGACATATTAAGTGTAAGACACTTTGGAGACATTTAACTAGAAATGTTAAGCAGACAATTGGATAAGACCAGAATTAAGAAGAGACTTCTTGGGAGGTATAACAATTCTCCTCTGGAAACCATTAGCATTAGAATTTTGTGTTTTCTTTTTTTTTTTTTTTTTGAAAGTAAACTCTACACCCAATAGGGGGCTGGAACTCATGACCAGGAGATCAAGAGTCACATGCTCTTCTGCCTGAGCCAGCATTATACGGATTTCAAGTGAAGGAAATGGATGGTATTATTTAGGAAAAGAGTACAAATAGAAAAGAGAAGGGAGTCCCTGAGGTACCCCTATTAAAGGCTGAATTGAAGAGGAAAAGCCAATAAAGAAAGTTAAGAGGTAATGATAGAGAACAAACTGATGGTTACCAGAGGGGAGGTGGGTGGGGGAATGAGTTAAATAGGTGATGGGGATGAAGGAGTGCACTTGTGATGAACACCGGGTATTGTATGGAAGTGTTGAATCACTATATTGTACACCTGAAACTAGTATTACACTGTATGCTAATTAACTGGAATTTAAATAAAAACTTGAAAAAAATGAAAAAGAAAAAGAAAGCTAAGGAGGACCAGTCAGTGTGGTTAGGAGGAAAATCAGGAGAGAAATATCTGAAGGGAACAAAAAAGAGCATTTGAAGAGTGAAGGAATAAGGACCAAGTCAAAGCCATTGAGAGGTCAAGGTCAAGTAAGATGAGGACAAAGAAATGTCACCATATTTAGCAACATGCAAATAGTCTTTTTTTTTTTTTTAAAGATTTTATTTATTTATTTGACAGAGAGAGACAGTGAGAGAGGGAACACAAGCAGGGGGAGTGGGAGAGGGAGAAGCAGGCCTCCCGCGGAGCAGGGAGCCCGATGCGGGGCTCGATCCCAGGACCTTGGGATCATGACCTGAGCCTAAGGCAGATGCCCAACAACTGAGCCACCCAGGCACCCTGCCAATGGGTATTCTTGACAAGGGTAGTTTGTGCAGGACAGAGAGCGTAAAAACCAAAATACAGGAGATTAAAACATGAAGAGAGGTTTAAGATGTGGAAACAGCCTAAGCTGACAACTCTGTGCCCCCAGAAACAGTGGAGGGGACGACATACAATGAGAAGGTGGATCTGGATTGGAATCTCAGCTATGAACTGCTGGTGGGAAATCCGCCCTTCAAGAGCATTTCACATTGAGACCTCCAAACGCACCCTCTCACCCTCAAGGTAAGAGTGTGGTTTCCCCCATCAATGCTTTTTGAGCCAGAACTTGATCTCCATGCTGCTCAGATAACAGCCCCCTGAGTAGCTGCCCCTGGCTCGGATCCTGGAGCACACCCCTGGGTCCAGGCGCACCCCCAGAAGGTGCTGCCTCCCTCCCTCTGCTCACAAGGCTTCCTGTGCCCAGCTACTCTCTTTTGGGTGCTTATTCAGGGAGCGCTCCCAACTCTGCTACCTCATCTGTCTTGTCTCTTCTAAGATGCAAGATGCTAATGAATAAAAGCTGGAGTATTTTGTAAGGGGGGGATGGGGCGGCACATAGTTGTTCTCTCCTGTTTCACGTCTTCAAAATCAGTGACTACTAGATTCTCTGGGGTTGTTTCTTAGAAGCCACAGCCTACATCCTTGTCATCTTCCCACCAGAAAGACACTGATTTAATTTTCACTGGCATTATATTTCTCCAACTGTGTTTTGCTTTACTTTCTAAATGATATTTTCTTCAAAACTCTTGATTTTACCGTTTTTGCCATCAGCATTTGCCTATTTCAGGGGCAATCTCATCTCATTAATTCTTTTTTCCTCATTAAATCTGTCTCCCATGTGTTTTGGCTGAAAACAACCACAAAGAATTTGCACATTGTAGTACACAAGCTAATATAACTTATTCTTTCTTTAAAAGAAGACTAAAGGGATGCCTGGGGGGCTTAGTGGGTTAAGTGTCTGCCTGGGGGGCTTAGTCGGTTAAGTGTCTGCCTTCGGCTCAGGTCATTATCCCAGGGTCCTGGGATTGAGTCCCACATCAGGCTCCCTGCCCAATGGGAAGCCTGCTTCTCCCTCTCCCACTCCCTCTGCTTGTGTTCCCTCTCTTGCTGTGTCTCTGTCTATCAAATAAATAAATAAAATCTTTAAAAAAATAATAAAAGAAGACTAAAAAATTCTGACTGCCAGATATTATTTCTTTAGAATTCGTCCACTGACCCGCCTTGATTTTCTTGCTCTGAAGCAATGTTCTAAGTCATTTGTTCCAGAAGACCAATTCCTCTTTTTTATAAAGTTTATTTTGAGGATCACTTTAGTGAGCAAAACTATATGCTAACAG
This sequence comes from Callorhinus ursinus, assembly GCF_003265705.2. Classification (NCBI taxonomy): domain Eukaryota; kingdom Metazoa; phylum Chordata; class Mammalia; order Carnivora; family Otariidae; genus Callorhinus; species Callorhinus ursinus. The sequence continues at coordinate 3,624,595 of NW_027397089.1, forward strand.
CTAAAGTGATAGATAGAGAGAGATATATACCCAGGTCTTACAGGGTGCTATGGATCAAAGAACATAAAGATTGTTTTGAATAAATTTTTGTCACCCAGCTGAGTCAAGAGCTCAACTATAGTTAAATATCATGGATTTATAGAAACAATAAACCCATATAGTTGTATGGCTTTTTCCAGAGGATCAGGTGTAAGAGTGGAAGATGGTGGGTAGATGTATCAGTCCAGACTTAGGATTTTGTCAGTGAGTATGTAGGAGAAATAGCAGACAAGGAAATTGAGGATATTGATGAAAAGGTAGCTGGTGGGTTAAATTGTGGAACGTGGCCAACTGCTAGGTGTCTCTTAACATCTCTTTTCTTCTATAATAATTGCATCCCCAATTTTTGCTGTATGAATGGTCATGTAATAAATCTGGCTATATATTTAATTTAATACATTCAGTTACTTGCCAGTAACTAGCGTCTGGCTAATTGGATTTAAGAAGTGGTGTGTACAACTCCATAATTGTCCTTAACATGAGGAGGTATGCCCTTCTCCCCTTTCGTTTTCATGCTGGCTGGAATGCAAACAGAATGACTGAGCTCCAGGAGCCATCCTGGCCCATGAAATCACTCTGATAATGAAAATCATGTAGACTGAGCAACAGGATAGAAGGTGCCTAGGTCCTTAAATCTTAACAGATGGATTGGTGAGATATCCAGCTTTAATGTTCCAAACTCAACCCTGTCAAGTGACTTTTTTTTTTTTCCAGTTAGAAAAAAATAAAGAGGGGCACCTGGGTGGCTCAGTTGGTTAAGTGTCTGCCTTCGGCTCAGGTCATGATCCCAGGGTCCTGGGATCGAGCCCCGTGTTGGGCTCCCTGCTCAGTGGGGATCCTGCTTCTCCCTCTACCTGCCACTCCCCCTGCTTGTGCTCTCTCTCTCTATCAAATAAATAAATAAAATCTTTATAAAGAAAAAAATAAAGAGCTTGAGAAAATCAGCTTAGCTCTTATTCCTCCTTCCTGACTGCAAGGAGCACCTAAGAAGAGCAACATTAGAAATCATCTATTCTAGCCAATCTTTTTTTTTTTTAACAGGCTTGTTGAGATATGGGTCACATACCTGAGAATGCACCCATTTAAAATATACAACTCAGTGTTTTTTATTTTATTTTGTTTTGAAGATTTTGTCTACCTTTTGAGAGAAAGAGTGAGCGAGAGAGAGAGCACAGGAGCAGGGGTAGAGGGAGAAACATGAGCAGGGAGCCCAACATGGGGCTCGATCCCAGGCCCCTGTGATCGTGACCTGAGCTAAAGGCAGACGTTTAACCGACTGAGCCACCCAGGCGCCCCAACTCCATGGTTTTTAGTATGTCCACAGAACTGTGCAGCTATCACTACAGTCAATTTTGGAAACATTTCGTTATCTCAGATAGAAACACTGTGGGGCACCTGGCTGGCTCAGTCGGTAGAGCATGTGACTCTTGATCTCAGGGTTGTGAGTTCAAACCCCACATTGGATATAGGGATTACTTTAAAGTTTTTTTTTTTTAATTTTAAACCCTGTATCCTTTAGCTATCATCAAGTATCTCACCACTGCCACCCCCACCCTGCCCCAACCACTAATCTTTCTGTCTCTATAGATTTCCCTATTCTAGGGTGCCTGGGTGGCTCAGTTGGTTAAGCGACTGCCTTCGGCTCAGGTCATGATCCTGGAGTCCCAGGATCGAGTCCCGCATCGGGCTCCCTGCTCAGTGGGGAGTCTGCTTCTCCCTCTGAACCTCTTCCCTCTTGTGCTGTCTCTCATTCTCTCTCTCTCAAATAAATAAAATCTTTAAAAAAAAAAAAGATTTCCCTATTCTAAACACTTCATAAAAATAGATTCATACTGTATATTGTATATTGTTGTAACTTTCAGTCCCACCTCCCTCCTCTGGGAGGAGGCTGAATCAATCACCAATGGCCAAAGATTTAATCAATCATGCCCACATAAGAAAGCCTCCATAAAAACCCAAAAGGGTGGAGTTCAGAGAGCTTCCGGGTTGGTACACACGTCCATGTGCTGGGATGGTGGCACAGCTCAAATCCATAAGGACAGAGCTCCTGCACTCAAGACCCTTCTGGACTCTGTCCTATGTATGTCTACAGCCAGCTATTTATCTGTATCCTTTTTTTTTTTTTAAGATTTTATTTATTTATTTGACAGAGAGAGAGACAGCGAGAGAGGGAACACAAGCAGGGGGAGTGGGAGAGAGACAAGCAGGCTGCCCACTGAGCAGGGAGCCCGATGCGGGGCTCGATCCCAGGACCCTGGGATCATGACCTTAGCGGAAGGCAGACGCCTAACAACTGAGCCACCCAGGTGCCCTGTATCCTTTATTATAAACTGGTAATCTAGTAAGTAAACCTTTTTCCTGAGTTTTATGAGTTGCTCTAGTAAATTGATCACACCCAAGGATTGGGATGCAGAGGCCTCTCAGTGACGCCAGTTGGTTGGAAGCACAGGTAACAACTTTGATTTTTTTTTTTTTTTTAAGATTTTACTTATTTATTTGATAGAGACACAGCGAGAGAGGGAACACAAGCAGGGGGAATGGGAGAGGGAGAAGCAGGCTTCCGGCGGAGCAGGGAGCCCGATGCAGGGTGCGATCCCAGGACCCTGGAACCATGACCTGAGCCGAAGGCAGACGCTTAACGACTGAGCCACCCAAGCGCCCCACAACTTTGATTTTCAATCAGTGTCTGAAGGGGGGGTGTGGGGCACTTTTGTGAGACTGAGTCCTTAACCTGTGGGATCTGAACTATCTCCAGGTAGATGGTGTCACAACTGAATTAAATTGTAGGACACCCAGCTAGTGTCCCAGAATTGCCTGATGTGTGGAAAACCCACACGTCTGGGGTCAGGAGTATAGTGTGAGAATAAAGGAGACACACAGCGTTGCATCCTGTAATGTACCTTTTTGCCAAACAGGCTGAGGTCCCAGGTAATATCAGAAGGTAGACGAAGCTAGATGGTCACAGCATTTACTCAGGATTCTTAAATAAAACTGAGGTTAAAAGGCAGTGGTGACTTACAAAACACCTCATACACTAATATGTCCTGGAGGAAGAATTAGTTATTTCCTGGTTAGCAAAGTGTCCCATATCCTGAAGATAGGAAGTTTGATTCCCCCACAAGAGCCATCAGCTTTTCCTTAGGGAAATAGATAAATCTAACTTTAAAGCTTAGCCATCCTACTTCCAAGCTGTTTGATCTTGTACAAGTTACTTACCTGCTCCAACCTCAATTTCCTCATCTATAAATAGGAATGACTGTATACCTACTTCACAAGTGGTTGTGAGGATTCTGAGTACTAATTTCTTTCTCCTTCTCAGGACCCTCCTGTTTACGATGGTACAATATTCATCAAGGATTTAGGGATTAAAGAAAAAAGACAAAAACAAAGATAAAAGCCTATAGATGAGAAACTAGATGTGTTTCCTGTGTGGAAGCTGTTTTGGATCTCATTAGACCGTAATTGAAGGACACTTATGCCGGAGGTTTCACATTTAATGTACATGCATCAGAATTTGTGTGGAAGTTGAAAGAGCTCAGGAAATACCCAGAATGAAGAGAAGAAGGACTGAGAATGGATCCTGGGCAACACCCATATTTAAGAGGCAGGGAGGGGAGGTAGAGTAGGATCCCTGAAAGAGGTAGAGTTTTCGCCAGTATGTGTGTGTGTGTGTGTGTGTGTGTGTGTGTGCGTGCACGCGTGCATGCACACATGGGCACACTATTAAAATGATCTCAAACTTGTCTAGCCCAACCTCTCTTCTCTACATACAAAAGCTGCCTGTCCCCCGCACACCCTGCACCGGTATCCTAGGGCATGGTTACTAAAGATGCTCATACAGGGTACTGAATGAGGGATCCCACAGTCTTGTGGTGGGGCAATTATCAGCTTAATGCAAGTTTAGGAAGGAGTATGTCCCTCCCCAAATCTGTGAGAAGAAACAACGGTAGACCCCGGGACACTGGTGATGGGCATGTGACTATTCAAGTGCAGGTGTATCCGATAGGGTGTAAGGGCTCAGCTCTCTCCTGGGCATAGAAATCTCCTAGTTCTGGACTCCCTTCACGGACAACTCCAGTGATCAGCTTTTAGGTTTCTGAAGGCCCCTGGAAATCCTCTTCATTGTTTCCTTCCCCCCGAGTCCGTTACCCCAACATTGTCCCAACATTGTCTTTATACCTCCCCCCTCAAATATTCTTGCCCCCCAAACCAAACCAAAACAAAACCTGCTTTTTTCTTCTTTCCCCTTGGTTGGATTGTGAAATCAAACCTAGAACCCAAGTAATTAGTAATTGAAAACTGGTTCCTCTTTCTAAGATATTCCGATTGATCCCGAAAGTGCCTTCCATTCTTCTATTGCAGTAAACAACAGAAAAAAAAAATAAGATTTTATATTAAGAAAAACTGAAGATTCATATCATACTAGAGCAACTCATAAAACTCAGGAAAAACTATATATATGCATAAGATCATATGCTATATATAGTTTTATATCCTGCTTTATTTAATATTGTAGTCTGAGACATTTTTCATATTATCAAAATATTTCCTAATCATCTTTTGTAGCTGCATAATTAACTCTTTCATGTTACAATTTTTTTAATCATTCCTACCTCCATCCAATCCAATAGTCCTTAGTGCACATGAAACTGACAAAATACAAAAGCTGAATTCTAAGTATTTGTTGAAAAGCACAATCTCAATCTCATGCCCCACAACATGTATCAAAGGGAGGATTATCTAAAGGATATCAGCTCACTCACTCACAGGTACTCTATAATCTCTAGACCAGTACAGAATGACATGCCTGGCCCTCATCCTCCTTGCCCACTACCATGTTTTGATGCTGGGTCATGAGGCCCTACGGGAAAAGTTGGAATACTCAACCCAGCAGAAGTGGTCATCTTGTCTACACAAGGATGCTGTTGAGGTCATTAGCCATGACCTCACCTAATATCTTTTTATGAGAACCTTCTGTATTCTGTGGAATAAATCTGTGTCTGATCTTACTACCAAGGATGGTTGGCCTTCTCCAGAGTAATTGGTCTGCTTTAATAACATAAGTACTGTGAATTGTATAACTGATCAGATTTCCCTTTATCCACAGGCCGCTAGGAAGCTTCTAGGCAAATTTGTGATCTTTTATCAAGGAAATAGGTTGAATAATATGTATTTTTAGCCTAATTCCTGTTTTATGTCCCCATCATTGTTTTTTCCTTCTAATACAGAATTCTTGAAATTATCTTGTGTTTCATAGAGCCTTGCCTGCTGCCTTTGCCTTTTCTAGAACTAGGCAATAGAGCATAGTGGTTCAAGGCCAGGCTCTGGGGTGGGAGCCACTTCTCTGCATGTCCTTGGGCAAGTAAGTTACTTACTTCCTCTGTACCTTGGTTTCTTCCTTTGTATAAAAGGGAATAATGGCATCTGCCTCATAGAGTTTTGATGAGGATTAACTAACAAAATACATGTGAAGGCCTCCGAATTGTGCTTAGCTAACAGTTAAGTGCTTTTAAAAGAAGTTTTAAAATAATTAAAAAGAAATCATTGTAATGTTTCTATGGTTAGAGTTTTACCTTGTGTAGGATTTACCCCAGTTGGAATGACTGAGCAAAGACCATGCATGATTTGAAGGCTGTGTACTAATTTTCCCATCAACTGGCATGGAAGAAGCTCTTGTTTTATCATGCCTTTATCTGTGCTGAGTTCTTTAAAAATCCTTGCTGACTTGACAGGCAAAAGAGGAGTATTATCTTGTCATTTCAACCTACGTTTTGTTGATAACCAATGAGATTGAACCTTCTGACCAAAACAACTGCTTTTATTCTATTAATCATTTACATTTCTTCCCTCTTTCCATCTTTTGCAATTTTTCTATTAAGACTTTGTGTTTTTCCTTTTATCTATTTGAATAAGATAAGGGACCCTATTTTCTCTGTCTCCCATCATCTGCTGAGAGAAGGGAGAAAGTGTCACAGAGAGGCTTGAGGAACAGTCACAGGGAACAGACAAGGGGTGACCAGGAACACATAAAGGATGCTCAGGTCAGCATGCTGGTCCTGCAGAGTGAACTGAGGTTGGACACATAGTTTTAAAAACAAAACACTCAAAACACAGTTAATAGATCATTTCCATAATCTAACTCTCGCCTCTTGTTCTTTTAAAACATGCCCAAATCCAGAAAAATAAGTTTTTAAAACATTAAGGTTTGGGGGCACCTGGGTGGCTCAGTCATTGAGCATCTGCCTTCGGCTCAGGTCGTGATCCCAGGGTCCTGGGATTGAGCTCCACGACTGGCTCCCTGCTCGGTGGGAAGCCTGCTTCTTCCTCTCCTACTCCCCCTGCTTGCGTTGTCTCTCTCTCTGTCAAAAAATAAATAAAAATCTTTAAAAAACAAAAACAAAAAAACAAAAAATATTAAGGTTTTGTTCTTTCAGTTGAACAAAAAAAATCCTTGAATTCCAAAGTAATTTTAAGATCTTAATCAAACACTTGTCTGTTGCAAAGACTATTTGTAGAAGAGCGATTATTTTTGTAACCATGGAAACCCAGTTGATGCCATGACTACGTACCTAGCTTGCACAAATAATTTTTAGTGAACCAAGTCAAACAAATCTTATATCTACCAAAATCATTTCTTTTTAGAAATGCTTCCTCTCATTGCTAGTAGAGGGAAGTTCGATGGCTTGGCATTGTGTTACACGAGCAGCTCAACTTCTTAGCGTCTATTTTTTGACAATTTTAGCTTTTTCTGTTCTTTTAAAAACATTTTAACAAGTACAAAGCACATGCCATAATAATTCTCTCATCTCTTTTCTGATTTCTCTTAATAAGTTTCCTGGATATACCAACCTCTTTTCATGATACTAAGAGATTCAAAGATGCTATGTATCCAGCCCATGGCCCCATTCTAGGCAGAGCTATACAAACCTCAACACCCATTTATCTCATGTGCAACTGCATTCTCGGGGTGATTAAGGAAAACCCAGCTGCAAGTTCAATTTGGTAAACAGACGTGAAGGTTTATTTCATTCTAATCCATTGTCCTGTTCTCTAAAGTCTTTCTTTTTAAAGATAACATGTTCTGAATGCTACTCTATGCCAGGCCCTGTTCTAAGCATTTTACAACGAATTGACCTCTCATAACAACTCCAGGAGATTATACTCTTATTTGACAGATAAGGAAACCAAGGCACAGAAAGATTATATACCTTGTCCAAGGTCTCACAACTGGCAAATGATGTTCATCAACTGTAAATACAAGATTTTCTCCTAAGTCAGTTTCTCCTCTCCTTGGACTAGAAACTGGGATTGTCCAAAAAACGTAAAACTTTATTTCAAGCCTTAAGCAATGCAGAATGAGTCAAGTGAAACATTGTAAACAGAAAGGGTTAGGGGTTCCCAGAAAAGAAGGACCAGACATAACTCCTGTGACAAAAGAGAAGTTATTGTAGGCCCCCAGCTATTTTCCATGATCTGTTCCCTGCTTGCCCGAGCACACTTCTTGCAGAACTTCCTAAGAGGTGTCGGAATTACAAAGAAATGCAAAAACCTCAGTAGCTAAGAATTTTCAGGGAACAAAGGGAATGCAAACACTAACAGTCTCGACCAGGCCAGGAAATAGCCTAACAGGATCAGAGACAATAAATAAATATTAAAACTCCCAGTGCAGTTTCAAAAGTAAGCAAGGACCTGTACTCCTTCCCTGAGATAGTGCACCCAAGACCCCCATGTAGCTTATACCAGCTCCAGGAGCATGCCCATAGCCCCTTCCCCAGCTCTGACAGTTACTTCTGCTTCATTAGGAGTAGGAGGAGCTTAATGAACATGACATAGGATGCACACAGGCATGTTTTCCAAGTGCCTGCATAACCTTATGCCCGCCTTTACATGTGATGTAAAGAAAGTTCCCCTTTCTGAACATTCATCCTAACTCTAAATAAAAAGAACCTAATCACCACTGCTCAGGGAGTCACAGCTTTTGAAGTTATTCCCCGTGATCTCCGTATTTCCTGCAAATAAAGTTTCCCTTGTGTGACGAGTCCACCTGGTATAGTCTTTAGCTGTGACTCATCAAGGAGTGAACTCCCATTAGTTTGGTTACATCATTGATGATTTTTGCTCATGTTTCCAGACATCACTCCTGAAGCAATTAGTACAACTGGAAATTGGGAAGGATCAGTGAGGCAGCTGCTACACAACACAGATCTCCGGAGCAGGAGGGGCAGGCTTTGCAGACTGTGACGGCATATATCGAAGCTCACGTGCAGAACCAGCATGGAGGACATGTTGAGGGATGTGGACAGGAACAGGGGTGGGGATGGAGGACATGATTCATATCACAACACATCCAACTAATTTTTAAAAACCATTTTTTTATTTCAGGACCAGAAATTCTATTACTCATCCTCAAGATAAAAAGAAAGAAACCCTAAGTACTTTTGATTTTTTTTTACCTGAATGTAACAGATTGAATCCTGATGAGATAAACATGTAAGGTTGGCTCCATCACATATGTGGCTAAGGCAAGCAGGTCTGAGGCTTTCAGGATCCAGCTTACTCCATGGAAAGCATTGTCCATTGTAATATCCTTCTTGCACCCTTCAAATGTGGCTGGGAACAGATGGAGGTAGGGGAGTACTCTAAGCCATGTTCTTCTATAAGACCAAGGGTATGGGCTAAGAAGTAGTCCTAATGGAGGAAGTAGGCAGCAGAAATTCAAGTCATCAGGAGGATCAGGCCACACTATGTCTTTTTACCCTAAAGAGAATGCTCCCTGAGCAATCTTTCCGAATATACCCACAGCCTATAACAAAGGCTGTTGAGTGAGGGCTACATTATTAATCCACCAAACCATGTCTATAGCTGTTTACTTCATAAGTAAGGCTATACCATACGTGGCTCTTCAGGATGGATACTGAAAAATAAGCACTATAAACACAACCAATCCTTAATGGAACACTTTTGAGAACACTTTTGAGATCCCATTATATCTTCATTGAGCTCACCAGTTCATGACTTGGCCTCCTATAGATTACTCATTTGGGGGGACACAAGTTACCACCTTCCAAACCTGTTCAGAACCTTAGAAAGACATGGGACACAGAGTAATTTGGGTTAGGGGAAACTTTGGGATTATAGTTATGATAATAATGATATCCCAAGCTTCCAGTAGGAAATTGACCACCATTTGGCCTGAGGAAAAATTACAAAATTACAGAAGGGGGGGGCACAGAGGGAGGAATTAAGTAAATCCTAAATTATTCAATTTACAGCATATAATAGGGAACATGTTCAGACATAGAAAGAGAAGGCAAAAGAATAATATAATTGATCGAATAATAAGTGGAAAAACTTGTTTACAAATTTCATACTTTCTCCTCATTAGAGAGTTCAAATATTTATGGAAATAGGAAACTTACTATTGTGTTTCTCCTCTATATATGGGCATAGAAAAGGCTATAAGCCTTCCCAGGGGGAGAAGGACTTTCCCCCTACCCTTCTAGGTACGATATATGGGTCTAGATTAACAGGCGAAAAGGTATACAAATTTTTTAATTTTTAATATTATGTACCTGGGGCGAAAAGTGAATACCCAAAAAAGCTGTGAAATCTGAGAGCTTTACAGTCTCAATAGTGCAAGGGAAGAGAGAATGTAGGCCACTTAGGAGAGACTCCGTGATTTTTTTTTAAAAATGAATGGGTCTTAGGAGAACAGATGGGAGATAATGAGTTTGTGACAAAGTTCGTCTGGATGTGGTGTTGACCTCTAGTCTCCTTCCTGTGATAAGACTCAATCTTCCCTGGTTGATGAAACTCCAGGAGGGGGCATTTCTAACAACTGCATTCCTATTCCTTGGGAAAGGTCTGTCTTTAGGCAGATAAGAGGAGTTTAAGAAAAGCTTCTTCCAGCATTTGCTGATTTTCAAGTGTCTTCTGCTCAAAATAATCAATATACCAAAAGGGCACATTTTGGGGTGGCATGTCCTGAACTCTTTCACCTCTTTAAATGGGACTACAAATATACTGAAGAAGACCTTTGCAGAGGCTGTATGCTCTGTAGTACCTGTGAGGTAGGCAGGTCAGATGCTCTTCTTGGGAACTCCCCCATCCCCTCGGGGGCTGGCCAACATGCTAATCAGCATGCCTCAGGGCACCTGGGTGGCTCAGTTGGTTAAGCAGCTGACTCTTGGTTTCAGCTCAGGTTATGAACTCAGGGTCCTGGGATCCAGGCCGGCGTCAGGCTCTGTACTCAGCAGGGAGTCCACCTGAGGATTCCCTCTCTCCCTCTCTCTCTGCCCCTCCCCCATTCATGTGCACACTCTTTCTCAAATTAATAAATAAATCTTAAAAGAAAGGAAGAAAGAAAGAAAGAAAGAAAGAAAGAAAGAAAGAAAGAAAGAAAGAAAGAAAGAAAGAAAGAAAGCCCACCCTATAAGTGCTTATCTTGAATAAGTATGGAGACTTTGTTAATTAGCATCATTATGTTAGAAAAGAGTTTTCGTTGGTAAAACTGGTGGTGATGAAGATATGTGGATTAGCTAAAGTGTTTTAGCCACTCTTGACAGGAACAGAGTATAAGAATCTGGGATGTTCTGGAGCCTGCTCCCTAAGGGTTGGCACCAAGATCCTGACCTCTAAACCTCCTATGTCCAGCCACTGATTCATAGGATTTAGTGATGAAATTAACCACATCCTGCCTCCAGCACACTGATAACCTGTGTCTCAGAATGAACCTTTTACACGAGATGTGCTCCAGCACCTAAGGAAACACACTGGGCCTTCATCTAACCATCCAGAACAGATTATGTGAACTGCTGGGTGACTGCTTGCTGCTCAGTGCATGCTCGATAAATATCTGTGTGGGTGGCCTGATTTTGCCTGAAGTTTGCTTTCATTATAACCTGGTAGTGAGGGATGGGGATTAGCTATCCCTGATCCACCCCAAGGGCAGTTACAATATCTATCAAAAAATAACTTAAGGGGTGCCTGGGTGGTTCATTCGGTTAAGCATCTGCCTTCAGCTCAGGTCATGATCCCAGGGTCCTGGGATCGAGGCCTACACTTGGCTCCCTGCTCAGTGGGGACCCTGCTTCTCCCTCTGCCTGCCCCCCAGCCCCCCTCCTGGAGCTTGCTCCTGTACACACACTCTCTCTCAAATAAATAAAAATCTTAAAAAAAAAAAACTTAAAAATCACGTAAGTCCAAATTGTTTTATGTCATTTAACAACTATGACCAATACTCCTTTCACTCCCCCTCCTTTGTGCAACGGTCATGGTATTTTGGTGAGATTGACTATCCTGGGGGGTCATTCTTGATCCAGTCTTTGAGAGCAACCCATAAATACTACCTCTCTTCCTACCTGGCTTCTGAACCAATTGAGAATACTACATAGGAATAAGGTAGATGGAAACTCAATTACTACATTTGGTACTGATCAAGTATAGTTTAGAAGATGAAGCTTTGTGTGGAAAATAAAACAATCGTGTTAACTCCCCATTCTCCTGTCTAACCCTTAGAATAGCCCACCTAACGGCAAGTTTGGGACAGCGGAGCAGATACATACAGCTAGTGGCTGCCTTCATTGGGCTAGAAAAGGAGAGAGGGAGAGAGAGAGAGACCAACATCTCCACACTTGAGACCTTTGATAATTCAGCTTCACCCAATTAAGAAACAAGGCCCAGTGGCTGTCACTCATGGGTCAGGCAACATACCCAATCCATATAGATATCAGTAAGGAATGAAGCAAGTGGCTTTATCTTGACGCCACTAGTGTTAAGGAAAAAATCCACCAGCTTACATAGAGTTCTATATAAGATCATCATCCTTTTGTGTCCTCGGCCTAGTCAGACAAAAGGCAAGAATCAGCAGCTCTCCCTGGCTCAGCTCAGTCTGTCCCCACCCATCACACCTGTGGAACAGAGGATAACAGATGTCTAGGATGGACCTATAAGTCCGGGGCCTGCCCATGGTCCCACCCCATGGCACTCAAGCCACAGTAGCCAGCTACTGCTGACCAGCCTCATCAACACCCCTCCCACTCGAGGGTATTGTCGGGGAGCAGATCTATTTTCTGTGGCTTGCGAGGGAACAAGCTCCTTCCAAACTTGAAGAGTTCCTTCTTTTCAGCAATTAGCTCCTCTTTTATGCAAATATAAACCCAGGATTAAGAATGTGACATTAGGGTGCCTGGGTGGCTCAGTCGTTGGGCGTCTGCCTTCGGCTCAGGTCATGATCCCAGGGTCCTGGGATCAAGTCCCACATCGGGCTCCCTGCTCAGCGGGAAGCCTGCTTCTCCCTCTCCCACTCCCCCTGCTTGTGTTCCTGCTCTGGCTGTCTCTCTCTGTCAAATAAATAAATAAAATCTTAAAAAAAAAAAAGGAATGTGACATTAAAGTTATCCCCACTTTACAATGATGAAAAAACAAGGCTTGTCTTGTCAAAGTCTAGATTTGAAAACAGGACTGAATCTATTTAGCAAAAACTCTAGACTTTTCCAAAACTTAATATGTACCTGTAGAGATCAAGTAGAAAAATACACACACACACACACACAAACACACACACACATATAAAAATCCTATGGTGCCTATTTTAGATAAATAAAAAAGGAAATTTTATTTTAAGTGAATTTCCTTCTCAAAAAAGGAAAGATTTACAATGTTACTATATACACTGTTGGTTCATTAGATTATGACATAAATATGGCTCAGTTGTTGTCTCTTTTAGCAAAATAGACTGAAGGTTCATGGAATGAACTGAGTCATCACTGTGGCTTCTATCGAGACCGAAAACAAAGTTGAGATACAACAATAATCATGGAAGCATTTTAAGAGTGAGAAAAATGAGTACTTACATTTCGTAGAGGAAAAAAAGTGACATTTAAAAACACTGGTGTCTGCAGTATATCTTTAAGAGCATCTGATCAAAATATTTAAGAGCATTTTGGTAAAAAAAATGTAGAGATTGGTCAGGATCATAAAGCTTTAGGGCTCATCACAAGAAAAGAAATAGTATGGGATAATGTGATTCATTCTAAGTGTAAATCCAGACATACATTGTTTAGAGGAAAAGAGAGCTAAGTGGAAATGAAAATAAAGTTGATAAACATCAATAAAACAATAAAAAGTCACACATAAGCTCAGATTCTTCACATCAGCCACAGTATTACTTGTGCAAGGCAGGCCTCCTCCAACCTCAGGGGAAAGGGGCTCTAATGCAGTCTCAAGAGAAAGCCCACTTAAGCCAGGGGAAGTTGCTTTAAATCATGCCAACAGAAGAGGACCCCAGAGGAAGAAACTACTCTACACAAGGAGTTCCTTCTCCCCAAACCATCTCTGAATTTAAGCAACAACCTCAAGCATAGAGCATTGTTCCTTAGGAAATTGGAAAGGAAAGTATGGATCAGGCACTCTGCATATTCAATTTTTTTTAACTACACCCTACACATGTCTGAATTATCCCTATTGTACAGATGACAAGACTGCTGCTCCATCAAGAGAACATATACAACTCGTAGAGCCAGAATCCAAACCCAGGTTTGTCTTCTGTTAAGTTCTCTGCTCTTTCTGGGCCTCTTCTACTTCAGACTTAGGTATAGACCAAGACCCTCACTTTAACCCAATGCTACCTCTGAGCTCAGATTGAAGCTCCCCAAAATATGCATAAAAAAGGAGGGGTGTCGGATAGAGGTGAGGAAGAGCGAAGTATCAAATATTAAACTTAGAAATTGGGGCGCCTGGGTGGCTCAGTTGGTTAAGCGTCTGCCTTCAGCTCAGGTCATGATCTCAGGGTCCTGGGATCAAGCCCCACATCGGGCTCCTTGCTCAGCGGGGAGTCTGCTTCTTCCTCTCCCTCTGTGCTCTCTCTCTCTCTCTCAAAATGAAATTTAAAAAATCTTTAAAAAAATTAAACTTAGGGGGCGCCTGAGTGGCTCAGTGGTTAAGTGTCTGCCTTCGGGCTCAGGTCATGATCCCAGGGTCCTGGGATCAAGGCCCGCATCAGGCTCCCTGCTCAGTGGGAAAACTGCTTCTCCCTCTCCCACTCCCCCTGCTTGCATTCCCTCTCTCGCTGTGTCTCTCTCTGTGAAATAAATAAATAAAATCTTTTTTTTTTTTAAAGTTAAACTTAGAAATCTAGTCCAGGGGTGAACAACATTTTGCTGTAAAAGGCCAGATATTAAATATTTTGCAGACTACATGATCTCTGTCGTAATTACTCAACTTGGCCATTATAGTGGGACAGTAGCCACAAACAATACTTAAAGAGAGCAGCTGTGTCCCAGTAAAACTTTATTCGTGGACACTGAAATTGGAATTTCTTATAATTTTCATGTTATAAAATGGACTTCTTTTATTTTTTTTTCCATTACAATATAATAAAAACCACTCTTGATTCATGAGCTGTATAGAAACAGGCAGTGGGTCAGATTTGGCCAACAATCCAGTTTGCTAACCCCTGCTCCAAGCTAAACCAGTCCTCAACTAGTAACTGTTTAATCAAACATTCTTGTGATTCAAACTTCTTTGCATTTCTTCTTAATGATCTGTTTTCTTCTTTTTCCTTATTTTCACCTCATTTCTTACTGTTAATTACTACATATTATTTCATTTACTTAAAACCTATGCCGACAAACTTACAGAAATTTATTTTTTTTAAACTTATAGAAATTAAAAAAAATTAGGGCAGTGATTATTTTCACCTCATGTGGGCATAAGGTTAATTCATTCAGGTACTGACAATACATTATGGCTCAGGCAGCAGGCCTGGTTCTGGAGCTAAAGATTCAGTCCTGGGCTCATGAACAATAGGATAAAACTCAAACATCAGTTGAGCCTCTTGTCTATTAGATATGCTGAACGAAGTGAGACCTACTGTCAAACAGAAGTCTTTAGGAAAATAAACTAAATTGATGAGCAAACAGCAAAACACTTTTGCAACAAATGGCTAAAAGCCATAGACTTGACATTTAAAAGGGTGTACTGTTTACTAGGTTTACCTATTTAGTAGGCCTAATAACCCAGGAGGACTAATGTTCAAATAATATGATTTTTTTGTCCAACAAACACTGAATCTGATATCTCTGCTAAAATTATTGATGTTCCTTTTTCCTTTAAGTTTTTCTTTTTCTTAATTTGCTACATTCTGTCCAGTGTCTTTACTTACATATTGAGACTGTTTTTTTTTTTAATAAGCATGAAATTCCTCATTTGTGAGATGTTAATGACAAAAGCATGATTCATTTTAAAGTAACTTCATAGTAAACTTATGAAAGCTATGCAATCCTGCAGAGAGACACACTTTATCTCTTGAGATATTCACTAACGAAAATTTTATTTGATAACCCCCAGTACAGCTACCAGAATGAATACATCAAGAAAATGAACTAGAGTGCCTGGGTGGCTCAGTCGTTAGGCGTCTGCCTTTGGCTCAGGTCATTGGGATCGAGCCCCGCATCAGGCTCCCTGCTCCGCGGGAAGCCTGCTTCTCCCTCTCCCGCTCCCACTGCTTGTGTTCCCGCTCTCACTATCTCTGTCTCTGTCAAATAAATAAATAAAACCTTTAAAAAAAAAAAGAAAAGAAAGAAAATGAACTAGAAGCTGCTGTGTTTGAGGATTTAAGACAGTAGACATGTTGCTATACAGCAGAGTAGGAATAGACAGTTCATTTGTACACTTGTCACAGTTCTGAGAGGTGCTGTCAAGGGAAAAACAGGCTCTGAAAATGGGGGTGGGTGCTGAAAGCAAAGAAGAGCTTCACTCTATGGTATTGGGTTTCTGGCAGCAGCAGGAAATGTTCTATCTGACACTTGGAGACTCCTGGCCAGTGGACTGACATTCTCTGCTGTCAGTACCCTGTGAGTGGGGGTGAAAAGCCCCCTGGAATCCTTCAGGAAAGGCAATATCCTTGTCACTTGTCAATGCCCTTGACAGCCTGTAGGACAACCTGTCAGCTAGCTGGTGGTACTAAATTAATGAACGTGGCCCTCGAAAGGAAAAAAACCCTAACAGTTTAGCACCAAATAATCAATGAAGAAACTTTCTCTCTCTCTTTTTTTTTAAGATTTTATTTATTTAACAGAGAGAGACACAGTGAGAGAGGGAACACAAGCAGGAGGAGTGGGAGAGGGAGAAGCAGGCTTCCCGCAGAGCACAGAGCCCGATGTGGGGCTCGATCCCAGAACCCTGGGATCACAACCTGAGCCGAAGGCAGACGCTTAACGACTGAGCCACCCAGACGCCCCAATGAAGAAACTTTCTTGTTTTTAAGATGTTAAAATGCGTCCATTACTAAGGTGAGCAGTATAGGAGCAGTTAGAAAGCAGTCCTCCACCCTTTCAGTACATTAAGACTTTCCATAACCAGCCAGAAGGACTTTTATTCAACATTTCATATACGATCACAGCAACAGAGAAGGGACGTCCCACAGGTTGGCTTTCCCGTACACTCACATAGGAGCAGAGGGAAGGTTTTATCTGGCCACTTACCTCCAGAAGTAAATTTAAAATAGGTTAAAACAAAAAATCTTAAGGATTTAATTTATTTAAAGCAGTCATCGTCTTATTTAAAGAAGTATGTGAATATTTTAATGTTTCTCTATCGAGCTACCTAAAAGAAATTTCAGGAATAACTCCGTAACCAATGGCAAGAAGCTGTATTTCCTCCTCAGCCCGCAGAGGCGTCCTTCATTTCGCCATGGCCCTCATTCCTGAAATTCCACCTCAATCATTCCAACACTACTCCCCTTCCAGAGATGCCACTGAATTGCAATGCATCTGTTCGCTCTGCCTTGTGGCAATTAACCAGTTAAATAGCTCCCCTGTAAAGAAAGATCTTTCTTTCAGTAAGCCAGTGTCAGATCCTCCTAGTGGCTCATTTAGTGCCAGTTGCAACCTCTTCTAGCTTGCCATCCCGCACTCGAGATGCTGGAAAACTAAGAACTCAGTTTGTTAGACTCCCTTGTAGCCACAGTTACATATATGGCCAGCTTTGGCCAAGCAAGCTTGGGAGACTTGGGAGACTTGGGAGGTGAAAAAAGTCCCCTGAGGAGGCAGCTGCCCTGCGACCCATGGCTGCTGGTGGGGCCAGCATATGATTCCTCCAGGGTTGCTGTGTGATAAGTTCCACTGACCACACTCTGGTGTCCCGGGCATCCAGGCTCTCACGTGCAAGCAGCAGTGGGGGGTGGGGGGGGTGTGCTGACAATCCATAGTGTGGTTGAGTGTTTCTTTAAATAAGCTGTGCCACACTTAAGCCTAGTCCCTGGCACTCTTGGAAATTCTGTAAGCTATCCTGTACTGGGAAACCAAACCCTTTCTGCTTGAAGAGCTAGAGTGCTTTACTCTGTTTGCAACCATCGCTTTGGTTTGCAGCTCTCGGAAGAGTCAGTGAGGGACCTGCTAAGCCTAACATACCTGGTATGCTGCCTGACACATAGTAAGTCCTCCATACATCATTGTTCACTACATTTAAAAAATAGAATATTTATGTGGGAATAGTCTTTTTTTTTAAGATTTTATTTGACACAGAGAGAGAGAGAGAGAGAGAAAGCGTGCGCGCACAAGCAGGGGGAGGGGCAGGCAGAGGGAGAAGTAGGCTCTCTGCTCAGCAGGGAGCCTAACGCAGGACTCGATCCCAGGATGCTAGGATTATGACCTGTGTCACAGGCAAGACGCTTAACTGACTGAGCCACCCAGGCACCCCTGAAGTAGAATAGTCTTATTTAGCCTTTAGAGAAAAGTGTAGGGGGACATCCAGTGGTGGACAGGGAAAGTATACAATTGGGACACAAAGAAAAATAAAATTCCAAGAGAGGGATGGGCCAGGAATGTGCAAATGTGAGGTCCTAGTAAGTGTCAGATGAGATAATACCTAGAAATAAGGCCAGTCTGATGTTCTAAAAAGAGAAAACTAACTCCAAGTTAGAATTCATGCTTTTGCAAGTAGAAGAAAACCCAACTTCAGGCTTAAACAAATAATAGATCAATTTTCCCACACAACAAACCCAGAGGTAGATTGTTGCTGGCATCCGTTTGGCTGCAAAATGATGCAAAAGGGACTCAGCTCTCCTATTGCTCTGCTGAGCTTAGTGTGTCGGCTCTTGTCCTCGCACTGGTCATCTCAAGCTTGCAGGAGGGCTGCTTCCGCTGCTCCGGAAATTCCCCCAGTTCAAGCCAATAAAAAGGGGTAGGGGACACGAGCTTTTTCCTTTGGTGCCTTTGTCTTGTTTTTCAGGAAAGAAACCCCTCACAGGTCAGTTCCACTGCCATCTCATTTGCCAGAATTGGCTCATGGATCCCCTTTAAATAAATTACTAGCCAATGGAATGAAATCATAGGAACACTTTCATTTTAATAATACATAAGTTGTGGGGCTTAGAAAGGGAAAGCAAGACACTCCTGTTTCAAAAAAGTAGACAGATAAAGGTGAACTGAAGCAATAAAGTAAGGCTATCTTTTTTCTACTTATCCACCTTGTGCACTGCCAAAGAAAGGAGCTTTTCTTATAACCTTATATAGCCTTGGCCGTCAGATCTGCTGGGAATCCAACAGTGAACTGGCAGAGAGATGAATGTAAGCCCCAGGAATGAATGAGCTGTGACTAAGATAGCATATTTGTAATAGAACCAATCCCCAAAGTGGAGACAGTATTTTAGAATGAAAGTCTAAAAGTGTGTGCATATGTGTGTGTGTTGGTTGGGAGAGCATTGATTCGTGTCTGATCCAGGATGGAATCGGTATTAGGGAATCCATTCTGATAGACAGGGACCTCAGTATAAGAGTCAATGGGTACTGGATTTTAACTTGCTTTTAAAATCATAGCGCCATTGTGGGTTCAGAGATGGCCAGGACACAGGACAAAGCTAGGGCTCCTGGGCACTGAAGTCAACTCCCTAGGAAGAAAAGAGAAAGCAAGCTAGAGCTTTGCAGGGGATCTGGTCCATCGCCAAATGGACTGGTTAATGGTAGGACTCAAATCCAGTACGCATTTAAGAAGCATCCCACTCAGTCAAATCAGACACATAAAATGTATAGTGACAGAGGGAGAAGAGGGAAAGCCCTACCTCTGAACTTTACTCCGGGCTCAGTTAAGCAGATCAACTCCAGATCCTACCCATGAGAGATGTTGGGGATCCTGAACGAGTCAGATTGACTTTTCATTGACTTGGAGACTGCAAACCTACAGCAAGGCTGTGACACTCAGCTGTTGAAGGAAGGAAAGAGTTCCTTCAACAAATTGAGCATCCGTTATGTGCAAACCACTGTTGTTCTAAGTACTGGAGATACAATAATAGGCAAAAACAGATGTAATTCCTGCCCACATGGAACACACTGGTTCTCCCCAAACAATTGTGGGGCGGGGAGAAATAACTACTGGTCAAGGGTACAGAAATTCCAAGGCTTCAGCATCCCTTGATCTGGGAAGAAATATGAGTCCCATGAAGAAGTTAAAGGTATGCAAGATACGATCTCTGTCTTCAAGCCCTGACAGTCTAAAGGAAAAGTTTTCAACGAGGAGACTCTTCCAGGAGACTTCTAAAGAGATATAACAGCTAACACTCAGACCATGACAGCTTCAGGAAACCGGTGCCCCTGCCTCTCAGCCAGTGCTCTTACCATTTCACAAAAGCAAGGGCTGCAACTAGAGCTACCCTTACTCTAGCATAGGGAAAGCCAGTGGGAGCACCCTACACATACCACCTGTCCCCAACCTTTGCATTTTACCAGGTAGGCTTTCAGAGTCTGATATTCCTCTGGCAAACAGTGGGGATTCTCTGGTCAATGGATCATTAATGTACATCAGAAACAAGAGAGCTGGTGATAAATGTCATTAATGAGAAAACGGTCATGCAGATGTCAACATTTCCAACAGTTGTGATCGGGGCTTTGCTCTTTGTCCAAGTTACCTACCATGTGCCTGAAAATGCTTTCCTAACAGTAATTGTTTGCCTTACTAACCTGATAATTTCAATTACAAGTATGAACAGACGCATGAAAAACAGTTGAGAAATGCAAACTCACTTACACAAAACACCACTTTCTCATTCCACTTACCAGGTATCTGTTAAAGCATATGTTCCCAGCACACATGTGACTTTCAGACAACGCTCAGTTTTCCAAGGTGGTAGAGATTTAACATGGGTTTTTAAAATCAACAATCCAGGGAGAAATGTACTATGTAACTGATTGTAATGCTGAATGACCAGCAAGTAGTGACACTGACTGATTTAGTTAAGTTTCCATTATGTTTTTACTGACTGCCTAGTCAGCTAACGAGGAAAGCGTTAATTATTGGCCAAATAGTCATAGATCATATGGCAAAAAAAGGAGGAAAGGAAATAAGGGTTTAGTTAATACATGACATAGACAGCCTGTCTCTGAATTAAACATAAATTAATATGTAATTCAGATGTCATTGATTATTGATCAAGAATTCAACAGAGAAGATAACCAATGTCAAATTCATATAATAAAATCATTTCCATTTCCAAGGATCAGCAGTATCTGTTAAAAGGCAAAATCTGTAGCATTAGCAATATTCCAGAAAAAAATAATCACTAAAAATGTTATAAAATATAAATTAAAATCCTTATTGAAATAACTTTTCTCACCTACTGACAAAACTTCAAAATTTGACAATATACTCAGTGAGATTTTGGGAAAACTAGGCTCTCGCACATTTCTGATGGGAATGCAAAATAGTTCAGTCTTCATAAGGGCAAATTTATCAATAGTTAACAAAGTTATAAATGTATATTCCCATTTCTAGTAGTCTATCCCAAAGATACAAATGTAAATAAACAAAAAAATTTGCTATTTTTGCTTGTATTTGCAGGACGAACCGATGAAATTCTGCGGTAACTTACTACCCACGAAGGACTAGGATGGGTGGGGCAGTGATGGAAATGAGACCTGTCTGCATGCAGTTATTTAGTCTTAACCTTGAATAATAAAAATGTTTGTATAATAATAAATTAAATTAAAATCAACATCTAGAAATTTCAAATAAGTGAAAGCAAATTAATCTAATATGTTGTATAGGATCTTGACTGAATATCCTCAGTGGGATACTCTACGGATAAAAAGAACGGCGACAAAAAAAAATCCTGAACTTCATTCTATGTTCTTATTAGTAATGATAGTAAGATTGATATTTTGATACAAATATATTTATATTGTTGGCTAAAACAAGCAATTATGCTGATAATGTTAAGAACCAGGGTTCTCAACATGAGAAAAGACATTGAAGTAAATTGAACCAAAGGTTTGATGTAAAAATCCAGTAATCAGAGGCGCCTGGGTGGCTCAGTCGGTCAAGCAGCTGGCTTTGGCTCAGGTCATGATCCCCGGGTCCTGGAATGGAGCCGTTGGGTCCTCGTTGGACACCCTGCTCATCCGGGAGCCTGCTTCTGCCCCTCCCCCCTCACGCTCACACACGTGTGCACACGCGTGCACTCTCTCTTTCTCTTTCTCTCTCTCTCTCTCAAATAAATAAAATCTTAAAAATAATCTTCCTGGTGCTATCCAATGAAAAGCTCTAGAAACAATGACAACCAGCAGCAGTGAACACTACTAAAACCTAGATCGTGGTCTTCAAATATCATTCCTCATCTACAAGAAAGTAACTAAAGCTAATAAGTGAATTTGGCAGTCATAGGATATAAGGTTCAATTTAATTTCTACATATTACTAATAAACAACTGGAAACTGAAATTTAAAATACCATTTACAGTAATATCCAAAACTGAAATACTTATTTTAACAAAATATGTATGAGACCTGTACACTGAAACCACAAAACATTGTTGACAGAAATTAAAGAAGATCTAAATAAACGGAAAGGTACACCATGCTTATAGATGGAAACAATCAATATTGTTAAAATGTCAATGCTCCCCAAGTTGGTCTATAGATTCAATGCAATTCCAATAAGAATTTCAGGAGTCTCTTTTGTAGATATTGACAAGCTAAAACTAATATGGAAATTCAAAGAACCTAACAATCATGAAAAAGAAAAACAAAGATCAAAGACTTACACTACTTCCTTTCAAAATTTCCCATAAAGCGAGCATAACAGAGATCAATGCAACAGAATAGAGTCCACAGATAGACCCGTGCATATGTGGTCAACTGATTTTCAAAAATGATGCCAAGGTAATTCAATGAAGGAAAAAAACAGTCTTTCAAACAAATGGTGTGAAAATAGGAAAAAAATGAAACTCAATTCTTACCTCACACCATACACAAAAAATTAACTCAAAATGGATCATAGACCTAAAGATAATAGCTAAAACCATAAAATTTTTAGAAAACATAGGGGAAAAAATCTTTACAACTTTGGGATGGTGAAAGATACTTTCAGACATATAAAAGCAGAAGCCTTAAAAGAAATAATTGATAATCTAGACTTTCTGAAAACATAAAACTTCTGCTCTTTGAAAAACACAAGAGGGAAATTAAATTAAATGGCAAGCCACAAACTGGGAGAAATATTCACAACACATATACCTGTCAAAAGACTTGAATTCAGAATATATATAAAAAAGAAACCTTTACAACTTAGTAATAAAAACACAACCCAACTTTTTTTAATGGGTGAAAGATGTGAACAGATACTTTCACCAAAGATATATGGTCAATCAGCACACAAAAAGATGCTCACAGTCATTAGTTATCAGTGAAATGCAAGTTAAAACCAGAATGAAATACCACTACACACCCATTAGAATAGCTAAAATTAAATACCATTTATCATTCCAAGGCACCAAGCCTAATCCATGTGTGGGGTAGAAAATATACAAGATGAGCTTGGAACAGCTTGTTGTACCAGAAAGCAAAGATGTTATCAAAACCTAATAATGGGAACACATCAAAAAACAAAAAAACATGAGCCAGCTGGAAGGGGCTCCCATTGGTCAAGATGAGATGATTTGATCATCAAAAGAATTATGATTCCAAATGATTTTTTTTAAAAGACATCTTAAAAAAAAAAAAGAGTAAAGAAAATACAAGAATGTATGGATACAATGAAAGGTTGCTGGGCACTAACTAATAACTAAAAGGAAAGAAATGAGAATTTATTATTGCCTTTCTAGTATGAACAGAATTTCCTGGAAATTAAATAGCTCTAGTAGATAAGAGTTCTATATTTGAATTAGAAAATCAACATTTTGCAACTCCTGAGAAACTTTCCAATAAAGGGAGCAGGTTGGACTCACTGATCAGTCTTAGCATCCACTAAAGGTAAGGCAAGATATTACATGCTTTTGCATATGAGGCAATATGAAGTACACAGTGCCACCTATGAAAAAGTCTTTAAAAAACAAACTTAAAACCTCAGACCTGAATCTAATCAAGGCTGAAGTCTACAGGAAACATGGAGGACATAGGAAAAAGTTAAGTAACAGTAAGAGGAATATTCAGTCAAAACCAGAATTTGGGACTTTCTATGGGACAATTAACCTGCCTTTGTAATCAAGTCAATAGCATTTTTTTTGACAGTTGACATTCTTTTATTAACAATCAAAAAACTTCACACAATAGGAAAATAAATGTTTCTCTAATGAATAATTAAATGAAAACTATCCAGGACCTTATAGGATTGTTAATGCATCCCAGGTTTGATGTGTACCTTAGAAGACAGGACATCAGCTTGCCCAATCATTAGGTACGACTAAAAATGAGAAACAGTGATTTATAAAAGATTTACCTAACGGCTTTCCAAAACAGTAACTCCCCTGCTTAAATTAAAACAGGAAATAAAATTTTCATTAGACCTAGTTTTAGATGACTCACAATACACATCAATCTTAATTTTATCGTCTTAATGTTACTTTTTTAAAGGTAGTCACCAGAAAACTCAAATCTCATTTTAAGATCATGAATTTGAGGTGTGCAATAAAACTTATAATTTCTCAACATCAAAGTTTAATTATTACACAACAGTTCAAGCAGCAGATTCTACTTCAGACAGTATTTGTCTCATGCCCTGTTTTCTTGCAGCATTAATCACGTGATGGTGTTCGAAGCACATTTAAGACTAGAGCAGGCACTGCTGAGTAGTCACAAAAATCCCTCTTGGATGAACAATGAATGCTTGGTTCATTTCAGAAGAAATGGCTTTTACCTTTTCTATTATGAGAAACAGAGCTAAACAAAATCTTGAAGTCTCATTTCCTGCTGGATGATTAAAAGCTTTATCTGTAAATTGTCTTAGTCTCTTAAAATCTATCTGATGGGAGGAAAAAACAAAACCCTTAGGGAAGAACAGTGTGCTTTCCCTTGTTCTCGCAACATAAAATCAGAGCAAAAATAGAGTGCCATAGAAATTTCAACATTGAATTTTTTTGAAATCTTAAAGCTTAATAAAACTCAAAAAGTTTTATATTAATCAGTAATCTCTGCATACCTGCTAGTTCAATACAAACCAGGATCTGGCAGACTACTTGTATTCAAAATGCCATCTTTCAAAAAGGTTCTACTTTTCTAAATAGTCCATTTAAAGAGTTCACTGCCTTGCGTACACATATATGTGTGTGTGTGTGTATGTGCGTATACGTAAGCGGTAAGCACAGGACTCTCATTGCACTCCATGAAAGTCACTTCACTGTGCTAGATGAAGGATGGCAATCCTAGTCTCCACAAAGTGTCTTCAACCCACAGGCATACACACAGTTATCACTACTCTCATCAACACTGCTGACAATTCAGGAAGCCTAAATACTTTCTAATTGAATTCTAAAAGAAAAGTGCCTTAATTTTTTTAAACTTCAGTCTTCAATATTGAAACTGCTAAGTTACTCCATTTTTCCATGCAAAAAAAAAAAAAGAAAAGAAATAGAATCAACTTGGGGAAAAAATAATATACTAACTTGGGAAAACATCCACTTACTAAACAGGCTTAAGAAAAAAACCTATATAGAAAAAGTATTCCCAAAGAAGGTAAAATCTATGTGTGTTGCTCACCCCAGGATTATTTGAATAAATAACAATTAGTAACCGGGGCGCCTGGGTGGCTCAGTCGGTTAATCGTCTGCCTTCAGCTCAGGTCATGATCCCAGGGTCCTGGGATCGAGCCTCGCATCGGGCTCCCTGCTCAGCGGGAAGCCTGCTTCTCCCTCTCCTACTCCCCCTGCTTGTGTTCCCTCTCTCACTGTCTCTCTCTCTCTCTCTGTCAAATAAATAAATAAATAAATAAATAATCTTTAAAAAAAAAATAAATAACAATTAGTAACCAATGAAATATTCAGTACAGAACTGTAAAATAAATTAGGAAGTGTCCAATTGATAAATTATACAGCCACCAAAAATAAGGAAAATGACATGACAATGTCAAGCCAAATTACAAAAGGCTCCCTACTACATTTAAACAGTCCCACCTGCAAGCACGAAACAGGAACACAATTTGACAGGCTATGTCACTGGATTATGGGTATTGTTTTCCTTTATTTAAAGGACTATACAACATAAAGCTCTATAGTGACCGTGCATTTTTTTTAAAAGAAAAGAAGATCAAATATGATGGACTAACTCAAAACCAAGTCTTTGAAAAGCAATGTTCCTGGGTAGGGACACGCCGTTGCCCACATCCAGAAACCAACCACCTGCCGCTCTGGGAAGACAGCACCTGACCCAGGCTGCTGCTCTGCAGAGGGATGCTTGTGAACAGGGTGGAAACGTGGGGCAAGTGCCTGGCCAGAACAGTCTGTGGCCTCATTCCCAACATTCATTTTATCAACAAGGCCCAGATTTGTCCACTTTGAGCAGGTACCTAACACATACTTCTATGTTTGATGACAAACTTTCACATAAAAATCTTTTTATTTCTCCCAACAGAAAAATTCAAATGCACCACTATTTCCTTTTCATAATAGAGCAATTCTCAATTGGCAATCAAGTGATATTTTTTAAAAGACAAAATGGTGTTAACCCTGTGGAACATGTGACCAAAAATTATTAAAGGCCCATGGGTGATATCTACCACAAGTACTACGAGACAGAAGATTACTTAAAAAAAGAGCAATTTTCAATAGAAAAACTGAACACTTCCCTTGGGAAACAAATTTAATCTTTTATCATTAAACAACTGGGCAAAGGACCAGGTTTTCTACAAGTGCAATAAGGGGCAAAAGGCTTCCCCAGAGGCCCTAAGAGGACAGGGATGAGATCTTTTCGATGGTTTTATAATGGCAATTATAACCTGCTGGCTGTTTCAGCTCTCGGAAGATGATGTTCTATCAAAAGACTAAATCATACAAAGCACTTACTATTTTCAGTTGCCCAATAACAAAATTTGAAAATAAGAAATTCATAGCATTAAGTCATGTTCATCAAATGCTTGAACAAGCTAGCAATGCTACAATAGAGCAGCTTACTGGTAGACTACGGCACTCTGCACTACTACAAAAATAGTCGTGAAAAGCTAATTTTGCTCAATGTAATGATCATGTTTTACTTTTTGCAAGCCATGTATCTCTCCCTTACATTCTCCCAGTTGATAACATTCCAAATAGCTTTTAGGTAATCCAGTCTGACATTTATATATTGAAGGTAATAAGCATGCTCCCACACATTGATTCCCAGTTGTGGAATAAGACCTGTTGTTCCTTGCAGGGGATCCTGGTTAAAACAAGCAGCAATCTGCAAGCGTCCCTGTTCTTTATTGAAACCAAGACAACCCCAACCTGAGCCTGGGACGCCAACGGATACAGCAGTCAACTCTTCTCCTTAAATTTGTCGAAGGAACCAAAATCACGTTTGATGGCTTCCAGCAATTCCCCTTTGGGTTCTCCACCACCCTTAGGGCTCAGGTTTGTTCAGAAGATGGAATGATTTATATGGCCTCCGCCATTGAACTTGAGCCCAGGCTGAAGAGCTACCTGAGTTGTAATGTCACCCTTCTCCAGCGCCTCTAGATACTTCTCCTCGATGGCATTCAGGTTGTTCATGTAGGTCGCGTGGTGCTTGCTGTGGTGCAGCTGCATGATCTGGGCGTTGATGTGAGGCTCCAGGGCGCCATAATGGTACGGCAAGGCGGGGAGGCTGTGCTTCAGTCTGGAAGCCAGCGACCCCAGCGCCGGCACCAGCGTCCGGCTCATGCTGCGCGCTGCCCGGGACAACATGGTGAGCTACGCCAGCAGGCTATGCAGCAGAGTTGACTGGCCGCGCCGACTGCCCGGCGTACCAAGTCAGTAGCATTTTGAAGGGGGGTAGGGGTAGAGGGAGAGGGAGAAAGAGAATCTTAAGCAGGCCCCACCCTCAGCATGGAGTATAACTTAGGGCTAAGTCTCATGACCCTGAGAACATGACCTGAGCTGAAATCAAGAGTCGGACGCTTAGCCACCTGAGCCACCCAGGCACCCCTCAAAACATTCTTAAGAAACTAAAACTAAGGGTGCCTGGGTGGCTCAGATGGTTAAGCATCTGCCTTCAGCTCAGGTCATGATCCCAGTGTCCTGGGATCGGGTCCCACATCGGGCTCCCTGCTCCTTGGGAGGCTGCTTCTCCTTCTGCCTCTCTCTCTCTCTCTCTCTGTCTCTCATGAATAAATAAATAAAATCTTAAAAAAAAAAAACTAAAACTAAATGCAATAAATAAACATATTGGTCTACTTAAACAGGAAATTTTTACCATATTACTTCTTTGTCTAAAACTCTTTAGACAGTGGGCAAGGGCCCACTGTTTATTCATTAAAATTCATTCTCAGTTGGTCTGAAAAGTCTTCAAAGAACTGGACTCCCTAGGTCCCCAGTTTCATCTCCTTCTTCTCCCTGTAATAAACCCTACTCTCAGGTAATACTTAATTGCTAGCGAAACCCTTCTCTCGGATCCCCATTCTCCCAACATTCCACTGTTAAGTGTGGGATTCATGCTATGGTTTATGATTGTTCCCACCTTGAAATGTCTTCCCAAGTTTCTTTGCTCAGCCAACTCTAAACCCAGCTCATTCATCGTACTGCAGCTCAGGCCTCATCTACCCTAGAAAAATCTCCTCAGTCTCCCCGGCGGGGTATAATACCCTTCTCATTGCTCCTATGGCACCATGTACATGCCTTTACCTTAACACTTACCTTATTTGTTGGAATTTCTATTCGTGTCTTTTTCCAACCCGATAGACTCTTCTAAGGCAGCACAGCACAGAACTTAGCATATAATAGGTGCTTAACAAATATTTGCTGAACTGAAGTTCAAATTCCACTGGGAGATGTGAATACTAATCAGTCAGTGGTTAATTAATATATTTAATATAGGCATTGTAAAATTATGAAATGATTTGCCTCTCAAATAAAAATAATTGGAGAGTCAAGTGGTTTGAACAGCATGCTTCTCAGTCTATTTAATTGCTCTGTCAGCTAAGAATTGTAATTCTAATATGTTCTCTTCTTCTGAAGTGACTGATAATGAGTGGAAACTATGTGATTTCAAGAACAGCTATTATAACATTAATAATACAAGCTATGACCTATCAAAAATTATTCTGCTAGTAATATTAAAATTCAGAGTACTTAAAGAGTCTGATAAATTCTAACATAGATAAAGTGGTGGACTAGGTGAGAAGAGCAGAAAATATCAGATTGAAGATTTTTCCCTTTGCTGCCATCTTTTGGTTGAACAACAGTAGTAAACCACAAGAAGAAAGAAAGGGAAGGGGTACCTCGGTGTCTCAGTTGGTTGAGCATCTGACTTTTGATTTCGACTCAGGTCATGATCTCAGGGTTGTAGGATTGAGCCCTATGTCAGGCTCCACGCTCAGCATGGAGTCTGCTTGAGATTCCCTCTCCATCTTCCTCTGCCCCACCCCACCCCACCCACGCACACCTTCTCTCTCTCTCTCTCTCTTAAAGTAAATAAATCCTTTTTAAAAAAAGAAGGAGTTCCTGGGTGGCTCAGTCAGTTAGGTCATGATCACAGGGTCCTGGCATTGATCCCTGTGTCAGGCTCCCTGCTCAGTGGGGAATCTGCTTCTCCCTCTCCCTCTGCTCCTCCACTCCCCCCCCAACTCGTGCTCTCTCTCTTGCTGTCTCTCAAATAAATAAATAAAATTTAAGAAAAGAAGAAGAAAGCAAGGGAAGAAATTTTACTCCTGGCACGGGTAAGGGGACTTCACATACATTATTTCATTTTCTATTCATAGCATTATTCCATAAATATCCTCCTTTTGATAAGAGAAAAAAACTGAGTGTAGCAGACACTGTTGTCATCTTTCCCAAACCAGATTATGTTCATTATGCAGACAAATCCTTCAGAGGAGTCTCAGTGCCCTCTTAGACTAGGGGATAAATTTTAACTGGCTTGAGCAATCACGGAGTTGTCATTGTGCTTGCCAAGATGAGTGGGTTTGAACAGGAACATGAAATGAAATTTTAGGCAATGGAGGCTGGGGGGTGGGGTGGTGCTTTCAGGAAGGTTATCTTCACTCTTAAAAAGAGTCAAGAAGAGACCTATCATTTTCTACCTCTGGACACTCTCATTCATATGTGACCATGAAACTGTGGCAGCCATCTTGGAATCACGTAGGAAGCCAGCCTAGCACAGCACATCAGTATGTTGAGAATGGCACAATGGAAAGATGGAAAGAACTGGTTGCTTTTCTTTTTTTAAGATTTATTTATTTATTTTAGAGAGAGAGAGCAGGAGCTGACAGCAGGGAGGCAGAGGGAGAGAATCTCCAGCATCGATTCCCAACGCAGGGCTCAATCCCACAAGCCTGAAAGCATGACCTGAGCCAAAACCAAGAGTTGGCCACTTAACTGACTGGGCCACCCGGCTGCTTCAAAAACAGTGATGACATCACTGACCAGCTGTTCTAATTCTAGACTTATTTTTAGTTAAGATATTAAATGTAATTGTTTAAGTCATTTTTATTTTGGATTTTCTATTATTTGCAACCAGAAGCATCCTAACTGATTCACTGAGGTTTAGTAAAATTATTTACAAGTATAAAGATTTGAATCTAGTATATCATGCTACTATCTACCTGTTTACTTCTTGCATACAGAAAAGAAGCAGAAACTCTGAGGGAAGAAAGGTTTAAAATGTAACCTTTCATCTAGCCAACAGAAGGTCCAAATTCCTAAGGAAGGACTGTGTAATCCTTGATTGAATCTTGAAGAAAAAAGAAAAAAGAAAACCATAAAGGACATTATTAGGACTATTGGGGAAATTTGAATACGGACCATATATTAGAAACCAGGAGAGCTTACTGTATAGATTTTTTTCTATTTTTAAAAGTAATCTCCACCCAACATGGGGCTCAAACTCATGACCCCAAAATCAAGAGTTGCATGCTCCATTGACTAAACCAGCCAGGTGTCCCTAAATTCTAAGTTTTCTGAGTGGGGTCATTATATTTAGATGTGTAATAGAACACCCTCATACTTAGCATGTAAAGTAAAATGTTTATTTTTTTAAAAATTTAGAGAAAGGATTCACAATCACTAAGTTTTCTCACAGACATTATTTAAGAAGGGGAGTAGGAAAAGGTTTCTTTCCTTTCCTTCTTGGCAACTGCAAAAATTCATTTTAAAAATTTATCCTTACAAGGATGGATGGAGAAAGTTAAAGCAAATGTGGTAAAAATTTAATGACTGCATCTAGTAAGTGGCATAAGGGTATTTACTGTAGTTTTGCAACTTTTCTAAAGGTTTGAATTTTTTCAAGATAAAAATAAATATGAAGGTATTCAAATACTTAGAAACATGACTCTCGGATTATAACAAAGTGAGAAAGTACCAAAGGTGAATCTAGGTTAAAGGTTTATTTATTAATGAAAGGGACCAACAGGGCAGAAAAACTGGTTCAAAGGAGAATTTGAGAGACTGGATATATATAATCACTGGGGAAAAAGAGATGGCCAGCATATATTTGCTACATTACCTATAAAACTGCTTAAAATGAAAATTGTAACCTTTGGAGTTTATCTTTCCTACTGGACAGAAACCATTTACATTATACAGAAAAAATATCATTTGAAAATTATCCATCCCTCAGGCAACAAACTGAGGGTTGCTGGAGTGGTGGGGGGTGGGAGGGATGGGGGGGCTGGGAGATAGACACTGGGGAGGGTATGTGCCATGGTGAGCGCTGTGAATTGTGTGAGACTGATGAATCATAGACCTGTACCCCTGAAACAAATAATGCATTTTATGTTAAATAAATAAATAAATAAATAAATAAATAAATGAATGAATGAATGAATGAATGAATGAAAATTACCCATCCATTTGACATTTAACTCCAGAGTCTGGGTCCCAGTGGATTGTACAGTCCCCTAGGGCAAGGGCTCTCAAAATGCTCTCTGGAGACTCTTGGGGGTGGGGTGGGCGGGACAGGCAGCTAAAACCCTTTTTAAGAGGTGTGCAAGGTCCGGGCACCTGGGCGGCTCAATCGGTTAAGCATCTGCCTTCGGCTCAGGTCATGATCCCAATGCGGGGCTCCCTGCTCCGCGGGAAGCCTGCTTCTCCCTCTCCCACTCCCCCTGCTTGTGTTCTTGCTCTCACTAATTTTCACTGTCAAATAAATCAATAAACTCTTAAAAAAGGGGGGGGTGTGCAAGGTCAAATTATTTTTATGATAATACTAAGATAAATATATTTGCTTTTTTCATTTTCATCCTTTCACGAGTGTGTGGTGGAGTTTTCCAGAGCCTACATGTGATATTGCAACAGATTGACAACAGAAACAGAATCCATGTGTCTTCTATTAAGCCAGAGATTAAAAAGATTTCCAAAACTTTAAAACAATGCCATTCTACTCACTAATTTATCTTTGGGAAATATAGTTACCTTTTTCTTTTTTTTAATTTACCTATTTGACAGAGATGGAGCACAAGCAGGGGGAGTGGGAGAGGGAGAAGTAGGCTCCCCACTGGGCAGAGAGTTCGATGCGGGGCTTGATCCTGGGACCCCAGGATCATGACCTGAGCCAAAGGCAGACACTTAACGACAGAGCCACCCAGGTGCCTTAGTTACCCAGGCACCCTAGTTACCTTTAAAATATATATTATTTAGGGGCGCCTGGGTGGCTCCGTCATTAAGCGTCTGCCTTCGGCTCGGATCATGATCCCGGGGTCCTGGGATCGAGCCCCGCATTGAGCTCCCTGCCCAGTGGGGAGCCTGCTTCTCCCTCTCCCACTCCCCCTGCTTATGTTCCCTCTCTCGCTGTCAAATAAATAAATAAAATCTTTTAAATAAATAAAAATTCAAAATAAAATATATATTATTTATGTTCATATGTAATGAGTTACTATTATTTTTAGATGAACGAATAAATATTTTTAAATTTTTATAATTTCTAATACATTAAATATTTTTTAAAGATTTTATTTATTTTATTTGCGATAGAGAGAGAGTGAGAACACAAGAGGGGGGCAGAGGGAAAAGCAGGCTCCCCACTAAGCAGGGAGCCCGATGTGGGGCTCAATCCCAGGACCCTGGGATCATGACCTGAGCTGAAGGCAGATGCTTAGCCAACTGAGCCACCCAGGTGCCCCTCTAAGACATTAAATATTGATTGATATTACCTACCTAAACAAAAGTTATTTGAGGTCCTCAATAATTTTTATAATGTATGGGGGTTCCAAGACCAACAAGTATGAGAATCATTGCCCTAGAAAGTTATATAATACTTGGCAGAACTTCTTCTAGTATGACTTTGAGAGGATACATGCCATAATTTTGCTTTATTTTCAAATTGCAGATTATCCTTAACAGAAAAAAAGAAGTTGTTAAAATAGAAAAAATAAATTCAATTTATTTTCACTATAAAAAGTAAAAACTAATAAAAAATGGTGTCTAGACCCTGAATAGCCAAAGCAATCTTGAGAAAGAAAAAAAGTTGGAGGCATCACATTGCCTGATTTCAAACTATATTACAAAGCTGGAGTGATCAAAAGAGTATGATATTGGCATAAAAACAGGCACATAGATCAATGGAACAGAATAGAGAGATGAGAAATAAACCCATGCATATGGTCAATTAGTTAACGACAAGAAAGCCAAGAATACAAAATGGGGAAAGAATAGTCTCTTCAATAAATGGTGTTGGGAAAACTGGACAGCCACATGCCAAAGAATGAAAATGGACCACTATCTTACACCACATACAAAAATAAACTCAAAATGGGTTAAAGACTTGAACATAAGACCCGAAATTACAAAACTCCTAGAAGAAAACACAAGGGATAAGCTCCTTGACATCAGTCTTGGAAGTTAGTTTTTTGATTTGACATCAAAAGTATAGGCAAGAAAAGCAAAAATAAATAGGTGGGACTACATCAAATGAAAAAGCTTCTGTACAGCAAAGGAAACCATCAACAAAATGAAAAGGCATACTATAGAATGGGATAACATATTTGTAAATCGTATGTCTGATAAGGGGTTAATACCTAAAATATGTAAGAATTCATACAACTCAATAGCAAAAAACCAAACGGTTCCATTAAAAAATGGGCAGAGGATCTGATAGATGTTTTTCCAAAGAAGACGTACAAATTGCCAGCAGGTACATGAAAAGGGGCTCAACATCACTAATTATCAGGGAAATGTTAATCAAAACCACAAAGAGCTGTCACCTCACATATGTTAGGATGGCTTTTATCAAAGACAACAGATACCAAGTGCTGGCAAGGATGTGGAGGAAAGCGGACCCTTGTGCACTGCTGTTGAGCATGGAAATTGGTGCAGCCACTAAGGAAAACAATATGAAGTTTTCTCAAAAAATTCAAAATAGAACTACCATATAATCCAGCAATTCCACTTCTAGGTATTTATCCAAAGGAAATGAAGTCACTATCTCAGGAAGATGTCTGTATTCCCATGTTCACTGCAGATATAAAAGCCAAGATATGGAAGCAATCTAAGTGCCCATCAACAGACAAATGGATAAAGATATATACGCACGTGCGCACACACACACGCTGGAATATTGTTCACCATAAAAAAGAAGGAAATACTGCCATTCATGACAACATGGATGGATCTTGAGGGTGTTATGCTAAGTGAAATAAGTCAGAGAAAGTTGAATAAGACAAATACTATATCATATCACTTATATGTAGAAACAAAAACCAAACCCAAACAAGAACAATAACCCAAACCCAAACTCATAGATACAGAGAACACACTGGTGGTTGCCAGAGGCAGGGGGGTAGGGGGGAGTGGGGAGTGCAACCATACAAACTTCAGTTATAAGATAAATAAGTTCTAGGGATAAGTGTTCTCCATGGTGACTACAGTTAACAATACTGTATTGTAGTTTGAAAGCTGCTAAGAGAGTAGATCTCAAAAATTCTCACAAGAAAATCTCAAAAATGCTCATCACAGGAAAAGATTTTGTAACTTATGTGGTGATGGATGTTAACTAAACTTACTGTGGTAATCGTTCTGCAATATATACATACACCAAATCATTATGTCGTATGCCTAAAACTAATACAATGTTCTATGACAATTATATCTCACTTAGAAAATAATAATAAAGAAATAACAGTAAAAGTAAAGAAGTCTTCTAAAACACATATAATAAATATACAGCATGGAGGAAGAAAAAAACACCAACATTGACAAACGCTAACTGTGATAGTGCTGAGAGCAAAATGGAGTCACTCATGTCAAGCGGGGGCCTGTTTCATGCAGTGACACAAGCAGCTGAGGGGCCTACAGCTACCAGATATGGCTGAGACCAGCACCAGCTGACAAGACCCCAGAATGGATAACCAGCAGAAGCAGGAGGAGGCCTGCAGGGGCCTAAGATGGTTAAATCCCATTAAAGAGGGAGGATTTTTGCAGCAAATTATCAGACTCCTCAGACACTGACCCCTCTATGTCGGAGCACTTCAAGAAGGCAGCTGTTGCCAAAGGCTCTGCCGATTTATCTCCAAACAGAGCTGAGATCCTTCACTGCTCAAACATAACAAGCCTAAGAGCAGAGAGCTGAGGGGACTAGACCGAGGCTTTACCTCAGCTGCGCCCCCACAGACTCACATCGGGTTTGGCGCGTTAACTTCCTACTCCATGTTCTAACTTGTTTGTTGTGTGACTCATCTTGAGCTTTGCTTTCCACTGTGCCGTGGAAGAAGTCAACTTAAACATGTGGTGAAATGTCAATGAGTTTTGACTCCTGTATCTGCTTTATAATTGTGTTAACCTTGCTTTAAGATCAAATCAAGCTGACATTGTAGAAAGAGCTCGCGTGTGCGTGTTCATAGTGTGCTCAGGACAGATGGGAAGTACAGGGTGCCTCGTGTGTGGAGGACTGGAGACACCAGAGAAGTTCCTGAGCATCTGAGATCTGGGGAAAGCCTTCCTAAAGAAATTAGCAGCTGGTACCTGAAGAATGTGAAGAAGTTAGCCAGAAATATGTGGGATTTGAGGGGAGGCAGTTTCAGATAGAAGCAACAGCATGAGCAAAGCTTCCCCTACTGGAACAAATGAAGGAAGTCAAGTATGAATAGAGAGAGAGAATGCCTATGTGTATAGAAGTTGGGTGGCAGTGAAGCGGGAAATCAAGGTTCTTGTCTCATGGAGTCAAAGAATGAATCTTGCGGACAAAGGAGAGTGAGTAAAGTGATACAATTTTTATTAAGCAAACGTACAGAAAGAAAAGCTCTCAGGAGTGAGGGGTCGGGACAGGGTTGCCACTGAGGGCTTTTAGGGTTGGTTTTTTATTGAAGGCTAATCAGGGAACTTAAATCCTTTTAACATCTCTATTGCTAGCACCATTGAGTAAGGACTAGTGATAACACCTTCAATGGCTTACTTCCTTTTTAGGGTCGGGTAACTCTTGGTTGGTCACAAGTAGCTGTTATAACAAGACTCCACCTCTGACACCTAGGGCAGGGCGGTCTGGTTTGTTCCCTTATCTCTGGTTTCCTTACACATCCCTATTTTTGTGATTTTTGTGAGCCTGACCCCGTGGCTTTCTACCCATCTCTCCCTACCTAGCCCTGCCTGTCGCTTACTCAGCAGGATGGGAGGGGACAGTGTGAGGAAGTAAGAGATGAGATTGGAACATAAAGAGGGGCTATATCATCTACAGCCTTGTAAGCAAAAGTAAGGGATTTCAGCTGTATCCTAAAAGTCTTTGAAGTTTTAAGAAATGGAGTGACGATACAGAAGGTAGGAAGACCAACTAGGATGGGGGAATGTGAATTGAAGTAATGTAGAACTAACAAAATTCTCATTTTTGCTAAGTTTACTGGGTTGATAGAGAACAGGGCAAATTCAGCTACACAGCATATCTTGAGTCTGCCTGAGCATTTCTAGACTAGATAGAGAAATAGGCTGAATCAGCTAGTGTAGATTCTGAAGGCAGACTGTCCAGGTTCAAATCCCAGCTCTACCACTTCATGGTTTTATGAAGTTGGACTTATTTAAGACCATGAGAATAACTCACCTCATAGACTGTCATGAATATTAAATGAGAGAATACTTGTAAAGCACTAGAATGATACATAGCACATAATTAGAGCTCTGTGTACCTGCTAGTATAATTTCAAGAAAATTCATACACTTACATTTATTATGCTGTATATCAGTTTCTTCAAATACCGCTTTCTCTGGAAGGTGGATAGGTTTCATGGTCACATAAGTTTTAACAACACTGGAAGAAGAAAACAGAAAAAAAAAAGATACCTAATTGAAATGTGATATCACACATGGCTTTCTGTGGGTTGTGGTCATGACTTAGTAGGCCACCCTACTATAAGACTCCTACTACTCCCTGAATTGGTCTACCTCATTTAAAAAAAAAATGGCTACAATGTTATTCCATTTTATGGAGATGACATAGGTTTGTTTTTTCTTTTTTTCAAATCCACTCTCCTAGTTGTGGACATTTATTTATTGCCTCTACTTTTTCTACAGTACAAGCAAGCAGTGACATGGTGACTATGTATGTGTACACAGACAATATACATATATGTACATTTGTATACATACATACAGATAGCTCTACATTTATTCTATCATTTTTATAGGGAGGGGTTTTTGACTCCAGCTTTCTATGCAAAGCAAACTGATCAAGGAAAACTTAAAATGCAGGGGAAAGGTGTCAAAAGTTACCTAGCCATTCATTTATGTAAAATCCCCAGTAGTGTAGCCTTCCCTGGAGGCTAGCAAGAGGGAAAAATATTCCTTTGTTTCCACCACTCACCCTTACCCCAAGACAGTCGCCCAGGCAACAGAAATAATGCTACCCTAACTAACCCCACAGGCAAGTGGAAGAAAACAGCTCCAAGTTCAGTGATTCTCCACAGGAATCAGACTGCCCCCTAGAGGTCAATTTGGAAATTTCTGAAAGTCTTTGTCTCAATCAATGGGATCTGTTAGTGGAGGACTTGTATGGGCACTACTGTCATTTAGTAAGTAGGGAGTAGGGACACAACAATGTGCAGAATAATCTCATAATGCAAAATTGTTCCTCAGCATAACTGTCTAGTCCCTCCACACATTTATAGAGGTTAAAAACCTGCTCATAATTATCTGAGCTTAAACCTTTGTTTTACATATAAACACAATATTTTTGTATGATTTTGCTAGACACTGAATTTTCCAGGAATACAACCGTTGTGTCAATCTAGAAAACACTAGTTTACTTGGCCCAGGATTTTGCTGAGTTACTTATGATTTTGGAAGATCATTTCTTTGAAGCCACCTCTGGTTATAGTATTTGAGTTGGTGATACATCAAAATGGCTCAGAACAAGTATCCCCAAAATGTGCCAAAATTTTGGCATGTGTACTATTTTAAGCTGAACACGATGGAGACCCTGCAGCCTTAAGAAAAACCTTTGCCCTCCTTTAACTACCTAGAAGAATCTAAATCAGGAAACTTTCCCCCAATGAGAGTTATTACCAGAGAAAAATTTTAGCTGAGTGTCCCATCTGTATGGCAGGGCACACATCTAATTAACAAACATCTGCTCTTCTTATTGCCTGTGAATTGCCCTTCCGCCTTTGAAGCCCCAGGCCCCATCCCCCCATTCCTTAGCTTAGATTGTCCTATCACAATCTAAAGAAATGTTACACATCATTTTACCTCTTTGTCTTTGAACCTCTTGTATATGTGGAGTTCTCACGTGCAAAATTAAATTTGATTTCCTCCTGTTAATCTGTCTCACATCAATTTCATTCTTAGGCCAGCCAGAAGAAACTTTGAAAGGTAGAGGAATAGTGTTCTTCAAAAAATATCATAGTTGTTTCTAAATGCATTTGTATCCATTAGTTTCTCATTTTTCTTTCTTTCTTTCTTTCTTTTTAAGATTTTATTTATTTGAGATAGAGAGAGAGAGAGCATGAGAGGGGGAAGGGTCAGAGAGAGAAGCAGACGCCCTGCTGAGCAGAGAGCCTGAGGCGGGACTTGATCCTGGGACTCCAGGATCATGACCTGAGCTGAAGGCAGTCACTTAACCAACTGAGCCACCCAGGCAGCCCAGTTTCTCATTTTTCTACCTAGAGGCCCAGGCACCTCACTATTCATTATGCCTTCTAGTGTGACCATACCAAACATTTACCTATTAACTATATGTTATTTTTATAATAATTTTTTACCACTCTTGTATGTTTCGATTTGAGCATTATATTAATTTTTTAAAAATTGTACATATAAGTAGGTGTTCAGTAAAAATGATGTTACAACATATTTATTACTGAAAGGAGACAGATAAGAAGACATTTTACAATAATGAGCAAAGCACCCTAGCTCCCCAATGCCTGACACATCTCTATCAAAATAGAACTTTCTTTTTTCTTTTTTCTTCAGGTTTTTATTTAAATTCCAGTTAGTTAATATACAGTGTAATAGCAGTTTCAGGTGTAGAATTTAGTGATTCATCACTTACATACAATACCCAGTGCTCACCCCAACACCTGCCCTCCTTAATACACATCACCTATTTAACCCATCCCCTCCCCCCCAACTTCCCCTCCAGTAACCCTCAGTCTGTTCTCTAGAGTTAAGAGTCTGTTTCCCCGGTTTGCCTCTCTTCCCCACCCCACCGTCTGTTCATTTCTTTTGTTTCTTAAATTCCACATATGAATGAAATCATATGGTATTTGTCTTTCTCTGAGTTATTTTGCTTAGCACAATACTCTCTAGCTCTATCCATGTCATTGCAAATGACAAGATTTCTTTTTTTTTATGGCTGAGTAATATTCTGTTGTATATATACACCACCTCTTTTTTATCCATTCATCAGTTGATGGATATTTGGGCTATTTCCATAATTTGGCTATGGTAGATAATGTTGCTATAAACATTGGGGTGCATGCATCCTTTTGAATTAGTATCTTTGTTTTGTTTTGTTTTGTTTTTAGAGAGGGAGCAAGATGGGGGAAGGGGCAGAGGGGGAGGGAGAGAGAGAATCTTAAACAGGCTCCCCAGCCAGTGCTGAGTCTGACGTGGGGCTCCATCTCACAACCATCTCACATCTCATGACATGAGCAGAATCAAGAGTCGGATGCTTAACCAACTGAGCCATGCAGGCGCCCCAGTATTTTTTTATTCTTTGGGTAAACACCCAGTAATGCTATTGCTGGATCATAGAGTATTTCTATTCATAACTTTTTGGGGAAACTCCATACTGTTTTCTAGAGAGGCTGCACCAGCTTGCATTCCCACCAACCGTGTAAGAGGGTTCCCCTTTCTCTGCATCCTTGCCAACATCTGTTGTTTCCTGTGTTGTTAATTTTAGCCATTCTGACTGGTGTGAGGGATATCTCATTGTGGTTTTGATTTGTATTTCCTTGATAATGAGTGATGTTGAGCATCTTTTCATGTGTCTCTTAGCCATCTGTATGTCTTCTCGGAAAAATGTCAATTCATGTCTCCTGTCCATTTTTTTTAACTGGATAATTTGTTTTTTGGGTGTTAACTTTGATAAGTTCTTTATACATTTTGGATACTAACCCTTTTCAGATATGTCATTTGCAAATATTGTAGGTTGCCTTTTAGTTTTGTTGATTGTTTCTTTTGCTGTGCAGAAGCTTTTTATCTTGATGAAGTCCCAATAGTTCATTTTTGCTTTTGCTTTCCTTGCCTCAGGAGACATATTTAGTAAGAAGGTGCTATGGCCAATATCAAAAAGGTTACTGCCTGTGTTCTCCTCTAGGATGTTGATGGTTTTCTCTCTCACATTTAGGTCTTTCATTCATTTTGAATTTATTTTTGTGTGTGGTATAAGAAAGTGGTCCAGTTTCATTCTTCTGCATGTTGCTGTACAGTTTTCCCAACACCATTTGTTGAAGAAACTCTTTTTTCCATTGGATATTCTTTCCTGCTTTCTTGAAGATTAGTTGACCATATAGCTGTGGATCCATTTCTGGGTTTTCTTTTTTCTTTTTTTCTCCTATCTTTAAAGATTTTATTTATTTATTTGAGAGAGAGAGGGAGACCAACACGGTGCTCGATCCCAGGACCCAGGGATCATGACCTGAGCTGAAGGCAGACACTCAACTGGCTGAGCCACCCAGGTGCCCTGGGTTTTCTATTCTATTCCACTGATCTATGCATCTGTTTTTATGCCAGTACCATACTGTCTTGATGACTACAGCTTTGCAATATAAGTTGAAGTCCAGAATTGTGACACCTCCAGCTTTGCTTTTCTTTTTCAAGATTACTTTGGCCATTTGGAGTCTTCTGTGGTTCCATACAAATTTTAGGATTGTTTGTTTTAACTTTGTGAAAAATGTTGGTGATATTTTGATAGGGATTGCATAATGTGTAGATTGCTTTGGGTAGTATAGACATTTTAAAAATATTTGTTCTTCCAATCCATGAGCATGGAATGTTTTTCCATTTCTTTGTGTCTTCCTCAATTTCTTTCATCAGTGTTTTATAGTTTTCAGAGTACAGATCTCTTACCTCTTTGATTGGTTTATTCCTAGGTATCTTACGGTTTTTGGTGCAGTTGTAAATGGGATCGATTCCTTGATTTCTCTTTCTGCTACTTTATTATCGGTGTATAGAAACACAACATATTTCTGTATGTTGATTTTGTATCCAGTGAATTTGCTGAATTTGTGTATCGGTTCTAGCAATTTTTTGGTGGAGTTCTTTGGCTTTTCTATATACAGTCTCATGTCATCTGCAAATAGTGAGAGTTTGACTTCTTCCTTGCTGATTTGGATGCCGTTTATTTCTTTCTGTTGTCTGATTGCTGAGGCTAGGACTTCCACTACTATGTTAAATAACAGTAGTGAGAGTGGACATCCCTGTCTTGTTCCTGACCATAGAAGCAAAGCTCTCAGTTTCTCCCCACTGACGATAATATTAGCTGTGGGTTTTTCATATATGAAATGAAAATTATGTTGAGGTATGTTCTCTCTATCCCTACTTTGTTGAGGGTTTTTTATCATGAATAGATATTGTACTTTGTCAAATGCTTTTTCTGCATCTATTGAGAGGATTGTATGGTTCTTATCCTTTCTTTTATTAATGTGATGTATCACATTGATTGATTTGCAAATATTGAACTGCCCGTGCAGCCCAGGAATAAATCCCACTTGATCATGGTGAATGATTCTTTTAATGTACTATTGGATTTGCTAGTTTTTTGTTGAGAATTTTTGCATCCTTGGTCATCAGGAATATTAGCCTGTAGTTCTCTTTTTTAGTGGTGTCTTTATCTGGTTTTGGAATCAGGAATGCTAGCCTCATAGAATGAGTTTGGAAATTTTCCTTCCATTTCTATTTTTTGGAAAAATTTGAAAAGAATAGGTATTAACTCTTTTAAATGGTTGGTAGAATTCCCCTGGGAAGACATCTGGCCCTGGAGTTGTGTTTGTTGGGAGATTTTTTTTTTTTAAGATTTTATTTATTTATTTGAGAGAGAGAGAGAGAGCATGAGCAGGGGAAGGGGCAGAGGGAGAAGCAGACTCCCCGATGAACAGGGAGCCTGACTCGGGGCTCAATCCCAGGACCCCAGGATCATGACCTGAGCCAAAGATAGACACAACTGACTGAGCCACCCAGGTACCCCTGTTGGGAGATTTTTGATTACTGGTAAAATTTCTTTGCTGGTTATCAGTCTGTTCAAGTTTTCAACTTTTTCCTGTTTCAGTTTTGGTAGGTTATATAGTTCCAGGAATTTATCCATTTCTTCCAGATTGCCTGATTTTTTGGCATATAATTTTTTATAATATTATCTTATAATTGTTTGTATTTCTGTGGTGTTGATTGTCATCTCCTCTCATTTTTTATTTTATTTATTTGGGTCCTTTCTCTTTTCCTTTGTGTTTTTTTTTCTTTTTTTAAGATTTTATTATTTCAGGGGCGCCTGGGTGGCTCAGATGGTTAAGCGTCTGCCTTCGGCTCAGGTCATGATCCCAGGGTCCTGGGATCGAGTCCCGCATCGGGCTCCCTGCTCCTTGGGAGCCTGCTTCTCCCTCTGCCTCTCTCTCTCTCTCTCTCTCTCTCTGTCTCTCATGAATAAATAAATAAAATCTTTAAAAAAAAAGATTTTATTATTTCAGAGAAAGAGAGAGAGCATGAGTATGGGGAGGCAAGGGAGAGGGACAAGCAGACTCCCTGCTGAGCTGGGAACCTGACATGGTGCTTGAATCCAGGACCCTGAGATCATGACCTGAGCCAAAATCAGATGCTCAACTGACTGAGCCACCCAAGCACCCACCTTTCTTTTCTCTTTTTGATAAATCTGGCTAGGGGTTTATCAATTTTATTAATTTTTTAAAAGAACCTGCTCCTGCTTTCATTGATCTGTTTATTGTTTTTTAAATTTCTATATCATTTATTTCTGCTCTAATCTTTATTATTTTCTTCCTTCTGATGGCTTTAGGCTTCATTTGTTGTTCTTTCTCTAGCTCCTTTAGGTGTAAGTGTAGGCTGTTCATTGGAGACTTTTCTTACCTCTTTAAGTAGGCCTGTACTGCTATGTACTTCCCTCTTAGGACCACTTTTGCTGCCTCTCAAAGGGTTTGGACTGTTGTGTTTTCATTTTCATTTGTTTCCT
The DNA here is from genome assembly GCF_003265705.2 of Callorhinus ursinus. NCBI lineage: Eukaryota > Metazoa > Chordata > Mammalia > Carnivora > Otariidae > Callorhinus > Callorhinus ursinus. Next base: position 3,667,596 of record NW_027397089.1, read on the forward strand.
TGTATTTTTTTTAAGTTTTTTTTATTTATTTGGCAGAAAGAGACACAGCGAGAGAGACAACACAAGCAGGGGGAGTGGGAAAGGGAGAAGCAAGCCTCCTGCTGAGCAGAGAGCCTGATGTGGGGCTCCATCCCAGGATCCTGGGATCATGACCTAAGCCAAAGGCAGACGCTTAACAACTAAGCCACCTAGGTGCTCATTTCCTTGATTTTTTAATTTATTCTTTGATTTCCTAGTATACCCATTCATTCTTTAGTAGCATGTTCTTTTTTTAAAGATTTTATTTATTTATTTGAGAGAGAGAGAGCACAAGCCGGGGGAAGGGGCAGAAGGAGAGGGAGAAGCAGACTCCCTGCTGAGCAGGGATCCTGATGCCGGGCTTCATCCCAGGATCCTGGGATCATGGCCTGAGCCAAAGGCAGATACTTAACCAGCTGAGCCTCTCAGGCACCCCTTTAGTAGCATGTGTTTAACCTCCATGTATTTGTGGTCTTTCCAAATTTTTTCTTGTGGTTGACTTCAAGTTTTATAACATTGTGGTTAGAAACTATGCATGATATGATTTCAGTCTTTTTGTAATTGTAGAGGCCTGATTTGTGACCTAGTGTGGGATCTATTCTGGAGAATGTCCCATGTGCACTTGAAAAGAATTTGTATTCTGTTGCTTTAGGATGAAATGCTCTGAATATATCTGTTAAGTCCATCTGGTGCAGTGTGTCATTCAAAACCATTGTTTCTTTGTTGATTTTCTGTTTAGATGATCTGTCCATTGATGTAAGGGGGGTGTTATAGTCCCCTATTATTGTATTATTATCAATGAGTTCCTTTATGTTTGTTATTAATTGTTTTGTATATTTTAGTGCTCCCATATCAGGGCGTAAATATTTACAATTGTTAGATCTTCTTGTTGGTTAGACCTCTTTATTATGACATCGTGCCCTTCTTCATCTCTTGTTAGAGTCTTTGGTTTAAAATCTAGTTTGTCTGATATAAATATTGCTACTCCAACTTTTCTTTTGACTTTCTTTTGCATGATAAATGTTTCTCCAACCCCTTACTTTCAATCTGCAGCTGTCTTTAGGTGTAAAATGAGTCTCTTATAGGCAGCATATAGATGGGTGTTGTTTTTTTTATCCATTCTGACACCCTGTGTCTTTTGATTGGGGTGTTTAGTCCATTTCATTCTGAGTAATTATTGAGAGATATGTATTTAGTGACATTTTATTATTGTTTTGTCATTGTTTCTGGAGATTTTCTCTGTTCTTCTCTAGTCTTTGCCACTTTTAGTCTTCCTTTCTGAGTCAAAGAGTCCCCTTTAATATTTCTTGCAGGGATGGTTTAGTGGTCATGAACTCCTTTAGTTTTTGTTTGTCTGGGGAACTCTATCTCTCCTTCTATTCTAAATGGTAGCCTTGATGGATAAAGTATCTTAGCTGCAGATTTTTCCCATTTAGCATGTGGAATATATCATGCCATTCTCTTCTGGCTTGCCAAGTTTCTGCAGCTAGCCTTATGGGTCTTCTTTTGTAAGTTAGGGACTTCTTTTGTCTTGCTGCCTTTAGGATTTTTTTCTTTATCATCATATTTTGCAAATTTAATATGTCTTGGTATTGGCTTGCTTTTGTTGATTTTGATGGGAGTTGTCTGTGCCTCCTAGATTTGGATGTCTGTTTCCTTCCCCAGATTAGGGAAGTTTTCAGCTATTATTTCCTCAAATAAACCTTCTGCCCCCTTTTCTCTCTCTTCTTCTGGGACTCCTATGATATGAATGCTATTATGTTTGATGGAGTCACTAAGTTCCTTAAGTCTATTCTCATGAGCCATAGTTCTTTCTCTCTTTTGCTCAGCTTCATTATTTTTCATTATTCTAGCTTCTATATTACTTATTCATTCCTCTGATTCTTCCATCCTTGTAGTCATTACATCTGAACAGTTTTGAATCTCAGTTACTGCGTTTTTCATTTCTGCCCAATTGTTTTTTAGCTCTTTGATCTCTGTGGTAAGGGTCTCCCTGGTGTCTTCCATGCTTTTCTCGAGCCATGTGACGTGCTTTAAATTCTCCATCAGGCATATTATTTATATCTGTTTTGAGTAGATCTCTGACTGTGACCTTTTCTTGTTCCTTCTTTTGGGATAAATTCCTCTGTCTTGGCATTTTGTCTAGGTCTGTGTCTTCTCTGTGTTAGAAAATCCTGTTATATTTCCTGTTCCTGAGAGAGCAGGACTTGGTATAAGCAGGTTAGGCAGCCAGTGTTAGCTCTGTGCTGTTTACTGAAGTTTATTTATGCTGAAGGGCAGTGGAGAGAAATGGCACCAGCCAGATCCTTTGTCCCTGCAGTGGGAAGTCTGTGCTTACTGCTCTCAGGGAAGCCCTCCCAGAAGAGTGAATAATTTCCCCTTGTGCTTCCCAGGTGTTTTTCAGATCTCTGTTTTCATGCTGTCTCCAGGTTGCTTGCCTGCCTGAAGCTGCACAGTGTACTTTGGGCTCTATCAGAGCCAAGCCTGCTGACTTTTATAACTCCAAACTTTAGAGATGTGCTATGGTGGGGGCCTGCATTGGCCTTCTGGGGGAGGGTCTCACTGTGTTGGGAGCAATGCAGGTCTGACTGAGAAGGGCAGTCACACCAGAGCACAGAGGTACGGGATTTGGAGCAAAGCAGGCTAGACAGCCAGTGTCTGGGTTACCTGCCCTCAGCAGGTGCCTATGCTGAGGGCTGAGGGAGGGAAATGGTGCCTGCTGGCTCTTTTGTCCCCAGAGAGGCGACTCTGTGAATGCCACCTCTCACAGATGCACTCCAAGAAGAGCGAACAGTTTCTGCCCATGCGTGTTAGGTGATCCTCAGATTGTACCCTTTGCCCTGGGGTTGCTTGCCTGCCTTGTAACCAGGAGTAGGGCCACACTCTCAGAGCTCTACCCCAGCCAAGCCCGCAGACCTTTAAGACAGTTGCAAGAAGTCACAAAAATCAGCCCCTCTCATTTTCCCAGCCTAATGGCTTTAGGGAAGTGTTCTTGTGTGTATCCCTATGTGCTCCACTCTTTCACCTTTCACTGTGACCAGGGTTCCTTCCCTCAGTAGCACCCGCAATCTGTTTCTTCTACAAACTACATCTCCATGCTTCCTACCTTCCTCCATGTGGTCTCTTCTCTCCCTCTAGTTGTGCAGCTTGTCCTGTCAGTCCTCATGTCAATTTCTTGGGTATTCAGAATGATCTATTTGAGGGATGGGGAGAGCCTCGGGTCCTCCTACCATGCTGTTATCTTAGCTCCCCCAAATAGGACTTTAATTTTACTTTCCCATACTCAAAAGGCCCAATGAAGTAGCTTTCTAAAATAAATGACATCCCAAAGTCCTCTAGCAACCATTAACTGTATCTCATTTCTTTTTTCCCCTCTGCCTTCAGGCATCACATATCTAGGACATCTTTCTCAGACTTGACTCAGACTTCACCTTTTAGAGAAAACTTCTTTACTGTTACACATTTGACTTCCTCACTAAACTGTGAAAGTGACAGGGCTAGGTTCAATTCATTGCAGTGTCTGACACATAATATGTGTTTGATAAACATCAGTTATATTAAAACTTAGGGAATTTGGAGTTTCCAGGCTGGTGAATATGTGGAGATTCAGGGAGAGTGGTACACTCAGAGAACATGGCAGCCCTGCACACTTTCCCATATACCTTGCCTTGTGCATCTCTTCCATCTGGCTGTTTCTGAGTTATACCCTTTCACAATATACTGGTGATCTAAAACATTAAAGACTACATGGACACAAATATTTGCTTAAGAATGAGTAAAGAAAACAACATGAGACAAAAAGAAAACAAAGGAGCTGGTGGAGCTAAGTATATAAATTAAGATAAAAGTTAATGCTATTGCTGAACACATTTTGATTACCCAAATAAAAGTGACACTGTAAAAAGCAATAACCTGGGGAAGAGGCTTGTGAAAAGTACATTGATTACAAAAGAGATGTATAAGGTGACTGAAGGAAAAATGAGAGAAATCAAAAGTAGACCATGGAATACTTAGGGATGATTAGGGTAAATTTAAGAAAGCATACCAAATGAAGTGTTAAAGATAATATCAAATATGAAAGAAAATGTTACTGAAATGAAGACATGGGTGTGCAGATGGGTAGTCTCATTATACTCCAAGAAAATGAAATTAACAACTACAACAATATATATCATGATGTGGTCAATTAAACTGCACAGTAAAAATGCAAAATTCAGGTGCCTGGGTGGCTCAGTTGGTTAAGTGACTGCCTCCGGCTCAGGTCATGATCCCGGGGTCCTGGGATCGAGTCCCACATTGGGCTCTCCCTGCTCTGTGGGGAGCCTGCTTCTCCCTTTCCCTCTGCCTACCACTCCCCTGTTTGTGCTCTCTCTCTGTCAAATAAATAAAATCTTAAAAAATAAAATAAAAATGCAAAATTTTATACTTTAAGAAATGTTGCAGTTCATTTAGAAGGATAAAAATAAATGCCCTCTGAATTACTTGTAATTAATAAAGCAACATAAGTGAAAATAAATATCGAGAACATTTTGAAGGGAAAAATAAAATAAAACAGGGAATTTGAACCAAAAGACCTATCTGAAGATAATGGAAAGAGATAAACTATGTATTGAGGGTTCTCAAGTAGCTGTCAAGAAAATTATTCAAAGCTTGCAAATAAGGCAAAAAAGGTGAGTTGCACATCCTTTCTGTATCAGGTGAGAGCAAAGCCCACCCAAGAACTGACAAGGACAGGTTGCCAACAAGTTTTTATCTGTAAAGGTCTAGGTAGTAAATATGTTCCGCTTCGTGGGCTTTAGCACTCTTGCTTGAGTACTCAGGTCTTCCACTGTAGTACAAAAGCAGTCATAGACAATAAGGAATGACCTTGGCTGAGTTCCAGTAAAATTTTATTTATAAAATACATGCGCTAAGTTTGGCCAGAGGATCACAGCAATGTAAAGTTTATCCCATCACTACTATTGATTAAAGGTCCCAGAATTAGGACATTTGTTAAAAAATGAAACATGACCAAAATGGAGTCCCTTGTCTTAAAACCCACCAAACCTATACTACCTAACCGGCGACCTAATTGCAGTTTGAGCCTATCCCAAAAGTGGAATTTTATTTTATTTTTTTTATCTTTTTAAAGATTTTATTTATTTATCTGACAGAGAGACACAGCAAGAGAGGGAACACAAGCAGGGGGAGTGGGAGAGGGAAAAGCATGCTTCCTGCTGAGCAGAGAGCCCAATGTGGGGCTTGATCCCAGGGCCCTGAGATCATGGCCTGAGCCAAAGTCAGATGCTTAATGACTGAGCCACCTAGGTGCCCCCTAAAAGTGGAATTTTAGACCAGTCTGGAAATTTCCGATCAGCACTAATGAGGTCATCTTCATGATAAGACCACGTGAAACAATCCCTTCTTTTCCTTCGCGAATAGCTTCCTTGCCCCACCCGCCTGCCTACAAAAACTTTCCATTTTGCATAATTTCTCAGAGCATCTCTCTACCTGCCTATCTATGAATAGCTGAGTAAAGCCAATTTGCTCTTCAAATTGATTCAATTAAATATCTGTTCTTTAAGAGTTGTTAACTTGGCTCTTCCGGGGACGGCGTCTGTAGGCATTCAGAATGGTCCAGCGTTTGACCTACCATCGTAGGCTGTCCTATAATACAGCCTCTAACAAAACTAGGCTGTCCCGAACCCCTGGTAATAGAATTGTTTACCTCTATACCAAGAAGGTTGGGAAAGCACCAAAATCTGCATGTGGCGTGTGCCCAGGCCAACTTCGAGGAGTTCGTGCTGTGAGACCTAAAGTCCTTATGAGGTTGTCCAAAACGAAAAAACACGTCAGCAGGGTCTGTGGTGGTTCCATGTGTGTTAAGTGTGTTCGTGACAGGATCAAGTGTGCTTTTCTTATCAAGGAGCAGAAAATCGTTGTGAAAGTGTTGAAGGCCCAAGCACAGAGTCAGAAAGCTAAATAAAAAAATGAAGCTTTTTTGAGTAATAAAAAAAATCAGAAGGCTTGAAAAAAAAAGAGTTGTTAATTTGAAAATTTTTGTTTGGAAGAGATGCAAATAACTTTGTCAGTGGAACAGAAAATTCCAAAGATTTATGGCCAACTGGTCATTTTATATCTCCTCCATCTTATCCTGTAAACATCCTTGCTTCTCAGATGCTCTTTGAATTGGCTCTAACATCTCGACTGGGTCCTTCATTACTGGATGAGTTAAGTAAAATCTTTGAAATGTGTCCATTTTATCTTTGCCAGAGAGTCATAATTTTACCTTTCTGAAAATTATACTTTCACATATATCATAAGGCTGCAAACAGTCACAGGTTTTCCCCACTATTACAGGGAAAGTGCTAGTGGTTGTGCACACTGCATTTCCTCAAATTTTTTTTTTTAAGATTTTATTTTTTGACAGAGAGAGACAGAGTGAGAGAGGGAACACAAGCAGGGGGAGTGGGAGAGGGAGAAGCAGGCTTCCCGTGGAGCAGGGAGCCCGATGTAGGACTCAATCCCAGGACCCTGGGACCATGACCTGAGCCAAAGGCAGACGCTTAATGACTGAGCCACCCAGGTGCCCCTGCATTTCCTCAAATTTTGAAGAGGTGGGTTAACACCATAAAATAGAGGTGTAAATACCTCGTTCTAAACTTAAGTTTATTTCAAATCTTGGTGGACAGGTGGCTGTAAGAGACAAAACAGGTATCTCATGAAACCTCTTCATACACTGCAATTAGGGTGAGGTTCCTATTAACAATAGTTAACGTAAATCCGTATTTCAAATGGTGTTGATAATTTTGAATTTTTGACCCATTTCTTGTAAAATGTGCTAGATTCTTGTTTTTTTCCTTGCCAAGTAGCTGATGAAGATCTACTACTGTAGGAATATTTATCCGGGCTTCTATGGATTCCTGTTTGCTGGTACATGCAGTGCATATTAGTTATTTTTTAAACCAGCTGCTTCTCAATAGGATTCTTTTAAAGCCACTTGTCCATGTGTAAAGACAAGTTTAATTGAACCTAGATATTATCTACACTTAATCAGACACTCACAATCTGCAATGAGTTACTACACTCTGAAGGGGTTCAGAGAAGCAAGTTACCACTATGTGAAGCTTCTATTCTTCCCTGAGAAGGTAACATGTGACATAAATTCAGGGTGAGAAACCCAGTGTAGACTGGTATGTTAAATATCAGCACTGAGTTTGAATTCTTGCTTTTTTCATAAAAATAAAATGAAGCAGAAATTCTTTTTTTTTTCTTTCTTCCTGCATCTCAGTGGTTTTTCTTGCATTCCCCTGGGGTACACAGAGCCCACTGGAGTCTGAGAAAAAGATGTCATTACTTTTCAAGTCTGAGGTTGGGCAGTCGCTAAGTGGGTACCACCACTTGGTGGCAGCGGTGTCCCATGACTGTGGGATCCGTTTTGCAGGGATAAACATTTTCTAAAAGATTAAGTGTAAATAGTTAATGGCAAGCAGTGACAACAGGCACTCAGCCTGACACAGGCTGTTCTCATGACTGTTGACAACGTTGTAGTTTACCTGAGTCCTGTGCTTCTGGAAAGCAGTATGGTAAAGAACACCTCCCCGACCCTTTTGTTTTCCCCAAGTCTCCCCCCATTCCTTTGTGTTCTAGGAAAGGGCTTACTCAAAGAGTCACCCTTCCCCCATTTGACTTATATAAACCTCACTGTCCACTCTTTCTATGACTCCCAGAATTCTCACAGATCATGCCTCTGCCTGTGACCAGGCCAAATGCAGACCTTCCCCCCCCCCTTTTCAGAACCTGATGACAGGAGCAGACATAGATCCTCCAGCTTCCCATTCTTTGATATAATTGATAAGCTAAGATTAAAACTATTTGTTCCCCCGAAACTGGCTAACCATAGAGAAAAATATTTCCTGTTCAGCTACCTGACTTATAAAACAACCCAACTCTAAATCATCCCCCCATAGTCTGTTTACCCCTCCCTATGTAAATCTAAGGCAAAACCTCCCTGCAGATGTACCCTGATCTTTGGATCTAGGTTGTTCTCCTTAACACAATAGCCCAAAGAAAAGCAATCTTCTTACTTATCTCATTTTGACTTTGACACATCTGCCGATTCCTCTTTAAAAAAGCTTCACCCTTACCAAACCTAAGCCTGCCATCTGGCTGACAGATTACTCTTTACTCTGCACAACATCTCCTAGATAAATCTTCTCCCAAAGGAGATAAATGCCTCTTCATTTTTAATACTAAGATAAGGAAACTGAAGGGACACCATTTTAGAAAGACTCTATTTCTGCTGTTTCTCTAAGTCCCATTTACTCATGTTCTATACTTTGTATCTGAGTAAACCGAAGAAGTTATGTTCCCACTCCAAGGGGGGAAGAAAAAAGTTAATCATTCTCTGAGTTTCGTCCTAGGCCCCCAAACACCTGATGACATCTAAAAAGAACTGGATCCTCGGGGCGCCTGGGTGGCTCAGTTGGTTAAGCGACTGCCTTGGGCTCAGGTCATGATCCTGGAGTCCCGGGATCGAGTCCCACATCGGGCTCCCTGCTCAGCAGGGAGTCTGCTTCTCCCTCTGACCCTCTTCCCTCTCGTGCTATCTCTCATTCTCTCTCTCTCTCTCAAATACATAAATAAAATCTTTAAAAAAATAAAAATTAAAAAAATAAAAAGAACTGGATCCCAAATGTGTTTTAGGACATTCACTTAGAACAAACGTTGGTGGACACTGGCATCAATATCCCCTACCTTTCGTGATTTAGGGAATAACACCTAATGCTGACCTGACACTCACCTTTGCTTACACCCCATCCTAGATTCCTGAAGGAACTCATATCCTGGCCCCTTTCCAATATAAACCCCTCATCCCAAGCGACAGGAAAACTCACTTTTCTGTCTCTCAGACCCTCCATCTGCTATACTCTAACACTTACACTATTTAATAAACTCTGTTCTCACTTCCTCTTGGCTTGCATTTGATTTCTATCCCACACAAAGCCAAGAACTCCCTTGGCTGGTTCTGCAGGACCCCGCTCTGGGTTCTCAGACCTGGCCTGCCTATGTCAATACCCAAGCTTCATAGAACATATGTATCTCTCAATATAATATTTCCAGCCAACATTTATATAGAAAACCTTCAATTACCTCTTAAACATAATAACAATATTTTTAACAAAATGAAATAGAAAAAAGTCTTTCATTCTAAATACTATTGATGTTTCTTTAGAGTTAGTTGTGGGTTGCATTCTGTGCCCCCCCCCAAATATACTGAAGTCCTAATCCCTTGTACTTATGAATATGACCTTATTTGGAAATAGGGTCTTTGCAGATGTAATTAAAATGTCCATTAAGATGAGGTCATACTCAGGTAGTATGGGCCTTTGATCCAATATGACTGGTATCTTTATAAGAAAAGACACAGAGATGACATACACAGGGACAATGTCAGGTGATAATGTAAGCAGTGATTGGAATGATGCTTTGGCAAGTCAAGGGACACCAAGATTATTGGCAACTCCAGAAGCTAACAGAAAAGCATGGAATAGATTCTTCCTTAGGGCCTTTGGAAAGAGCATGGCTCTGTTAACCCCTTTGATTTAGGTCTTCTGGCCTCCAGATTTGTGAAAGGATAAACTTCTGGGGTTTTCTAAGCCTTCCAATTTATGGTGCTTTGTTATAACAGCCCTAGGAAGTAAATAGAGTCTTTGTTCAAGTTTTTGAAAATTGTGGAATCGATTGTCCAGAAAAGGGATACAGTATGGGTCCATTGGTGGTGTTACAGCAAAAACTGCACTGGACCAAGTTAAACTGGTGGAGGAGACTTTATCCGAGGCTACTGCAATAGGAGAGAGGCCAGCACAAAGTCTGAACTCAACTCCACTGCAGCAGAGGGACCAGGGCTTTTCAAGGGCTGGGATGAGCTGGCGGAGGATGTCAGCGGGATGTCACAGGCCATCTGTATTTGCTAACTGACTTTATCCAAAGAAAAAATAAATTTCTCTTATCTTTACAACATGAAATAGTTTTGTAACGTGGAGCAAGGAAACTTGGAATTGTCTCCTTCCCTCCTGTGGATGCTGACCGAGAGGGATGCTAGCTCCTTTGCTGAATAAATTTCAAAGAGATGGTCCCCAGGTTCTTGAGACTTCCCTGGGTTATAAAACTGACCAGAGGCTTTTTAATAGATTTACATCTCAAAGGGGTAAAGAAAGAATTTTAAGTTTTCTAAAGTAAATATTCTAAGTAGGGAGCTCAGGGGCCTAGAGTCAGAAAGAAGCCTATTTAACTGAAGTCAAGCTGAAGTGAACATGAAACCATCTTGGTCAGCAGCCTTTGACTGTACAAAATCTGCTGTGTGTTACTGATTATATTATTTGGTGACAGAGAAAAAATATTTTAAGCATTTCACACCTAACAAGATAGTTTGGATTTTTAAACATTATATATAGGCATTTTACCACACTGTAGTTGCCTGTTTAAGAAACTGGTTGAGGGCTTAGGGTTGACATAATGTAAGTTTCCTACTTAAAATAAATGAGAAATAGCAGATTAGCATTTGCATGCAGAACAACTGGTTTTCAGTAACAGATTACTCATGGACAGCAGAAGATGACTACATTTCTCAATTATTTTTTTTAGACATTTTTTAATCGTAGAAGCCAAATTTCTTTGAAAGAACCACCTGTCTGACAGAGTGATTCAGTGCAGACCCACCACATTCTAAATCCTAGAACAAGGCCATATTTAATGAGCTTTCTCCCAGCATCCCCCACTTCTAGCTCCACTCTCATCAAGATCCAGGATAGATGGGCCATCAACTCAAAGATCAACAGCAGGACAGTCCCACTGGCACATTGCCTAGAAAGCTTGGGAGTGAATAACAAACATCTGTTCTAAAATCTACAACACATATCCAAGGAGGAGACAGCTGCTAGACATATTCCCTCTACCCCAAGACAATGTTTTTAAATTGCTGCTGGATACCAAGAATTAAAAAACAAAAACGTACACAATAGAATAGAAGATAAACAATGCATTAGGTGATGTGAGGCTAAGTATTAGTTCAGTCAGGTAGGTATGTATATGTGTAGGTATGTACATGTGTCCTCGGTCATAATGTAAGGTGCATTCCTTTGAGAACTGTTCTAGGAAGCTCCCAGTAGTACTTGAAAGAAAGGCAAAAGGGGTCAATTAATACTAAATATCTTAGACATCGATAAGCTAGGATTTGAGATCTGGTCCCACTCTTCAACTCACCTGCCAATGGATATTACTGGTAGTCCAAATCACCTGAAGAATTTTCAGCTGTCCCAAGTTGGGCATTTGAAACCCCCAACTCATTGCATTACCACCATCCTCTGGTTTCTCTAACTTCTTGGCAAGCAGCCTCTTTCACTCGCTTCTGGTAGAGACCGGTAAGGAGCAAACTGGGCAGATAATTTTTTTTTTTTTTAAATCATGTCAATAGATAGATAAGGACAAACAAAAATAATCTCAAGGGATGATAGAAAACATCTTAAATCAAGCTCCATCATTTTTACAAATGAGAAAAAGTTAATGCCACTGACATGAAATGATTTACTTGAAGTCACATAGCAACTGAGTGATAGATTTAGAGCAAGAACCTTGGTCTTCAAATTTCCCAACCCGGGTTCTCCCTGCTAACTCCATGCCTGCTGACAGAGAGGTGTGTGCACAGTACTCAGGTGTGGATATGTTGTCATTACACTTTACTTAAGAGTCTGCATACTGGAATGGTCTGGAACACAGCAAACAGTGGTGAATGTAGCTGACATTCTTTTCCATTCTTCTTCAATTTACCTGGAGTCAAAGTGTCTTGAAGGGGGACCCCGAATCCACTAATTTGAGTTTGATGCCACTAATCATACAGCAGTTATTTAAGTGGGGCTGGAGGATGGTAACTACCAGGAGTCTTCTGAATAGTGAGTTTCTGTATCTGTAGCTTACTGATGACTGATGGAAATTTTTTGTTTAAAGATTTATTTGAGAGAGAGAAAGAGAGCATGCATGAGCAGGGGGAGGGGCAGAGGGTGAGACTCTTCAAGCAAACTCACTGCCAAGACTCACCCCCCTATGAGGGGGCTTGACCCCATGTCCCATGAGATCACGACCTGAACCAAAACCAAGAATCACACATTTAACCAACTGAGCCACCCAGGTGCTCCAAGACTGATGGAAATTTTATCTACAGCTTATTAAAACATCCAAAGAGAAAACAAAACAAGTGGTTTGAAAGTTAAAATTTTTTGAATAAAAATTTCTAGTTATGCATCAATAAGGCAGAATTAAAAAAAGAATTTTCTTAACCTTGAATTCCAAGACAAAATTCTACAAGGTGAAAGTCCTAGTGAAAGTCTGGGAATGTTTTTGCCATTTTTCATTGTTCAGTAGATACAATTTTAATTCATTGCACTATTATTATTTTTTAATTGTGAAAGGATTCCCACTACCTAGTGAATTAACACATCCATCCTCATATATATATTCTTAGTGACAACATTTAAGTTCTACTCCCTTGGCAAATTACAATTGTATAATACAGTGTTATCGACCATAGTCACAATATTTTACATAAGATCCTCAGACCTTATTCATCTCATAGCTGAAAGTTTGTACCTTTTACCAACCTTTATTTCTCCCACTCCCTAGCCAGTGGCAACCAGTTTTCTACTCTCTTCTTCTGAGTTTGACTTTTTTTTAAGATTCCATATATAAGTGGGGCACCTGGGTGGCTCAGTTGGTTAAGTATCCAACTCTTGATCTCAGCTCAGGTCTTGATCTCAGGGTCATAAGTTCAAGCCCTGTATTGGGCTCCACGCTGGGTATGGAGACAACTTAAAAAAAAAAAAGATTCCATATATAAGAGATACCATGCTGTATTTGTCTTTATCTGGTTTATTTCACTTAGCATAATGCCCTCAAGCTCCATCCATGTTGTCACAAATGTCAGGATTGCCTTCTTTCTCATGGCTGAATAATATTCCATTGTATGTATATACCATCTTCTTTATCCATTCATCTGTTGGTGCACACTTAGGTTGTTTCATATTTTGGCTATTGTGAACAGTGCTGTAATGAACATGGGAGTGCAGATATCTCTTTGGTATCCTGTTTTCATTTCCTTTGAATATATGCTCAGAAACGGGATTGTTGGATCATATGGTAGTTCTATTTCTAATTTTTTGAAGAACCTCTATACTGTTTCCCATAGTGTGTCCACCAATGTTACATTCCCATTAACAGGGCACAAGTGTTCCCTTTTCTCCACATCCTTGACAACACTTACCATCTCTTGTCTTCTTTTCGATAGCCATCATAACAAGCATGAGGTGATATCATTGTGGTTTTGATTTGCATTTCCCTGATGATCAGTGATGTTGAGTACCTTTTCTTGTACCTGTTGGCCATTTCTGTCTTCTCTAGACTAATATCTATTCAGATCCTCTGCCCATTTTTGACTGGATTAATAAATACATAATTTTATAAGACAATAAGTAAATCTGAATTCATTTTAAATAAGCTATAAACATCATTTCCAACACTCCTCCCTTTTTTTTAGCCCAAATCAAAGTTTTTCTAAATTTCTCTTTACAATGAATGTTTTGTGCAGCATGACTGTACAGAATTCAGATTCCAATATTTATGGCCAATCCAAAGTAAAGTTGGCAAGTAGCTCCTGTCAAAATCCAGAAACTGTTAGAAATAAAATCAGGTCAACAAATTGTATTTAGTAAGAGTTTATTGTGCACTGAAGAACAGTTTGCAAACTGGGAGTCTTCAAACCAACAGTGACTTGAAGCCTAGAGGCAGCTAATATAGTAAAACCACGGAAGCTATTTCATCTTTAAGATTGGTCACAGCATTGGGGTTTTCCAAAAGACAGGGAATTGGTTAAAAGTCATCTTCTTATGCCATTTTTGGAAAACAATTTAGGTTTTTTTTTTTTTTTAAAGATTTTATTTATTTATTTGAGAGAGACAGAATGAGAGATAGAGAGCATGAGAGGGGAGAGGGTCAGAGGGAGAAGCAGACTCCCCGCCGAGCAGGGAGCCCGATGCGGGACCCGATCCCGGGACTCCAGGATCATGACCTGAGCTGAAGACAGTCGCTCAACCAACTGAGCCACCCAGGCGCCCCAATTTAGGTTTTATTTATGATTTTCAGAGGCATTTACAAGAAACAATCCAAGCTGTTTTGCTTATGTTACAGAATAAATTATATCAGGTTTTGCTTATGTGGTTTAACTTGTTTTGTCTGTTCAGGGGATTTTCATGTCTGGTCTCCATTTTGTATTTATTTTAACCCATCTAAAAGGTGTTCACTTGAGATATTAACATAAGTTTTCCCCATACACAAAGAGCAATTAAGGTAAATTACAAAGCACCTGCCCACCAGAATCATAAACAGGTTTTAAAATTAAAAGTTAATTTTGAGCCAGATGATGCTGAAGCAAAAATCATCTCACAGAGCATCCCATCTAACCTTCATTTAAGGATGAAATTCTTTCATTTAATGAAAGAGCCTCAATGAGAACTCACAGTGTATCATTACACTTCAGTCATTGGTCACCAAATATTTATTAAGCACCAGCTTTGTGCCAGACACTACTCGGTTCTGGGAAGACAAAAGGAAAAAGATAAGGTCCCAGCCCTTGCCAAACGTACAGTCCAGTGGGGAAACAAACCACAAAAACTGAACAAGGAAAATAGGTCCTAACAAATTCCAAAAAATGCTATATAAAAAAAACAACAAACTACTTTGAGAGAGCATGAAAAGGACTGTCTAAAACAGTTGGGTGGTTAAGAAAGGTCTCTTAGAAGAGATGACATTCAAGGAGAAAACTAAATGAGAAAGTCTGCTATGGTTGGTTGAAGGAGAAGCTTCAGGAAGAGGGAAAAGCATACAAAACCTCAGGATAGGAAAGAACCTGTGTACTCCAGGACTGGAGAAAGGCTTTGCTACTGGGAGCTTAGTGAGTAAAGGGTGCAGGTTGCTTTCTCTTTAGCTTCAATCCTTTCTCCTTAAAGGAGGAGCCTGGTGAATAAAACAGATGAAGGCACAACTTCTCTGGTCAAAAAGATGACTAGAACATTCCTATATGAATCCCTTAGCATGCGAAGTACTCAGAACTAAGCTTGACTCATAGTGCTTAACAAATGATGGCTTTTTTAAAAAAAATAAACGTTGGCTTTCTTATTTTAAAGATTTATTTATTTGAGAGAGAGAGAGCACATACACGTGCACATGCAAGTGGGGGGAGGGGCAGAGGGAGAGATTCTGATGCAGACTCCCCACTGAGCATACAGCCTGAGGCAGGGCTCGATCTCTTGACCCATGAGATCATGACTTGAGACAAAACCAAGACTTGGATCCTTAACTGAGTCACCTAGGTGCCCCAAATCTTTTTTTTTTTTTAAGATTTTATTCATTTCTTTGAGAGAGATAGAGCATGTGCGTGTGTGCTTGAGTTGAATGGGGGGAGGGGCAAAGGGAGAGGGAGAGAATCTTAAGCAGACTCCCCACTGAGTGTGTGTGGAGCCTGACACGACCCTGAGGTTCAATCCCATGACCCTGAGATCCTGACCTGAGCTAAAATCAAGAGTCAGCTGCTTAACCAAATAAGCCACCCAGGTGCCCCCAAATGTTGGCTGTTTTCAAAGGCAAAGATAGAAAGCTTTATCCCTCCTTTCCCAACTTTCCACGTGTCCCAGTAAGGCACTCAAAGAAATGCCTAGGGTTCCAAAGAACAGAGTTTGATAATCATTTCACTATTGCTGCTTCATCACAGAGGAATATGAATTTCTGAAACCATGTTGTTTATAAAATCAACTTAATACAAAGAGTTTTTCTAGACACTTGATTAGTGAGGAATTCCGATTAAAAGTTACACCTTGGGGCACCTGGGTGGCTCGGTCAGTTAACCCTCTACCTTCGGCTCAGGTTGTGATCCCAGGGTCCTGAGATCAAGCCCCGCATCGGGCTCCCTGCTCAAGGGAGAGCCTGCTTCTCCCTCTCCCACTCCCGCTGCTTGTGTTCCCTCTCTCGCTGTGTCTCTCTTTGTCAAATAAATAAAATCTTTAAAAAAATAAAAATAAAAAAATAAAAGTTACACCTGGGTCTTGATTTATGGAGAACCTTTTACGAAACACAATACTAAGAAATAAACAATGTAAAGAGTTTCAGATAAGGCACAACTGACCGAGTAAATGAAGTAGCAAAAGAGGGCAATCAAGAAAAGATCGATGGCAAATGTGATCTGGTCCAGTGCTTCTCAAACATTCATACATAAGGATCAGGTGAAAAACTTGTTAAAACAACTCTAGGGCTTCTGATTTGGCAGTTTCAAGGAGGGTCTTGAGAGTTTGCATTTCCAGCAAGTTCCTAGATGATGCTGGTGCTGCTACCTTGGAGACTACACTCTGAGACTGCACCCTGGTCTAGATCCTGGAGACCAGGAAAAATGAAATGGGACTGAAGTGGGAAACAAAGGCAAAAGGAAATGTAGATCAAATTAAATGTCCTTATAACCCAAAGCCCATTGACAAATACTTGAGGCAGGCAGAGTATAACCTTCCTCCAGGAAGCTCCCAACTGTCTTAATGTTAATGCCTCACTAGAGGGAAAAACAACCTGGGTTTAACAATAGCAAGGCCTCCAGTATCCAGGGAGTTGTCTTTAGCATATGAAAGTCCTTTTGGAACTTCCCTTATCTTTACTTCCCCCAGCCCCAAGGAAGACAATCAGTTGCCCCTTGCAATCCCGGGCAGCTGGGAGCCCAGGAGGCTGAGCCTCAGCAGCTGCTCTTTCTGCCCAGGGTTCCTGTCCCCAGGCTTTAATAAAACTACCTTTTTGCACCAAAGATGTCTCAGGAATTCTTTCTTGGCCGTCAGCTCCAGACCCCACCAATCTCACCAACATTCAAAAAACTACCTCAGGACCAGACTGAGGGACAGGTCATGCCCAAGTATGCAGTTCTTTTTGGCAAAAGTAGCCATCTCTCAAAGTTAGAGGTGGGTAAGAGTTAGCCATTCACCTGCACCCTCCCTACCAGGTTACAGTGAAAGCAGGTCCGCAGCACACAGACCTTCATTTGCTAACAGATACAAAACAATACAGAAGCCCTGCTCTGTAGGTTCAACAAAGACCTGCTATCTGTCCCTTTAGGATCTTGGAACATACCTAGCCTAACATGCTCAGTCAGTTCATCAGGATGAGTCAGTCTTAGAGACTGACTCCAAATCCTGCAAAGCCCGTGACAGGATACAAGTTGTTTAGGGGTCAAGATCTGGATGCCATCCCTAGGGCTAGAGGCTTCCAGAACTCTGAATTCTTTGACCCTGTTCATGCAAGAATGGAAGCATTTCTAAAATCTTTCAGCCAATCCACACTTCTTGAATATCGCTAATTTCATCCATAAACACCCATTTCTAATATTCATTTTGATCATTTGTAAAGCTTCTGGGGTTTCAGAAGTAAAGACAACTCAAGCTGGGGTGCCTGGATGGCACAGTGGGTTGAACATTGGACTCTTAGTTTTGGTTCAGGTCGTCATCTCAGGGTCATGGGATTGAGCCCTGAGTTAGGATCCATGTTCAGTGTAGATTCTGCTTAAAGATTCTCTCTCCCTCTCTTTCTGCCCCTCCCCTGCTCTCTTCTTTCTCTGAAATAGATAAATAAATCTTAAAAAAAAAAAAGGTAACTCAAGCTTTTTGATGTGTCTTTTTATATTCTATAGTCTTTCTAATTAATTAGCCCCCATGATGTACCCCTGGACTATCCTGCAGGATACCTACTTGATAGCACACTGTTTATGCTAATATTTTTAAAAGACAGTTTGTAAAAGTCACAAGATAAAGTTTCAAAAATGAAAAATGATTTTTAATAAAATTGAGGAAAGACAGAACATTCAAATTCACTTGGAAGTGGAATATACTCTGATTTAGCCTGGCACACTATTGTGGCTTAAGAATGACCTGGGGAATAGGGTCTCTTGAAATTCTTTAAGTTTATACTGCAATAAGGTTCTGCTCCTGCTCTTCTTCCCTCTGTTCTCATCCTCCCTGCACCTCCCTTGTAAGACATCTTCTTTTAATAACTTGTGATGTATTCGTTTGTGCTATTTCTGGTGCTTTATCTTTAGCCAGATAGAGTGGAGAGCCAGTTAGGCAAAATCCCAGAGAACAAATCTGTGAGTAGGGAGGATTACCATATGATTATCTTCCAAATGGTAAAATTTTGGATCAAAAGGAGATGCCAAAAGTAATCGTAATTCTAGAATTTTTGATATATTTGTTCATTGATCAACAAATTGGTTTCATTATTTTGCTGGATCTATAAGATGATTTAACTGCAAAACCATATTAAAAATAATATTCTAAGAAAATAAAAAGATATATGTGCATTTATTAAAGTGAAATTTAAAAACTTTATGTTGATTATACAAATATTAAAAAATAATATAGAAAAATAATTATTTTAGTACATATTCACATACTTTAATTTCTTTTTTTCTCCTTTATTGAGGTATAATTGATAAATAAAATTTATATTTAAAATGTACAATGTGCTGATTTGACATACATATGCTTTGTGAAATGATTACCACAATTAGGTTATTTAACACTTCCATTACCTCACATACTTACAATATGATGTCAAATACATAAATTGTGGGGCAGAATTCGGGGCGGGAGAGAATAAAAATGTAGTGCTTTTAGAATATGTTCAAACTTAAGCAACCATCAACTTAAAATAGACTGCTATAGGCATAGGGTGTAACATATGAACCTCATCGTAACCAAAAACCAAAAAACTATAACAGACACACAAAAAATAAAGAGAGAGGAACATAAGCATAACACTAAAGAAAGTCATCAAATCACAAAGGAAGAGAGTGAGAGAAAACAACAGAGAACTACAAAACAACCAAAAATAATGAACAAAATGGCAATAAGTACATACCTATCAAAGAAGAAGAGCAGGTATTAATTCCTTTAAATGTAAATGGACTCAAGGCTTAATTCAAAAGATGTAGGATAACTGAATGGATAATAAAACAAGACACATTTATATGCTGCCTACAAGACACTGACTTCAGACCTAAAGACACATACAGACTGCAAGTGAAGAGATAGAAAAAGGCATTCCATGTAAATGGAAACAAAAATAAAGATGGAGTAATAACACTTATATCAGAGAAAATATTTTAAGACAAAGACTATAATAAGAGACAAAAAAGGATATTACACAATGATAAAAGGATCACTCCAACTAGAGAATATAACAACTGTAAATATTTATACCCCCAACAAAAGAGCACCTAAATATATATAGCAAATGTGACTAGACATAAAAGGAGAAACTGACAATAGTACAATAAAAAGAGAACTTTAACACCCCACTTACATCAATGGATAGATCATACAGACAGAAAATCAATAGGAAACACTGGCTTTGAATGACATGTTAGACCAGATGGACTTAACAGATTCATGCAGAATAATCCGTCTAAAAATAGTGGAATACACACTCTTTTCAAATGCACATGGAACATTCTTCAGAATAGATCAGGCCATAAAAGATGTCTCAATAATTTAAGAAGAATGAAATCATATCAAGCATCTTTTCTGATCACAATATGAAACTAGAAATCAATAACAAGGAAAAACAAAAACACTTAGAGGCTAAACATCATGCTACAGAACAACCAATGGGTCAATGAAGAAATCAAAGATGAGGGCGCCTGGGTGGCTCAGTTGGTTGGGCGACTGCCTTCGGCTCAGGTCATGATCCTGGAGTCCCTGGATCGAGTCCCGCATCGGGCTCCCTGCTCAGAGGGGAGTCTGCTTCTCCCTCTGACCCTCTTCCCTCTCATGCTCTCTATCTCTCATTCTCTCTCTCAAATAAATAAATAAAATCTTAAAAAAATGAAAAAAAAAGAAATCAAAGATGAAATAAAAAAAATACCTTGAGACAAATGAAAATGGAAACACAATGTCCCCAAATCTTTGGGACACAGCAAAAGTAGTTCTAAAAAGGAAATTTGTAGTAATACAGGAAAACTCTCAAATAAAAAATCTAACCTTATACCTAAAGGAACTAGAAAAAGAACAAGTAAAGCTCAAAATTAGTAGAAGGAAGGAAATAATAAAGATCACAGTGGAAATAAGTGAAATAGTGAAAAAGCAATTGAAAAGATCAATACAACTAGGAGCTTGTTCTCTGAAAAGATTAATAAAATTGATAAGCCTTTAGCTAGACTTATCAAGAAAGAAAAAGAGGACTCAAATAAATAAAATCAGAAATGAAAAAGGAGAAGTTACAACCAACACCACAGAAATACAAAGAATTATGAAATTATCATGAAAAATATTATGCCCACAAATTGGACAACCTAGAAGAAATTAATAAATTCCTAGAAACATGCAATCTTCCAAGACCAATTCAGGAAGAAATAGAAAAGCTGAACAGATTACTGATAATGAAATTTAACTGGTAATCATAAAACTCCCAACAAACAAAAATCCAGGACCAGAGGGCCTCACAGGTGAATCCTACAAAACATTTAAAGAAGGATTAATACCTATCCTTCTCAAACTATCCAAAATTGAAGAGGAAGGAAGGCTTCCAAATTTGTTCTATGAGGTAATTCATTACTTGATACCAAAACCAGACAAAGACACTATGAAAAAGAAAATTATAGGCCAATATTCCTGAGGAACATAGACGCAAAAAGCCTGAACAAAATATCAGCAAGCTGAATTCCATAATATTTTAAAAGGATCATTCAATATGATCAAGTAAGATTTATTCCAGAGAAGCAAGGATGGTTCAATATCTGCAAATCAATCAGTGATACTTCACATTAACAGAATAAAAGATAAAAATCATATGATTGTCTTAACAGGTGGAAAAAAAGTATTTGACAAACTCAACATCCATTCATGATAAAAACTCTCAACAAAGTGGGTATGGAGGGAACATACATCAACATAACAAAGGCCACATATGACAAATCCACAGCTAACATCATACTCAACTGAAAAGCTGAAAGCCTTCTGTAAGATCAGGAACAAATCAAGGATGCTCACTTTTATTCAACATAATACTAGATGTATGGGCTACAGCCATCAGAAAAGAAAAGGAAGGGGGGCGTGGGTGGCTCAGTTGTTAAGCGTCTGCCTTTGGCTCAGGTCATGGTCCCACGGTCCTGGGATTGAGCCCCACATCGGGCTCTCTGCTTTGTGGGAAGCCTGCTTCTCCCTCTCCCACTCCCCCTGCTTGTGTTCCTTCTCTCGCTGTGTCTCTCTCTGTCAAATAAATAAAATCTTTAAAAAATAAATAAATAAAAGACATCCAATATTGGTAAGAGAGAAGTAAGACTGTCACTATTTGCAGATAACATGATACTATGCATAGAAAACCCTAAAGACTCCACCAAAAAACTACTAGAATAAATAAATTCAGTAAGTTGTAGCATACAAAATTAGAAATTTTGTAAATTATAGAAATCTGTTGTGTATCTATACACTAATAATGAACAAGCGGAAAGAGAAATTAAGAAAACAATCTCATTTACAATTGTATCCAAAGGAATAACATACCTAGGAATAAACTTAAAGAAGGAGGTGAAAGACCTGTATTCTGGAAACTATAAAACAATGATGAAAGAAATTGAAGACACAAATAAATGGAAAGATATTTCATGCTCATGGATTAGAAGAATTAATGTTAAAATGTCCATACTACCCAAAGCAATCTACAGATTTAATGCAATCCCTATCAAAATACAAAGAGCATTTTTCACAAAACTAAAACAAATAATACTAGAATCTGATGGAACCACAAAAGACCCCAAATAGTAGAAGCAATGTTGAGAAAGAAGAATAAAGCTGGAGGTATTGCACTCCAGATTTCAAATTATACTACAAAGCTACAGTAATTAAAACAGTATGTTACTGGCACAAAAATAGACACACAGATCAATGGAACAGAAGAGAGAAATAAACTCATGCTTATATGGTCACTTATTCTATCAAAAAGGAAGAATATACAATGGTGAAAAGGCAGTAATAAACGATACGGGGAAAACTGGACAGCTACCTGCAAAAGAATAAAATTCAACTACTTTCTCACACCACATATCAAAATAAACTCAAAATAGATTAAAGACCTAAATGTAAGACCTGAAACCATAAAACTCTGAAAGAAAACAAAGGTAGTTTCTTAAAAGAAAACATAGGTAGAAACCATAAAACTCTTTTTTTTTTTTTTGAAACCATAAAACTCTTAAAAGAAAAAGAAATCTCTTAGACATCAGTCTTATTAGCAACATGTTTTTGGATCTGTCTCCTCAAGGCAAGGGCAAGGAAAGCAAAAATACACAATTGGGACTACACCAAAATAAAAAGCTTTTACACAGGGAAGGAAACCACCAACAAAACAAACAGGCAATCTACTGAATGAAGATATCTATAAATGACATACCAGATAAAGGGTTAATATCCAATATGTATAAAGAGCTCATACAATTCAACACCAAAGAAACAAACAATCCGATTAAAAAATGAGCAGAGGATTTAAATAGATGTTTTTCTTTTTCTTTTTTTTTTTGAGAGAGAGAGAGCAAGCGCTAGCAAATTTTGTATTCAACAATTATAAGTTGCTAAAACCTTTGGTAGCTGAATTCTGGGGGACACTCCATGTCTTAAATTCTTTGATTAAAGGTTTCTATTTCATTTTATACACAATGCACTCAAACAGGACTCCCTAACCAAAAGGTTCAATGCCATTGTAGGACACAGGTTTACCTAAGACTTCTTTTTTTTTTTTTTTTTTTTCAGAGACAGAGTGAGGGAGAGAGAGCACAAGCTGGGGGAGGGGCAGAAGGAGAAGCAGACTCCCTGCTGAGCAGAAAGCCCAGTGTGGGACTTGATCCTAGGACCCTGGGACCATGACCCGAGCTGAAGGCAGACGCTCAACCAACTGAGCTACCCAGATGCCCAGGACACAGGTTTACTTAGAAAGTAGTTCTTCTGAGGCCCAGATATTTTATAAAGATTTATTAACTTATTTTAGAGAGAGAGTGCAAGTGGGGGGAGGGATAGAGGGAGAAGGAGAGAAGCAGACTCCCTGCTGAAGCCCAATGGAGGACTGGATTTCACGACCCCAATATCATGACCTGAGCTGAAATCAAGAGTCCGACGCTTAACTGAGTTACTTAGGTGCCCCAAGGCTCAGATACTTTAAAAATTTAATTAATAATAGTTCTTATTTAAATTCAAATTAGCTTCACCAAAATTTGGTACTTTAATCTGTGCATATAAAAAATTATAAATTTTTATAATTATAGTTTTTATTTACATGGGTAGATTATTGCACTTATTTTTTTATTATTTATTTATTTAAAAATTTTAAAAAAGATTTTATTTATTTATTTGACACAGAGAGAAAGAGCACAAGCAGTGGGGAGCAGCAGGCAGAGGGAGAAGGAGAAGCAGACTCGCCGCTGAGCAAGGACCCCTCTGCGGGGCTCGATCCCAGGACCCTGGCATCATGACCTGAGCCGAAGGCAGATACTTAACCGACTAAGCCACCCAGGTGCCCTGATTATCGCACTTTTAATTTTTATTTTATTTATTTATGTTTAAAGATTTTATTTATTTATCTGAAAGAGAGAGAGGGAGAGGGAGAAGCAGACTCCCTGCTGAACAGGGAGCCTCACACGGGGCTCAATCCCAGGACCCCAAGATCATGACCCAAGCCGAAGGCAGACACCCAACAGACTGAGTCACCCAGGTGCCCCCAATTATTTCACTTTTTAAAACAATTATGAATTATGTATGCATCTCAATTCCAAGAATATTTCTGGATCAATGAGTTTCTTAATTTCATAAAGTGGTACTCCTTTAAATTTACATTTCTTTTTTTTTAATTTACTTATTTATTTAAGTAATCCCTACATCCAACATGGGCCTCGAACCCAGGACCCTGAGATCAAGAGTCACATGCTCCTCTGACTGAACCAGCCAGGTGCCCCAAAATTTACATTTCTGTTATCAGTGAAAACCAAATCATTTTATGTCAATGATGAACTTTTTAACTGAAACTACAATAGTATTCATAATGAAGTTAGATTCTTTGCAAAATGAGCTTCTAAAAACCTAACTTGAATTGGATGAAAAAAATCAAACTATTATTGTAATTAACTTATTTGATGACATCAATATAAAACAAACATTATCGAGCTGGGTGCAAAGTTAAGAAAGCCAATACATTAACAGATATTTTACTTTCACATGTGCACAAGAAAACTTAGACTTGAGTCCACAATAGCCAAGCTATGGAAAGAGCCCAGATGTCCATCGACAGATGAATGGATAAAGACGATGTGGTACATATATATACAACAGAATATTATGCAGCCATAAAAAAATTGAAATCTAACCATTTGCAATGGCTTGGATGGAACTAGAGGGTATTATGCTAAGCAAAATAAGTCAATCACAAAAGACAAGTATCATATAATCTCACCGATATGAGGAATTTAAGAAACATGGCAGAGGATCGTAGGGGAAGAGAGAAAAAAATGAAATAAGACGAAACCAGAGAGGGAGACAAACCATAAGAGACTCTTAATCTCAGGAAACAAACTGAGGGTTGCTGGAGTGGTGGGGGTGGGAGGGATGGGGTGGTTGGGTGATGGACACTGGGGAGGGTATGTGTTGTGGTGAGCACTGGATGTTGTGTAAGACTGATGAATCATAGACCTGTACAGCTGAAGCAAATAATACATTATATGTTAATTAAAAAAATAAAAATTAAAAAAAGAAAACTTAGGCTTGAAAGTGTGCAAAAGTACTTTAGAAAGCCATCATTTGCTCTAAGTGAGAGGTCATGCTTCACAGCCTCTGCATCTTCATGCGTTGCATAGTCATCTTCAGCCACAGCCTTTTTTTTTTTTTTAAAGATTTTATTTATTTATCTGAGAGAGAGAGAGAGAGCGAGCATGAGCAGGGGGGCAGAGGGAGAGGGAGAAGTAGGCTCTCCTGCTGAGCAGGGAGCCTGACACAGGGCTCGATCCCAGGACCCTGGGATCATGATCTGAGCCAAAGGCAGATGCTTAACCAACTGAGCCACCCAGGCGCCTCTAGGCAGTTTTCTTTTAAAAAGTCCTAACTAATATTTGAAGTATATGCTAATTTTTTTCTTCAGCAAATTTGGATCTTCCACTTTTCACTTAGTCAGTGATATTACTATAGCCTCCACTGGCTATAAGTGTTGTTAAATACCCTGTGCAATTTACACATTCATCATTAACTTTATCGAGAAACCAAAATTCAGATTTAATTTTTTATTCTATAAGATTTTTTTTTCTTTTAAAGATTTTATTTATTGTCAGAGAGCAAGCACACAAGAGAGAGCACAAGCAGGGGGAGTGGCAGGCAGAGGGAGAAGCAGGCTCCTCCCGCCACTGCCGCCCCGAGCAAGGAGCCCAGTGCGGCACTCGATCCCAGGACCCCGGGATCATGACCTAAGCCAAAGGCAGACATTTAACTGACTGAGCCACCCAGGCGTCCCTCTATAAGAACTTTTAAAAGCTTATCTAGCTGAAAGAGATAATGGGGGGAAATTAACATACCATATATAAATAGTAGCAGATTCACACTATATATGTACATATAGTACATATATATTTACCCATATCTATTTATACAATATATAATAAAACCACTAAGACAAGTGTAACCAGACTATTCTCTGCCCACAGTGTGGCAGGACTGCTCAGTCTATTTTCTCCACTTATTTCATATACAACTTACCTATAATTAAGTGGCCTGGAGTCTCTGTGCACGCCTTCGATGGAAGCATGGGCCCTGGCACAACCGGGAGATGAGCAAGTGGTCAGCGGCAGCTGCATCCAATCCTTCTCCCACCATCGCAGGACCTGAGTTCATTGCCCCTAGGCACCTGGGTGGGAGCATCCTTCATTTAACGGGAAGCACTCTGCCTCTGCCTGTGGTCCTTGAAGAGAGAGGTATTGGGTAGAGAATGTCTGGTGAGTCCTGGAAACAGCCAGAGAGATTGTCCCTCCCACTGAAAATGAGAGCCCTGCTTGCAGCACATGTGCCTCACACACTGCTAAAGGAGACCAGGGCAGAAGCTGGAAGTGCAGTGCCAGTCAACCAAACCCATTCCCAGCTTACTTTAATAAATCTATTCATGACAACATTTTGTGTGTGTGTGTGTTTTTTTTAAGATTTATTTGTTTATTTGTCCGGGTGGCGGTGGGGGAGAGCACAAGCAGGGGGAGCGGCAAGCAGAGGGAGAGGGAGAAGCAGGCTCCTCACTGAGCAAGGAACCAGATGTGGGACTCGATCCCAGGACCCTGGGATCATGACCTGAGCTGAAGGCAGATGCTTAGCCAACTTAGCCACCCAGGCGCCCCTAAATATGTTTTTTTAAATGGGACAGGGGTGAGCTGTGCCTTTCCAGTACAAACTTCCAGGGACCTAAGGAAGGGAACATGGAGGACAATTTATTTTTTTTATTATTATTATTTTTTTAAAGATTTTATTTATTTATTCATGAGAGACAGAGAGAGAGAGAGAGAGAGAGAGGCAGAGGGAGAAGCAGGCTCCCAAGGAGCAGGGAGCCCGATGCGGGACTCGATCCCAGGACCCTGGGATCATGACCTGAGCCGAAGGCAGACGCTTAACCATCTGAGCCACCCAGGCGCCCTGGAGGACAATTTATTTATCAGATCTCTTAAGGATATCCTGTTGGGTTAGAAGTCATCTTCTCTGAACTGCTGGAGGTGGCAGATCCCCAAGGATCACTCAAATGACCCTAACTAGTCTTTAAGGAGCAAAAATTTGCCCTGGCTTAAATGAACCATCTCTTTGGCTGAGTGAGTTTGGGCTCTCCAAGTTAATACATTTCCTTCAAACAAATATCGAACACATATTTAAACAATATTGGTTTGGTGATGGGCCAAATAACCAGAGTGTTGTTTCTGCCTCCATCTCTGGAATTAACACTAAGTGATTCTCAAAATATTTATCTCTCCTTTTGGCAAATCTAATAATTTCTTCTTATAATACCTCAGTCATGAAAAGGAAGGTAGCTGATTTGCAGTATTTTTTGTGGGGGGGGGTGAGGGGAATTTACGTTTATTATATTCGGTTATCTCAACAATGATTTTAATTATATTTTACTCTTTGCTTCTTTTTCAAGATCTGATTGACAAATAAAATTGTATATATTCAAGGTGTATAACATAATGATTTTTTTAAACAATCTCTATACCTTCATTGTGGTTTTGATTTACATTTTTTTAAACAATTTTA
Organism: Callorhinus ursinus; assembly: GCF_003265705.2. Taxonomy (NCBI): domain Eukaryota; kingdom Metazoa; phylum Chordata; class Mammalia; order Carnivora; family Otariidae; genus Callorhinus; species Callorhinus ursinus. The sequence continues at coordinate 3,694,970 of NW_027397089.1, forward strand.
TTTATTTATTTGACAGAGATAGACACAGCAAGAGAGGGAACACAAGCAGGGGGAGTGGGAAAGGGAGAAGCAGGCTTCCCACAGAGCAGGGAGCCCAATGCAGGGCTCGATCCCAGGACCCTGGGATCATGACCTGAGCCAAAGGCAGACGCTTAACGACTGAGCCACCCAGGAGTGCCTTGATTTACATTTCTTGATGAAGAGTGATGTTGAGCATCTTTTCATGTGCCTGTTGGTCATTTGCATGTCTTCTTTAGAAAAATGTCCATTCAGGGCTTCTGCTTATTTTTTAATTTAGTTATTTGGTTTCTTGCTCTTGATTTGTATGAGTTCCTTATACGTTTTGGAAGTTAGCCCCTTATCAGACATTCATTTTACCCAAAGTAATCTATAGATTCAATGCAATCCCTACCAAAATTCCAATGGCATTTTCACCGAAATAGAAAAAATAATCCTAAAATTCATATGGAGCCACAAAAGACCCAGAATGGCCAAAGCAATCTTGTGCAAGAAGAACAAAGTCTTCTGTGACATTACACTTCCTGACTTTAAACTATATTACAAAGCTGTAATAATCAAAAACAGCATGGTACTGGCATAAAAACAGACATCTGGAATAATGGAACAGAATAGAGAGCTGAGAAATAAATCCAGTCACAAATACACAGTGAACTATTTTCAACAAAGGCACCAAAAATACCTAATGGGGAACGGACAGCCTCTTTGATAAATGATGTTGAGAAAATTATGTTGAGAAAACTGAATATCCACATCTACCACACATGAAAATCAACTCAAAATATGTTAAAGACTTAAAACATAAGACCTAAAACTATAAAGCTCCTTGAAGAAAATGTAGAGGAAGAGCTCCTTGACACTGGTCTTAGCAATGACTTTTTGGACTTGACACCAAAAGCACAGGCAACAAAAGTAAAAATAAACTAGTGAGACTACATCAAACTACATCAAAAGGTTTTGCCCAGCAAAGGACATAATCAACAAAATGAAAAAGCAGCAGAATGGGAGAAAACATACACCAACGAAATGAATTCTTTTTCAATGAAAAAGGACCTTGAAAGAGTGAGAAGGAAAGAACAGATGTGTTGAGTTTGAATATGTTTTCAAATTAGATTAAAAACTAAATAAAACACATATTTCAAGGCTCAAAGTAACTGTTTAGCTAGTAAAATTAATTAGAGAACAAATAGTTGCCCCCTTCCCTTTACTTTGGTTTTAAGGAATATAGCCAGAATGAGGTTTGGCGTAGGAATTTAATACAACTTCATTTCACAAACATTTAATGAACATTTTCTAAGTGTGAAGAGCCACATAAAGAGATAAACCGATGCACTCTACCCTAAAGGAGTTCCCACTTTTTCAGGAGGTACAGACACTGCCTGAAAATCTATGGCTATAATAAAGTTTGAAAGGTTAGGCTAACAACATGAGTCAAGTGTAATAAAAATATCAGAAGTGGGGCTCAAATGATTCTCCGTGACAGGGTTAGGAAATGCTTCGCAGATGAAGTGATATTTGAGCTGGGATTAGGAGTAAAATGAGTAGGATCTGTTCCATTAACTGGAGAAGCAGTGAAAGGATTTTCTAGATAGAGGAGTATAGAAGTGCTGACAACACTGATTCCATCTTTGGTCCTCCATCTTGTTCATGCCCACAGTGACCTCCCTTGGGGCTACGTGTTCCAAGTTCCGCGGAGGTTAACGTGTGCCCTGACTGGAATGCAGGCTTGTTCTGATTCTCCCTAAAGCGGTGCACAGAAGACACCACTTTAGATAACTAGTCGAGATGACTGGCACACAGATGGTGCCACTTTAGATAACTACCCTTTTGACCGCACCACAACGATCTCCTCGCTCTATAAAAGCTGTGAATTAAGGTCCAGACTTGGCAGAGAATAGCTGCGTAGTCTGGATTGTTGCCCACCCAGGCCCTAACCCCCCACTCCCTGACTCCTGTAAGTAAGACACCCTGAATAAAGCTCTGTAAACGGTATGGAGTGGCTTCCTTCATTTTTCCGTCTTGAAATGCATTCTCAGTCTGGAGGATACTTTATTGTCCTTCCTCCACCTTCTAACAAGGAGACATATAATATGAGCAAAGGTAGGAAGCTCCTACGTGCCAAAGGCTGGTGTGTTTATTTGGAGAAAGTGAGAAGTTTACTATGGCTGGCACAAAGAAAATATAAGATGGGAGCATGGGGTAAAAGTAAGAATAATTTGGTCGGTGGAAATAAAGATAAATCAAAAGACCAACCATATGCCCCAATGTCCAGGCTTTGCCAGCTTCTCTAATGTCGGCCCTGGCTTCCAACTAGGGACCAAGCAGAGATAGCCAAATATGCTCCCCTAACCAACACATGGGATGTTCCATTTCCAGTTAGCGTACCAGCTTCCCCATGCCAACAACTTTCAGTGGAGCTTACCTGAAGACTTCCATTTTTCCGCTATCAAGCTTTCCCACTCTTCTGCCTGCCTTAAGTCTCCATTAAAATGTAAACGACAGGGGCTGACACCCTTGTGAGAGCAAGCTCTGAATAAATCGCCTTTGCTTGTTCTCATCCAGGTGGTCCTTGTTTAATACCACACAATCAAGTTTAAGCTGCCATCTGGATTACCTCAAGTCTTCCTCTTCCACTCATACCTTGTCCAATAATATGAATCAACACCGATTACTGGAATCTTCCAAAACACACGAAGTAATAAGGTGTTTATGGCGAAAAGCTTTGCATTGGGTTTGTAGCTGCCCTTGTCAGTGCCCCATCCATGCCCCTGATGCTGCAGTATGCTCGGCTGACTTCCAACTCCAAGGGTTTTCTCCAGCAGCCTGAATCTAAACACTCCCCCAGCAGTCCATAACCAACGACTGAAGGCAGCTGGTATATAAATACCCCAGTTCCTTCACCTCTCTGGTGGGATGATGGGAGGCATGCTTTCTACACTGATCCCCAGAGTTTCCCGGCAGGATTAAGCTACAGTTGCTCACAGTGGTGGGGTTAGGGACACCAACCCCTGCTGCAGTCAAGAATCTGCATATAACTTTTTTTCTTTTTTCAAATTTTTATTTAGATTCGAGTGAGTTAACAAACAGTGTAATATTGGTTTCAGGAGTAGAACTTAGTGATTCATTACTTACATGTAACACCCAGTGCTCATCATAACAAGTGCCCTCTTTAATGCCCATCACCCATTTCGCCCATCTCCCACCCCCCCTCCATCAAACCTCAGTGTGTTTTCTGTCATTAAGAGTCTCTTATGGTTTGCTTCCCTTTCTCTCTCTTTTTTCCCTTCCCACATGTTCATCTGTTTTGTTTCTTAAATTCCACATATGAGTGAAATCATATTTGTCTTTCTCTGACTTATTTCACTTAGCATAATACACTCTAGCTCCAACCACATCGTTGCAAATGGCATGCATATAAATCTTGACTCGCCAAACACTCAACTACTAAAAGCCTACTGTTGACGTTTACAGTTTATTAACATATATTTTGTATGTTCTATGTATTACATACTGTATTCTTATAATAAAGTAAGCTAGAGAAAAGAAAAGAATACACTTACAGTACTATACTATAAAAAGTCAGCATACAAACGTACCCAGGCAGTTCAAACCCATGTTGCTCGAGGATCAACTGTAGTTTATCAATATTTACTGCATTACAAGATAAAACTAAGCACTTAAAAATTATTAATCCATTTTTTAAATTGCAGTAATAATCATGGATAACACATTTAAAAAACCCCAAAACAATTTTCTCCAAGAAGAGAGGCATTGTTTTACATTTTTGCAAATCCCTTTGATATCTAGCCAACTAGAACACAGCTGGATTCTCATATCTGCTATAGATTCAGTCTGTTAAGACACCACATGCCATGTAGTCTCTGGAAAACTCCATTTTACATTTATGAGAGAATGAAAGTGAAAACAAACCAAATGATGGCTTCGTATCATTTTGAAAAGTTTTGACCTTGTAGAATCCCTGAATGGATTTTGGGCATCTCCAGGGTTTCTGGACTACACTGAAAAATTGTTGCATTAAAAGATACACAAATCAGGTAGCAGAAAGTACACATTCCACTGAACACAATTACACCATAGGTAGATGTTGAGGCACTCAGTCTTTTTGGCTTTGGCCTTTGGCATCTTTCTAACCTGGGGAGCCATGTCATGATATCCTTATATGGAAGTAACACCCTGTTGCTAATTGACAAGTCTCCAGCACCTGTTGCTCATATTCTTCCTATTGCTATTTATTGCTGCTGTACATGCACCCTGTACCCAAGGATAGGGACTTTCCAGCTTCTGAAGCACAGAGGCTTGGGGGGAAGGGTGCAGAGGAGATATGCTAGCAATCAGCACAGACCTGACCCAGGCCCAGTCTTCAGAGCATAACCAATTCTCATGTGACTTAGAACTCAGAGGCACCTTGATCAGTCAGTTGACCACATTTCTTTGTTTGGATCACTGAAGGAGAGTCAAGCTTCTTTATCAGCTCAGAACAAAAATTTGGGCACAGTATATATGCAAAGCTGGCACGACCCAAGCTACCCATGCTGTTTGACAAAGTCCAAGTATGGGGGATAATCCTGAAAATCAGGAGACTCCACAGCTGGCTCCTGCTACTTCCTTTCATTTTGTTTGCGGCAATCTTTATAATCATGGGATTTTTCCTTGGGTTTCATGATAAAATGATTTATAAATTTAGTTATGCCTATGTAAGCAATCATAATGAAACTGATTCCAAAAAGGCTGACGATGGGCCAAGAAATAAAATTACCCAATGTCCTCCAATCCGTAATTCATCTAACATGAGCAACGCGGAGTTCCATAATAAGCTTCGCTTAAGGGAGCTGTTGGATCCAGGCCCAGTAAAAGTCCCTATTGATGAGATTCCTCGGGCACCTCTGAAACATCAGAGTTCTAGGAAAGGAAAATCTCATGTCATTCCCACAGTACAGGGACCTCCCTATGTTACTTTGATAGGATAGGGTGCACACATTGTAAGCTGCCTTGGGAGGAAGAAAAACTTCAGATAACCTTTAAGCAAGAGTAAAAATATAACTTTTTCCGCATTAGCACACAATGGCAGATAGGTTATGCTTCATCTCGCACGGTCACGCTCTGTCTAGTACCTTTGTTTTTAAATCCAAAATGATCTAAGATGATTGCGATAAGATGTAAAAAATAAAATCACATGTTATGAAAGAATGGAAAAAACAAGGAAATATTCTAATGTATAAATAAAGTCCCTCCGAGGCTGTCGGGAGGAGATGCTTATAACCTGATCCTGTGTCCGTGTTTCCTCACTCGCCGACGCCGTCCTTTCCTTCAGGGACCCTTCCCCTGGCTGGAGCTGGACTCCGGCACAAAGCACAGTCATATTAAATCCAGGGAGAGTTCCTTTTTGTCAGGCACTTCATCTACTGTTCTTTTGAATCCAGGCTGGGCAATAGGGAAGTGATACTATTTATATTTCATATTTTTCATTACAAAAGAGAGACTTTTTTTTCTTTTTTAAATAAACATTGTATATATTTAAGGTATACAAGATGATTTGACATACATATACATAATAAAAGCACCATTACAGTCAAGCTAAGTAAAATATCATATTCTCATAGTTTTCATTTTTGTGTGTGATGAGAGCACCTGAAATGTACTCTCTTAGCAGCGTTCTAGTACTCAGTAAGTATTAACTATAGTCATTGCACTAGGTCTTTAGACTTATTCATTCTATATACTGCAACTTTGTACCCTTTGATCAACATTTCCCCATTTCTTCTACCTCCCTGCCCCTCATAAAACTAAAAATAGAATTACCATATGATCCAGCAATCCATCTTCCAGATAGGTATCCAAAGGAAATAATATCAGTACCTTAAAGAGGTACCTGTGCACCCATATTCATTGCAGCGTTATTCACAATAGTCAAGACATGTAAAAAACCTAAGTATCTGTCAATGGATGAATGAATAAAGAACATGTGGTGTGTATGTACAGTGGAATATTATTCAGCCTTAATAATGAGGAAATACTGCCATTTGTAACAATACAATGAACCTAGAGACAGTATGCTAAGTGAAAGAGGCTAGACACAGAGGGAAAAACACTTTATGATCTCACTTATATGGAGAATCTAAAAAAAACTTGAACAGATAGAGCAGAGAGTAAACTGTAAGAGTAAACAAAACACATTACTACCACAATTGGAAGGAAGCACACCAAATATAGAATAGGGGCAGCTTCAAGAGAGACTGAGAGTGGGGAAGGTACAAAAGGAATTTTAACTTCCATATTTTTCCTTTTATTAAAAAATGTTGAAGCAAACATAACTAAATGTTAATACTTCTTAATTGTATGTGGCAGTATTTGGGTGTGTAAGGGCAAATAAAAATGAAAAATAAGAGGCTAATTCTCCCTGTTAAAAATGAAGGAAGAGGGCACCTGGGTGGCTCAGTTGGTTAAGCACCTGCCCTTGGCTCAGGTCATGATCCCAGGGTCCTGGGATTGAGCCCCGTGTTGGGCTCCCTGCTCAGCAGGGAGTCTGCTTCTCCCTCTCCCTTTATCCCTCCCCCTCACTCATGCACTCTCTCTCTCTCAAATAAATAAAATCTTTTTTCAAAAAAAATGAAGCAAGAGGGGTGCCTGGGTGGCTCAGTCGTTAAGCGTCTGCCTTCGGCTCAGGTCATGGTCCCAGGGTCCTGGGATTGAGTCCCATATCGGGCTCCCTGCTCCGCGGGGGGCCTGCTTCTCCCTCTCCCACTCCCCCTGCTTGTGTTCCTTCTCTTGCTGTGTCTCTCTCTGTCAAATAAATAAAATTAAAAAAAAAAATGAAGGAAGAGATTCTCTCCTCCCTTAGAGCATTTTCCCTAGAAAACTTGTATGTTCAAGATGTATGTAAATCTTTTTAAAGGCTTTTTTTTTTTTTTTTGCCAGATTTATATCCCAGGAATGTTTTTCTCAAGGAGCTGGGGGACAGCTCCTTGAAATGTAAATGTCAAGAAAGCACCCCTATTTCCCAGGTCCTGTGGGAGAGGAGGTGCCTAATTTTGGTGGCTACCTTGCTCCAAATTGCAAAACTACCTGCTCTCATAAAGATATGAAAAGTTGGTTTTTCCTTCACTATAAAGCCAACTAACACTCATGGCTATTCCAATTTCCAAGCAAATTTAGAATGAACTGTATGTGACAAATGATGTTCTCAAGTCCTCCTACTTGAGGACTAGAATTATTGTTTATCTTGAAGATATATATGCAATAGGTTGTATCTACCTGGCTATATAAAATAGTGAGATTTATTTCTCTGTAATCTGTTAGCAGATTGCCTGTGATGAACATCACATTCTAGTTTAATGCTTATGAAAATAATAAAACTGTTCTCTTTCTCTTCTACCTCTTTGGAGAGGTTTATTGGGTTGGGAGATTTTGTTTTTAATTATATTTCCCCAACAGGTGTTTGTTATATTATTTTTTGTACTTTCTGTATTTTTTTTTCAAATTAGGAAGAAAAAGATACTATTCATGGACAATTTCTCAAAAATGTTGTCTACTTTCTTATACTGCTTTTACCTATAAGCAAACTTCATTATGTTGAGCAAATAAACCATTTTTCCCCATGAAAGGGGTTTTTGTATTTAACTGTCTGGAAAACTGCATTGAGACCTTAGTATTAAGTACATTAAGAAAAAAATAAGAGGCTTCAGAAGAAGAGTCTATTTTTTTAACTAATCTTTATACCCAACGTGGGGCTCAAACTCACAACCCCAAGATCAAAAGTTGCATGCTCTTCCAACTGAGCCAGCCAGGTGCCCCCAGAAGAAGAGTCTAAAATCGGGAAAATGGAATTCATAGAGCATTTCATATTTTCCCATAAAAAGTATTTTTAAACTCTAATGTGATTTATTTTTTCCAGCTTTATTGAGGTATAATTGATAAATAATTGTATATACTTAAAGTGTATAATATCATGCTTTGATACACATGCATTATTAAATAATTACAACAATCAAGCTAATTAACATACCCATTACCTCACATTGCCACCTTGTGTATGGGGCGGTGAGAATGATGTGATTTAAATTAAAAAAAAACACACTGCCTATGTCTCCTGCCAAATTTTAACTTCTCTAAGACTGGGATCATTGTCTTATTTGCTATTGTACCCTAATACAGTGTTCCTAATACAGTGATAGGTACATAGATGTCTAATAATTATTTAGTTGAATAAAGGATGTTAAATATGTATATTCTTATAACAAAGCCAGAACATCAGCTATTGAAAGATAAACAGGACTTAGGTAGATGATGCTACAATCCACACTTAGAGTTTTCTTTGTATATAGGCTCTTTTTGTCTCCACAGCTTGTGTTTAGGTATATGTATGTGGGATTTGCCTTTATCTCTGTCTGGTTGGTTCTTCTCTATTTGGTTCTTCATTTCTCATTCTTTCTTGGTCTGTCATTGTCCTTCTTCAATGCTTCTTTTCTTCCACTCTTACTGCTTTTCCTTTGGAGTATACTTTTCTTTGACTTATTTTTTGAGTAGAATTACAGACTGCTTATTTCCAATTTAAAAGCAAGAAAGTTAAATAACATATTAAGGGGCACCTGGCTGGCTCAGTTGGTTGAGTATGTGACTCTTGATCTCAGGGTTGTAGTTTTGAGGCCCACGTTGGGTGGGGAGATTGCTTAAAAATAAAATCTTAAAAAGAAAAGTATATTAAATTAAATTGTGTAACAATTTGTGTTTTTTTAAAGATTTTATTTATTTGAGAGAGAGAGAGCAGGAAATGGGTGGGGGGAGGGGCAGTGGGAGAGGGATAAGCAGACTCTCCACTGAGCAGGGAGCCCAATGCTTGATCCTAGGAACCTGGGATTATGTCCTGAGCCGAAAGCAGATGCTTAACTGACTGAGCCACCCAGGCACCCCTAACCCTTTATATCAATGGTTACTGATAAAAAGAACTTTGTTCTCTTTGACTAAGGTAATCAAACTCTTGATAACTCTTAAAGTTAAAAAATAACGAAAGATGCCTGGGTGGCTCACTTAAGCAGCTGCCTTCGGATCAGGTCATGATCCCAGGGTCCTGGGATCAAGCCCCGCAACAGGCTCCCTGCTTGGCCGGAAGCCTGCTTCTCCCTCTCCCACTCCCCTTGCTTGTGTTCGCTCTCTAGCTGTGTCTCTCACTGTCAAATAAATAAATTTTTAAAAAATCTTTAAAAAAATATATAATGAAGACTTCCTGTTTCTGGTTCTACATGTAAGGAGCCTAGAAATCTCCACTCTGTCTTCACAAGTAAAAAGCTTAACAGACTGAAAAATCAGTAACTCTTCTTGGATCCAACTCTCCTTGGACAGCAAACCACTGTTCCAAGATTGGAGAATCTTGTGAATACAGGGTGAATACAAGTGAATACAGGGAGTGGGTTTACCAGAGCAGAGACTGACAAATGGAAACCACCACAGGAAGCTTCCAGGATAGGAAATCTGAGCTGTAATAGACAAATTGCTAGAGGCTCAGTGTGGACAAATATGAGAATTAGAAACTCCAGGAGAACTCAGACATACAAAGGACATGACACTTTTGTGAGTTACACCTCCAGGAGCTCTAATAGGTTTTCACAGTAAATATCAGAGAAAAATTGTTTTGTGCTTCTTGTAGAGGGATATGAAAAGAAACCAATTTGAAATATACCAGAGCACTCTATTCTTTTTTTTTTAAGATTTTTATTTATTTATTTGTTTGTTTGACAGAGAGAAAGAGAGGAAAAGAGAGAGAAAGAACAAGCAGGGGGAGCAGCAGAGGGAGAGGGAGAAGCGGACTTTCTGCTGAGCAAGGAGCCCAATGCGGGATTCGATCCCAGGACCCTGGGATCATGACCTGAGCCGAAGGCAGATGCTCAACCAACTGAGCCACCCAGGCACCCCAAGAACACTCTGTTCTTAACAAGGCCTCTCCACAGGGGTAACTAGTTAACCAGAGCCTAACTGAACTGGAAGAAGGAAAATAATCCAACTCCAGCCCACTCGAGCCATCCTGTGTCACCTAAAGCGGGGAGAAAAAACAAAAATACTTGTGAATTTCAAAGTCCAGAGAAATAAGTTTACTAAGATTGAGACCTAATCATAGGACTATAGAGTGCTTCCCTTATTGCCACACTTTTTCACTACATTACTAAAGGTCTCTTTACAGCAGTTCTTTTTATCTGGTATATCCTGCCCAGCTATCAAGAAAGAATTATAAGGCATACTAAAAAGCAAAAAACACAATTTGAAGAGACAGAGCAAGCATCAGAATCAAACATGGCAGGTATGTTGAAATTATCAGACTGGAATTTAAAATAAGTATGATTCTATTTGCAGATGACAAGATACTATATACCCAAAACCCTAAAGACTCCAACATAAAACTATTAGAGCTGATAAATGAGTTCAGTAAAACGTAGGACACAAAATTTATATGCAGAAATCTGTTGTATTTCTATACTTTAATACTGAAGTAGCAGAAAGAGAAATTAAGAAAACAATCCCATTTACAACTGCATCAAAAAGAATAAACTCTTAGGAATAAACTTAATCAAGGAAGTGAAAGACCTGTACTCCAAAAACTATAAAACACTGATGAAAGAAATTGAAGATGACACAAAAAAATGGAAAGATATATCATGCTCATGGATTGGGAGAACCAATATTGTTAAAATGTTCATACTACTCAAAGCAATCTATAGATTTAATGCAATCCCTATCAGAATATCAATAGCATTTTTCACAAAACTAGAACAAATAATGCTAAAATGTGTATGGAACCACAAAAGACCCCGAATAGCCGAAGTTATCTTGAGAAAGAAGAACAAAGCTGGAGGTATCACATTCCCAGATTTCAAGATATACTACAAAGCTGTAGTAATCAAGGCAATATGGTACTGGCATGAAAAGACACATATGTCAATGGAATGGGATAGAGAGTTCACAAATAAACCCACACTTATATCGTCAATCTGTGACAAAAGAGGCAAGAATATGCAATGGGAATAAGACAGTCTCTTCAACAAATGGTGTTGGGAAAACTGGATGGCTACATGCAAAAGAATGAAACCGGACCACTTTCTTACATCACACACACACACACACACACACACACACGCAAACTCAAAATGGATAAGGGGCTAAATGTGAGAGCTATAATTATAAAACTCTTAGAAGAAAATATAGGCAGTAATTTCTTTAACATTGTCCATAGAAACATTTTTCTAGATGTGTCTCCTAAGGCAAGGGCAATAAAAGCAAAAATAAACTATTGGGACTGCACCAAAATAAAAAAGCTTTTGCAGAGCAAAGGAAACCACAAACAAAACAAACAGGCAATCTATTGAATGGGAGAAGATATTTGCAAATTATATATCCAATAAGGGATTAATACCCAAAATATGTAAAGAACTTATACAATTCAACATCAAAAAAACCCCAAACAATCTGATTAAAAAATGGGCAGAGGACCTGAATAGATATTTCTCCAAAGAAGTCATAGAGATGGCCAACAGACACATGAAAAGATGTTTAACATCAATCATCATCAGGAAATACAAATCAAAACTACCAGGAGATATCACGTCACACCTGTCAGAATGGCTAAAATCAAAAAACACAAGAAACAAGCGTTGGTGAGGAAGTGTAGAAAAAGGAACACTTGTGCACTGTTAGTGGGAAAGTGAATTGGTGTGGACACTATGGAAAGCAGTATGGAGGTTCCTCACAAACTTACAAAAAGAAACCATTTGATCCTTGGGGTGCCTGGGTGGCTCAGTCGTTAAGCATCTGCCTTCGGCTCAGGTCATGATCCCAGGATCCTGGGATCGAGTCCCATGTCAGGCTGGCTCCCTGCTCAGCGGGAAGCCTGTTTCTCCCTCTCCCACTCCCCCTGCTTGTGTTCCCTCTCTGACTGTGTCTCTCTGTCAAATAAATAAAATCTTTAAAAAAAAAAAAAAAGAAAGAAACCATTTGATCCAGTAATTCCACTACTAGGTATTTACCCAAAGAAAACAAAAATACTAATTAAAAAATATATATATACGAACCCCTTTGGTAATTGCAGCTTTATTTACAATAACCAAAATATGGAAGCATCAGTGTCCATCAATAGATGAATGGGTAAAGATGTGATATATATATATATGATTAAGATCTTGCCATTTACAACAACATGGATAGTGTGGGGCACTCCAATCTGGTGGGGGCCAGTGGGCAGTGAAAAAATTCACCCAAGGCATAATAAGAGATAAAAGTTTATTGAACACACTGTAAGAAGGCAGTGGATAGGAAATCAAAGGAGAGGCTATCTGCTACGAGGAGGTGGGGAGGGTCCACAGGTATAGAGCAGAGTAAGGAAGTATGAGGACATATGGAATTTTCCCTTTTTTGGTAATCTTAGGAAATGTGCCTGGTTGTAAGTAGCCTATTGGTCAGTTAGGGCCTATGGCTATTTTGAGGTAGACTGATGGACCTGTTTATATTCAGCTTGGTGGTAGCGGTGGGCCCTTTTGCCTTGCTCAGGTTTCCATTGCTCAAGCCTGGTGCCTAAAAGCAGCCCTGACATTCTCCCGACAGATCAACAATGACAAATCTTTGGCATTTGGGAAGAGGTCTCATCTTCAGTAACTTCTTCCTCCTGAACAAGGGGCATAGAGATGTCCCTACCTATGGGTCAACACTGGTCAGTTGGGAGTTTATATGTAGGAATTACAAAAGGTAGAGGCAGCCCAATCAAAGGTAGACAGCATGTATGAAACTTCCTGAATAGAAAGGATCATCTGTCAGCTTGAAGATATGGCAGTGAAAGAGTCTCAGCACCAGGCAGAGAGACATCAGAAAAGACAACAAAATAAGATTATTACTATTATGAGAAAGAGAAGCCTGAATACAAGACCTTCGATAGTTGACCAAAATATTTCTTCAGTCCAAGAGTTTAACCAATTAAAGGAGAGAGAGATCGTTTAAAGCACCAACTTGAGTATTTGTGTCTTTCAGTAATCCTGTCACATTTTTGTGGTAATCTAGAGTATATATATAGCACTTGATAAAGCATAGGTTCCTTCTTGAGCTGCAGTCAGGATATCAAGGGCCATTCAGTTTTGGAGGGCCACCTTCTGAATTTGTGGGTAACTACATACTGGGTTTGGTTAAAGGTGGCCACTAGTATGCTTGGCTAAAGCCTCTATTTGCAATTTTACATCAATAGAGGCAGCTCCTAGAACAAATATGGCTAAGGGACAAAACCATCAAGAAGCCTCCTTTGATGTCCTAGCTTTTACAAATATCCTAATTATGAGGAATCACTGGCAAGTGGGAGAAGACTTGCCTGGGAATACGGGCGTCCCCAAGTGTATGCTCTATGTAATCATAAGGAAAGTGGGGCCATCCACTATTTCCATCACAAGCTCATAGTTAACCCCATGGGGTGGGTCACGCTCCATCTTTTAAGGAGTGATTTTGTCATCCCAGCCACACAGAATTGGTCAAGTTGATAGCTGAGTTATACAATTGTTGGGGAGTCCATCCTGTTTTCTAGCTGTTCAAATAATCATACGCCCATGGTTCTCGTTATTATCCCCACAGAATAACAAGCACAAAGAATGTCTATATATGAGCTATTGTGGCAAATTCTTTGAAGGCTACCTCAAGTTGTCCAACTTAGGTAAACAACAAATATGCAAAGACAATCAGAACTAGAATTTAACATCCACAAAGGTGTGTTATCAAAACATAATTTTTTTTCTCTAAAATCACCCTCTTTTCCGAAGATAGCCAAAACAAGACTAATTTATTTGAAAAACAATTCCATTTTTAACAAACTTGGCCTAATTATTTATATAAGCTCAGCAAGAATACTGATTAACCATATAGATTCTTTAAAACTTGCTTTGCTGGAACTTTTCAAAAGGAATCTCTAGACTGAACTTTTTATAGGATCTCAAGGCCAGAAGCAAGCCAAATATTTGCCATTAGACACGCCCACGATACCTGGAGATTTGGGTGAATTCCTCTTCTTGAGGTCCACAAAATATCCTGAGATTCCTGCACCTGCCAGGAAGTGACATTCTTTATTCATCTGCTGAGGCTGCTGGGAACACTGTAAGCAAGTTATCAGGCCAACATTTCCAAGGAGCTCCATAAAGTCAACCTTAATTCCTTACAGCTATCTGGTAATATCTGAATCTATGCATGTCTCTCTCAAATATGACATTTCAGTCAAGACCTTGGAAATATAACCAATGTTTCCAATGGTATCCTGTTATAAGGAGAACAGATTCTCATTAAACTTTTGCAAATAATTACACTAGTCATGGAAGAAAGAATACTCAGAAGGTCTGGGTAGGGGGAAAAGTTAAATGTTTCAATTTGTTCACAAAGGAATACTTCATCACATTTCTGTAAGTCATAGATATTTTAAGAGAAAACTCTCAGTCTGGAAGAGCAAACAGTACAGAACCAGCAATGTTTCAAACAAGAGTCATAAAAACTATAATCATCTTTCTCAATTTGTTCAGTCCCATATTATCAATTCTAGTTGTTTGGATGCAGCTTTTTTGTTAATTCTGGAAATCCTTACCTAGTTCAATTATTTATAATCGTAAAGACATCAAATACTGGTATTTGTCTAAAAAAAAAGTCCTTTTCATGAATCTCCTTGAAGACAAAACTCATTTTGCAAAAGCATCAGAGTAACTATAAATGACAAAAAAACTCAGAAATGGACAGGGTTAAAGATCTGATATGAGAGTTCATTATAATGTAGCTGACAAGGAAATCCATTTTTTTTTTCTGTGACACACTGGAATATCAGAATATCAAGTGATAACCTTATACCAGATCATAACATACAAAATAAACCAGCCTAATTGGTCCCCCTCCCCCCACCAAAAGACTTCATTTACAATTCAAATCTCATGGAAGTTTGTTAAAAACCTTAGAAAATTTTAAAGCACATGCCTAAACAGGATTATTTACATTTAACCAAGGTGGCAATAAGGGGTTCCACAGGAAGAGGTCTCATCTATACATCAATCTATACAGTTGTTACCAAAAACTTGGTCCTTTAATACTGAGAAGTTCTAATTTCTTAAGTAATCAAAGACCTGATAAAGACAAAACATAGAAGCTTTGGTTTTCTGGGCAGATAAAGAAAAAAACCCCTTTGTTTACATTTTCTTATCAAGAGCAGACCAACAATCCAAGAAAACTTTGTCTTTTTGACAGAGTAAAGCAGAGTTTCAATCTTATACCAATGTACTTTTAAAATCCATTAATTTTAATCTTAGTCTCTCCTGACCACATATAAAATTCTCTTCTAAAGATTTCCCTTCACAAGCCTTCTGCAACTTTCTTTTGCATTCAGATTTTGTTTAAGCCTTTTTTTTTCTTCTCTAAATAACTAGTCTCATTTTAGGAAAAAATTACCTTCTTTTCCTTCAACAAAAATGTACTCTCATTCCTTATATCTTTCTTACACATCTCCTGCTTTCCTACATACAGAGCTGCTTTCCTTATCATTTCCATCAGTCTTAATCACATTTAGCAGAATTTTAACTCTTAGAAACCTTAGTTTCCAGTGAAAAACTAAGTAGTAACCTATTGTGAATTACTACACTAGGAGTCTGTAGACTGGTAAATTTTTTAATACATTTCATAATTTTTAGGAACATGCATTTTTCATTTTTCATAGTACAATCTTTCAATAAGGCACAAAGCATGTTTCCCAACAGACCCAAGTATCTTTAGTTTCTCTAAAATACAAAGTCAAAGGCAGATAAACCTTATGTTTAGTAATTAATGTTTTGGTATTTTATCTTGTTTGGAAAAGACTTTAAGATATCCAATGAATTCAACCCAATTTATCATTTACCTTTGCAAAACTTCAAAGTTTCAGGTTACCAAAGATTTTGAGAGCTCTCTTAACAATTACCCGTGAGAATTTATGAGACAGACAAAATTAACCATTATTTTAAGCCATCTTTTTGCTGACAAATTATGACAGAGATAACATGAGCTTTTGACCTTTATTTTTTTTTAAAAGATTTTATTTATTTATTTGACACAGAGAGAGAGACAGCGAGAGAGGGAACACAGGCAGGGGGAGTGGGAGAGGGAGAAGCAGGCTTCCCGCTGAGCAGGAGCCTGATGCTGGGCTCTATCCCAGGACCCTGGGATCATGACCTGAGCTGAAGGCAGATGCGTAACAACTGAGCCACCCAGGCACCCCTTATTTGACCTTTAGTAAACCTTGGTAGAATAAAGGTTTTATATTTAATGTTGGTAACTCTAAAGACCTATCTATTTAGTTAAATCAACAAACTTAAGTTAGCTTTAATATCAACTGTGGCATCTGTGTCCACTAAAAGTCAATGTTTGTTCCCTATTGTCAGTTTTTACCTGGGGTACCTGTGGGGAAATCTAATGTGGGCAGTTTAAGTCCAGGGGAGCCCCTGGGCCTTCAGGGGGAGGGGAAAGATAATGGGTTGATATAAATGAGAGGTCATCTAGAATGGCCGCAGAGTCAGATGGGCAATGAAACTGAGCAAGACACATTCTACAGTTTTTGTGGAGACTGGGAATTGGGGGACAATGCCATTTGGGGGACAATGCCAATTGGGAGACAAGGCCTGCATATATGGGAACTCTGACCATTTGGAGGAGTTCTGACAAAAGAGGTCAAGCTAGAAAGTAATATTATAAGAAAGGTTCCATGAAGGGGCCATACCTCTTGATCTGGGAGTTTGTACTGAGGCCAGGAAACATTACATAAAAAGATGAGACATCTCAGGCCTTAGGGGTCAAATTTGTTGCAGTTTTTAAGAAAACAGCCCAAGGGTGAGTTCAAAGGAATACAGGGGTTTGTCACTTAGTGGGAAAGACTGGCTGCTGATTTCCATCCCACCAAAAAGAATGGAGCTCTGACTCGTGGTTGTGATTTCAGTCAGGGCATTCCACTGACCTGAAAAAGGACTGGACCTTATACAGGGCAACTGACTCTACTGGGGTGTCCCACCAAGGAGAGAGTCATGGCAAATGTCAATAGTAATCCCTGCTGGGGCATCCCCTGCAGAGGGAAGGCTGGACACTCAGTGGCCAAACTGGGTTGGAAAAAGGAGGGGCAGGACTCACCACTCAGACATGTGGGAATGTGTTTTCTGCCTATAGATCAAGATGGCGGCTGGATCCACAGGAACAAAGGAAAAAGGGGGCCATAAAGTGGCTGAGAGTCAGCCAGTGTCAAGAAAGGGTCCCAACTGAGTCTATAATGTGTGCAGATTTGCCCTGGATGAACTGCAGAGGGAGTGAGAGAGGGAGGGAAAGTGGTCTTTTGTCCTCACAGGCATGGGTAGTCCAACCTGTTCACTCAGACCTTTAGACCACAACGGGGAGCTGCCCTGGCCAGAGACCATCAGCTATCTGAGGAGTGCTAGGGTTAGACCACAGAAAAGCCAAAAAAAGAAAGGAGAGGGAGGGAAGGGTCCCTCTGAAAGGCAAGGGGAGAACTCCCTCACCCTTTCAGACAAGGGTGGTCTGGCGGAGTCCCCCTGGGTTTGGATCCTCACTGAGGAGTAACCTTGGCCAGAGGTCATCAGTTCTCCAAGGAGTACTAGAGTCAGTCCACGAAGGGAAAGTCCTAAGAAATTCCTGAAGAATCTGGGGAGAGTCCCAGGCCAGCCAAATGTGGGGTGCTCAGATGGCGTGGGGGGGTGCTGGCAGCACGAGCGGTGAAAGAATTCATCCGAGGCAGAACAAAAGAGATGAAAGTTTATTGAATACACTGCAAGAGAGCAGTGGGCGGGACAGCAAAGGAGAGATTGCCATGAGGAGGTGGGGAGGGGCCACAGTTATAGAGCAGAGTAAGGCTATATGGGGACATAATAGAATTATCCCTTTTTTGGTAATCTTAGGAACTGTGCCTGGTTGTATGTAGCCCATTGGTCAGTTAGGGCCTATGGCTATTTTGAGGTGGGTTGCTTAATGAGCCTGTTTGTATTCAGCTTTGTGGTCTCAGTGGGCTCTTTTGCCTTGCTCAGGTTTCCACTGCTCAAGCCTGTTGCCTAAATGCAGCCCTGACAGAAGGACCTAGAGGGTACATGCTAAATGAAATAATTTAGTCAGAGAAAAACAAACGCTGTATGATTTCACTCATATGTGGAATTTAAGAAACAAATGAACAAACAAAAAAGAGACAAAAAAACTCTTAAATACAGAGAAAAAACTTGTGGTTGCCAGAGCAGTGGTGGGTGGAGGGCTGAATGAAAGAGATAAAGGGGATTAAGTAAAATAAGTAGTGAATAACATTTTAAACAGCTTTGAGGTTTAATTCACATATCATTGAATTTACCCACTGAAAGTGTGCAATTCAATGGTTTAAGCATATTCAGTTGTGCATCCATATCACAATCAGTTGTAGAACATTTTCATCACTTCAAATGGAAACCATGTAGTCTTTACCGTGACCCCCCCAATCCCTCCACACTTTATGGCATACTTTGTGACTGTCTTTGTTCACTTAGCATAATGTTTTCTTTCTTTCTTTCTCTCTTTCTTTCTTTCTTTCTTTCTTTCTTTCTTTCTTTCTTTCTTTCTTTCTTTCTTTCTTTCTTTCTTTCAGATTTTATTTATTTGATAGAGAGTGAGCGAGCGAGCACAAGCAGGGGGAGCGGCAGGCAGAGGGAGAGGGAGAAGCAGGCTCCCCACCGAGCAGAGAGCCTGAAGGAGGGCTTGATCCCAAGACCCCGGGATTAATACCCCAGCTGAAGGCAGACACTTAACCAACTGAGCCACCCAGGCGCCCCAGAGCATAATGTTTTCAAGGTAGTTTCAGGTCATATGAGCACTTCATTTCTTTTTACTGCTGAGTAACATTCCATAGTACAAATTTACCACAGTCTGTTCTGTTTTGTCTATTCACCAGGTAATGAACACGTAGCAGAGTAGGGCAGTGTTTGTCCTGATGCCTGTGTTTATGTTCTGCTTCCACCATTTGCCATCCATGTGTTTTTTGGACAAACCCTCTTCATCTCAAGAGTCCTCATCTAGAAGTTAGGATTATAATACTATCTTGCTACAATCTTATTGTACAATGGAATGTTTAACAAAATAGGGGTATAAATATGAGGGGGAAAAAAGCAAGAAATCACACTGTGAGAAATATCTTTCAATTTTCTTCAACTTCATGCAATTAAATCGAGAAGAGTCTTGGTTTGTGCCAGTAGGGTTCTTCTTCAACATCTCTCTAAAACATTTACAAGATGGGAAGAGCAGGTAGTTATCTAACTAAAATTTTAAAATGTTGTTGCCTTTGGCATTTGGTAATTTGAATAAACTAATTATTAATGCCACCCTCCTGAAGGCCCTTAACCCTGAATTTTGCTCCACTGCCTAGACTTCATGCCAGGCTCAAGGACAAGGGGTCACTTACATTTTCTTTTCTATCTTCTGTCTCTTTAAACATAGATGGAATTGTCCTTGGCCTCAGGGTAAACAAAATCAAGCTATAAAGTGAGCACAGCTCTCTAGCAAAAGATTCCCACTGATTTGGCAGAAAATTAAAGAAGGGAATATGGAAGGACAAGGAAAGGAAATAGTCATGTGTTTTTCACTTTCCAGCAGTGTGAAATCATCCACAAAGGGGCAACCATTTGGTCAAGTGTTTACATGGTCCTTCCCATTGCCACTACTATGGAAGCAGGAACAAGCTAAGACTCACACTGTGAACTGTAACAGCCCAAACAGGTGGTTTTGTGGCTCAGGTTATTTACTCTTTCTTGCTTCCTTTTTGCCCATCCTCTATAGGTCTTCCACCTTCCAGCATTCCCAGTGAAGTAGCTTCTCCTTAGGGTCTTCTAGGAGAGTGAATGGGCTTCTCTTAACTGGTGGGAGTATTGCTAATGGGGTGCACCCCAGGCAAAATGTTGTCTTACATGCTCCAGTTGTATCTTAAATTTTTGTGTCAATTTGCATTTTATGCCAACATTCACTCCTATTTGTTTTCATTTTACATTTATTTACCTTCAGGAAAAAAAATTTAAACTTTTTTTTTCAAATCTTTTGATCGGATTCATACACTAGAAAGATGCCACCAATGAATGGTCTGTGATCCCAAACTTTAGTAGGAGTCAAAGAATACATAGGGATTTGGGGTCAGAGAGCAGTGACTTCATCCTGACCTTCCAACCAGTCTGATGGTCAGTTTGTGACTATCTGAGATAGATAATGTAGGCCCTGGGATACAGAATTCAAAGATGCAGTTTTTGCCTTGAAATAAAATTCTAGCTCAAGCGACACCTGGGTGGCTCAGTCGGTTAAGCATCTGCCTTCGGCTCAGGTCATGGTCCCAGGGTCCTGGGATCAAGCCCCACATTGGGCTCCCTGCTCAGCGGGGAGCCTGCTTCTCCCTCTTCCACTCCCCCTGCTTGTGTTCCCTCTCTCGCTGTCTCTCTCTCTCTGTCAAATAAATAAATAAAATCTTTAAAAAAATAAAAAAGAATGCCATTAAAAACTATTTTGTTCTGTAATAATATACAATATCTGCTTTCCACCAAAGAAAAATTAAATGGATGGGACGCCTGGGTAGCTCAGTCGGTTAAGCGTCTGCCTTCGGCTCAGGTCATGATCCCAGGGTCCTGGGATCAAGCCCCATATCAGGCTCCTTACTCGGCGGGGAGCCTGTTTCTCCCTCTGCCTGCTGCTCCCCCTGCTTATGCGCACTCTCTCTCTCTGGCAAAGAAAAAAAAATCTTAAAAATACTAGCTCAAACCTGGGCAAAGAAAGATCATAGGAAAACACTTTTTATCCAAATAGCATTTATTAAGCACCTACTACAATGCCTGGCACTACTCTATGCAGAATCATGGTCAAAAGTACAGACTCTGGAATCAGACCTACTGAGTCCAAATCCCAGTTCTGCCACTGACTGGTTGTGTGACCTTAGACAATGTACTTTACTACTCTGTGCTTCCATTTCTTCATCTATAAAAGGAGGACAATAAGTAGTACCTACCCCAGAATATTATTATGAGGACAAAATGAGTTCATATATTTTTTTAAAGATTTTATTTATTTATTCATGAGAGACAAAGAGAGAGAGGCAGAGGGAGAAGCAGGCTCCCAAGGAGCAGGGAGCCTGAAGCAGGACTGGATCCCAGGACCCTGGGATCATGACCTGAGCCGAAGGCAGACACTTAACCATCTGAGCCACCCAGGTGCCCTGAGTTCATATTTTTAAAACACTTATGGGTAGTGCCTAGCATATAGGAAATGGTATATGCATTTTGTTAAATAAATAAAAATAGGCACTGAGAAACAAAGCAAAGTCCTGTTCTCAGAGATTTAAATTCTAGCAGGAAGAGAAATAATAAACTAATAAACATATTATATAATAAAATATTGTGACAGATATTAAGAGGAAAAATAAATCAGTCCCAAGGATGAGGGTATAGTTTGGATAGTGTGGCCTGGGAAGGTGTCTCTGAAAAGTGACAGTATTAGGGTTCTCCAGAGAAACAGAAGCAATATAGCTAGCTAGATAGATAGCTAGATAGGTAGATAGGAAAAGAGAGAATAAGGGAGAGATTTATTATAAGATATTAGCTCTTGTGATTATGGAGGTTGAGAAATCCCAAGATCTGACATCTATAATCTGCAGATGCACAAAAGCTGGTGGTATAGTTCAAAAGCCCGAGAGCCAACAGCCAAGGGTAGAGTCCATTCCAACTCTGAAGGCCTGAGTACTGGGAGCACCAAAGGCAGATCAATGTCCCAGCTCATGAAGTCAGGCAGAAATCTCATTCAACCTTTCTTCTACTTTTGTTCTAATAAGGCCCTCAACAGATTAGATAATACCTACCTACACTGAGGAAGGCAA
Source organism: Callorhinus ursinus (assembly GCF_003265705.2). Taxonomy (NCBI): domain Eukaryota; kingdom Metazoa; phylum Chordata; class Mammalia; order Carnivora; family Otariidae; genus Callorhinus; species Callorhinus ursinus. The sequence goes on from NW_027397089.1 coordinate 3,716,886, forward strand.
ACCACTTTACTCAGTTTACCAATTCAAATGCTAATCTCTCCTGGAAACACCTTCACAGACATGACCAAAAACAATGTTTAACCAGATACCTGGGCATTCCATGATCAAGTCAAACTGACACATAAATTTTAACTATCACAGTGACATTTGGGAGTGCCTGTATAAAGGGTGTCAGGGGAAGTGCACCATGTACCTATCTGAGCAGATACTGTTCCAGGCAGAAAGAACAGTGAGTACAAAGGCCCTGGGGTACAGTATTTCAAACATTCAAAGAGCTGCAAAAAAGCCATTGAGACTGGAGTGAAGTAAACTTATATAGCTGTTCCCTGAACCCAAAACAGCACTTAGGGCTCTGAAAGTGGCCCTAAATACAAGTTATTTGAAATAACCTAAGAATTAATCATTGTCACCTTATAGATGGTGGGATCTGGGGTCATTTTAAATATCTTTTGAATTACCCCAATTTTCTCCTATAGACTTAATCTCTTTAGAATTAGGGGATTTAAAACACCCCACAACTATTTTTCTTTTAATAGTTGAAGAATTGAAGGATGAGAACTTATATTTCCAGATGTTGCAGAAACTTAAATCTTGGTTGGTTTTTTCCTACTTCTGGGAGTCCTGGCACCAGCATGCTGAGACTGATAAGCCTCCCTCGTTTCATGAAGTTGCTAACTGATGAAGTACAAGGACTTTCTTATCATGAACAGGCATGCAGGGACTAGAGGACATGGGTTAGGGGAATAGTTCATCAGAAGTGATAAGCCAAGAAAGCAAGAAGCCACCCAAGAATCTCCTCACTCAAAGGGGCTTTCGGAATTTGATCTTACATGAAAGGTCCAGAAAAGTGGAACCCCTTCAAGTCATTCCACCTAGATATAGTCATAACTAAGCTGTAACTGTAACTAATTTGTCTAAAACTCAGCAAAAAAAAATGTTATTTTACTTAGCATACTTTCTTATATTGAAAGGACAATGATGAAGAAAAGTGAGTTTTAAAAAATTGATTCATCTGTTCTACAAATATGTATGGAGAAAGGCACTGTGCTGTGCAGTAAAGAAAGTGCCTCAGAGAACTTAGAGCCCAGTGGGAGAGACAACATGGAACAAGTATGCAAATAATTATGTATTTACACCTGAGGTTTGTGCCAGGAAGGAAAAGGCAGAGTGCAAAGAAAACTATGAAAGGAAGACTTACTCTAGACTGGAGTGCCTGGGGATGAGTCCTAGGAAGTGCTATCTAAGCTGAAAGCTAAAGGATTAGACTTAGAGGAGGAGAAGGAAATGCTGAAGAGAAGGGGAATGTTCCAGGAAACAGAACTGCAAATGTGAAGACCTTCAATGTCAGAGGCATCTGGGCGGTTCAAAGAAAGGAGGGAAGCTTGGGTGTTGGGAAACGGTGAGAGAGATCGAAATGCTGAGACCTAAAAATTGACAGGTAGGCAAGAGCCAGAGGATGCAGTGCCTTTTCCCTGTACAAAGGACGTTGAAATTACCTTCGGAGCAATGCCAGGTCAATGAAGATCTTACGCAGAGGGCTGGCAAGATTTGTACTCTAAAGACATTGCTCTGAGATTCAAAGTATAAAAAACCCAACCATAGTCTATTTTCCATAAATGACCACATTCAGCTAAAGGAACTAGGAATACTGTAGATGCAAAAGCAGAGGTAAAAGTAACTGTGTAGCTTCTTCATTGAAAAGATACAGTCTTAATCTTGATTACAAATATTTACACTTTATATTAACAGCCTACTAATAATTATTTGGCAAAATAAAAATCTGATCTTAACAATGTTCACAGATTTTTATTATTTTGGTTGGCTCCAAGCAAGTATTGTCATTTTAATCTGGTTTAGATAAGTGAGCAGTAAGAAAAAATGAAGTAGGATTGGATCATAAGATTCAGTGTTTGACAGAGAATTTTATTTGCCTACAAATTGTACAAAAATGCCCATTTTGTTTTCAAAATTTTGTCAACTTCCCACCAGACCACCAGAGAAATCTACTCAAAGTTGGGTTTATTAAATTTACTGCAGTAGAGGGCAGTGCCACCTTGACTCAATTGTGACTCAGGAGGGGAGGTGGGTGGATTAAGGAAGGGTTACGGATTAAGGCTTTGAAGGTCTAGATTCCAGTGGTTTAAAGAAGGTCCTTCCAGGTAGAGACCTGGTTGGAAATGGGAAAAGTTTATGACAGCAAAGTGGGGATTTTAAAGTAATTTTTGATAGCAAACTGTTGTCAGAGAAGCAAGCTCTTTTCCAGGTGAGCAAGGGGTTATCTTAATAGGAGAGCTGTTCCTACAGATGATCTTCCCAGATACACTGACTGGCAAGCATATCCTAAGGTGAATAGTGAAGTTATATATTCTTTACAGTTTTATATTCCTGGGCAAGATTATACTGGAAGAAAGAATTAGGCAGGTAGTCTCAATTTCCACTTTTCCTTTAAAGAATTCTCCTTTTAAAATCCACTAAGGGGCACCTCGCTTGGCTCAGTAGGAAGAACATGAGACTCTTGATCTTGGGGTCATGAATTTGAACCCCACATAGGGATGTAGAGATTACTTAAATGAAACTTTTTAAAAAATTCACTAATACAAGAGATCAATGAAATATAGTTCAGAAAAATAACTGCAGCAAGTATGGCAAAGGATTACTATCTCAATATATGAAGAACAAAAGTAATATTAAATATATATGCTGCTGTATGTTGTTCATATGCTAGAAAGTCTTTAAATAATGAAGACTCAAATAAGTTTAAAAAGTGTAAAAAGTTACACCATGCAAATGCTAGTCATAAGAAAGTTGGAGTGGCTGTGTATATCAAATAAGTAGACTTAAGGATGAGGAACATTAGCAGAGATAGAGATATATTTCACAACAAAAAGAGAATCAATTCAAGAAGACATAACAATACAAACATATATGCACCCAATAACAGAGTCTCAAAACAGACTGTTACATGAAAACAAAAGTGATGGGTGCCTGGATGGCTCAGCCAGTTAAGCTTCTGCTTTCGGCTCAGGTCATGATTCCGGGGTCCTAGGATTGAGTCCCACATCAGGCTCCCTGCTCAGTGGAGAGTCCGCTTCTCCCTCTTCCACTGCCCTTCCCCCCACCCTGTTCCTGCTCTCTCTCTCTCCCAAATAAGTAAAATCTTTAAAGAAAAAAAGAAAACAAAAGTGACAAAACTGAGAGAATTTGAGTATTTCATAATTATTGTTGGTTATTTTGTCACTTTTCTTCTAGTAACTAATACAAAAATGGATAGAAAAAAAAAAGTACAGAAACTTAAAGAGCCACTAAGTGAGCAGTCCTTCCTCATCCTCAATCCCTACACCTCATCAATCACAAAGTCTTGACAATATAACCTCCTCTACATTTCTTAAATCTGTTTCCTCATCCCCATTTCCATGGGTTGCAGACTTGGACTGACTGCCTTCCTTCATTAGCCAGCAGCAACCCAATTTCCCCTTGGTAACCAGGATCAATCACCCAGCCAGTGACCCCTTTTCCACTGCTTAGCATTTAAGTGGCATAAGGAACCCAAAATGGTAGGAGGGAGTACCAGCTACCAAAATACTAGAACTATGTCAGTGTTCACTAGTGGAATATTCTTTCACTGGTCATTGGAACCTTCAAACCCACTGAGCCCAATGATTACAGATTGGGAGAAAATCTTCCTTAAGTGGATTATTATGCTTAAAAACAAAAGGCCTATCAACAAGAGCCAAACTATGGAAAGAGCCCAAATGTCCACTGACTGATGAATGGATAAAGGTATGGTATATATATATATATATATAGATAGATAGATAGATATACAATGGAATATTAATCAGCCATCAAAAGGAATGAAATCTTGTCATTTGCAGTGATGTGGATGGAGCTGGAGTGTATTATGCTAAGCAAATTAAGTCAGAGAAAGACAAATACCATATGATCTCACTCATATGTGGAATTTAAGAAACAAAACAGATGAACATATGGGAAGGGGGTAAAAAAAAGAGAGAGAGGGAAACAAACCATAAGAGACTCTGTACAATAGAGAACAAACTGAGGGTTGCTGAGGAGAGGTAGGTGGGGGGTGGGCTAAATGAGTGATGGGTATTAAGGAGGGCACTTGTTATAATGAGTACTGGGTATTATATGTAAGTGATGAATCACTAAATTCTACTCCTGAAGACAATATTACACTATATGTTAATTAACTAGAATTTAAACAAAAATTTGAAAAAAAATTAAAATTAAAAATAAAGGTAAAAGGCCATGGGAGTGCTTGGCTGGCTCAGCTGGTGAAGCACGCAACTCTTGATATTAGGGTTGTAAGTTAAAGCCCCATTTTGGGTGTAGAGATTACTTAAAAATAATAATTATAATAATAAAATAAAAGTAAAAGGCCATACAATGGAATATTATTCAGCCATAAAAAGGAATGAAGTACTGATACATTCTACAACATGGATGAACTTTGAAAACATCTTACTAAATGAAAGGAGCCACATATATATAAAGACCACATATTATATCATTTCATTCATAAGAAATACCCAGAACAGGCAAATCCACAGAGGCAGAAAATAGATGAGTGATTACCTGGGGCTGGGGGGGGAGGGGAAATTGAGGGACACCACTAAGGGTACCAGCTTTTTTTAGAGATAATGACAGTGTTCTGGAATCAGATAGTGGTGATGGTTGCAATTTGTGAATATACTTTAAAAAAATCATTGCATTGTACACTTTAGATGTACATGTGAATTACATCTCAATTTTTTAAATAAGGAAAAAACTGAATAGAACCATTCTGGACCTCCACCCCTTGGTTCCTGGGCTCACGTATTTGGCTATGAGGGAGATGTCACCATATACTGTCTGCTGATTTAAGTCAGTTATTCATCCTGTACAACAGTACCCCAATCCTGTAAGGTAATTTTCTTTTAGTTCATATAGTAACTGAGTTTTTAGCAGGCCATTCTACCATTTTGTCAAGCAAGATGTTGGCTTGGGGCTTGTGGTAATGTTGGTGAATCCTGTGAGTATAATTCCACTGCATTCCATCCTTCTCTGTAAATATGTTCCTTGGTCTGAGATGACTTGTATGGAACATGAATAGCAATGAATAAGGCCTTCTGTTTAGTGCTGGTAGAAGCATTTGGGGCAGGAAAGGTAAAGCCATATCTGAAATATGTTTCTATGCCCAAGAGGACAAATTGCTCCTCCCTCCATTATGGAAAATGTCCAATGCATCAATCTGCCTCCAAGTAGGTCATCAGTTCCTTGGAGAATGGTGTGCTCTGTAAGGGACTCAGCATGTCTCTGACTCAAAGCACATGGGTACCTAGCAGAGGCAGAAGTGAGAAGTCCATGCAGAGCCTCCTTCCCTGTTGCCATCTCACTTTATAAATGGGCCTATTAAGCAAACAGCAGGGTGGCTGGTGAAAGAGGTTGAATGACCCACAGGACTGGATAAACTATCCATCTGATTATTGAGAGCCTACTCTGCAGTGGATGCCCTCTGATGGGCATTGATATGGGTTGCAGATTTGTCATACCATGCACATTCTGAGAGGTCTTCCACATGATTTTCCCCCCAGATTTCCTTAACACCAATGTGTCAATCTTGTTCTAAGTCTCTGACCAGCAGGTCAACCCATTAGCCACTGTCCATGAATTAATATTGACTCATACATCAGAATGTCTATCTACCTAAGTCCAAAGTTGATAACCAGATGCACTGGCTCCTCAGTTACTTTGGTTCTTGCTTAATAGGTTTATCAAACCAGATAGGGAATTATGTATATATGTTCTGACAGTTATTTAATGTTTTGTGTTTTTTTTTGCCTAGTCAGTCTGTAGATGCTATGAAGGTGACTGAACTAGTGCTTTGTCTCAACTTCACATTTAATCACATCCAAGAATTTGCTCTTACAAAGGCTGTGGGGTTTTCAGTATAAGTAACTCAAAAGCTTAAAAGAATTATTTTCATCTGTTCCTGAAACTATGAAACATATGTTCCTCCACTATGGCAGACCATAGTGAGACTGGCTTTATCACTGTCTTTTAGTATCATCTCCACATAGGACTATCAGATAGTTCTGGCTGGAGTCAGCATACTGTACAAACCAATTCATAAACCAGAACCTTACTTTCCTTTTGTTTACTCCTCATGCAGCCATATGTGTAGACAGAGGAAAGCCAGAGAAGCAGAAAGCCCCAGGTATGACAGAACACTGGGGCGACTTGAGTATATGTTTTAATTATGCCTTAAGATCTGCTCGGATTGTAACGAATATACTATTTTCATTTAACAATGAAATGCTGCAGCACCAATCCAGTTATATATATAAAATATATATATGTGTGTATATATATATTTTTTAAAGATTTATTTATTTATTTGAGAGAGTGAGCACACATGTGCGGGGGTGGGGGCAGAGAGAGAGAGAGAGAATCTCCAGCAGACTTCCCCTGAGTGTGGAACCTGACATGGAGCTCAATCCCAGGACCCTGAGGATCATGACCTGAGTTGAAATCAAGAGTCAGATGCTTAACCAACTGAGCCACCCAGGCCCCCCCCCCAGTTATATAGTTTTGTGAATCAGAGAGCACCCCATCATGATGGACAGTTCAGGCTGCATAGTCGTTATGTCCTAAGTAGCGATATAGGAACTTCTTTTCAAATGGAGAATACTTGTCAGCAAAACAGGGCATGATGCTAGGATTCTCCTAAAACAAAACAAAACAAAACAAAACAAAAAAACAAAAAAAATGGTTTTTGAGAGGCTTCATATACCACAGAAATTCCCGGTACCATTTGGCCCTCTGGGCTATCAGGCCTGAGGGGCAGGGCAGCTTGCACCATAGCCTGCATATGCTATAGAGCCTTCTCTTGTGTGAGGCCACTATAAATCTGGAGTTATGTGAATTACATTATAAATTACTTAGGCCAGCATATCCGTATATAGTGTATGTTGCCCACAAACCCCACAGAGGTTCTTCAAACACTGTTCCTCTTTCTTTGTAGTGGGTGGTACAACTTGTGCCAGGCTATAGTCAGATCCCCAAAATCTCACTAATGTGGAAGTCCTTGAATTTTTGACAACATTTATTTCCATCCTCTGGCATGCATGTTTTATTAAATCTTATAGAATGCTTATTCTTTTCTGTCAGGTCCAATTAGCATAATATCATCACTGAAATGGACCAATGTTCTACAGCATATCAAGATGACAAATTTCACTCTATAAAAGAAAGGAAAATGTTTGAAGGCAGATGTCTAAGCTACAAGCAGGTATATTCATTGTTATATGTCCATGTCCTAGAGGCTGAAAGAATTACAATCCGGAGGCCAGAGAGCAGCCACGTGCTGAGTCAGCCCACAAGGAATCTCAGACAAGGCTTCAGACAGGCCCTACCAGGGTCCCACTGATAACTTGCACAAGCCTATGGGGATCCCAGTGACAGAGAAATACACTTGTGGAAATTTGCCACCCATTCCATTAACACTGTACTATCCAAGAAGGGACTGTGGTCAAATAGCCACATGTAGCTATTTAACTTTAAATTAATTAAAATTAAATAAATTAAAAATTCAGTTCCTTAATAGACACAGGTGGCTAGCAGCTACACTGTTAGACCTTATAGATACAGAACTATTGGACAATGCCACTATACGAAGTGCTTCTATTCCAAAGTAGGAGTAGCCAGTGATCTCTTAACTAGCCAACAGACAAGGTTCCTAAAGGTCTATCAAACCAAATAGGACAATCTCTACACAGATTCAGATAGTTACTTAGTGCTGGTTTTGCCCTGTCTAGACTACACCGGATTGTAGCTGCTACACAGGTGAATGAATCAGTGCTCTCTCTCTGCTTTACATTTAATCATATCCAAGAATTTTTTCATAAAAGAACAGTCTATAGGATGTTGGAGGATACTAACTCAAAGGCCATATAAAAGAGTTATTCTTGGGGAGGGGGCACCTGGGTGGCTCGGTTGGTTAGGCATCCAACTCTTGACCTCAGCTCAGGTCTTAATCTCAGGATCATGACTTCAAGCCCCGCACTGGGTTCCATGCTGGGCATGGAGCCTACTTTAAAAAAAAAGAGTTATTCTTAGGGAAAAGACAGTCTCTTCATTAAATGCTGCTAGGAAGACTGGACAGCTGCCTGCAGAAGAATGAAACCAGACCACTTTCTTACACCATACACAAAAATAAACTCAAAATGGATTAAAGATCTGAAAGTGAGAGCTGAAACCATAAAACTTCTAGAAGAAAACATAGGCAGTAATTTCTTTGACATCAGCCTTAGCAATATTTTTCCAGATATGTCTCCTCAGGCAAGTGAAATAAAAGCAAAAATAAACTATTGGAACTACACCAAAATATAATACTTTTGCCCAGCAAAGCAAACCATCAACATAACTAAAAGGCAACCTATTGAATGGGAGATGATATCTGCAAATGATATATCTGATAAAGGATTAATGTCCAAAATATATAAAAAACTTAAACAATCATCAGGAGTTAAGATGGCAGAGAAGTAGTGGCCCCTGGGCTTTCCTCACCCCTCAAACACAGCTGTATTGAGTTCAGACCACTTGGAACATCCAGGAAATTGATTGGAGGATTGTAAGAAGGATCTCCACAGTTGGAGGGAGACAGCGTGACAGGAGTAAGGTATGTGGAAATGAATTGAGGGAGAGAAAACCTGCCGTGCCATAGAGGGGAGGGAGCCCTTTCCGGGGGGAGAGAAAGAGGGATTAAGAGAGAGGTACAGTGTTGGGTTTGCACAAGAAGAAAACCTCTCTGGACCAGGGACTGGGGAGGAACGTTAAGTGAGGGTCACAGGTGTTCTGCAAAAAGTGTGTGGTGTTCAAACTCTGAGGTTTTGGAAGTGTGCAACTTTTGCGTGAGTGGAGCTGTGGCACGCACTCCTGGGGAGAAGGAGAGCACAGGTCAGAGAATGCACAAAGTGGTGTAGGGATCTCCTAGGTCGCTCTGGGAAAGAACGTTCCCCTTCCTGGAGTAGATTTGGAAGAAGGTATACTGCCTCTTCCAGGACAAAACCCTGCAGACACCAGCAAACGGCCTTTCATTGGCAGGGGACAGAAGTGCATGCCGAGTGTGTAACCTGGTCGCTGCTTTTTGTGGTGCTACAACATAGATTCCACGCCCTGCACAGGAGTGGACAGTTTTTCTGGGACAAAGGACACTAGTCACAGCACGATGGGGAGGCTCTACCAAGAGGAGAGAGATCTGCATGGTGCCAGGTCCTTTAAGACGTGGAGTTTTGAATCCCAGCTGTACGCCAAAGATAAAACTCAGGAGAGCTGTGGCGCCAGGAGCACTGATGGCCCTGGATTTTCTGTGAGGGCTTCCTGAACAGCAGGGGCTGTGAGATCCCCTGTCCAGGGACAAAGGAGTGCAGTGGCACCATTTTACCCTCGCCACCAACATGGTCAGACTTCCTAGAATAACAGAGCATTCCCCAGTGAAGGTGGGAGCCACTTACACCAAACCCTGTTCCCCTGTGCCTGGCAAGGGCATATTTACTGGGGCAGGACTGACTTTGAGCCAGCATGGCGGGCCTATCCCCTAGAAGACCAGCATAGGCAGCCCCCTGCATGCACCAAGTCCACTGATCATAGAGTGCTTCAAAGTGTCACCTTCAGTTCTGCTGGAAATAGGACCAGGCTATGTATTTTCTTTTCTTCTTTTTTTCCTTTAGAATCAGGCTCATAGTTTTTGGTTTGTTAGTTTTTTTCATTTCCTTTTCTTTTATTTGGACCAGACTTCTTTTTTTCTTTTTCGTTTCTTCCTTCCTTTTCCTTGGGAATCAGGCTTATAGTTTTTTGTTTCTTAGTTTTTTTCATTTCCTTGTCTATTTTTTGGATCAAGATTCTATTTTTCTCTTTTTCCTTTCTTTTTCTTTGGAATCAGGCTTTTAGGTTTTGATTGTCTATTTGGTTTTTTGTTGTTGTTGTTCCTTTTCCTTTTCTCTTTTTTTTTTTTGGACAGGGTTTTTCTTTCCTTTTCTTTTTTTCTAGGCTTATTTTAACAAATCAAAGCACACCTAGTTAAAGGTCCAAATACTCCCACTGCAAGCAAGGAGGAACTCTGCAGAGGCCTGACCAGAGGGAAAGAGCAGCCAAAATACCACAGCAGAGTGCACACAGCATACACTGGAAACACTTCCTCAAGTGCCAGGCCTTGGACAGAGAATGACCCCTTTTTAACACAGCATTACTCCCAGGTGCAGGAAACATAACAAGCTTTCATAACACGCAAAAGATAGGAACTTAGCCAAAATGACAAGATGGAGGAACTCTCCCAAAAAGAAAGGTCAAGAAGAAATCACAGCCATGGACAAGCTCAAAACCGATATAAGCAATATATATGAACAAGAATTTAGAACAATAATTAGTAGTCATGAGACCACTAACTGGGCTTGAGAAAAGTATGGAAGACACCAGAGAAACCCTTGCCACAGAGATAAAGGACCTAAAAACTAGTCAGGCTAAAATAAAAAATGCTATAACTGAAATGCAAAACCAATTGGATGTAATCACAAGGATTGAAGGAGCAGAGGAGATAATAGGTAAAATTATGGAAAATAATGAAGCTGAAAGGAGAGAAAGAAAACTATTAGATCACAAAGGTAGACTTAGGGAACTCAGCGATTTCATAAAGCAAAATAATCAAATAATCTCCATATCATAGGAGTCCCAGAAGAATAAGAGAGGGGAAAAGGCACAGATGGTTTATTTGAACAAATTATCGCTGAGAACTTCCCTAATCTGGGGAAGGAAACAGGCATTCAAGTCCAAGAGGCACAGAGAACTCCCCTCAAAATCAACAAAAATAGGTCAATATCATGACATATCATGATGAAACGTGCAAAATACAAAGATTAAGAGAGAATTCTAAAAGCAGATACAGACAAAAGGTCTTTAATCTAGTAGGCTAGACACATGAAGCTAGCAGCAGGACTCTCCACTGAAACTTGGCAAGCCAGAAAGGTGTGGAAAGAAATATTCAAAGTGCTAAATGGGAAAAACATGCAGCCAAGAATACTTTATCCAGCAAGGCTGTCATTCAGAATAGGAGAGACAGTTTCCAAGACAAACAAAAACTAAAGGAGTTTGTGAACACTAAACCAGCTCTGCAAGAAATATTAAAGGGGACATATTGAACGGGAGAGAGAGACCAAACACAACAAAAACTAGAAGGAACAGGGACAGGCTATAGCAACAGTGACTTTACAGATAATACAATGGCACTAAATTCATATCTTTCAATACTTACTCTGAAAGTAAATGGACTAAATGCTCCAATCAAAAGATGCAGGGTATCAGATTGGATAAAAAACAAGACCCATCTATATGTTGCTTACAAGAGACTCATTTTAGACCCCAAAACACCTCCAGATTGAAAGTGAGGAGGTGGAGAACAATTTATCATGCTAGTAGACATCAAAAGAAAGCTGGAGTAGCCATCCCTATATTGGACAAACTAGATTATAAACAAAGTCTGTAATAAGAGATAAAGAAAGACCCTATACCATAACAAAGGAGTCTATCCAAGAAGAAGATTTAACAATTGTATATATTTATGCCCCTAACTTGGGAGCAGCCAAATATATAAATCAATTAATAACAAACTTAAGGAAACTCATTGATAATAATACAATAGTAGTAGGGGACTTTAACACCCCACTCACAGCAATAGACAGATCATCTAAGCAGAAGATCAACAGGGCTTTGAATGACACACCGGACCAGATGGACCTACCAGGTATATTCAGAACACTTCATCCTAAAGCAGCAGAATACACATTCTTTTCAAGTACACATGGGACACTTTCCAGAATAGATCACAGACTTGGTCACAAAACAGGCCTCAACCAGTACAAAAAGACTGAGATCATACCATGAATAGTTTCAGACCACAGTGCTATGAAACTTGAATCATAAGAAAAAATTTGGAAAGCCAACAAATACATAGAGGTTAAAGAACATGCTGCTAAAGAATAAATGGCCGGGTGCCTGGGTGGCTCAGATGGTTAAGCGTCTGCCTTCGGCTCAGGTCATGATCCCAGGGTTCTGGGATCGAGTCCCGCATCAGGCTCCCTGCTCCTTGGGAGCCTGCTTCTCCCTCTGCCTCTCTCTCTTTCTCTGTCTCTGTCTCTCATGAATAAATAAATAAAAAGTTTAAAAAAAAAAAGAATAAATGGCCAATCAGGAAATTAAAGAATTAAAGAATTAAATTAAAGAAGAAATAAAATATACATGGAAGCAAATGAAAATGAAAACACACAGTCCAAAACTTTGGGATGCAGCAAAGGCGGTCCTAAGAAGGAAGTGTATAGCAATACAGGGCCTTCCTCAAGAAGCAAGAAAAGTCTCAAATAAACAACCTAACCTTATACCTAAAGAAGCTGGAAAAAGAACAGCAAATAAAGCCTAAATCCAGCAGGAGAAAATTAGATGATATAAAATAAATGATACAGCAATTAAACAGTAGAACAGATCAATGAAACTAGGAGCTGGCTCTTTGAAAGAATTAATAAAATTGATAAACCCCTGGCCAGACTTAAAAAAAAAAAAAAAGGATCCAAATAAATAAAATCATTAAAGAGGAAAGATCACAACGCACACCACAGAAATTCAATTGTAAGAGAATTTTATGAACAATTATATGCCAACAAATTAGGCAAACTGAAAGAAATGGATACATTCCTAGAAACATATAAACTAGCAAAACTGAAACAGGAAGAACGAGAAAATCTGAACAGACCTATAACCAGCAAAGAAATTGAATCAGTAATAAAAAATCTCCCAACAAACAATTTACCTTGAAATATCAGCTATGAAAATAATGTCAGGAAAAATGGTGTGCCCTGAGTACGAGTCCATTCCTCTCTAGAAACTATGCTGGGTTGACTCAACCACTAAAAGGTGTGGGTTAATTTACTCAAGACTGTTGCCTTGTAGGCTGACCTCCAGGTAAAAGCTCCATGGAAACTGGCCCATGCTTAAAGAAATCAATTCCTGGTCAGCCTAAAGACTTCCAACTCTCTATCCACTCGGTGGCACAATCCAGAAACAAGATTCCCCCGTCTTGTTCGGCCTTATCCAATCCATCAAGTTCTATTGGCTCTTCCTCCAGACCACAGATCCAAACTGTTTAGTACATTTTATATTCTAGTGCTCGATACATATACATAAGGCTAACAGTTACCATATTGGACAGCGAGGCTTGTTGATTACTTTCTGGTTACCTGTATTTACTGCATGTTTACTAGGATTACAGGCCTATCAAAATGCTACCAACTTGTATCATTCCTAACCTTTCCTCAAAATGCTTTCTTAAAGGTTATTCACACCCTTCTCAGGGCACCTTCACAATCTTGAAGCATAATAATCTGATGGTCAGTCTCAAGCTTTCTTCAGTATTTCAGAGGCTTTTTGAGTCCTGATGGCCTGATGGCTGTTTTGATGTGATAGTCTCAATTTAAGTCTAAAGGATCACTGCAATCCTGATTCATACTCCATAATCTCTGCTCTGCAATCTAAATTTAATATAGTAAGAGTTTCAAATACTTTTCCAAGTTCTATTTTTAAATATCTAGAGTTAGAAGAAAATGAACCTTGAATGCATTCCTTTAAACATGGAAATAGTTAACAACAAATCAACATTATTTATGTTTCTATTATAATAACAACACATTATTTTTTTATGATTTATTTATTTATTTGAGAGAGAGAGAATGAGAGAGAGAGTACATGAGAGGGGGGAGGGTCAGAGGGAGAAGCAGGCTCCTTTGCTGAGCAGGGAGCCTGATGTGGGACTCGATCCTGGGACTCCGGGATCATGACCTGAGCCGAAGGCAGTCGCTTAACCAACTGAGCCACCCAGGCGCCCATAACAACACATTATTTGTGCTTCTTTCTTTGGACCCTTCTCTTGAAGAGAAACTCAGATGAAAATGAGTTGGTAAGACCAGTAGTTGGTTTTGGCCACTTTCATCTAGATACAAATGGGCAAGAGAAGGCATTAACCTGGCTGTGGTAAGATAATAAAAGGCATTCTAAAGTCAGTAAGAAAACTTCTATAGTAATTTTTTTTTTTTTTTGGTTTTATTTATTTGACAGAGAGAGACACAGCAAGAGAGGGAACCCAAGCAGGGGCAGTGGGAGAGGGAGAAGCAGGCTTCCTGCCGAGCAGGGAACCTGATGTGGGGCTCGATCCCAGGACCCTGGGATCATGACCTGAGCCGAAGACAGACGCTTAACAACAGGCACCCCTATAGTGTTTATCTCTCATTTCATCTCCCCATTTATGCCTCTTATGAGTATTGACTGACATTTGGACACTTGCATCTCTTTATTTTCTAGATTGGAGATTCTTAAGAACTTGTTTTACTCATTTTTGCAGCTTCTATAATAGTACCATACTTTCCACAAAGCTTCATACATTATAGGTATTTACAATTTGCAAATTTATCTCCATCTCCAGGAAATAAGATATATGTAACATGCTAGTCAAGTGCTACCATTCAGATGGATTTTTCACCGTATTTTTCCTTTAAAATTAGTTCTTTCTGTGGTCATTCTTTAGATGAACATCCACTGATTTCTTTGAACTTTCACCCTTGCATCTAACTTATATTTTCAATTCCCTTTTTCCTGAGGGAATTTCATTGGTCTTTCTTTCATTGAGGGTCTGTTTGTCTTTCATCGTATCATGCATAAAGGAATATTCTACATACTACTGTCCTGAACCTCAAATACCTAAAAGACTGATTTTTTTTTTTTTTACTAATTCTATTTTTACTTTTTTTCTTTTAAAGATTTTATTTGACAGAGAGAGAGAGAGCAGGAACACAAGCAGGGGGAGTGGGAGAGGGAGAAGCAGGCTTCCCGCTGAGCAGGGAGCCCGATGTGGGGCTCGATCCCAGGACTCTGGGATCATGACCTGAGCTGAAGGCAGACGTGTAACGACTGAGCCACCCAGGCGCCCCTTATTATTACTTTTTAAGAAGACTCCATGACCAACGTGGAGCCCAACACGGGGCCTGAACTGACAACCGTGACATAAGGACCTGAACTGAGATTAAAGAGGTGGGCCCTTAATGGACTGAGTCTGTCAGGTTTCCCTTTTTGAAAAATTAATTTTCGTAGTCTATGCAGGCTTCTCTCATCTTGTCCTGAAAATATTCTTTGAAATTCAAGGTCATAAAATAATATTCACTGGTACCTATAAGGTTCTAGCCTTAACATGTAAAAGCCACACCTACCATGAAAACATTAATAAAGTATGATAACAGCCAATTCAACATTTAACTACTTGTATTCAACACCAAATGCTTTATATTATTTAAGAAAAGTACTTGCAACAATGCAAGACTGAACATATCCATCTAATTGTGCTTGCTCCTGAATCACCACTATAACCACTCTAAGAGGCATTTGTTTAACCATTTTAAAAACTGTGGAACTAAGATATTTATCAGTATTTATTCCATGAAAAATTCAAACATTTTACAAGTGTTTCCATTACATGTTATATAAATAGCATTTTAATGAAAAATATATATCAAAAAAAATCCATGAAAAGTCTAGCATTTTCTTCCTTTTTTGCAAATCTCTTTAAGGTCCTACTTCATAGAACTCAGTTGACTCTCTTATCTACTTGTGCATTCTGCCTGTTGTTGAGCTATGTCTTGGTTCAAGTCTATCAAGAAAATCCCATCTCACACACACAGATGGCTTTTTACGTGGGTAAGAGTGTTCCTCCAGCTCTTTGAGATCACATATATTCTTCTTTGATACTGCACCAAAAGCTGACGGTTGTTTCCTAAAATGTTAGTTCCAACAGGGAAGCTTGATATGGCATTTTTTTTTTTTGCATTCTTCTATTAAAATCCATTGGTCTACCTAGCATTCCGAGTAGATCTCTTACCAACTTGCATTGGTCATCAGAAAGCATTGGTTCACTAAGTCATGCAGATCTTCCAAATATTGACATACTTTAGCATACATCAAAAATAATTACATTCAGAGGCACCTGGCTGGCTGCTGGTAGGCTAGCATGTGACTTGTTGTCAGGGTTGTTGAGTTCCAGCCCCATGTTCGGTGTGGAGCCTACTTTAAAAATTCTTTTTTAAATAATTACATTCATTAGTATTTCTGATGAACTCATCAGAGAGCTAGTAGTAGGATGCTATCAAACTTGGTCTCAGATACAAGTTTTCCTAACTTCTTGGGGAAGCTCAAATTTTAGCATTGACAACAAATATTTTTATTTTCCTTGAAAAGTCAGGATGACATACATAGTTGAGAAAAATGTCAATGATTTCTTCAAGTAAAAATGATGTCCCAAGGGACCAGTTCAATTTACAAGTCAAAAAATTACATTTTTCCTCAATGGCCGTTGTACCATCATTGCTGGTATATCTCTGCTTCAAATTCTTCTGAAATGCAAAATTTGTGTACTTGCTATTTCATCACTTAGGATATTTAAAAGATGTATACTCAAGGGTTGAGATTTAATAATATTAACAAGTCTTGTTACTTTATCAAAGACATTAAGACTTTTAAAAAAATATTCTGAGAGTTTCCAGCAGTAAAGAATACAACGATCAATATAATGACTATCACAGTTTGAAGCCATTGCCTTGACTGGTGTTACAGTGCTAGCAGTTTTCCTAACCATTGCTTTTCCAACTGAATCTTTTATTGACACAAAACCATCAAATAGTCAAGATGAGCACAGCTACTTAGTGTTTTATGAGAAGCCCACTCTTCTGAAGTCTGAAGTCTTCAGAATGTAGTTTTTAAACTTGTAATAAAGTACACATAAAAGTTAGGATTTTTAAGTGTACAGGTCAGTAGTGTTAAGAATATTCACACAATAGCAAAACTGAAACTATACTCTCATTAAAGTCCCATTTCTTCCTACTCCCAGAAATGTTTTTTAAATGAATATGAACTGTACATATTGCATTGAGATTTTATGAAAATAACCAACACTTTTCTAGTAGCCATAAAGTAAAACCCAGAAACATTTTGCCTTCCATGCTTTCTTGCAATTTCCTGACTCTAGGAAAATGCTCTTCTTCCGAATGCAACCTGAAAATATTTACTTCTAACAGCTTAACTAAAACTGCTCCTTTTTAAAACTCTTCTAAAATGTGCCCTGTTGTGAGGTAGAAAATCAAATACAAACCATTATGATTTCATATATATATATTTTAAAAATAAATGTTTATTTCAAGTATGAAAAGTAATGAATGTTTAAACATTATCCAAAAATTATGTCCAGCTTAGCAAGTACAAAACAAGACTTCTGACAATGTTTACAATTAGGTATAAAATACTTAAGAATATACTTTGACATTCACAGTGAGCATTTTTAAAAAATAAGTTTTGCTAATAAGCTTTAGAAATAAAAACATATTTACAGTCCCAGCTAAAATAAACAAGTACTTAACTGAGAACAGCCCTCCCTCAGGATGGATAGTTAGCATTTCAAAATAAACAATGGTAAACTTTGTTCAATAATGTCAGAATTCAATACCTTGCGGTTTCCCTGACAAATACCATCTACTTCTTATGTCTGGTACCCATGGGTAAGGTCCTCAAGTCATTTTAATTAATTTCAATGATATACATAACCTAAGTGGTAACCAAACTCTCTTGAGAGATTTTATCATGGTAATTCTGAGCATTTCCAGCAAAATATTCTGAACAGAAAATGGCAGAAATTTTCTGGTGCCAATTACAGAACCATCAAAAAAATTAGCCTCAAAATTATTTTAAAGGACTGCTACCAAGGCTTCTGCTTCTCTTTTCCATATACATCTTTTTGTAGGTTTGAAACATTGCTTTTGAATCTTTTACTGGATTTTGTAGTGCCTCAAATCCATCTGCACTGAAGCTTCTCTTGGAGAGTCTTGAATTAGCCAAAACATTATTATCTAAGGAAACAGAAATTTTATTTACTTTATTACTCAGTATTAGTGACCAATATACAATCAATTAAAATGGAGAGGGAAAACCTGCATTCTTTGGGATAAAATAACAGAACAAGGAGTTTGATAAACTATGGCTTTTTGGGCAACCCTCTCGGGTCCCCTCCCTCTTCAGGAGCTCTGTAGTATCACTCAATAAACATTCATTGCTGCCCACAAAAAACAACAAAAAACCCCCCAAAACTATGGCTTTTTACCTATAGAATGGTAAATTATACACACAAGATATCTTGCCTCTCTTTTGGGGACTATTTTCTAATTTCATCCCATCTTCACTGGGCTATTCTGTTCTGCTATCATTTGCACACTATTATAAATGTGACCTTTTTAACAGCTATCTAAACTAGCGATATAAAAAGCATAAACACCAGCCAGTTCCAACCAGTGAATGGAAGAGTTTTAATATTCTGGCCTTGCTACACATTAGGTATTCTAAGACATGTCTGTAGTTTTTCTGTTTTGTTAGACAGTCTCAGCATTGCATTACCCTCATTATCTTTTGGGTCCAGTTTTTCCTACTTCTTGCATTTCTAGATGTGCCTCTATTTCTCAGTAGCCATTTCCCCATTCAGAAGTCCCATGGTTTCCATTCCTGCTCTAGCCACTCCTTTCTAGAGAATAGTCTGGTTTTACCTTTCTCCGCTGCTCTGGCAAGGATTCCATCCTCTTGGTTCTTTACATGATTCAAATTCTTGTACGTCCTCATTAGCTTTCTTTTATGTCAGTAATACTGATACCTGAGATGGGTCCCTAAATCATTTTCCACTGGATTCTGTTACTTCTTCTCTGTACCTTATCCTGACTTGATGTAGTTTCACAACTCGCTCCATCTACACTCCAATCTTTGCTACCAAGTAAGTTTCTTTTAAACTGTTTGGGAGTTCATGACGTTTGTTTGTTTATTATTTATTTATTTATTTATTTGAGACAGAGAGAATGAGAGAGAGAGAGCACATAAGAGGGGGAGGGTCAGAGGGAGAAGCAGACTCTCTGCTGAGCAGGGAGCCCGATGCGGGACTCGATCCCGGGACTCCTGGATCATGACATGAGCCGAAGGCAGTCGCTCAGCCAACTGAGCCACCCAAGCGCCCCGATATTTGTTTTTATCTCTCTTCACGCTGGCTCGTGTTGTCCACCTCTTCATCTTGGTATTTGTTCTTTCATACTTTCCCTGAATCTCATCAGGCTTTTTTGCATTACAGGTGCATTTTATTTGCCTTTACTTTTTAATTGAAATAAGATTGACATACAGTATTATATTAGTTTCAGGTACAACCTAGTGATTAGATCTTACACTTTCGACAGAGTTGTGACTTGTTATCTTGGCTTTTCTCTACCCTGCTTCAGATCTCCTTGAGCTTGTGCCCCAACTTGTTATTTCTTTTCATCATGATTCTGAGTATTGATGTTCATTCAACTTCAGTTTATTGCTCATCCTATTTGTGGCTACCTTTTCTAGTCAATCTGTGCAGGCATCTGTATTTTCATATTCAGATTCCAATCATGCCTCTCACCTTCTCTAGGAGGTAATGTCTCTCCTATTTCCAAGGACCTTTCTTGCCCAATTTCCATGCCCATTCCCACCTTTCTCATTTTTAAATTCCTGTGTTCCAACTTTAGAAGTGTTTTCTACTCTCAGGACTCTTAATTCATTTTCCCCTCTTTCAGCTGTTTTCCTATTCTGATTAAGAGTGCATTTCTTCCTTCTTTGAGTCTTAGATTCAACTTAGTGTTTTCCTATATGCACCTTTAATGTGTAGACTCAATTTCTACAGGCCTACATATTTAAGTTCTCTTCTCAACTTTGTCACACTTCCTCTCTTTTAAGAAATGTGATTCTTAAAAAAAAAAAAGATAGCAGGAGGGGAAGAATGAAGCGGGGGAGACATCAGAGGGGGAGATGAACCATGAGAGACTATGGACTCTGAGAAACAAACTGAGGGTTCTAGAGGGGAGGGGAGTGAGGAGATGGGTTAGCCTGGTGATGGGTATTAAGGAGGGCATGTTCTGCATGAAGCACTGGGTGTTATATGCAAACAATGAATCATGGAACACTACATCAAAAACTAATGATGTAAGGTATGGTGATTAACATAATAAAAAAATAAAAAAGAAATTAAAAAAAAGAAATGTGATTCTTTATTGTTGCTTACGGTGAAACTCTGCTTCCCTCCATTTTCAAGGAATTCTAAACCCTGGTTTTTACATATTCAATTAACCAAAATGAAGATAAAACTCCTGAACCCTAGCTTGTAGTTCTCAGTACAAAACCCTAAAAACCAAGTACATCATTCCACTAATTAGATCAGATACTTTCTGGTTGGCCCTCAGCCCAAATCCCTTCCCTGGAAAAATAAATAAATTTTAACTAGGAGCCTCAGTCTCTTATCAAAATAATTCAAATTCCACACTTAATTAACTTTGAAAAGAAGGGACCCAGTTCAAGTGCCTATTCAGTTATTAGTCATGGAATTTCAGTCAAATGATCTAACCTCCCACTGATAAAATGGGGACATCCCTGTCTACCTGGATTTGAGAATTAAATGGATTAACTTGTAAATCACCCAACCCAGGGGCTGGCAAATAGGACATGGCCGGCAGGCCCCCCGGCCCAGTCTCTAGCCCGATATGGTAAAGCTTAATTGAAACATAGTCCATACTCATTCATTTATTATTCTGCCACCATTTTCTCAGTACAGTGTCACAGACAAGTGTTTAGGAAACCTTATGATCTGCAAAACCTAATATTTACTATCTTGTCCCATAGAAAAAAAGTATGCCAACCCCTTACCTAACTCATGATAAGAAATATTTTCTTAAGACGAACGGTTTCCCTCTCCCAAGTATGACAGAAAATACCGAAAAATATCTTCCTACCACTCATACACACAAATATTGAATCACTAAAAATATGGATAAAAATCAAATTTCACAACAGTTTCGTAACTATAATCCAGCTTCTACATGACCAAGTGCCCAATTAATAAAATAAAAATTTAAATAGATGATGTTTTACCTATTTCTTGGCTGGCTTCGGGCATCCTTTTCTCCTCAGTTACACCTCTTAACCAGTCTTCTTTTGTACTTTTTATTCCTGAAACTATTTAAATATTCATTTTCAGATCTCTAGAAGTGGCTATTCATCTCTCTTTTAGTACTTTAATGAAGGAAAGTCATCTAAGCATAAAACAGACTTTAAAAGGTATTAATATATTCACATATAACACAAGTCTAAAAGAAGTCTGAAAAAATGCTTTCTTCCATTTCAAGTGCCTGAATATCTCATAAATGAAAAAGCAATTGCTTTAAAAGTTTACCTTCACTATGGAATTATGTTTCTCCCACTTAGGCTGAACATCAACCAATCTCAAGGTACTGAAGGGCACATGAGACAGAGAAAGTCACTCCCATTGTCCCCACCCACTTCTAATGTTCTTGTTACACCCATGCCTCAGTTTCCAAAGATCTACTTATATAGCCAAGTGAAATCACCACTACTTTACAAACTGAATTTTATACTCTATTACATATCCCTATCTCCTTTCAAGAAAAGGTACCTTATATTTATATCGTAACTTTCTGTGCCCCAACAGATACCATCTCAACAACACAGGAGAAATTGAGATTGCAATTCAAATCTTTTAGTTCTCCAATCTGAATTCCTCAACACAATGTTTTATATTTAATATCCACAACCCCTAAATGTTTCCTTACTATCACAAAAAATTAGTCCTCTATTTTCTCCTTCCTTCCTGAAACTACACTGAAAATTCTATCATTCAGCAGCTGACACTTATGCTTATGCTCTGGCTTTGGTAACAATACTGGACAAGACTACTTCCACAGTCCTCCCATTTCAAGAGTAGATTACATAGTAATGCTTTAACTTTTGTGGTAACACAGTCACCAACTACTTTAAAGATGACAATGAGACGAACCATTTCCATATGTATAAAGTTTTCACTAATATGTAACGATTATTTCCTCATATTTAGACTGAAACTTCAAATTCACAGGGCTTTGAAATTACAAGTCCAAATGAGAATCAACAAAACACTTGAAATAACATATAACACTTTTCAAACTTAGCACAAAGAACATTTTTCATAATATAGGCTTCTTGGTGCAAAAGAAAATCTCTGTATTTGGCAAACCTTACAATTTTATATACCTCTTGTCATCAGTACAAATTGAGGACAATTTACAGTAAAGGGGAGATAAAACAAATACCGCCCAAAAGAACCATCGACTTAGAAAAACAAATACCAAGGAATGGCAAATGCATTTAAGTCTTTGCTAGCTACCCAGATGGCTTAAGTAGTGCTAACCCACTTGTTCACCTCAATGCCTTACAATGTTCCAGACACCATGAAAAAAATCATACTAAACCTTGCACAGGAACTTGCTCCTTCCTAGGACAAGGCTGCAGATCCTTCCAGTCATCAACATAATTTGTGTTCTTAATCAGTCCATCTGGACATAATTTAAATTCCAGCATGCTTGGTTTTTCTGTGGCATCTTTCACAGGTAAGAGGCTCTGAGATTTATTTTCCGGTCTCCCTTCTTTAAGCTTCCTGGGTGAACTGTCTAACTTTGTGAGACAAATGCTCTCACGCTCAGTGCATTTAAATGCAACTCTGTTCAGATACAGTTTCCTTTGATCCTTTGACTGGGGAGACACTTGACTGAATTCCACTTCATTGTTTATGCTGCTTAAATTTTTGTCTAATTTGGTTTTATCAATCCACATTTTATCAGGTTGCTTTCCACCAACTATTCCCTTAACATTCCTTGAAATGTATGCTTTGGACTCCTCAGAATGGTGAATCTTGAGGTTTTTACCATGGCTTGAACAAATATTTAAGGATTCTTTAGAAGTCTGTACACTGCTGTTAGGGCTCTCATTTGATTTCTCACAACTCTCTACTTGCATGGAAAGTTTACTGGACTTCATGTATTGAGAATCACACAGTGCATTTCTCACATAGCTTTTCTTTGATGCATTGCTACCCATTGCTTCTTTGTGCTTCTGCCTTTGCAAATACTCCTTTGGTGTCAGAACTCTATTAATTTTAGATGAACTATCCTTGCAGACTGAGGACTTAACATTTGATACTGCCTTTTCTTTAACCCTACATCTTTCATTTGGAATTGACAAAAAATTACATAATTTAAAAGTACCATCTGCCACACTTTTATTCTGCTCTCGTTTATCATATTTTTTCCTCTTTATCTTTGAATCAAGTATGCCATCATCTAACTTCCTTTTTTCCAGAACTTTTTGTCTCAAGCCACCTGCTTTCAATTTTATCTTCTCTGGGGATACTGACTGTACCAAAGAACCATTCTTCATACATGGATCTTTTTTATTTGTCAAAAAACCCACCTTTGTTTTTAGTGGACGTGAGTTTTGTGCCATGAACTTCTGGTGCAGGCTCTCTTGAGAAAATTTTGTCATTTTATTACTGGTGTGAAAAATTATCTCATGAAACTGAAATTTTCCTTTTCTTTTGTGACTTTGCATGGAATCTAGTTTTTTATCACCTTTAGATAAAAATGGACCTAATAATTCTTGTTCTGTCCTCATTGACTTTTGATGCTTTGTTTTGGGCATGTCATTTCTATTTTTGCCTTGCTCTATTTCAGGAAAATGGTTTTTCATATCTGGCAAAGTCAAAGGAATATTCAGATTGTTATTTAGAGGACTATTACACCCAACAGGGTCATCAGGGTCATTTCTATCAGAAGTTCTTTCTCCTTGTTTACAACTATTGATCTTCGAAGGAGAACACGGATTTTCCCCTTTTTCTTCCTTTGAAGTTGAGTTGTTGAAGGAATTACACTGACACCGGGGTACGCCTTCATAAACCATAGATAGCCACCCCAATGCACAGCAACCAACATCGTCTTTCTCTGAATCCATTAAGTTATCATCAGTCTTTCCATCTGTGTCTGCTTGTGGGTCACACTGGCTGTGCCCTTCTTTTACAGGTTCTTCTTTCTGATGTTCTGTCAACTTGTCTACTTCACAGAGTTGGTCATCATGTTCAGGAAATAATTCTTTCATTTGCTCTGAGTTTAATACTGTGATTTGTATTTGGTCTGTTGAGTCCTTGGAGTCACAACCAGTTTTATCACAAGTTTGATCTTTTGAGATTTGGTTTGTTTTCTGTTGGGCCACAGAACCTTCATGTGTGTTCACAGCTTCAATACCATAGGGAAATTCCTTTAAAAGTTCTGACAGCTGATCGTGTAGGTATAAGACAGATGCCTTATCACTGAGAATCTCACTTCTTGCAGGATCTTGGGCAGTATAATTGCAGGACGAGTCAACGTCCCGAGGACAACTATCCTGCTCAGAAGACGATGAACACATATCATTACCCAGGCTTTTTTTAGTGATACGGTCCAAGTTGCTCTCCTCTAGAATTCCACTAACTGCTTTAACATACTTCAAAGGTGATGATTCTGGAGGTTGCAGAGATGCTACCTGATCAGTTATTTTATGAGAAATATCTGTGCACTGTAAAAAATTATCATTTTGAAAACCAAAGTCTTTATATTCAGTGAGGCTGTCTGTTTGCTCTTTTTGTTTTCCCTTAGTAATCACTTTGTGATTGGGTAGAGATTTCTGTGGCTCAACCCTTTTCAAAGGAGGCAAGTTGAATATCTTTGCTATTTGGGAATCGTAAGATGTATCACCTTCAACAAGAGAACAAATACTGTCAATATGTAACATATCACCACTATCAAGATCACTGTTTCTTGACTTATATGAGGCTTGCTGTTCACTCACAGAATACTGGGTATCTGGGTCTGACTTGATAGGCTTTCCTTGATTGCTATTAGGTATGTCTTCTGAATCAAGTGACTCACTTTGCTCTTCCTTCTGAATTGGTGAGAACACCTTTGTGTCTGTTGTGGTACCCGCTACTGGTTCCTTAAGATTAGCTTTCAGAGCAGCAGTAACACTTGTATCTTCTGCCAGTTGATTTTGTAAGCTACAAACACTGCCTTCCTTAATAACTGGATACAGTGTTTCAGATACAGCTTCAGGTGTTATTCCTTTGGCAGACAATGTTTTGACATCTGAAAGAATTAAGGGTGAGACTATAGCAACCTGAAGTTCTGTTCCCTTTGTAACAGTTGCACTGGAAGATTCATAATTCTGAACTACTATTGACAAAGTTGTTTCTTGTGAGGTGTTTATCATCTTATTCTGAGCATTTCCTACAACTGAAAATGGACTCTTATCACAGGTTTCCACGGGTTTTGAAACTCCAACTGCTGTTCTGTTTTTTGACTCATTATACTGTTTTTCCTCTGTAGGTTCTGAAGGCTGCTTTTTCCAGAGAGAAAGACATGTTGCTAGCAATTCCATGGAAAAGTGATTGTCACTTTTAGAAGACACCCCACTTGCTGAGGATTTATGCTCAAGGCAAAACGAGTTGTCTAAAACCTTGGCATTTATATTACATGTACTTGGAGTTTCCATGGTTTTCAAAGTTGGTTGGTTACCACAGATTTGGTTATTTGAGTTAATTTCAAAACTATGTGGTTTAGAACCCTGAATAGTTTCACTAGCATTTTTAAATAATTTCTCCTGAGGTTTATCTCTACATGTAAGTAAACTGAGAATTAGCGTATTTTTATTTGGGTATTTTGAAACATATTCCTCAAAGGATGTAGACTGAGGAACAGAAGTTGTTTCAGAATTTGTTGGCACATTTAATTCAACGTTGACATTTCCTGATGAAATCTGGGCGTTATTTAATGTTGCCTGGGTAATGTCAACAGCTGATGCCTTTAAAGAAGTCCTAACTTTTAAATCATGTAACTGGTCTGGCATTGGCAACTTTTCTGAATAGACAGAATTTAGTAAAACAGAATTCATTTGGTTACAATTTCCCCAAATCCGGTCCTGAATGTTGGAATTTATTGTACTGTGTGTTCTATTTGTTTCTTTTCCAGATTCTATTAAGGTTGGTGGTTTATCCTCTGGAGTCACTAGGGTCACCTGTGGTCCAGACTGGATTTGGGCAGTTTGTTTCAGAGACATTTCAGAATTTGGAGCTAATTCACTGTAAGAGGTATCAGTTGTTTTAATACAACCTGCTGCCATCAAAAGATTTTTATTAATTTTAATTTTCCTTGCAAGTTCCGAAAACTTCTTTTTTATTTCTACTAATGTTTTAATATCCCTCACTAACTTTTCTTTTGTGGCGCTTGTGTCCAGTACTTGATTTGAAGTTAGATCACAAGAGTCTATTCTTCTCTCTTGATTATTTTGAGCAAGGGTCTGAACACCATCCACAGAAGACCTAACAGGTTCATTAAAAGGCTGAGTGACATTGGTATTTACTTTCAAGTTACAGGAATTTCCAACGGTGCTGACAGTTTCATTAAGGTTTTGCCAATGCTGTTGAAAGCTTCTAGAGAAGTCTTTCCTCACTTCGGATAAGTGCATTTGAGGAACATCCACAGCAGCCTGTTTAATAACATGCTGAGTACTCTGCAAAGGCTGGCTTGCATATCTACAGTCATAAGGAGGCGGCGGAGGTCTTTTGTCAGTTTGAGTAACTGCATATTGATAGGACTGTATGGCTGCAGTCTGCTTTGACTGTAAAGTCCGTGGAGAATCTGGAGGGTGACTATTTTTAATATGCAATGATGTAGATGGCATAGGGTTTTGTTTCTGAAGAGCAGGATCTTGCAAAAAGCTTCGTGATGAGTAACTGTATTGCTTTGGAAGTGGTCTATAATCTGGGTAAGTCAGTCCACTGGATGTATACTGTTGTGCCCAATCAACCTGTCGTTCTGATAAAGATGGGTTAAGTCTTGAGGCTCCTGGGTAAGTTACAGGAACTCTTGCAGAATTAGAAGGGATCATTTGTAGTTGCATAGAATAGGAATCTGATGTTACAAACGGATTCTGTAGTGCATGTATATTAGGTGTATTAGTTCCAAAACCAGTTTGATGGGACACAGTTGCCCCTGTATGAGAAAGCATAGAATTCCTCATTGGTGAGTTCAACCATATGTTTTGTGTTACTCCTGAAGACATTTGCAAATTGTGATTTAGTTGTCTGGATCCTTTAACATTTGCATATGTGATTCTTTCCACTGAAGTTTGTGAGGCCACAAGTGTCCCATTATGCATATCAGGAATAGGGATCTGCTGAGGAGTTGTATAATTTCTGATGTTTAGCAGTGGCTGTGAAACTGGATTTGAATTACCAAGAAACATACATGCTTCTTGGTTACTTCCAGGATAGTTTAAAGAACTCTGAGATGTTGTGTTAAGTGTATTTATTAAAGCCTGCTCCAAAAAAGATGACTGCTTTTTAGGATACTGTGGTGGTAAGGTGACATTCTCTGGCTTTGCATTCCAATTCATTGTTGATTTGATGTAGTAGCAGTGGATTAAAAGTCAGTTGTTTTGAATGTCAGAAATCTAAAGGAAATAAAGATCTTTTATTAAAAATTTATCTATGTAACACTTCCAAGAAAATTAAATTAACACCAATGCTATGTCTATCCTAATTCCAGACACCTCAGACCAAAGATTCATCTTTAATTTGGGGAAGAGAAACAAAGAAAAGAGCAAAGGAGAATGCAACAATAAATATGGCAAAGATTAATAATATTTCTGGGGTGTTTTACAGGAAGTCATTCTACATAGTATTTTGTTAGTTATATGAAGTGGCAATTACTTTCTGCTATTATTTAATAGGCTCTTTATTCTAAGTAACCCATGCTCACATGGGTTCAAAAGTTCAAACACATGGTAAAAAGTCCTTATTGTCTATCCCCATTATCTAACTCCCTGGGGTGTCCACTGTTACCTTTCCTTTCAGAAGATTTTATACATAAAAAACAAACACATAAAGAAAACCTTATCTTTTTGTCTGATTTTCATTACTACACCTGGGATACCTTTATCATTTCACTACAAATACATTAACTTCATTGTCTGTGTAACATTAAAGTTTCTGGGTATATCCCCATTTAACCAGTCCTCTACTGGCTTTTAAACAGTCCTCTAGTTGGTTTTCTTAAGTTTTTGCATTTATCAACTATCCTACCCTAAGCATTCTTGTATTTATGCTTTTATATTTGTTGCTAAATGTTTCTGGAAATTCCTAGAAATTAAGTCAATGTGTCAAAGGACATTAAAATTATTTACATAAGCAGTGACAAACTGGCCTTCCAAAAAGGTTAAAATAATTACCCTCACCAACAGTATACTGATAAATCTAAAAATGGTCAAACCCATAATCATAATAAATGAAGACAAATTAAAAACACAAAATTAAACAAACTTAACTTAAACATAATAGTACACCCCAAATGCAGAATAAACATTCCTTCCACGCGCACATGGAATTTTTGCCAATATGACCATCTAGCTGAGCCATAAACAAATCTCAATTTTCAAAGTATTACAGTAATTCAGATTAATTTACAGTAGAATCAATCTAGAAATTATAGGGAAAACAGTAAGTAGGAAATTGCCAAGTAACAGAAATAAGGAATGCACTTTATATTTACATAGAGAGAAAAAGTGCTCTCTGGTGCCTCTTCCTCTACTTATGATACCATTCCTACTGGACCAGAGCCCCACCCTTATGATGTCATTTAACCTTAATTACCTCCCTAAAGGCCTTATCTCCAAATAGTTACATTAAGGGTTAAGGCTTCAACTTATGTATAGGGAAAGAGGGACTACAATTCAGTCCATAACATGCTCGTATACTCATGTTCACATAACACTTGAGGATAACTCATAGCATATTCATAGCATAAATAAATGTACTTTAAAAAGAAGACTGGGAGGGGTGCCTGGTTGGCTCAGTTGGTAGAGCATGTGACTCTTGAGGGTTGTGAGTCTGAGCCCCACGCTGGGTGTAGAGATTACTTAAAAACTTTAAAAAAATAAAATAAAAGACTGGGAAATAATCCCCACATTTATCACAAGAAGAGTAGTAAGTTAACCAAAGGAAAGTGATGACAGAGTGAAATAAGCAAAATAACGAACACAAATGTAGAGATTCAACAAGTCACAAGGTGATTTTTTAAAAAAGAATAAAAATCAATAAGCCTCTGACAATACTGATCATGACATTTTAAAAGTGCAATATTGGCAGTAGCGGGGGGGGGCGGTGTTTGGGTGTTTCAGTTGGTTAAGTGGTCAACTCTTGGTTTCAGCTCAGGTCATATCTCAGGGTCCTGGTATCAAGCCCCATGTTGGGCTCCGTGCTCAACTGGGGAGTCTGCTTGTGGATTCTCTCTCTCCCTCTCACCCAGCTTGCAGGCACTCTCTCACTCTATCTCTAAAATCAATTAAAAAGTGTAATATTGGGAAGAGAGGTTACCACTAGACCCTAGACGTTAAAATAACATTATTATTTTGAATTTTGTTCCAATACATTTCAAATTTTAGGTGGAATAGAGAAATTCTTCAAAAAATATACCTAACCAGGAAGAATACCCTATCTCTTTAAAGAACTGCCACTGATAATTATGTATCTTTTCACAAAGAAAATGCCAGACCCACATGGCTTTGCTGGAGTATTCTAACAATCATTTATGAAAGAAATAATCCAATATAACAAAGGATAAAAGAGAGAACACTTCAGAGCTCATTCACTGATGCTGTCATCCAAAAGCTGAAAAGGAAAATTAAGCCCATCTCTCTCAGAAACATAAATGCAAAAATCCTAAACAAAATGTCAGCAAACCAAAAGGGGTGACATATGAAAAGGATAACCTATCATGATCAAACTGGGATTAGTTCAGAAATACAAGGTCTGTCATTTGAAAATTAAAGTAGCAACACAATAATTTTTAAAATCCTAAGTTTATTTCAACACATGCAAGAACTTTTGATAAAATTCAACATTCGTTCATCTGAAGAAAACTGTGTCAAACCAGTAATAGAAATTCCCTTAAATTTGATACGTGGTAGCTTTAAACATTTAGACTGACAAGAGAACAAACACACCACTATTACCCCTTCTACTCATCACCGTACTGGAGATCCTGGAAAGTGTAAGAATTAGGAAGGAAAACATAAAACTGATTATTCACAGAGTTTATGGAGAAAATCCAAAACAATCTACAGCTCTTTGAGATCTATTAAGTTATGGGTCATAGTGTTCTCACTAAGAAGAAAAACAAAACTGAAGAAGGCACATATGATTTTGGATTAAAAACAGATCCCCAGAAAACTGAATGGGAAGAAATCAGAGAGGGAGACAAATCATGAGAGACTCTTAACTCTAGGAAGCAAACTAAGGGTTACTGGAGGGGAGATGGGTGGGTGGATGGGGTAACTAGGTGATGGCCATTAAGGAGGGCACGTGATGTGATGAGCACTGGTGTTATATGCAACTGATGAATAACTGACTCTACATCTGAAACTAATGATGTACTATATGTTGGCTAACTGAATTGGGAGGGAAGGGGGAAGGGGAGGGAGAAAGAAAACAGATCCCAGAGAGACAGATCTGTGTACTCCTCCAGCGCCTTCTCCCAAGAAAGCTCCTTAATAATACAACTGACTGGGGGCACCTGGCTGCTTCAGTCAGTAGAGCATGAGACTCCTGATCTTAGGGTCAGGAGTTGGAGTCCCAAGTTGGGGGCAGAGTTTACTTAAAAGAAAAAAATTATAATACCACTGACTGATCAGGCAGATGCATAATACAAAGTAGCACTTCTACTAGAGTTAATGATGCCTAATAAGTTCCCCTTAGTTCTTATGTGTACTTGAGGTAGAAGGCTGTTATGGAGTGAATTCTGTCGTTCTGCCGCCAAATTCATTATGTTGAAGCTATGATGAAGCCCTAACCCCCAATGTGACTGTATTTGGTGAAGACCCTTCAGGGAGGTAATTACATTTAAGTGAGGTGATAAGGATAGGGCCCTAATCCAATAGGACTGGTGTCCTTATAAGAGAGACATCAGGCATATGCACACGGAGGAAAGACCATGTGAGGTCACATAGAGAAGGAG
The DNA here is from genome assembly GCF_003265705.2 of Callorhinus ursinus. NCBI lineage: Eukaryota > Metazoa > Chordata > Mammalia > Carnivora > Otariidae > Callorhinus > Callorhinus ursinus. Next base: position 3,747,938 of record NW_027397089.1, read on the forward strand.
GGTGACTACAAGCTGAGAGGCTTCAGGAGAAACCAAACACCTTGTTTGATCTTGGACTTCCAGACTAAAACTGTGAGAAACAAATTTGTTGTTTAAGCCACCCAGTCTGCTACATTAGGGGAGCCCTGGAGGACCAATACAGAGCCTATGGGTAGGAAGACAAACGACCTTTGAGTAATTTGGGGTAACTTTTTTCTTCTCTCTTCTTTGCTGGCACAGAAGAAAACTGAAGCCTGGAAAATCATCCCTGAACTACCTGTTTAGAGGGAAGGAATCAAGAGTTGTCCGACTTTTTTTCTGACTATAATCTCTACTTTTGAATCCCAAGTATTAAACCTTTTGAGAATATATTTTAATGGAGATTACCAGAGACAAGACTGGCATGGTCTATCATTTTAATTTCTCTTGAAAAAATTAACTTTTTGCCAAAATCTCCATCCCACTCCATCATTACCCTTCACCTCTGACAGCCATGGCACTCACCTGACAAACCCCAAGTATGGCTGAACTTAAGAATCTCCTTCTCTGCACAGGAGTAGCTGAAGTTTTCTGGGGGGGAAATAAAAATCACACAAGCCAGCAGACTGATTTTATTTCATGAACACAAACATCAAACTTAACACTGCTGAGCAACTCTACTTCATTTTATTTAATTTCCCCCTATTCTCTAAGACCTCTTCTCTCCTACTGGGTCCCCAGCCACTCCAACCCACACACATGCTCCCCTGCTCTAACTCAGCTGCTTATATTTCAGAGAGAAAAAAATAGCATCATCTGCCATCCTCCCATCATCAAATCTATAAAGCCCACCCTTGTAAATGTAACATGCATCTCCAGTAACAGAGCTGACTTTCCTCCTACCAAATCTCTACATTTAAAATCCTACTCCCAGGGCACCTGGGTGGCTCTGTTGGTTAAGCATCCGCCTTCGGCTCAGGTCATGATTTCAGGGTCCTGGGATCGAGCACCACATCGGGCTCCCTGCTCAGCAGGGAGTCCGCTTCTCCATCTGCCCCTCCCCCCTGCTCATGCTAATAAGTAAATAAAATCTAAAAAAATAAAAAATAAAAATAAATAAAATCCTACTCCCCTTCCCTTTATTCCTGGTTATCAACCTGTCTCTATGGCATTAGGTCTTCCACACATTCTCTTAAGGTTGGCAGAATTCAAAAACAACAAATAAACCTCACTGGGCCCCATATTCTTCACCTCTTCTCGGCCTCCGTACCAGTGAGTCTTTTAGTTTGGTTTAAAATCACAAGCATAATAAGTCAGATTTTAAATGCTTAACACCTTTAAAGGTATAGATAAAAATGATTTTTAAAAGTAATTTGTGCTTCCACAAAATATACAGTAAAAAAAACATTGAAATTAAAATGTACACTAGAAAATATTCACTTAATGCAAAAGAAAATACTAAGGGAGGGAAAAAAGACACAAGATCTAAAAAAAAAAGTACAGCAGATGTAAATCCCACTATATTAACGTTAAATGTGAATGGATGAAACTTATCCAAAAGACAGAGAATGTCAGACTAGATTTAAAAACAAAAAAACAAACAAACAAACAAACAAAACAACCTATCTAACTAAATGCTGTCTCCAACAGACACACTTTAGATCCAAAGATACAGAGTGAAAGTAAAAGAATAAAAAAGGTATATCATGCAAACACAGCAGCTAAGAGAACCCTGGAGGGTCTATGTTAATTACCAGACAAAACAAACAAATCTTACTAGAGATAAAGAGAGAGATTTTACAACCATAAAAAGGTCAATCCAACAAAAAGATAAAACAAGTAAAAACACCTAAAAGAGCATTAAAATAAAAAAAGTAAAAACACAAACAAGGGAGAAACAGGCAATTCACCCAAGAGTTGAAAACTTCAATTCCACATTTTCAATAATGAATAGACCTGGCAGAAAAATCAACAAGGAGGGGTGCCTGGGTGGTTCAGTAGTTAAGCCTCTGCCTTCAGCTCAGGTCATGATCCCAGGGTCCTGGGATCGAGCCCCGCATCGGGCTCCGTGCTCAGCGGGAAGCCTGCTTCTCCCTCTCCCTCTCCCCCTGCTTGTGTTCCCTCTCTTGCTGTGTCTCACTTTGTCAAATAAATAAATAAAATCTTAAAAAAAAAAAAACCAACAAGGAATGAGAAGTACAGAGCACATTATATAAACCCACATTTGTTTCTAGTAGGGATTAAAACAAATTGATTATCTTAAGTTGTGGGTTAGTAAATAATTGTCCATTGGCTGCCTTGTAGGTTTAAGGCTCTCTCCGCTTTGGAAACAGTTCAAGTACTTTTGTCAAGTGGTGAAAGGATGAGCAAGCAGCCCGGTAATGGGAGCGGATGTCATTAAGCCACCAAAATACTGGACTTTTATATTTAATTGCGGTAACATCCTTGCTATTACTAGCTATAGGTAAATTAGCAAGCCCTGAATGATGACTCCTACATACAGTTAGCACAAAGTCTGGCTCTACCAACCCCACCCATTTTGCAGTCTGAATAGGCAATACCAATATGTTGACGCTGATAAGATGTCGTGGCCTTCACTGGGAGGCAAGCAGCCCTTATATGTTGACACTGATAAAGTGCTATGACCCAAATTGAGGGAACTCAGAGTCAATTCACACACTCCTACCCTAAAGAGAGGATCCATGGAGGTTTCCTTGCTTGTATGTTATCATAAAAACAGTCCTAAAAGTTTTAACTAAAAAAAAAAAAAAAAAAAATTTTTTTACATCCTGGAAATAAACTTTTTTTTTTTTTTTAAGATTTATCTGAGAGAGAGAGAGAGAGAGTTCGAGTGCAGGGGGAGGGGCAGAGGGAGGGAGAGAGAGAATCCTTAAGCAGACTCCCTACTGAGTGTGTAGCAGGACACAGGCTAGGACCTGAGATCATGACCTGAGCCAAAATCAAGAGTCAGCCACTTAACTGACTAAGCCACCCCAGCGCCCCTAGACAAACTACCTGTAGGTTTGACAGTTTGGGGCTTTAAATTTTATGATACTATTACTATTACATCCTGTGAGAAAACTGGAAGAAAGCAAGTCACTAAAAATTTCAAGTATAAGAAGTTGTGAATAGTAAGCTATGAATTGCAAAATTAATTTGTGAAGCAGGAAAAAAGAAAGAATCAAATGGCTGCAGATTATGTAACAAGGCATGTGATTTTCATATAAAAATTTCATAAAGACCGCACCAAGGTTAAGAAAAGATTTGTGAATTGTCTTTTCATTTTAAAGTATTCTATATCAATTTAATGCAAAGAATGTAGTTTAAATGAAAAATTGTCAACCCAGCAGCTTCCTTTATTTGTAATTTTGCCTTATTACAGAAATTTACAAAGCAAAAAAGAACCTAAAAATCCTAGCTTGGAGGAATAATCATATTAATATCTATCTTAAACACAAATACACAAGCACACACACCCATGAACAGAACTCTATGAAAAGGGACCTGTTATATATATGGTTTGCCATGCCAGGTCAGATGAAACAGTAAGAAAGAATAGGACAAACTAAGCCACATCAAGTGTTAATTTATCAAAGAAACTGGAACATTATTAAAGTGAAAGACAATGTTGGGTGCCTGGGTGGCTCAGTTGGTAAAGCGACTGCCTTCGGCTCAGGTCATGATCCTGGGGTCCCGGGATCGAGTCCCGCATCAGGCTCCCTGCTCAGCAGGGAGTCTGCTTCTCCCTCTGACCTTCCTCCATCTCATGTTCTCTCTCTACCATTCTCTCTCTCTCTCAATAAATAAATAAAAATCTTAAAAAAAAAAAGTGAAAGACAATGTTATTAATAGCCAAGATGAAAGGTATAAAAAAAGACTGTCTCAGAGCAACACAAAAGATGGCAGATCTAGACAATGTCCAGCAGCCTTCAATAAATGTTTGTCAAAGGAATAAACATTATCTGTAAGTGCTGAACACCAAGTTAAAAAGAAGTCCCTATTTAAACTTCTAGATGGAGAAAAAGTTCTGACCCCTCCCCCTTCAGATCTGTGTCAACCATAAACATCACATGATTTCATCAGCAAGCCGAAATCAGTACTTCAAAAATATAGAAACTTCCTAAGAAATATATAGAATACTCTTCTCCTACCTGAAAAAAACAAACAAAACTATTCTGGTATTTTAAATTGGAACTCTCCCTTACGGCTTTTTAAATTCCACTTCTAATGTGTTCCACAAACCAAAGTTTATTTGGAGTGTCCACTGACCGTGGTTAAATTGAGGAAAGCCAGTATTTTTCACTGAAAAACCAATTTGCATTAGAAAAAAGCTACAGCTACCTCTGTAACATCAACAAAGCAAAGCCACAATTACCAACCCTATTCAGGAATGCCAAAAGTATCATGATTTGCTCAACCTATTCTACCTCTTGCTGTTTGTATCCTTAGTCATGGGAGAAATTAGCCTATCAATCCTTGAATTAGGCTTTCAAGAAAGAATTCTAAGTTTTGTGTTATTTATAATACAACTCTAAAATAACAGCTAACATTTGAGAAGTTACCATGTTAAGAACTGTGCTGAATGCTTTAATTACATGATCACATTGACTGCACAGAACAAATGAATGACGCCTGCAGTAGTGCCACGGCTAGCAGGGCTAACAAGTCCTGCTATCACAGCTGGGAGGTCTCCACACTGTCAGAGACACAAAGGAGACAAGACTGTAATTTCATGTGCCATTTATTACTTACACAAACAGGAAAACCAACATCAGTGTCCCTCTTCCCAGAGGGTGATAACAATATGGTTGAGAACACAGGTTACTGAGAAGCCAACTCAACTGTAGTCATTTTAGAGCCTGCTGCTGTATCTCAGGGGTAAGCGAGGTGGTAAACTGTGCTCAACTGACACCAGGGCAGCAGGAAAAAAAAAACAAAACAAAAAAACCATCCTCGTGGCCATTTCTCATAAGGGTTCTTATCAACCTTTGTTCCAGGAGGACCTGCTGGGTGTCCTGCCAAGGTATGGGTCAGACAGAGATTAGGCTTTGCCTATTCGGCCCATGAGAAGACAAAGGTAATCAGAGTACCATGGTGAAGCTGCCTCCCCTACATCTCTACCCTCCACCTTTCATGTGTCCAGCTACAAATTCTATTCAGAAGCACAGGACACTCAATCAAATACCCTAATTAACTGTACTTTCTCTTAGGCAACATTGGAAAAGAGTGACTTGACCCTGACCCCCGGCAGGATGATCAGGTCTTTCATGGAGGTCAAGCCACAACCAGGCTCCCCACAGAGCCAAGCCAACGAAGTACAGTCCCAGGTATCATCAAGGTTCACCAGTGAGAGCCACATGGCTTTCTCCCCAGAAGAACAAGAGAGTGGGAAATAAACTGCTCTACTTTTGCTGACTGATTAATCTAGGTACAGCATGGGGTATTGGCAATCACGTATGTCCCATCATAACTGGCCAGGAGGAAGTTTAGAGGAACGCGTCTCATTCAGGCTAGAAAGTTTACGCTACTTTCTTGTGTCTCCAGAGCAGAGGTCAGAGACAAATTTCGGACTACCTTTATAGTTGTACTATACCCTGAAGTGGGAATTAAAGATCCCAGAGCACACATGCAAAATTCAGTTACCCTTCCTTGGAGTTCTGCCTAGCAACTCATTTTAGAGTGTTCCAGGTAAGGAGGAAACAGGATTCATTAGAGGGGTAGTGGTCTCAAATATCTAGAAATCCCTGACAAGTGCCTCAAGTACACAAGTAGTTTGCCAGGCAAGTGCAAGCTACCTAAGATGCAACATGCTGTTCGAGTACAAAGTGTATTAGGAGTGTAAGTATTGCTATTATATTAGGAGTGAGCCAATTCTGTGCCTCTTGAGGTGGACAAAGTCTCTGAACAGAACTAAACAGGTGCCATAAAAGTAGGTTGAAATGCCTTGAAGAAAAATCTTAAAACTTTTACACACTGTTAGTTACCTCTGTCATTATAAGCCACATTTTATTGTCTACTCTGGTTGTCCCAGGTGTAGTTTAGAGGGTTGCAAGAACGTTTTAACAGGCATTTTGTTGGCATGGAGTTAAGATCCAGATTTTATAAAACTAAAGGTTGAGATTAATGATGCAAGGGGACTTGTAGTACCAGAAGAGACCTGAAGGACAGAATCTACTTTCTTGTTAGCAGGGTCAGGCAGGGCATAACATATCCATTTAAATCCAGAGCTGTAACTGCAGTCTAGAAAACACATACAAGAGAATTCTGCTTTCCCTTATCAGGAAACCAATGGAAATCATGACTAAAAGGATAAGGTATACAAGCCTTGGCCCAAAGGCCACCACTCCCAAGGACATTCACTCCCCAAATCAGCAGCTGCTGAGAGTTTGTAAGAGTCCTTAGATTAAGATCTTCCACTGGCCAGCAGTATGTTGATTGAGGGTGGTAGGTATCAACAGCCTGGGGTAAATTAGATTACTAGTTTCTGCCTACTCCCCCAACCCTGATCCCCTGGGTTTATTTTCTTCCTTCTCCAACTAGCATAGGGGAGCTATTCAAGTTTTGCAGGTGAGAAGGCATGACAATCACTCAATTGTGAACTGATCAATACTATGCTCTAAGCCACCCTCGCCACAACACTTTGTCCAATAACATGGTCATACTTAAGGACAATGTAAAAACGGATAGAAGTTGTGGCAGTGAACCTTCAGCACTGTAATGAAGCAGTGACCTACTTAAGACATCCAATAAACACCCTCAACTACTTCACCTAAAACAGCACATGGCAAAAAATTGAAGGCAGAAGCAGATCTGATATAACTTACATAAACAAATATTCCTTGGGGTCCTAAAGAATTTCTTATGTACATAAATGCTTCTGGAGACCATCTGTCCCTGCCATCTGTAGCTGTAGAGATGGCATACCCATGCAATACTCGTGGAAGGAGAACTGGAAACATGTACCTCACCTCCATGGACTTGCCTGTGCCTTCTCTCTTTTTTCCCTGTTCGTCATATATTGTGTCCTTTGTTGTCATTAACTTTAGCCAAGAGAATACAAAAATAGAGAAAATGAACAAAACCAAAACTTGGGTCTTTGAGATCAACAAAACTGATAAACTTTTATCTAAACTGACTAAGAAAAAAGCCTCAAATTACTAAAATCAGGAAATAGAGACATTATTACCAACCCTTCATTGAAAATAGAGAGAGAATGCTACGAGCAACTGTATGCCAATATATTTGATAATTTGGATGAAAAGAACAAACCCCCTATGATATTATAATTTATACTAAGAAATATGTTTTTGATTTTTGTCCCTATTTCTGGCACAGAGTTCCTAAAACCCTTAGGTTTTCTGAAGTGATGTGATGAAGGAAGGTGCCTTTTGTTATGTTAATAAGGTGACTTTCAGACTGCACCAAAAGATGGTTTGCCAAGAGAACCAGCCATGTGATTAGGGGGTTGGAACTTTCAGTCCCACCCCCCTCCCCACCTCTAGAGAGGAAAGGAGAGATGGGAGGTTGAATCAATGGCCAATGTTTTTAATCAATCATGACTATGTAATGAAGCCTCTATAAAAACCCAAAAGACAGGATTCAGAGGGCTTCTAGGTTTGTGAACACATGAAGATTTGGGGAGAGTGGCATGCTCAGAGGAGGCATAGAAATTCTACTCTCCTTCCCACATACCTCACTCTATGCATTTCTTCCATGACCACTGATTCGTATCCTTTAAAATCCTTTGCAATAAACCTGTAACCTAATAAGTAAAATGAGTCTGAGTTCTGTAAGCCTCTCTAGCAAATAGACTCCATGGAAGGGTTTGTGGAAACCTTTGATCTATAGCCAGTTAGACAGAAGTACAGATAACAATCTGGACTTGCGACTGGTACCTGGTATCTGAAGTCCAAGGAGGGTCATAGAAACCTCAAATCTGTAGCCTGTTGGTCAGAAGCACAAGGGATAACCTGGGCTTGCGATTGGTATCTTAAATGGGGGTGAGGACAGTCTTGTGGGACTGAGCACTCAACCTACAGAATCTGATGGTACCTCCAGGTATATAGTGTCAGAAATGTGTTGAATTGTAGGATACCCACATAACATCCCCAGAGAACTACTTGTTGTTGGTGTGGGGGGGAACGTCCCCCCCCCCACAGTGGAATTGAGTGCATAACCTCAAAAGACCCCAAAAGACACACTGACCAAAATGGACTCAAGAAGATACAGGAAATCTAAATAGGCCTGTAAAGAGATTGAATTAGTAACCAGAAAATTACCCAAAAAGAAATGGTTAATCCCAGATAGCTTTCTGGTGAATCATACCAAAAATTTAAATATGAAAAACCAATTCTACAAACTTTTCTAAAACACAAAAGAGGAGGGAATACTTCCCAAGTTAATTCTATGAGGCCAATATTCTCTAATAGCAAAACCAGAAAAGAGATCACAATAAAACTACACACCAATCTCATGAATACAGATGCAAAAATCCCCACAAAGTACTAGCAAATCAAATACAGCAGCATATAAAAATAACTTTATGCCACAACCAAGTGGGACTTAGCCCTGAAATGCAAAATTGGTTCAACATTAAAAAAAAAAAAATCAATGTTATATAACATATCAATAAAGGACAAAAACCACATGATCATCTCAGTAGATGCAGAAGGATCTAATAGGGCAGAAATGAAATGCACCTTTAAATCAAACACCTTTTCATGATAAAAACAGTCAAACTAGAAATAGAAGGGAATTTCTTTGATATGATGAAAGGCATCTACAAAAAACCCACAGCTTACATCATTATGAACACGGAAAGACTGAATGCTTACACTCTAAGAGATCAGGAACAAAACAGAGATGTCTGTTCTTGCTACTTCTGTTCAGTATGTACTAGAGGGTTAAGCAAAACACCATGGCAGTTAAGCAAAAAAAATAAAAAAAAGACATCCGATTGGAAATGAATAAGTAAAACTATCTCTAATTGCAGATGACATCATCTTGTACATAGAAAACTGTAAGGAATCCACTAAAAAACTAACATTAAATAAACTAGTTCAGCTAGGCTGCCTAGTACAAGTTCAATATACAAAAACCAAATGTATTTCTAAACACTACTCTAGAAAATAATCCATTACAGTATCATTAAAAAGAATCAAACACTTTGGAATAAATTTAACAAAAATGAAAAATGTATACTCTATAAAACATTGCTACAAGAAATTAAAGACCAGGGGCGCCTGGCTTGCTGGGTCAATAAAACATGAAATTCTTGATCTTGGAGTGGCCAATTCAAGCCCGATGTTGGGTGTGGAGTTTATTCAAAAAAAAAAAAAAAAAAAGGTGTCATAATTCTAAAAAAATAACAAGATAAAACAATCAAAACATTGGGGCACCTGGCTGGCTCAGTTCAAGGAACATTCAACTCAATCTTAGGGTTGTGAGTTCAAGCCCCACATTCAGTATAGAGATTACTTAAAAAAAAAAATGGAAAAACATCCCACATTCAGTGAATTAAAGGATTTAATACTGTTAAGGTGGCAATACTCCCCAAACTCATTTATAAATTCAGTGCAATCCTTACCAAAATCCCAGATGTCTTTTCAGAAATTGAGAACCTGATCCTAAAATTCATTTTGAAAGAGTAAATTTGGAGGACTCACACTTTTCAACTTCAAAACTTACTACAAAACTACAATAACAAAACCATGTGGTACTGAACAGGATAGACAATGATCAGTGGAATAGAATTCAATAATGAACTCTTACAACTCAACAATACAAGAACAACTCAAATTGAAAGTCAACAAAGATTCTGAATAGACAATTTTTCCAAAGATCTACGAACAGCAAATATGCACATAAAAAGATGTTCAACATCATAAACTATCAATCAAAAACAGTGCCATACCACAAAAAGACAAATGTTTGCCATGGATGTGCACATACTGGAACTCTTAGGCATTGCTGTTGAGAATATAAATGGTTCAACTACTTTGAAGAGTACTCTGGGAGTTTCTCAAAAGATCAAATATAGTTATCATATGATGGAGCAATTCTGCTCCTAGGTATATACCCAAGAGAATTAAAAACGTATGTCTTTACAAACACTTGTACGTGAATGCTCACAGCAGCATTATTTACAATAGCCAAGTGTCTGTTAACCGATGAAAGGATAAACAAAATGTGGCATATCCATACAATGGACTATTACTTAGCAATAAAAAGCAGTGTAGTACATACATGCTTCAACATGGATAAACCTTGAAGAAAATATGTGGAGCGAGAGAAAAGTCACAAAAGATCACATATTATTAATTCATCTATAAGAAATGTGCAGAACACACAAACCTAGAGATAGAAACAAGATTAATAGTTGCCTGGGAACTGTTAACCTTGTGGTTTCTGCCTATATAAGCCTGCACTCCCCACTCTTTGTAGCACACTTTGGATTTCAGTCAACTCTGTGTGTCCCAGATTGCAGGCCGAGGAAGCCAAAGAAACCCTTTTGGTTGCTTTACAGCCTCATCATCATTTGAGTTGACACCATTAATGAGCATGGAGATTATTGGTGGTGGGGGGGAGGGTCAAGAAACTGTTCTAAAATTGATTGCAGTGATGGTTGCAAACCATGTGAATATACTGAAAATCGCTGTACTCTGTAAATGGACAAACTGAATTAATGAATATGGTATATGAATTATATCTCTGAACTGTAGTTTAAAAAACCAAACGCAGCATTTCTCTGTTATTAGCACAGACAGGCACATGACCCAATGAAAGCCAATGAAATTAATTACAGACTTTTGGTAAAGCAATCATACACAAGGCATGTCAAAGTTGAAGCTGTTTGGATATATACCTGGAGATGCTGCAGCCACTCAATGAAGGGAGGTGTGTCTGCGAATGAAGTCAATGCTGAAGATAGCAGAGCTCAAAATGGAGTGTCTCAAAAGTCTTTAAAATCTTCTTTCCTTAGATTCAGATTTTAGATCCAGCCGAAGACGGAGCTATTTGAACTTCTAAATGATGTGATCCAATAAATTACCTTTTGGAGCTTAAAAAAATAATTTGCTTATGATTTGTTTGTTTCTTAAAATCTAAGGTGGACAATATTTCCTGTAACACTTTGCAACCTTAACCATAAATTAAAGATTTTACTTACAAATGAAGTCTTGAAATTTAATACATCTCAAGAGAATCTTAGTGATTGCCATTAAATCTTTGCAGTCATTACAACTATGAGCAAATGTCTCACTTGAGACATTTACCTCAACAGGCCAGCCTCCAACATTGCCCTTCAATTTACAAGCACACTTAAGATCTCAAGGATATACACGCTACAACGTTGCCTCCCAACAAAGCATTTAGAATTCCTCAAAGTCCACAAGATTACTTCTTTCTTTACAGGGCCTATTACAAAGTAAATTTTAACTTGCATTTCTGGAGACAGAGTTGGTAAACTGTTGTCTCTTTATCTCAAACTGAATGTTTTCCACGTCTGTTTCAGAATATGCCTTACATAGGGGGGATGGAGCAGAAGGGTGGAGAAGGCCTCGTTACACACACAAAAAATCTGGAAATTCACCTTTGTAAATACCTTTCTATTTTTTAAGATTTATTATTTGAGAGAGCGAGCCAGGGGTGCCTGCATCAGAGGGGGGAGGGCAGAGGAAGGCATGGGGCAGAGCTGGACAGAGCAGAGCTGTACATGGGGCTCAATCCCAGGGCCCTGAGACCTTGACACGAGCAGCAGTCAGATGCTTAACTGACTGAGCCATCCAGGCGCTCCTATAAATACATTTTTAAAAGCAAGATCAATTCCCTTAACATTTGCACTCCTATTTGTGCAAGACATCGATAATCTAAACAGGAAGAGATTCCTGTACATCACACAATAATGTGGAAAAACAAGGCTTTGGAGCAAATCTGCCCTAGATAAAGAATTTAACGGAGGCATTCCTGATTTCAAATTAAGTCTGCAGGTAAAAACTAGAGCTGTGTCTGGTATTTCCCTACAAAAACTGAACCTACAAAAGCATCTACAGTGAAGGGTTTAATCAACACAAAGCTGGTAAACTGACTTGGAGTTGATAAACTTAGAGCTTAAATGAGCAAACTGAATTTCCTGTTAGACATAATGTTGTCTTAGGCCGTAAAATATGTTTCCTCTAACAGAACAGCTAAAATTTATTGACCACTTACCACTTATAGCTGACAGCTGTTCCAAGTGTGTTATATGAATAAAAATCATGTAATTTATCCCAACAATGTTATGAGGTAGGTGCTCTGTCATCCCCATTTTACAGATGAGAAAACTGAGGCAAAGGTTAAATAATTTTCCCAAGACTGTATAGTTAATAAAGCTCAGCAATCGACTGCAAGGCCATGGTCTTAATCACTAGAGTATTTCCTGACACAACTTGGTGTTTACAGAAGGGAAGAGCACCTCAGCTTTCCAGGTTGGTATCTCACAGAATGGTTCTAGACTGCGCTGCCTTACCCCAACCCCTAGCCAGAAATAATAAAAACAAATTTAATAAAATCAAGAAACACAGCAATCTTAGGTAGACCTCTGCCTGAGTAACGTGAACCAGTCACCTCACCATAATCTACTCTCCCTTATCCAAGATTAACAACTGAATTCTCTACGCTTTGTCAACCTTACTATTTCTCCTCAAGCTCTGTCATCAAATCCATTGTGTCCTACCATTTAATGTTTAACCAATGCTGATTCATTTAATTAATAATTTTATTCCCTAACATAAAGTAGGTTACTTGGAGGTAACATACTTACTTATAAGTACAATCTTACTCTTTTATTATGGTTTATGTTCCCATTTCCCCTCCGAACATGTGTTCCCCCTTCACACAGTGTTTACTTCTTTGGTCCTAGGAAGAGCAAGAAACATTTTGTAATTAATAATAATTTAATATAAAGTTTATTTTTATTTATATGAAATTTAAAGTTACAATAAAAGCACATGCTAATCTGTTTACTTGATAGGACACTGCTGTGCAAAACTGTGCTCCTTTAAGGTTGCACCAAATACATACCAAGTTTACAAAATTCTTATTAGGTGTGCAAAGTAACAGAAATAGAAACTAGGTGTGGCCTAAAATACCATTCACTGTTCAAGTTAGAATTCATGTTCAGTCCTCCAGGTTCACTACTGTCCTACCAATTCTAAAACAAAAATACTTTATCTTTGCAATTTTCCTGACTGGAATAGTAAGAGAATCCGACTGTACAGGAGGGGAAAAAAGTAACTAAAACCTAAACATTCGTGCATGTTAACACTGAATAAAACATACGGTTTACAGCCAACCTTAAACAGAAAAATCCCCAAACAAGCTCTGCGACCCGCCTATTCAAATGCACCCCAAGTTGAATCACATCACCGGCTGTTCTATTTTTAAAAAGTAGGCTCTTTAAAGTATTACAAATACATTATTTTCACTGAAACGATTCCCCTTAAGGTTGCTGAACTCAAGACCCCAAGGACACTTGCCCCTTAGGGCATTCGCATCCTCCGAGAACACCTAAAATCGATATGCATTTAAAAATGCCTCGAGGAACTAACTACTGCTGAGGAACAGAAAGCATCTGCGGAACAGAGGCGTTCGCGGGCCACTTGGAGATACAAGCCGAGCAATCCTGTTTCGGGAGGGTCAGCATAATGGAGGTGGAGAGGAAAGAACCGCTCCAGAAACAGTAAATGCAAAACAAAGATTTTTTTTTTTCACGCAGACGACAGGAAATAATTAAAAACATAAGCTTTCCTCACACCCACCGCCTAAACAACCGCCTTGTAGTTGAACAAAATGCGTATTCGCTCTCTCCACCCGCGACCTCCACCGCAAGGAGTAAGGCAATTTAAAGAAAACACCCAGTGAGGCGCCGCCCTCCGGCTCGGGCTCGGCGTCCGCGGCTGGCCCCGGCCAGCGCCGCGCGGCCCACAGGGCCACGAGCGGAGCGGCGGGTCGAGCTGCTCCCGGGCCGAGGCCCGGAGCCGCCTGAGCGCTCGCGACCCCGCGACTCCGTCCTCGCCTCAGAACAAAAGCGCCCGCTGCCGCGCGCCGGGCCTCAGCCCGCGGGCCCCTGGCCTTCTGGCGCTGAGCGCCCCGCCGGGGACCCAAGAGGGCGAGAGAAGGCTCGCGGGCTACCCGGCCCCACACTTACCGACGGGCGTACAGGCCAGCGCGGGCAAGCGGGGAGTACGGTCTGGCCTCCCGGGCCCCAGAGTTTAAGTCAGCTCGGTCCGCCTCCAGGGGCGGGTCGAGCAGCGAGGCCCCGGCTCCCCGCACAGCTTGGCCCCGCCCCCGGCCGTGGGCGGCAGGAGTGAGGCCCGCGCCGCCCGGGTCCTAGTGCCACCCGTGTAAATAAGGCTGTGGCCAGCCCGGCCCTCCAGCCCCTGGCGGCGAGATTTGCAAAGGCACGTTCACGTGCCTGATGGAGAAACCTTCTGTATCAGTGGTTCTCTGCCTTTCACTTGCATCAGAATCGTCCAGGGAGCTTGTTACAAAAGGATTAAAGAGCACCACCTGCAAAACTGCCAATTCAGTGGGCTAAAGTAGGGCTGAAAATGTAGATTTCTAACAAGTTCCCAGGATAGGCTGTTGCTGCTGGTCTCAGAAATCAATGATACAGAGAATGGGGTCCGCAAACTTTCTATAAAACATGTGAAAGAAAGCGCATCAAGTGAAGCTGAGGAGATAATTTTTTTTCAGGCCATTGGAATAGGGCGAACATCCATTAATACACAGGAAACTTCTCAAAGAAAATAGACCTTTTTTATATGAGGGCTTGTAGAGGAAAAGGTAAATAAGGGAATATGACTGAGTGGTTAAGAATAAGAAAGGGCAGAGGTGGTTAGTTCTTGCTGTAGGGAGGGCAGGGTATTCCTTTGCCCTTGAGGTTTGGATCTTGGCTCTGCCATTCACTAGACACACAACTTTAGGGAAATCACTTAACCTGTCTCTGCTCAGTTTTCCTGCCTCTAAAAGAATTAACAGGAATGCAGATTTCTCCTGCTCTCCAAACGTAGAGAATTCCTATGAAAACTTGCCTAAGCCAAAATGGTGTAAAGTGAGGAAGCGATTACCATTAATTTATATGGAAACATTTTTGAGCATTCCCAGACCCAAAAAAACAACTCCTTTTAGGCTTTCCTTAGGACACATCTTGCTAACAGATGCACAAAATAAATTGGGATAAAGCACAGATGCTCAGAGACATAGTTAAAATCTACAGCAGCTTAATGCTAAGATACCCAGTGAGTTCCCAAGGAAGGAGTTTGGTGGTGCCACTCTGGCTGCTCAGGGTACATGCAGTAAAATCAATGCTAAATGCTATTTTCACTTATCACCTTTTTTTTTTTCATGAAAGCAAAAATCCTCTTCAGATTTCTTTGGGTTAGTGAAAACAGGTACTAATGTAGGTCTTTCATAAAAGCCAAGTGGCATAAGGAGACCTTTCAAAGAGTGAAAAGCAGGGGATACCTATACTTTCTTTATAGGATTATTGAGATCATTACATAAACTAATACATAACTTAGACCATCTCCTGGAACATGGAGTGCAAGTGCACTTGGCTCAGAAAAGGGGTTTTCCAGAACCTACGCCACACACATCAGCTATCAGAAATCAACCCAAGGGAGAGGGAATTTTATTACCAGAAAGTCTGATGCAGACCCCACTCCTATACCACCTAAGGAAGCCTTAATGCCCAGCAAGATTTAATGCCCAGGAAGATACAACTGTGTTTGGGATGAAGTTGCTGATCTCTCTGCCAGGTATCCTATCCTGTGTTTATGCTGACTTTCTCCTTTCTCCTTTAGATAAGTAAAGCTTGTCTGACTTCCCAAAAGTGTTTGGTCTTTCCACAAATCCTAAAGTACAACTGGCATTCATCAGTATAGCAGCCCTGAAGGATCCCCAGCAAGGAGACTTGCAAAGGGAAGACACAATCTCCAGCACTTGAAAGTATGTTTAATCCAGGGCTAGACCTTACACTGCCTTCTCTTTAAAAGTTTTTTTTTTTAAGATTTTATTTATTTATTTGAGAGAGAGAGAGCATAAGAGAGAGAGAGATCACGAGCAGGGAGGAGGGGTAGAGGGAGAAGCAGACCCTGAGATCGTGACCTGAGCCGAAGGCAGATGCTTAACTGACTGAGCCACCCAGGCACCCCTACATTGCCTTCTCTTTCAGGTACTTACAACACAGTGTGCCAAAGTATCTTGTTATCCAGATGTTCAGGCTGAGGAAAGATTTCCCCAAAAGATTAGATTGCTCTATGTTATCTTTCCTATCATAAATTACACATCCTCTCCCTATTCAAAAGCAACATTCATTCATTCATTCATTCAAAAGCAACATTTCAACATTCTAAAACAAAAATTCAAAATTAATTTGACTATAGATACTATCTCAATCTTTCAAAAGCATAATACTTAGCCTCAAGGCTTATTAACTCCTAAATTTATAAAACATGTTTTAGAAAAGTACATGATACGGGGCACCTGGTTGGCTCAGTCGGTTAAGCATCTGGCTCAGGTCATGGTCTCAGGATCATGAGTTTGAGCCCCATGTCAGGCTCTGTGCCCAATGGGGAGTCAGCTTGAAATTCTCTTTCTCCTTCTGCCCCTCTTCCCCTGCGTGCGCACACACACACACACTCTCTCTCAAATACATAAATAAATCTTTTTTTTAAAGATTTTATTTATTTATTTGAGACAGAGAGAATGAGAGAGAGAGAGAGAGCACATGAGACGGGGGGAGGGTCAGAGGGAGAAGCCGACTCCCTGCCGAGCAGGGAGCCCAATGCGGGACTCAATCCTGGGACTCCAGGATCATGACCTGAGCCGAAGGCAGTTGCTTAACCAACTGAGCCACCCAGGTGCCCTAAATAAATAAATCTTAAAAAAAAAAAAAAAAAACAAAAGAAAAGTGCATGACATCATTAGCATGTCTATAGTAAGAAATTATAGTGCTGTACAAAAGGTGACTATTATTCATTTAAGTTGTAAATTAGGTCATTGATTTTCTTTTTCTTTTCTTGAATGTCCCCTATATTCTGTTTCCCCTTCCTGTTAGTAACACTTAGCTGGGTACAGGGTCACGTAACTGGAGACTACATTCCCCAAGCCTCTCTTGCAGCTAAGTATTGCCACATTTCAGTTCTCAAAATGACATATGAGCAGAAATGTTGTATGCAACTTTTGCCTAAGGGAATGCCTTAACCCAAAATTCCTCTATCATTCTCATTTGTTTGGATTGCAATGTAGAAAAGGCAATAACCAAATTTCAACCATACAGAGGAAGAGAATTCCTGAGGACAGGAATTCTTTTCCTTTTTGGGGCCATAAACCTCTTTGGTAGCTTAGTAGAACCCATAGACTCTTATTTAGAATAATGTTTGGTAATGCTTAAAAGAAAATACATAAGATTACAAAGGAAATTAATTCAATATGAAAGGTCTCAAAATATTTTAAAACCTAATTGTGACATGGTAATATGTATTTCTTTATTAACAAATAAGATCTAGTAGCAGATCTAATAACACCTGATTTTTTTTAACTGATGGACTGAAATGATATTTCAAGATCATCTGCTCTAATAATATGAAAATATCTGTGATTTTTATGGTGACAAATTTACTGTTAATACTGTTAATACTGCTATGTTACTGTGGATTTTTTTTTTTTTTGCCAACATTCATAATAGAAGATGTGAAAGAAGATTCAAAATGAAGTAACTATTGCTAAGATAGTCACTCAAAATAGAAGGATATTGAGGAAATAAGGCCTATAAACATCTCCTATTTCAATTATCAGAACACCATGAACTTTTGACTTTTGTCAGTTGCAACTGGACCACCTCCTGGGACACGTCCTTCTACTTTGGACTGAAATACTTGTTAGCTAAATAGCCAATCATGTATTAGATAGTCAGTTGAAACTTTGCCAGCACCAATTATAATTCTTCCAAAACAAATTATGTTAACTTGTGGTTTTTGTCTTTTATAGGCCTGCAATTCCCACTCAGAATTTGCAAATTCCCAATTCAAGCATTCTTTGGATTTCAATGGACTCTGTGTTTTCCAGATTGCAACCCCTAAGACCCCCAAATAAACACTTTGGTTGCTTCACAGCCTCTTCTCGATTGATCGACAAAGGATGTGAAAATAGTGAAAATAGAGTTAATTGTTTTGCCGTTATCAAAGGAGCAAGGTCGCCCTCAAGGGTCCTTCTAACTGGATTAAGAATCAAATTGACATGAGACAGATTAACTGGAGAAAATCAAATTTAATAGCATATGTATGAGGAATCCACATAGACATGGAAATTCCAAAGATAGGTAAAATGAGGTATTATGTGTCATTCTGAACTAAGGAGAATAGGGTAGGGGTCTGGGACTTCAGAGGAAAGGAATGGAATTCACAGGGTGATAAGAAAAGAGCAGATGTTTGGTAATTAGATGTTTGCCCTGCCATAGAGATGGGTCACTCAGATAAAATTTATATTTGCTAATAACCCTTATTATTCTGAAAAAAACCCTCCAATTTAGATTCTTCTAGTAAAGGGAGAGGCAAAAGTTTCTCCTAAGCCCACAAGGTCTTGATTGCCTTCAGCTCAAAATAGTCCACATGCCAAATGCCAAAGTGGGGGCGGTGGGGGTAGTTTGTCCCACTGTCCCAAACTCCTTCACCATCCAAATTCATGGTATTACTAAATTCTATCCATGAATGTAGTAGCAGAATTTTGGCCCCTGTAATCTTTACCTCCTGATGTTACTCCATGGTTATGTTACTTATATACAAAAGGGATTTTACAGAGATAACTAGGATTACTAATCAGCTGACCTTAAGATAAGCAAATGAGTCTGGATTATCTGGGTGGATCCAGACCAATGTAATCACATGAGCCCTTAAAAGCAGAAGAGGAAGATGGGGGAGGAGGCCAGAGAGATGTGGCAGAGGTGGAAGTCTGAGATTGAAAGCACAAGAGAAGCTCAACTCACTGTTGCTGGCTTTCCTTGTTTCAAGGAAAACATGAAAAGGAAGTAAATTCTGCCAACAGCCTGAATGGGCATGGAAGTCAACTCTGTGAGATAATAAGTAGGTGTTGTTTAAGCAGCCCAGTTTGTGGTAATTTATTATGGCAGTAATAGAGAAGTGATATAACAGACTCCAGGTTATAACCCCCACCCAAGGCAATGTTTAAGGAACAAAGTGGAAGGAAAATAGATACTGAAAGATCTATAAAGAAGAACTCTCCACCAGCCTGGAACAGCTAGATTATTTTACTGAGAGAGAAGTAAATTTCAATCTTTTAAAAGTTTATTAAAACTCTGGATATGAAGGAGTATGTGATTTCATTTCATTATGTGAAATGAAAAATGAGAAATGAGATGAAGACCAAGCCTCAAAAAACTCTAAAGTTTAATGGCAAGAGAGAAGGGTAAGCCTTAAAGAGACAAAGGAATAGCCAGAAAGAAAGAAGGAAAACCAGGAGAATGTTGTTTCACAGATGAAGAAAGAGAATGGGCTAGGTGAGTAAAAAATGTTCCATTTGTTACATATCAAGGAAGAGTAAATAGGAAAATCTCCTTGGGATTTGACAAGAAGAGGATAATTGGAGACTTGAGCCTGGAAATAGAAAGGAACGAGGACAGCAAAAACCATCCTGAAGAACACTTGAAGGACTTTCACAACTTGATTTCAAGACTTATTCAATAATAATACACATGGTTTGGGTACAGGGATGAACCACCAATTCCCCTTCATCCATGTATACTTCAGTACTTTTCTCCATGCCCACTCAACCATGTATTAATAAACATATGTTCATACAGAGAGATGTTAGTCACCATTTTATTAAATAGCATATGGTACACACTTCTCTGATTTGGCCTCCAGGTCATGGAAGTTGCTATAAGTCATTTTTAATAATTAGTTAAAATGTATCATTATCCAATTGAAATTCACTTTGTTTCCAATTTTTGCCGCTTATGAACAATCCATAAGTATTGGAAGGATTCCCAGGAGGAAAACTGTTGGGTTGAATTGTAATTTTAACATGACAGGTATTGACAGATTATTTCCTTTTAAGGCTATAAGAATTTCCATTAACACCCAGAAAGTTATCCTTTCCTCATCATTAACAATGGCTATTTACTTCTCAATTTATGTAAAGTGATCTCCTTGTTGTGTTTATTTGAACAGTCAAAAGGATCAGGTGAGTTGAATTACCAACTGGAAAACAAAATTCAAGGCCAATTTGGGAAAACAAAAAGCAAGGAGAGTAGAAGGTGGCCATAGGGTTCAGCAATCAAAAAGGAAAATAGCCCAGCAATTCAGATGCTAAGAACTTTGAGTTTGGGAGATTGAATGTAAGATGCTAATAACTAATCAATTCATTCTTTGTTGAAACTACTGTTCTGTTCAGATTCATGGTCAGGGAGGATAAATTCTACCACGGTAGGGAACTAGTTTTTAAAGACCGAATTTCAGCCCAGTTTTGTTAGGTCAATTCATTCTCAGTGGTGGTATCCCAGGTAACATTGAATATTGTTAGAGACACTGACACTCTGAGAGTTTTCCACACCTATTACTGTTCTTGTCCCCACAACTGTTCCTCATCACACCTTCTTGCACATGACCATAGCCCCTACCTATTATCACCTTCCACTCTTCTTGACAAAACAGATCCCATCCTCTAGGTAGGTGTAAGTTACCAGTTGGGGATGGGAAATGTAAAGTAAAGTTGCATTGAGTAGTAGGCTCATTACAGGCTATGCATATGCAGTTGGCCTCCAATACATTATTAGATGCAGGAGAATACACAAAAAGGATCTCCAGATACTTACTCTAAAAGTTCCCTTCCCATTATGGTTACTATAAACCCAGACCCCATGAGACCATTGACCCCATCCAACTTTTGGATACATATGGCTCTAGATATTATGAATCAATCTCAGTTTTGTGTTGCCAATGGTAACTCCCCACAAAACTTGCTTTTCTTTCCTTTTTTTTTTTAAAGATTTTATTTATTTATTTGTCAGAGAGAGAGGGAGAGACAGAGAGCAAGCACAAGCAGGGGGAGCAGCAGGCTGAAGGAGAAGCAGGCTCCCCGCATAGCAAGGAGCCCGATGCGGGACTCAATCCCAGGACCCTGGGATCATGACCTGAACCGAAGGCAGCCACTCAAATGACTGAGCCATCCAGGCATCCCCAAAACTTGTTTTTCAATAGCCTGGTGGGTGTGGGGCCACCCAGGCCAAAGTTTTACAACTCAACAAGTGTCTTGCCACTCAGTTTGGAATAATTCCCTGCAATTCAGGCCCCCAATACATCTAAAACATAATCAGAGCCAATTGCATATGCATAGCCAGTAATGAGCCTACTACTCAACACAACTTTACCTTACACTTCCCACCCCCGACTAGTAACTTATACCTTCCTAGAGGATGGGATCTGTTTTGTGTCTGTATGGCCATTTACATCATCCCTAAACAATTCTCAGGGCTATGTTCTATAGGCGAACTAGGATTATTGATCACGTCACACCCAGGGACACATTATCAAGAAGAGTTGCTTCATCCCACCTCACCCTAGCCCCTATTGCAATGATAATGTGGATCTCATATCAGATAGGGAAACAGCAGCGTTGGCCCTCTCCCTGGTGGGACTCCCAGCACTTGGAAAAATCTTATACCATGAGATAAAACAAACTGCCTATTCAGTAGAACCTTAAATGACATGTCCTAAGAGTTAGATGCTCTAAATCAAGAACTGAGTGAAGTTAGGGCAGGACTTCTGGAGAATTGGGCAACCTTTGATTACTTACTACTTCTACATCACTTAGGTTGTAAAAAGGTTTCCACACATGTGCTGTTTTAATGTAACTGACAATTCTCATAAAGTCTCACAATTAATAAACGACATTCGAGCCAAACTGGACAAAATCAGGGTCTCTCCTGGATCATTCCACTGGCTTGGAGAATGGGGTCATTATTTCAGGGATGCTATTTTGCTGGTGGAAATAATCGTTGGTTTGTGTTTTTCTCTCTGTTTTTTACTATGGCTGTGTTGCCTCCTGCCTTTCGACATCTCCCCAGAGCCATACCGTGGACCTCCTGACCAACCCCTGGGTAGACTTTGACTGCCATACCCTCACACCCTCCCCTTCCAGCATGAAGAAGTCAGAGCTGTCATCATCCTTACTCCCTAATGGCAGTTAGGGATCCTCTTCCAGGGAGAGGAATGAATAGGGAAAGGATGGGACTTTAGGTAGGGAAAGAATAAGGGCCCCAATTAGGCTCTGAGGGTATTTCAGATATGTAGGCACTGAGACAGAACAAAAACAAAAATCAGGAAGAAAAATCAGACCACCCTGCCCTAGCCGCTAGGGTTGAAATGTTTGATGATAATTACATTGTGACCACAGAAAATAGAAAATGACCACACACCAAAAAATGACCAGTCCTCAAAGAAAAAGTTAACCATCAAAGATGTTATCATAAATCCTTGCTCAACAAAAGACGTCATGGGAATTCCAAGGCTACAAGTTTCCTGGTCAGTTTTAAATAAAACAATGCCAATAAAAGCCCTCATTGGCAACCCCTGGTCAAGACCCCTCTCACTCCTGACAGCTTCCTCTGTATCTTTGCTTAATAAAACTCTATTGCCTTGCTCACTCTCCCTTGTCCACAAGATTCATTCTTCGACTCCGTGAGAGAAGAACTTCATCTCCTGCTTCACTCTCGACCAAACAATGATAACCAATCCACAAGAATTTTTCCTCTCTTAAGGATCCATCTTTGACATTCTGTTCCCAAAATTAGCCAAACTTCAACTGACCCCTCCTGCTAAGATGCCATCCTTTTATAAGTGATACTGTTCATTTGTAGACTTCTCATACCTGGCATTCTCTAATAAACATTGTTTCTGTAAAGACAGGAAATGTTATTTTGGTCATGACATTACTGCACAAAATGGAAGAGTTTCTTTCCCAACACAGTGGAAGCTCTTCATGACTTTACCTTGCTAATCACCAAAGCATAATGTAGAAGAGTTCTCGGACTCCTGGGATATTGTAGATATTGCATTCCTAACTTTTGCTACTGGTTGTCCCTTTATATGATCTTTAGTTGACACGTGTCAGGGATCAGGAATTTCCTATTCCTTCCAATGTCCTTCTAGCCAGACTAAGAATCAAATTGATATGAGACAATTAACAAGAAAAAAAAATCTAATTTACTTTTGTATGTACAGGGACTCTACATGGACATGGAAATTCCATAGATGGTCAGGGAAAAATGAGGTATACCTGTCATTTTTAACTAAGGAAACAGGGTTAGGGGTCTGGGACTTCAGAGGGAAGGAATGCATGCAATTCACGGGAAGATGAAAAAAAGTAAATGTTTGGTAAACAAATGTTTGCTGGATCACTCAGAAATAATGAGCTATAGAGGACGTGGCTCAAACAGGCCCTGTCTACCATACCTAGTTCCTCTCCAAATGTGGTCCTGATCAGCTCTCTTCCTGGAGCAGGTTGCCTATCTAAATTCCTTTTAGACAATTGAGAGGGAGGTAAAGAGTTTTTCCTGAATCTATTGGGTTTTGCTTGCTTTTTAACTTGAAGTAATCTTCATGCCAAAGGATAGCCGGCTGTTGGCTCCTACACACACCTGGGTCTTTGCCCTGAGTAGACTCACTACCCTTGAGTTTCCTAATTGTCACAACCTTTTCTTTCTATTTGTATATAAAAAAATCAGGACAAACTCTAGGGGTCTTAACAACAGCATAATGGACATCAGAGACCCATTGATTATGTCCCCTTATTTGACCCCATTGCAAAAGGTCACACTCCCCTTGTGTGGGTGTGATGACGGCAGTTGCCATAGTCTGGTGACTTAAGACTTATTACCTTCACTTAACCTCACGGTCCCTGACACTGCTCAGACTTTATTCTTAGCTGAAAATAGCTGCATTTTT
The DNA here is from genome assembly GCF_003265705.2 of Callorhinus ursinus. NCBI lineage: Eukaryota > Metazoa > Chordata > Mammalia > Carnivora > Otariidae > Callorhinus > Callorhinus ursinus. The sequence continues at coordinate 3,771,898 of NW_027397089.1, forward strand.
CTACCTTTAGATTGGCTTCCTAAAAAACTGAGTAAGGGACAAGCAGGGCTAGGTAGGGAGAGATAGGTAGGGGGCCATGGGATCAGGCTCCCAAAATTCAAAATGTGGGAGATGAAAGGAAACCAGAGATAAGGGAACAAACCAGACCACCCTGCCCTAGGTGTCAGAGGTGGGGTCTTGGTTGGTCACAAGTAGCTGTTATAACAAGAATTACTGGACCCTAAAAAGGAAGTAATCCATTGAAGGTGTTATCACTAGTTCTTACTCAATGGTGCTATCAATAGAGATGTTAAAAAGACTTAAGTTCCCTGGTTAGCTTTCTACAAAAAACCATCCCTAAAAGCCCTCAGTGGCAACCCTGTCAAGACCCCTCTCTCTCTTGAGAACCTTTTTCTGTATCTTTGTTTAATAAACTTCTATTGATTTACTCACTCTCCTTTGTCCAGGAGATTCATTCTTCGACTCCGTGAGACAAAAACCTCGATCTCCTGCATCAAAATCATCTCCTCTCCCCTGTACCTATTTATCCATTGGAGGGATACTCTAAAACCCATTGCTGTTGTTCCTCATTCAAAAGAAGGCAAACCTCTTAACTGTTATGGGATTATTTGGGAATTGTACCTACCTCACTCTCATTTCTTTGAAATTCCTTTAGATGATCCATATCTAAAGCCTTCTGTAGGGGCGCCTGCGTGGCTCTTGGTTAAGCATTTGACCTCAGCTCAGGTCATGATCTCAGGTTCCTGGATTGAGTCCCGCATCAGGCTCCATGCTCAGTGGGGAGTCTGTGTCTCTCTGCCTCTGCCTCTCCCCCAGCTAGTGCTCTCTCACTCTAATAAATAAATAAAAATCTTTAAAATAAATAAATAAATAAGAAATAAATCCCTTGTTGAGGACCAAATAAGACTATCATGCTGGACATGCTGTTACAACCCTCTCAGATTTCCTTGGACCCAACACTCTCCAGAGGACAGTTCTCCACAAGAGTTTGATAGTCCTTTGCTAAACAAATTTCTATATGCTGTGATACATGATTCACTTGAAATTACAGGTTCTGAAGGAAATAATACTTGTTTTCCAAACAAAAATTCATCAGATAGAATATGGAAAGTGAATTTTTGCTATTAGAAGTCCCCAAGTTTCAAAATAAAAGAGCTAGGCTTAAAATATCTGAATGGTACGGTTTGTTTTTTCCTCTATGTTTTCAGTTTCAGACTGAAGTAGGCAGGAATACAAACAATACAAGGAGTATGGTGACTTTGCACTACATTAACTCACCTAACTTCAAACTAACTTATCCTGCATGACTTTCCTGCATGATTCTGAGTTATAGTTGGCCACAGGAGAAATAGGAGCATGTTTTAGAAGGCTTAAGTGAAGCAGTTGTCATTTTTTTCATGCTGAAAGTCAGTATAGGGTGCCAGGTATTGTGGTAGTGAGCACATGTTGTTGCTGATGTTCTAGCTCACCTAGTAGTGAATGGTAATACCCAGTTCATATTTCCTCACACGTATACCATATCTCTTCCTTCAGCTTTTCCTAATCCTGGGACAGGTTTGTGGGTAGTCCAATGATGAAGGGCACCAGCTTCTACCACAGGTCACCCAACATCATGGTCTGTCCTTGTGGTTTCTATTTTCTCCTTATGGAATCCAGTTCTTTCTCTTCCCTACTTCACATCCAGCTCCCCTGATTGCCAGCCTGCATGACATCAGGCTCTTCACAACAGCCTTCACAACCAGCTACCATAATCGTCTAAGTTCTAATGCCTACAATAAACTCTTTATTCTGTTATTGATAGTGTTTCTGCTTCTCAAATCTAACACTGACTGATACAAGGATTCAGTGTCCTTATGAAATAAACATCTTTTTTTTTAAAGATTTTATTTATTTATTTGAAAGAGAGAGACACAGCGAGAGAGGGAACACAAGCAGGGGGAGTGGGAGAGGGAGAAGGAGGCCTCCCGCTGAGCAGGGAGCCCGACACGGGGCTGATCCCAGGACCATGGGATCATGACCTGAGCTGAAGGCAGACCCTTAACCACTGAGCCACCCCAGTGCCCCTGAAATAAACATCTTCTAAAGAGAAACATAAGATGATATTTGCAGCATTTATTGTTTACTATGGGCCAGACATTTTGCTAACTATGCCTTATCTTGTTTAATCTTTACCACAATAATATTCCACAGGTGAAGAAATTGAGCTCAAAGAGGTTAATAATTTTGCTGAAGGGCACACTACTAGAATATGAAAAGCCAGGCAATCAAGAGTTTTTGCTCAGGGGTGCCTGGCTGGCTCAGTCAGAGAAGAGCATGGGACTCTTGATCTCTGGGTCTTGAATTTGAGCCCCACGTTGGGTGCACAGATTACTTAAATAAATAAATAATAAACTTAAAAAAAAAGAGTTTTTGCTCATAACCATTGTGGCTTCCTGCCTCCCCCAAAAGCATAAATTTTGCACAAGCAATAAATTCTCTACATAGAACGGTGAATTTTTACCCTATAGGCATTTTGACTTTATCCATTTTTGTTTGAAAGGGATCTAAATATGCCTTTCCCAAATATGCCACTTTGGCATAAGGATTATTTATTTTAAGATTTTATTTATTTATTTGAGAGAGAGAGCACGAGCAGGGGGAAGGGCAGAGAGAGAGGGAGAAGTAGGCTCCCAGCTGAGCAGGGAGCCCCATGTGGGGCTCCATCTCAGGACCCCAGGACCATGACCAGAGCCAAAGGTAGATGCCTAACCAACTGAGCCACCCAGGCACCCCAGGCACAAGGATTATTTTTGTGCTGAAGACATTAAGAATCACACCGCCACCCCCAACCACCACCACTACCAGAGAGACAAGAGTGACTCTTATTGTCCAAGCCAAGGAACCATCCCCAGGATGAATTTACATAAACAAAACCTTATTAAAATAGCCCTTATCTTCCATTAGTTGCACTTTCCCACCATGTATTGTCTTTTGAAGCCCAAACTCCCTTTCTTTTGTTAAAAGAGTATATAAGCTCTGCTTCTCTGAGTTTCACTTCTTTTCTGTGAACTCCTACACACATTTAAAAAAAAAAAAAAAAAGAGTGCCTTTTCTCCGGTTGTTACTTAATTTGCATACGCCCAGGTATGAAACCTAATAAGGAAGAGCTTTTTACCTTCCCATGTCTATTAAAAAAATATTTTCCGAATAAACAAACCATATGAAGAAGTTCCCTTGATTAACAACACAGTACAGAAATGTTGTCTTCTTAGCCAAACTTGCAAGACTTTAATTCAATCACAGTTTAAAGTGTTAAGCTGCACTCCTTTAAAAAAAAAAAAGTCACCCATTATGTGAGGTAAAATTCTTAGTTGTGGGAGGGAACACAAACTCTAAGTTTTTGTAAAAGTCACAAAGGCCAAACTATTGCATCACACATCCTCAAAGAAAAGAGTTAGAGCATGCTGAAACATGCTATGTTCTGTTAGTATCAATGTTTTCCTCATTATTAAAGTAATGTGCTCATTAAACAATGAGGAAAATACTGAAAAATAAAATAAAATATTAATAGCCTATTACCTAAAGATAACTATCATGAATATATTTTTCCCTCCCATGATTTCTTTTCTATGCTTGTAATATTTGGGGTGCGTGGTTGGATTAGTAGGTAGAGCATGTGACTTTGAGCCCTACATTGGGTATAGAGAGTACTTAAAAATAAAATCTTTAGGGTCACCTCGGTGGCTCAGTCGGTTAAGCATCTGCTTTCCACTCAGTTCATGATCCTGGGGTCCTGAGATTAAGCCCCACCTCGGGCTCCCTGCTCAGCAGGGATTCTTTTTCTCCCTCTCCCTCTGCCCCTCCTCCCCACTTGTGCTGTCTCTCGCACTCTCTCTCTCTCAAATAAATAAATAAAATCTTTAAAAAATAAACAAAAAATAAATTTTTAAAAATAAAATCTTTAAGATAAAATAAAACAGTCTTCACAAACATAATTTTAATGATTGAATATTTTTCCAAGGGAAAAAAAATCATAGTTTGCTAAATCATTTCTCTAGTGAACACAGAGTTCATGGAGACATTCTGTTTTCTTTGCTTTTACTACCTTTTTATCGACACAATAACATTTTTGTTATTAAGGGATGTTTAAAATACAAAAGTAATAAAGAAATGTAAAAATTAAGGGACATTTAAAATACAAAAGTAATAAAATATAAAAGTAATAAAGAAATGTAAAAATTCAATTTCCTACTTGCATCCCCCAAAAGTAAAACAACTGTCCAATTTTCTTTTGTACATTCCTTCCAGAGCCTTGTCTGTGAATATACAATTATATTGAAAGGCAAAATTCTCAGATAAATCTGTTAGTACATGCAAAGCTTTTTTTTTTTTTTTTAAATTTATTTGAGAGAGCGAGAGCACAAGCATGGAGGCAGAGGGGCAGAGGGGCAGAGGGAGAAGCAGACTCCCTGCTGAGCAGGAAGCTCGACACAGGGCTGGATCCCAGGAACCTGGGATCATGAACCTGAGCTGAAGGCAGATGCTTAACCAACTGAGCCACCCAGGCACCCCAGCACATGCCAAGCTGTTATTGAATTGTGAAGGAACCAGCAGCTAAGTAAAGAGCTGGCTTGAGAAGCTTTTGTAGAACAGTCTTATTTATATGGTAGGAGGAGAAAGAAATGCCAAATAAGAGTGCAAAATTAGCCGTAAAAAGAGCAATAAAGGCCTATCATATTTGGGGTTACCATCTCTACCAGGTAGTAAGTAGTATCCTAACAACTTACAGGTTTACATGTTAACTTCTAATCTTGTAGAGTAGTTGTCTTTCTGCACCTTCATCAGATATTGATTATTGTCAAATAGATAGTGTCATTTCCCAAGAGTATCACATTAGTGTTGGCAGAGTTAGGGGCGTCTCCAGAAAAAGAAAGATGAGACATAGCTTTCTTGACATAAGGAAAGTCATTTTAGAGCCTGGCCATCTTGTGATCTCTGCTTGATTAGCACTGCTTGTCCACAGCACATTTCTTGCAGAATTTCCTGGGATATGTTGAAATGGCAGAAGAATAGACCTCAGTAGTTAATGATTTTAAGAGAACAAAAGAATGTAAGAACAAACTGCCACTATCAGGCCAGGAGATAGGCTAATCATATCAGAGACAATAAATCAGTAGTAAAACTCCCAGGGCTGGTTCAAAAGTAAAGATTGACCTTATGCACATTCTTGAGTTATCTTTGCAGGATTTAAACCCCTTTGAGCACTGAAATACCAGACCTGCTGGAGCCAGAGAACTGACAATTCTGACCCTTGCTGGCCCTCATAACTTCGATCAACTAAGACCTAAACTCTGTCACCTTAAGATGATTTTTGCCCCAGTTCCATGTTAAATTCCCCATTGCACAAGCCCTTTCATGAATATATATGTATCCTCAGCTTAAAACTTCCCTAGATTTGTTCATTTGGGAAATAGCCCCAATGTTCTCCTTTACTTGTTGCAAGTAAAACCCTTCCTTTTCCTATTCTTTGTCGTGGTTGTATCTTTTTGGCTCAACACCCACCAAGAGGTGAACCTAGTTTCAGGCAATGTGAGGGCAAGCAGACTTAGTGTGTATTAAAAAAACAACTAATTATCATATTACCTCTTTCCAAGTTTGAGATAAATTTTCTTTGAATATGTATACAAATATATATACAATATGCAAATAAACATATGTACAAAAATATACAATGTATATTTAAGGTACACACATGCACGTGCACACACACACACACACACCCTGTCACTTCAAAATTATAAATGTATTCTCCTACAAATTTTTTTCTGACAACCTTATATCTTTATCTTTAGATTTTTAAGTGTCTCCCTCTCCAAATATTTATTATTATTATTATTATTTTAAGTTTCACTGATTTAAATAATCTCTGCACCCAACGTGGGGCTCAAACTCACCACTCGCAGATCAAGAGTCACATGCTTTTCCCACTGAGCCAGCCAGGCGCCCCTCAAAATATTTATTATTTTTGATGTGATGCATGAATCTTTTTTTTCATCAGAACAGACAAAACACCACTTACTGAATTGTTCATTTTTCTCCACTGATTTGAGATAAACTTCAGGTAACTATACTATATATTGTATAATATAACTACATAGTATAAATATATGTCTTTAAGGTAACTACACAATATAAACATATGTCCTTAACTGTTTCTGAACTTTCTTCCCTTTCAGTGGTCAATTTATTTATAACTGCTTCCATATGACAATGTTTTAATAACTTTATATTTGGATATCTAGAAGAACATGTCCCCTATGTTTATTCTTCTATTCAAAATATTTATGTGAACCTGCCCTCCATATGTCCTTTTTTATTAATAAATTATTCTTTTGAATTGATAGAAGTGGAATTTTGGAGTTGTTGGGTATGTTTAATGTCAAAACTGTTTCTCAAAGATGTTGTCCCAGTTTACACTCCCAACAACAGGGCACAAAGGTTCCCACTGCTCACTGTCTCACCAATATGTGGTGTTATTAACCTTAAACTCACTCATTCTGCTGGGTATATAGACATAATCTTCTAGTTTAATCAAGAAATAATGAGTGATTCAGGGACACCTGGTGGCTCAGTTGGTTAAGTGTCCAACTCTTGGTTTTGGCTCAGGTCATGATCTCAAGGTCGTGAGATTAAGTCCCATGTCGGGCTCTGTGCTTGGAGTCTGCTGGGAATTCTCTCCTCCTCCTCCCTCTTCCTCTGCTCCCCACACCCAACCCCCACCAACCCCAACCCCTGCCGCTTGTGTTCTGTCTCTCTCTAAAATAAATAAAATCTTAAAAAAAAAAAAGAGAGAGAGAAAAGAAATTCCTTTAAAAAAAAAAGAAAGAAAGAATGAGTGATTCAGTAATTGTTGATTGGGTAAGGCTGTGACAAGGCCAGACATATACTCTTCCCCTTTGTCTGAATCTGCTTTCTACCTCGCCAACTTCCCATTCTTTGTCTCCTTATTTTCAGCTAAGATTAGAACTATTTGTCTCCTTGAAACTAGCCAACTAGAGAGAAAAACATTTGTTCCAATAACTGACTGAGACTTCCCCTGCTTACAAAACAACCTCCACTGTAAATCACCCCAGCTTGTTTATCCCTGCCCATAAAAGTCCTAGGCAATACCATCCTACTGAGATACTCTGATCTGAATAAAATCATTCTTCTTATCTGTGTGGTTTTTGTCTTTGACCACTGCAAATGAATAGTATGTATGTCCTACCAGGAAAAGTCACACTTAACCAAGATAAAGCCATTTTTTCTTAAAAACTTTATTTTCCATACCCATTCATTATTTTGCCAGATGTAGGAAGCAAAGTACATATTTACCAGAGCCACCATAAATGATTTATCTTCCTCATAGAGCCTAACAAACCTTGATCATGTGAGGTGAATAAGGAATTGAAAAACTGACTTTAGTACTCCTGGGAAATATTAATTACATCCTCAGGAATTCATCCAGAGTGATCATCTTATCCAGAATCATTAAAAGGTAGCTAAACTCTTTGTTTAGCTGAGTATGCTCTCTCACCTATTAGTTATTGAACTAAGAGACAGAGGTTGAGGTGTGTAATGAAGCATCTCATAAACTACACACCACTAGGTTATGAATCAGAAGATCTGAATTAGAGTTCCAATCCTGGTACTTACTAGCAAGTAATTTAACTTTTAAACATTTGATTTTTTTCTTTAAAAAGTCAAGGAGTTGAACTAGGTTGCTTCTAGATCTCTTTGCATCCCCAAACTATAGCATTATACAATTAGCCCATAACTGGCAGAGCACTTTTTTTCAAGGAAACCTAGACTCCAGGCTTTACTCTTTCACATCTGTTAGGTCACTGAGTATGACTTTTCATTTCTAGGCTACTTGCTTTCTCCTTTTTGTTCACTTTTCTTTCCTCCTTCCTTCCTTCCTTCCTTCCTCACTCCTTCCTTCCTCTCTGCCTCTTTCTTTCCTTCCTCCATTCCTTCCTTTCCTTTCTTTTCTTCTCCTTTCCTTTCCTCTCCTTTCTTTCACCATCATGAGGAAATTCATTATCTCACATAATGGGAAGTCCAGATGTAGAATATTCTGTCTTTTAACCTAATACAAGAAGTACAAAAATTTTTGAGACTCTTTTGGGAAAAGGAAAACTTGATCTTCATTACCCTTAGGATGGCTTCAGTATGGCTTGGTGATTTAGGCATCTTTGGGGACTATCCTAGGGTAAACACACTAATAATGGTTACCTTTGTCCGCTAAATTTAGAAGTAGCCATTTAAATAAAGCTGCCACCTGAGTCCTCAGTCTTCTAATCCTCTGGGATTTATTAAGTTCAGTTGTTAGGGACTCTTTTTACAAGACAAGTCTTTATGCTTAACCATCTTACTTTACTAAGATCCCACAAGAGAACTCCACTATTTCCAATCCACTGAATTAATAACAAACAAAAAAAGAGTGGAATTACTTAAAAAATATGATAGAAATTTTTGCTACCTGAGAGAATTAGTTTTGTGAACAAGTTAAGTTCTATCAAATTTGGATCATTTACCTCTTCTCGAATCTTTTCCTATATCCAACTCGTCCTTGGTTTACATCAACCCTTACTACTCTTACCCCAATAGATAGCCTACAGTCTTTAATCCTGTTCCAATCCAGGGTTCACACTACCAACTCACATACCTCACATATACCGTAATATGTGCTATGACAGAAAAAAAAAATGATACAACCCTGACCTCATGGAGCTTGGAATTTTAGGGGAAACAAAATATATAGATATGAGGCTATTATAAATCAGTACAAAGAGTTGTTTTGAAAATGAAAATTAATGATAAAAAATGGAAAAATCCCATCATATGCCATGAGCTCTGAAAGATTTTAAACTGAAAGGATAGGCAGCATAAAGACAAGGGAGGGTGCCTGGGTGGCTCAGTTGGTTAAATGACTGCTTTAGGCTCAGGTCATGATCCTGGAGTCCCGGGATCGAGTCCCACATCGGGCTCCCTGCTCAGCAGGGAGTCTGCTTCTCCCTCTGACCCTCCCCCCTCTCATGTGCTCTCTCTCTCTCTCTCTCTCTTTCTCTCATTCTCTCTATCTCAAATAAATAAATAAAATCTTAAAAAAAAAAGACAAGGGAATTTGACAAACTATAGATTTTTACATTTGAAGAATCTCCAAATTAAAAGACAAACTAAAAACAAAAATTTAAATAACATGACAAAAGCTTAATAACTTTAATATAAAAAACTTAGTATTAGAAAGTTTTTAGGCTCCTCAAAGAAAGATTCACAGTTCCATAGCCATGATAACAAGCAACTCTTCTTTTAACTACTGCTTTTGTGAAAATGCCTTTGAAAGCCAATCAGAGACAGCCCAATATTCCTGAAAGCCAGCTAGTCAGTAAGGTGTTGGGGAGGAAAAATTTTTCTCTATCCTTCAAAATTCATCTGGCTGGTCTAAGAATGAACACGAGACAGATTAACAGAATTAAAAAGAAAAAAAAAGCTTAATGAGACACACATGGAGGCCCAATAATTGAGACCCAAAGAAATGAACAAGGCAGGCAGTTTTTATATGCTTTAGACACAGAAACAGAAATCTGTGAGGAGTTGATAGGACAAAGAAAACTGTGACCTTTAATTAATAAGGAATTCTAAAGAGAATTTGGGCTGAGATAGTAAATTAGTAGAAGTAACAAGGTTTGTCTGTATAGGTTTCTTCAACCCTGAATTCTCTTCTCTGGTGATAACGATACTTCTCTCAATCTCCAGGTAAAGGTGGGGGTGCCCTTCACATGGGAGAATTATTTCCTGCACTCAGGGAGACAGAGGGTCAAGATGCCCTTCTTGCACTGTCTGCTTTTCAAGTAATTCAAAATAATCATTGTGTCATTGTGGCATATTTGAGGGTGGTCTGCCCTGGGCCCCCACAAAGGCTTACCAGAATAACCCACTCTCTTCTCTGTAACTAGCCGAAGTCACATTTCTAAGGCTGATGTAAACCCACTCTTGCCTCTATAATCAATACAACCACTAGACAAATGCTTCCCAAGAACCTCATAAGACAAGGAGTTTGCTTTCTTCAAGGATACTGTGCCTGATCATATAATTTTCCCTTACTTAAGTAATAAGATCCCATTTCTCTTAAGTTACAGACATTGAGTGGTAATCCCCTCCTTTGATGGAGTTTATACCTATAAACTATGCAAAAATGCTATTAAATGTGCAAAGAGTATGAGACAATAATTCATAAAGGAGGAAATCCAAATTGCCCCCCAACAAAATTCAAAATATCTTTATAGATAATCTAAATAAAACATCATACTTTTTTCCCCCTGAAAGATTAATGCTGGTAAGGGTTTACTGAAATAAACAAATTTATTTATTTATTTTTTAAGTAATCTCTACACACAACCTGGGACTCTAACTCATGACTCTGAGATCAAGAGTGGGATGTTTCACTGACTGAGCCAGTGAAATAAGTGAAATATTTCAGGTGCCCCTGAAATAAATTTAACACCTTGAAAATCTTTATTTTACCCTAACTCAGGAGTCTTACTTTTAACACTGCCTCTTCCAGAGAAAGAAAGAGAAAAGGGGAAAAAGAAAGGGAGAGGAAGAGGATGGGAGGAGAGAAGGAAAAAGGAGGAAGAAGGGTGGTGATAGGGAGGACAGAAGGGAGAGGAAGAAGAATAAAGCTGAAGGAAAAGAGAAAAGAAGATGCTTTATGAACAGATCTCTGCTGTGATAATAGAAAACATAAGAGATACCACCATGTTTTGATGGTCAAATTATATAATCACAAGGACGAGTGAGCTATGGATAGTCTTATATTCTTATCTTTTTTTTTAAAGATTTATTTATTTGAGAGAGAGAGAGAAAGAGAGAGTGAGCAGCAGGGAGGGGCAGAGGGAGAGAGAGAATCCCAAGCACACTCCATGCTGAGCATGGAACCTGACACAGGGCTCAATCCCATGATCCTGAGATCATGACCTGAGCTGAAATCAAGAGTCCAATGCTTAACTGACTGCACCACCCAAGTACCCCTTATGTCCTTAACTTGATCACCGTTGGCACCAGGCCTTGTTTATTTCTAATAATGTTATTTCTGTTGAACTCCATTGTTCTCATTTTGATGTAGCTATGCTGGTTTTTCTTTTTGCCTATATACTTTTGCCAAGTATTTACTTCTATTCTTTTCTATTACCATTTACTTTCAACCTTTCTAAAGTCTTGCATGCAGCCTATAAATGAATTTTTACAATCCAATCTTCTTCTTTTAATAACTAAGGCATCAAGTTCATCTACCTTTACTTTATGAAATTAGTTTCATAAAAATCTACCATCCTAGTTTATGCTATCTTTTACTTCCTATTCTTTTTTGCCTCCTTTTGGATTAATTTTACTATTTTTTTTCTACTACTTTGGAAGTTATGCATTCTATTTGGTTCTGGGATGTGGTTTTTGTTTTTGTTTTTTGTTAGTGGTTACCCTATATGTTGCCATGTGATCATTTAAATTACAATGTCTGAAGTTAATAAATATCCTTATCTCTTCCAGAAGATGAAACTGACATATAATATTATTTTGGATTTTTTTTCTTTTCATTATACAAATCATTAAACATCATCATTGTTTTATAGTTGATATGTGTTTAGATTTATTCAAACACTTACACTTACTACTTTTTTTTGCCCTTTGTTTCTTCTTATATCTTAGACCTTTCATCTAGGATTACTTTCCTTCTGGCTAAGCTTTCCCTCTCTTGGAGACTCAGTTTTATTTGTCTGAAAATGATTTTATTTTGCCCTCATCCTTGAAAGATACTCTCACTGGGTTTAGAATTCCAGGTTGTCAGTTACTCTCAGCACACGGAAGAGAACATTGCATTGTTTTGTGGATTATAATGGCCCTAAGCCAGGTGTGACTAACTTTGCTTCTTTGAGGATTATCTCATTTCCCTCTTATTCCCAATGATAACCTCTTCGCCATTGTTGTTCTGCAGTTTCACTATTTTGGACACAGGTAGGAATTTTTTTTATAGGTACCTGAAATCAAAGCCTGAAAAAACATGCATAAAGCATAGACTGATAGAATCACCAGAAGAAACAGATAAATCTATAACTATAGTGAAGGAATTTATCATAACTCCCTAGTAACTAACAGAAAATGTTTGACGAGTTAGAAGAATTGATGTATATAACTTACAAAATTTTACATAATGGAAACATAATGTCAGTCTGCACTGACACCTACAAAAAAAAAAAAACCAAAAACCCATGTTCTCTTTCAGCACACATGAAATTTATGAACTGAATATGTATTTGGCCATAAAGCAAATCTCAACAAAGTTCCCAGGATTAAAATCACATAGATGACATTCTCTGACAAAATGCTACTAAATTATAAGTAGACAATAAAATGGTAACTAGAAAATCTCCACGTGCTAGGAAATTAAGAAAGACACAAATTAAGAATTCAAAATGGAAATTATAATATGTTCAACCAAATGATTTTTTTCTCTTCAAATTTTTATTTAAATTCTAGTTAGTTAATATATAGTGTAATATTGGTTTCAGGAGTAGAATTTAGTGATTCATCACTTACATATAACACCCAGTGCTCATCATAACAAGTGCCCTCCTCAATACTCATCACCCATTTAACCCACCCCCACCCACCTCCCTCCATCAAGCCACAGCTTGTTCTCTATCCTTAAGAGTCCCTTATGGTTTGCTTCCCTCTCTCTCTCTCTCTCTTTTTTTCCTACCCCTATGTTCATCTGTTTTGTTTCTTAGCTTCCATATATGAGTGAAATCCTATGATATTTGTCTTTCTCTGACTGACTTATTTTGCTCAGCATAATACACTCTAGCTCTATCCATGTCATTGCAAATGGCAAGATTTCATTCTTTTTGATGGTTGAGTAATATTCCACTATATATATATATATATATATATATACACACACACACACACACACACACACACCATACCTTCTTTTTCCATTCAACAGTCAAAGGACATTTGGGCTCTCCCCATAGTTTGGCTATTGTTGATAATGCTGCTATAAACATTGGGGTACATGTACCCCTTCAAATCAACATTTTTGTATCCTTTGGGTAAATACCTAGTAGTACAACTGCTGGGTCATAGGATAGTCCTCTTTGTAACTTTTTGAGGAACCTCCAAACTGTTTTCAAAGTGGCTGCACCAGTTTGCATTCCCACCAACAGCATAAGAGTGAACCAAATGATTATAAAAATATTACAGATGGGGTGCCTGGGTGGTTCAGTCGGTTAAGCATCAGCCTTCGGCTCAGGTCATGATCCCAGGGTCCTGGGATCAAACCCCACATTGGGCTCCCTGCTCAGCAAGGAGCCTGCTTCTCCCTCTCCCTCTGCCTCCCACTCATGCTTGCTCTCTCTAGTGCTCTCTCTCTCAAATAAATAAATAAAATCTTTTAAAAAATATTACAGATGGCAAAAGTAGGATGCAGATAAGTAATAGAGAGAAGTGTATAAATTTAAAAAGCTTGTATTTGAAAAATAAAACAGAAAAATCAATAAATAAACATCTATAATAAATCAATGTAGGGGAGAAAAGTTTTCCTTGATCCTCTTAGGGTTCCCAGTTGGGTTTGAAAATTGAATACAGACAGATCAGCCGAAGAAAAGCATACATATTTATTTAATATATCTTTTTGTGTGACACTGAAGCCTCTATAAGGAAATGAAGACCCAAAGAAACAGTTAGACTGAGTATTTTATGGTAGGTTTGATGAAGAGCGTGCAGTCCTTTAGAAATATGATAGTAAATTGGGAGAAACATAGCAAGACTTGCTTGTTTGGATTCTTCTCCATGTTCCTTTGTCCTTGGAGATAAGGACACTCCTTTCCTTGAGCAGAGGGAGGGCACCTCTCATATGATGGTTTTATGACCTGTTTCAGGGGTAGAGGACAGGGGAAAGGTCAAAGTGACTTTCCTGCTTCTGTTTACTCAAACCCCTTCATTTTAAAATTTTCAATATCCCAAGGTGTCATATTTAGGGGTAGCATGTCCTGAACCCCATAATCACAAAAACAGCAAAAATAAATCCAAGTTAAAAACAAGAGTTATTTTAAAAGAACACACAAGGGACACCTGGGTGGCTCAGTCGTTAAGCGTCTGCCTTTGGCTCAGGTCATGATCCCAGGGTCCTGGGATCAAGCCCCGCATTGGGCTCCCTGCTCAACGGGAAGCCTGCTTCTCCCTCTCCCACTCCCCCTGCTTGTGTTCCCTCTCTAGCTGTGTCTCTCTCTTTGTCAAATAAATAAATAAAATCTTTCAAAAAATAAATAAATAAAAGAACACACAAATCTGACAAGAATGATAAAAAACAAGACAGAAGTGTGAAAACACACTTTACCAAAGAAGCTATATGAATGGCAAATAATATCGTTTAGTCTTTGGGGAAATGCAAATTAGAACCATGAAATACCACTTCACACCCACTTGAGTGATTCAAATTAAAAAGACTAAGAATACCAGGTGTTGGTGAGAATGTGGAGCATTTGGGACTTTAATTCTTTACTGGTAAAAATAATAAAAAATGGCACAAATACTTTGAAAATAGTTTGTTAGTTTCTTCTCTTTTTTTAATATTGTATTTAAATTCCACTTACTTAACATACAGTTGTAACATTAGTTTCAGGTGTACAATATAGTGATTCAACACTTCCATGCATCACCTGGTGCACAACAATTGCACTCCTTAATCCCCATCACCATCCCCCCACCCAGCTCCCCTGTGGTAACCATCAAATTGTTCTCTTTAGTTAAGAGTCTGTTTCTTGGTTTGGCCCCCTCCTTTTTTTTCCCCTTTGCTTGTTTGTTTTGTTTCTTAAATTCCACATATGAGTGAAATCATATGGTATTTGTCTTTCTCTGACTGACTTAGTCACTTAGTATAATACTCTCTAACTCCCTCCATGTTGTTACAAATGGCAAGATCTCATTCCTTTTTATGGTTGAGTAACATTACATTATATATATATATACCACCTCTTTTTTATCTTCATTAGTCAGTGGACATTGGGCTGTTTTCTTAATTAGGCTATTGTAGGTTATGCTGCTATAAACATCGGGGTACTTATATCCCTTTGAATTAGTGTTTTCGTATCCTTTGGGTAAATTCCCAGTAATGCAATTGCTGGGTCATAGGGTAGTTCTATTTTTAACTCTTTGAGGAACCTCCACACTGTTTTCCTAAATGGCTGCACCAGTTTGCATTCCCACCAACAGTGCAAGAGGATTCCCCTCTCTCAGTTTGGTAGTTTCTTTGTCTCTCTCTCTCTCTCTCTCTCTCACTCTCTCCCTCTTTTTGGTAATTTTTTATTAAGTGAACATATACTTACCACATGACCCAACAATTTAACTCTCAGATATTTACCCAAAAGAAATGAAAACACACAAACAAACATATATGTCTTTGTGAAAACACAAAGACTTGTATACAACTGTTCATTGTAGTTTTATTCATAATATCCAAAACCTGGAAACAACTGAATGATAAATGAATAAGCTGCAGTACAATACTACTCACCAAGAAAAATGACCAACAATACCTATGACAACATATATGAATCTCAAAAGTATTATGCTGGATACAGAGTCAGACACAAAAGACTATACTATATGATTCCACTTATATAAATTTCCAGAAAAGGCAAGCTATACAGTGACAGAAAACAGATCCACAGTTGCTGGAGACCAGAGTCAGACAGATTGACTGCAGGGGCGCCAGGCTGACTCAGTCAGTACAACATGTGACTCTTGATCTTGGGGTTGTGAATTTAAGCCCCATGTTGGGTGTAGAGATTACTTAAAAATAAAATCTTAAAAAAAAAAAAAACAGACTGACTGCAATGGGGCATGATGAACATTTTGGGGTAATAAAACTGTCCTTTCCTATCTAATTGTAACCAAAACCTGAGTTCACTCCTTGGTGAGTCACAAGATAGAAACTACACAAGGTTGAGTTGGTGCACAAAGTAAACTTTATTTGCACCAAATAAGGAAATCACAGGGAATAAATTCCAAAGCTATGACTCTTCTATAGCAAGGGTGGATAGATTCCTTTTATTTAGTGTGAGGATGAAAACTTAAAAAAGGGATCGTTGTCATCATATGTAGAGGCAGGCATAACATGCCTAGACATACATTGTATGTTATGTAAATGAGGCTTGTACCCTCTTGGGGGTAAAATTTAGTATTATAATGAGGTAAAGGTAATTGTGAGTCATTCTAGAGGTCACTCTATGGTCCATCTATGCCGGTGCAGGTCAGAGGTTATGCTCAAACTGGTCTGTCACTGGAGGTCTTGTCAGGGCAGTTGCTATTTGCTTTCCATTTGCCTGAGTTAAGAGATAAGCCAGGGTGCCTGGCTGGCTCAGTCAGTAGAGCATGTGGCTCTTGATCTCGGGGTTGTGAGTTCGAGCCCATGTGGGTGTGGAGATTACTAAAAAATAAAAGAAGGGGGAAGAGGAAAAAAAATTTTCTTAATTTAAGGAAAAATGTGGGACAAAGATTAGTGATTACAAGTAGGTGTGATGTGGGGAACAAAGGCAAAAGAAAAAAGTTAAATTTCCTTACAGCTTACAGCCCATTGACAAGTCCTTGAGACAAGCAGAGTGACCTTCAACTGCCTTGATGTTGATACTTGGCTAAGGGTAAAAGGCAATCTCACCTTAACATTATCCTGACCTCCAGGATCCTGTAAGTCTCCTTTAACATATAAAAATTCCTTTGGAAACTTCCTTTATCTCTAAGCCCCCAAGATATATGTTAGCAATCATCCTCTAAGCATATGGCCCACTGATATACATCTGAAGGGTCTGATGACTAGGGTTTTACTAGACCTTTTCCTAACAATAGCTAGCCCCTCAAGGTCCTAGAAACCTTGCTTCCAAATTCCTTAGAGACTTTTGCTATCTCTGAGCCCCTCCCAGCTTGAAACTATATAATGGACCACGGCTCAGGACCCCAGTGCAGCTCTTTCTGCCCATGGGGCCTGTCCCAGGGCTTTAATAAAACCACCTTTTTGTACTGAAGACATCTCAAGAATTCTTTCTTGACTGTTTGATCCTGAACCCCAACATTTTCACATGAGGTGGGCAGTAAAACTCAGGTCTTGGGGTCTAGCTAGTGACACAACAATCAGATAATCTACTGCATTGGTTCTCACTTTTCAAGTTACAACCCATTGGTCAATTCATAAAACCACATGGATTAAAAAATGAAGTGGAATGAAATGGGCTAGAATATAACAGAAAAGAGTAGAATATGTAATGTCAGAGTGCACTGCAAGACTACCTTGCAATTATCTTGTGAAACTTTTGTTTCAATTGTATATGCCTATGTTTATATTGTGTGGTGATAAAAAGCTGAACTTGAACGCAGTTTCAAACAATGTTCAAAAAATATTGACTAAAAAACAAAACAAAAACCCCACACTGACTTAGGGGGTTAATGTAGGAAGGGGTCTTGGCAACATTGATCCTAAAAAGAAAAAGAACATACTAAGGATATGATCCATCTGTATATTTCACAAAAGAAACAATAACAGAGGTAAGTCAAACAATGAGAGGAAAAGTTCGGATGAAACATAAAACTGCAAAATCATTAGCAACTATTGGTGTCTTATGCTGGCGTTGCTTAAATCAGAGGAAGACTTCATAAATGATCATCCAAACCAGGGTACCACTGAGAGTGAAAGCAGAAGCCAAGACAACAGGTATAAACTGGGATCTTGCCAGGCAATTGAGGATATACCTAAAATTGTGTACTCAGCTATTTTTAACTATGAAGAATGAGTAAGTGTCAAAATTGATCATCTAACTTCAATGTTTCATCATCACCAGTGAATTATGAAGGGCTCTCTGGGTATCTGCCTTCATTACCACAGCCTTGCCTGACTGTCTGCCTCCACCAAACCTATCCTTGTTATAATCAGGATGGTTCAGCTAGTTTAGATTCTAAACTACAAATCTGATGTGCCAGTGTGATATTGTGATTTATAAAAATATATATATATGTGGTCTCTGTCTACTGTTCCTGGCAAAACCCTTATAATTTTCAATATAAGAGTTTTAGGGGCATCTTTTATTTACAATATTGATTTTTGTTCCCAGTTCCTGAAATAGCTCCAGGGCAATGATGGGTGTCTTTTGTTATTCATGTAATAAGCCCCTTTCAGCCACATCTGAGTTTATGTTAATAAGGAGACTTTTGGAATGCATCTAAGGATGGGGGTTCGTTGCCAGGGGAACAAACCATGTGATTAGAGGGCTGGAACTTTCAGTCTCTCCTCACTACCCCCCATCTTGGGGGAGGGGAGAGGGGCTGAAGGTCAAATCAATCACCAATGGCCAATGATTTAACCAGTCATGCCTGTGTAATGAATCCTGAACTGACGGGATATGTAGAGGTGCTGAGAGAGGGGCACTCCTAGAGAAGACACACAAGCTCTGCATACTTTCCCACCTTTCCACATACCTTGCCTTATGTATTTCCGCATCTGGCTGTTCCTCCGTATCCTTTAAAGTCTTTGCAATAAACTGGTAATCTATAAATGTTAAAGAACAAAAATTCAAAGGAGCAAATTTGAGTATCTGATTGGTTTCATTCGATTCATGAACTGGACAGCAGCCCTTCTAGCAAATAGATAGGATTTTTGAGGAATTGTACCACATAAAAGGGTTTTATAGGCAAAAGGAGAGTGGGGCAAGGAAGTTATTAGCAAAAGAAAAGACAGGTGTTTCAGGCCAGGCCATCTCCTTTTGGGGGGAAGGGAATATGGGAGACTTATTATGGAGATTATCTCACAAGTGCTGATCAGGAAATTTCAGATCCATCCTTTAAAGGTCACATTTCTGGGAGCTAAATCTTGGTTTGCTGTGCTGGGGGCAAGTGCCCCATTTTGAGCCCACTGTTTCTTTACCAACATAAGTTAGCTGTTTTCCTGAGTTCTATGAGCTGTTCTAGCAGATTAATTGGAGGATGGGGTGAACCTCCAATTTATAGCCTGTTGTAAGAAGCACAGGTGACAACATGGGCTTGAGATTAGAGTATGAAGTGGATATGGGGGGGGGCGACAGTCTTATGGCACTGAGCCCTTAACCTGTGGGACCTGATGCTACTGAGTCAGGGGAGCCTGGGTGGCTCAGTCAGTTAAGCTTCCAACTCTTGATTCCAGCTCAGGTCATGATCTCAGGGTCATGAAATTGAGCCCATGGTTGGGCTCCCTGCTGGGAGCAGAGCCGGCTTGGGGTTATCTCTCTCCCTCTGCCCCTCCCTCCTGAGCTCACGCGTGCTCTCTCTCTCTCAAATAATTAAATAAATCTTAAAAAAAAAAGAATTGAGTTAAATTGTAGAATTGATTTAAATTGTGTCCCAGAATTGCATGATGTGTGAAAAACCCATGTCTGCTGTCTTAAGTGTTGTGGAGTGCTCTGAATACTCAGATTAGTCTGTGTAATATATATGAAGACTGTAGTTTTCCTTGACAACCAGACACAGCTTCAAACCTTTTCATCACAAACAGGATTCGATTCGTGTTTTGAAGATTTGAAGCTCCATAGCATGGTTTACAAAGGAAGGCTCTTCAAAACTTGCAAAACTCTCAGGTAGCTGATACTCTTTTGGAACACTCTTCCAACTTTTTGGAACTTAAAAAATTCATTTTAACCCATCCTCCCAAATTCATTTTAGCTTATCTTCTCCTAGAAGCCTTCCTCAGAGTTCCAGGATAGGATAAGGGCAGAGGTGCCTGAAATTCTTCCTAGGGGAGCTTTAGCATGGCAGTCTGTCTGGATGGGTTGAATGCTTAAGGGATTTATTTTGAAATATCATTTGCAAAAGATGGACACTTAGGGAAAGGGGAACATATCCCCTCTCCTCAACCCACCCCCCTCGCCCACTTGGTTCTTGTGGCTGGTCTAATAATTAAATTGACACAAGACATATTAACAAGTGAGGGTCCTGCTTTTTTTTTTTCTCCAAATTTTTATTTAAATTCTAGTTAGTTAATATATAGTGTAATACTGGTTTCAGGAGTAGAATTTAGTGATTCCTCATTTACACATAACACCCAGTGCTCCTCACAACAAAGTGCCCTCCTAAATACCCATCACCCATCTAGCCCATCCCCCACCCACCTCCTTACATCAACCCACAGTTTGTTCTGTATCCTTAAAGAGTCTCTTATGGTTTGCTTCCCTCTTTTTTTTTTTTTCCCTTCCCATATGTTCATCTGTTTTGTTTCCTAAATTCCACATATATGTAAAATCATATGGTATTTGTCCTTCTCTGACTTATTTCACTTAGCATAATACGCTCTAGCTCCATCCTTGTTGAAAATGGCAAGATTTCATTCTTTTTGATGGCTGAGTAGTATCTCACTGTGTGTGTATGTGTGTGCGTGTGTGTGTGTATAACTTCATTATCCATTCATCAGTTAATGGGCATTTGGGCTCTTTCCATAGTTTTGCTATTGTTGATAAAGCTGCTGTAAACAGTAGGGTGCCCCTTCAATTCAGTATTTTTGTATCCTTTTGGTAAATACCTAGTAGTGCAATTGCTGGGTCGTAGGGTAGCTCTATTTGCAACTTTTTGAGGAAACTCCATACTGTTTTCAGAGTGGCTGCACCAGTTTGCATTCCCACCAAGAGTGCAAAAGCATTCCCCTTTCTCCACATCCTCACCAACACCTGTTGTTTCCTGAGTTGTTAATTTTAGCCCTTCTGACAGGTATGAAGTGATATCTCATCAAGGTTTTGATTTGTGTTTCCCTGATGATGAGTGATGTGGAGTATCTTTTCATGTGGCTCAGCCATCTGGATGTCTTCTTTGGAAAAATGTCTATTCATGCCTTCTACCCATTTCTTAACTAAATTATTTGTTTTTTTGGGTGTTGAGTTTTATAAGTTCTTTATAGATTTTGGATATTAACCCTTTATCAGATATGTCATTTGCAAATATCTTTTCCATTCTGAAGGTTGTCTTTTAGTTTTGTTGATTGTTTCCTTCACTGTGCAGAAGCACTTTATCTTTTTTTTTTTAAGATTTATTTATTTGAGATAGAGAATGTGAGCATGAGAGCAGGAGAACAGAAGAGCTTGAGAGCACAAGCAGGGGAGGGCAGAGGGACAAGCAGACTCCCTGATAAGCTGGGAGCCCTGATGCAGGGCTCCATCCCAGGACCTTGAGATCATGACCTGAGCTGAAGTCAGACACTTAGCCGACTGAGTCACTCAGGTGCCCCAGGAGCTTTTTATCTTGATGTAGTTCCAATAGTTTCTTTTTGCTTTTGTTTCCCTTGCCTCCAGTGACATGTCTAGTGAGAAGTTGCTACAGCTGAGGTCAAATGGGTTGCTGCCTGTGTTCTCCTCTAGGGTTCTGATGGTTTCCTGTCTCACATTTAGGTCTTTCATCCATTTTGAATTTGTTTTTGTTTGTGGTATAAGAAACTGGTCCAGTTTCATTTTTCTGCATGTTGCTGTCCAGTTTTCCCAACACCATTTGTTGAAGACTTTTTTCCATCAGATATTTGTCCTTGCTTTGTAAAAGATTAGCTGACCATAGAGTTGTAGGTCCATTCGGGGTTTTCTATTTTGTTCCATTGATCTATGTGTCTGTTTTTGTGCCAGTACCATACTGTCTTGCTGACCACAGCTTTGTAATATAGCTTGAAGTCTGGAATTATGATGCTTCCAGCTTTGCTTTTCTTTTTCAATATTGTTTTGGCTACTCGGGGTTTTTTGAGGTTCTATACAAATTTTAGGATTGTTTTTTTGACGTCTGTAAAAAACGCTGGTGGTATTTTGATAGGGATTGCAATAAATGTGTAGATGGATTTGGGTAGTATAGACATTTTACAATATTTGTTCTTCTAATCCATGAGCATGGAATGTTTTCCCATTTCTTTGTGTCCTCTTCAATTTCTTTCATAAATGTTCTAGTTTTCAGAGTACAGATTCTTTACCTCTTTGGTTAGGTTTATTCCTAGGTATCTTATGGTTTGGGGTGCAAATGTAAATGGGACTGATTCTTTGATTTCTCTTTCTTGCTGCTTCATTATTGGTGTATAGAAATGCAACAGATTTCTGTACACTGATTTTCTAGCCTGTGACTTTTCCTGAATTTGTATATCAGTTCTAGGAATATCTTGGTGGAGTCTTTCAAGTTTTCTACCTAGAGTATCATGTCATCTGGGAAGAGTGAAAAGTTTGATTTCTTCCTTGCCGATCTTGATGGCCTTTATTTCCTTTTGTTGTCTGATTGCTGAGGCTAGGACTTCTAGTACTATGTTAAATAGCAATGGTGAGAGTAAACATCCCTGTCTTGTTCCTGACCTTAGGGGAAAAGCTCTCAGTTTTTCCCCACTGAGGATGATCTTAGCTGTGGGTCATTCGTATATGACCTTTATGATGTTGAAGTATGCTCCCTCTATCCTTCTTTTCTTTTCTTTTTTTTTTTTTTATCAAGAATGGACACTGTGGGCACCTGGGTGGCTCAGTTGGTTAAGCTGACTGCCTTCGGCTCAGGTCATGATCCTGGAGTCCCGGGATCGAGTCCCACAACAGGCTCCCTGCTCAGCGGGGAGTCTGCTTCTCCCTCTGACCCTCTCCCCTCTCATGCTCTCTATCTCAATCTCTCTCAAATAAATAAATAAAATCTTTAAAAAAAAAAAAGAATGGACACTGTACTTTGTCAAATGTTTTTCTGCATCTATTGAGAGGACCATATGGTTCTTATCTTTTCTTTTATTAATGTGGTGTATCATCACATTGATTGATTTGTGAATATTGAGCCACCTGTGCAGCCCAGGAATAAATCCCACTTGATTGTGGCAAATGATTCCTTAATATACTGTTGGATTTGATTTGCTAGTATCTTGTGAATTTCTTTGCATTCATGTTCATCAGGGATATTGGCCTGTAATTCTTCTTTTTAGTGGGGTCTTCGTCTGGTTTTGGAATCCACGTAATGCTAGCCTCATAGAATGAGTTTGGAAGTTTTCCTTCCATTTCTATTTTTTGGAACAGTTTGAGAAGAATAGGTATTAACTCTTTTTTAAATGTCTGGTAGAGTTCCCCTGAGAAGTCATCTGGCCCTGGACTTTTGTTTGTTGGGAGATTTTTTGCTTACTGATTTAATTTCTTTGCTGGTTATCATCTGTTCAAGTTTTCCATTTCTTTCTTTTCAGTTTTGGTAGTTTATGTTTCTAGGAATTTATCCATTTCTTCCAGATTGCCCAGTTTGTTGGCATGTAATTTTTCACAATATTCTCTTATAATTGTTTGTATTTCTGTGTTTCTTGTGATCTCTTTTTCATTCATAATTTTGTTTATTTGGGTCCTTTCATTTTTCTTTTTGATAAGTCTGGCTAGAGGTTTATCAATTTTGTTAATTCTTTCAAAGAGCCAGCTCCTAGTTTCATTGATCTGTTCTACTGGTTTTTGTTTGTTTGTTTGTATATCACTTATTTCTGCTCTAATCTTTATTATTTCCCTTCTCCTGCTGATGTTAGGCCTTATTTGCTGTTCCTTCAGGTGTAAGGTTAGGTTGTATATGTGAGACTTTTCTTCCTTCTTGAGGTAGGCCTTGCTATGTACTTCCCTCTTATGCCCACTTTTGCTGCATCCCAAAGGTTTTGGACCATCGTGTTTATTTTCATTTGTTTCCATGTCCTTTTTCATTCCTTCTTCAATTTTCTGGTAACCCATTCATTCTTTAGTAGGATGTTCTTTAACCTCCACTCATTTGTGGTCTTTCCAATTTTTTTCTTCTGGTTGACTTCAAGTTCCATAGTGTTGTGGTCTGAAAATATGCATGGTATGATCTCAGTCTTTTTGTACTTGTTGAGGGCTGATTTGTGACCCAGTATGTGATCTATTCTGGAGAATGTTCCATGTGCACTCAAAAAGAATGTGTATTCTGTTGCTTTAGGATGAAATGTTCTGAATATATCTCTTAAGTCCATCCAGTCCAGTATGTCATTCAAAGCCATTGTTTTCTTATTGATTTTCTGCTTAAATGATCTGTCGGTTGCTGTAAGTGGGGTGTTAAAGTCCCCTTCTATTATTGTATTATTATCAGTGAGTTTCTTTATGTTTGTTATTAATTGATTTATATGTTTATATATGATTATATGTTTGGGTCCTCCCAAGTTGGGGCATAAATATTTACAATTGTTAAATCTTCGTGATGTTAGATCACTTAATTGTGATATAATGCCCTTATTCATCTCTTGCTATAATTTTGGTTTAAAATCTTGTTTGTCTGGAACGCCTGGGTGGCTCAGTCGGTTAAATGTCTGCTTTCAGCTCCGGTCATGATCCCAGGGTCCTGGGATCAAGCCCCACATCAGGCTCCCTGATCCATGGGGAGCCTGCTTCTCCCTCTCCCTGCCTGCTGCTCCCCACTGCTTGTGCTCTCTCTCTGTCAAATAAATAAAATCTTTAAAAAAAATTTAAAAATTAAAAAAAATAAAATCTAGTTGGTCTGATATAAGTATGGCTACTCCAGCTTTCTTTTGGCATTCCTTAACATGACACATGGTTCTCCAACCCCTCACTTTCAATCTGCAAATGTCTTTAGGTCTAAAACGAGTCTCTTATAGGCAGCATATAGATGGGTCTTGTTTTGTTTTCTTTAAATCCATTCTGATACCCTATATGTGTTTTTTGTTTTTGTTTTGTGAAAAAGAGTGACAGCATGAAGAGAGGATAGAGGCAGAGGGAGAAGGAGAGAAAGAATATCAGGCTGGTTCTACATCCAGTGCAGAGCCCAATGCGGGGCTCGATCTCATGACTCAAGATCATAGCCTGAGCCAAAACCCAGAGTCAGATGCTTAACCGACTAAGCTATGCAGGTGCCCCCCCCCATGCATTTTGATTAGAGCATTTTCCATTTACATTCAGAGTGATTATTGATATGAATTTAGTGCCATTGTGTTACCTGTAAAGTTGGTGTTTCTTGTGATGTTCTCTGCTCCTTTCTAGTCTTTATTGCTTTTGATCTTTTTTTCCCCCACTCAGAGTCCCCTTTAATATTTCTTGCAGGCTGGTTCAGTGGTCAGGAACTCCTTTAGGTTTTGTTTGTCCAAGAAACTCTTTTTCTCTTCTATTCTGAATGATAGCCTTGCTGGATAGAGTATTCTTGGCTGTGAGATTTTTCCCATTCAGCACGTTGAATATATCATGGCACTCTCTTCTGACCTACTAAGTTTCTATGGACAAATCTGCTACAAACCTGATCTGCTTCCCTTGTAGATTTTTATCCCTTGCTGCTTTCAGGATTGTTTCTTTGCCTGTATCTTGTGAATTTGACTATGATATGTCTTGGTGTTGGCCTGCTTTTATTGGATTTAATGGGAGTTCTCTGTCCTTGGATTTCAAAATCTGTTTCCTTCCCCAAATTAGGGAAGTTTTCAGCTATAATTTGCTCAAATGAACCTTCTGCTCCTTTTTCTTTCTCTTCTTCTGGGACTCCTATTATATGAATGCTATTACACTTTAAGGAGTCACTGAGTTCCCTAGGTCTACATTCGTGAGAGGATTCCCCCTTTTTAAATATTCATCCTAACTCTAAATAAAAGGAAACCATCCACCCTTGCTTGTAGAGTCACAGCTTTGGAAGTTATTTCCTGAGATCTCCTTATTTGCTGCAAATGAAGTTTACTTTGTGCAACACTCAACCTGGTGTAGTTTCTATCTGTTAGTCATTAAGGAGTGAACACATGTTGGTTCAGTTATACTATGATGATGCACACTCAAGTTGTGTCTTTCCACAAAGTCAGCTTTATTCAATCATAAAGCAAGGTTAACATAATTGTAAAGCAGGTTCAGAACTCCAAATTCACTGGCATTTCACTATGCATTTAACTTGTCTTCATACACATCACACAAAGAAAAACACAATCAAAATCACACAACAGACAAGATACAACAAGGGGTAAGAAGTCAATGAACCAAACAGAATGAAGTCAGTGTGAGTACACAGTTGAGGTGAAGCCTCTGTCCAGTCCAGCTCAGCTTTTGGCATGTACTGCTTATAATGTTCTAGCAGTGGAGGGTTCTATAATGTTCAGAGATCAACTGGGCATAGCCTTCAGTGGCAATTGCTTTTCAAATTCAGTCAGGGATGGAAGAGTCAGTGTCTGGAGACCCTGACATTTTGATGCAGTAGTTTTTCCTTTTTAAAGGAGTTTAATCAGTGTTAGGCCTTTGCAGTCCCCTTCCGGTTCTAGTGATTATCAGCTTCTGGTTTTTCCAGGTTTGAGTGGCCTTACTGATTATCCATCCTTTGTACTGCTGGTCTGTGCTGGTTTTGGTGATATTTGGTCTTAGCTTCAACACCACTGGCTGCTTACATCACTACTTGACATGAGTGACTCCATCTTGCTCTCTACATTTTCCCCTTAGGAAGGCAACCCAGCCTAAACAATGCATTTCTTGCTAATAAATTCCTTTCTTCTTTTTTTCATGCCTTCTCTCTGCCTTTAAAAACTTTCCTTTGTTTAGCCCAGTGGAATTCCCTTCTACTTGCTAGATTGGAGGCTGCCAGATTCATGAATCATTTAATAAAGTCAATTGAATCTTCCAATTTACTTAGTTGAATTTTGTTTTTGTTTTTATTTTTTTAAAGTTTTATCTATTCATTCAATTAAGTAATCTCTACACCCAACATGGGGCTCAAATTTATGACCCTGAGATCAAGAGTCATATGCTCTTCCGCCCGATCCAGCCAGGCACCCTGAATTTTGTTTTTTAACTGAAGGAACAGTGAGTGTGAGATTTCTGAAATGGGAGCAATCTTGATATTAAGGAACAAATATAAATTCTATAAGAAAATGGAAGACATCCAAATGTCATTTTCCATTTGATACTGCTTTGGAATGCAGAATGAGATGAAACAGATGTAAAACTGAAATCATAGAATGCTGATGTGTTTATCCTGCATGAAGTTTTAACTCATCACCAGGCATCCTCTTCACACACACCCCAGCTGTACTACTCAGCTGAAAGGCACCACTCTGATGTTCCCAATAGAGACAGACACACTCCCCCACCCACTACCCCACACATTGATTCACCCCTCAACTTCAAAATCAATTTATTAAAATCTCACTCTAAAATAGTAATTCAGTAACAGTGGCTAAAAACAAAATAGAAATGACCCTAGTTACTCTACTGTAGGATCTTACAGTTAAGTCAGCTAAAATACAAAGAAATCCACCATGAAAGAAAAACATCAATGGAACCAATGAGGTACATATTCACGTAAGGCACACATGGTGACTCAAGCATATAAGTATGAAAACATGAAATGACTGTCAGTTTAATATTCTAAAACCTGTCTATATTAATGTGAAATATTTTGTTAATCATCTAATTGAGTTACGTCCTGAAGGGTCACATAATACAATGACAATATAAATTAAGCTAAACAAAAGACAGGGCGTATCAAAAAAGATAGCTCCTAAATTAGCTTCCATTGACATTAACATTGATTATCTATATCAAAGGCTATTTTAGTTAAGGTGGCTCTTTGGAGAGGCTAGTAGAGATTAGGGCTCTGCCAAATTACTCTTTTCTAAAGCTAACTGGCAATCACTTGTTATATGAAGAAAATCTGCCTTCTACTGAGACTGGGAATTCTTTAAGGGCAGGAACGTTTTCTGTCTTACACTTATTTGTCAACAGATATCCAATAAATATTGATCTTAAGAAACTCTTTGTTGGGAGTAGCAGTAGAGTAGCACAGCATCCAGGCAGAGGGAAAATGGTAAGTGTTGTATTCTGAAGGATGCTGGAGTCAAAGCTTAGAGAACGAGTCAGCTGCTGTAGAAATCCTGGGGAGAGGGGCTAACATGAGGGAGGTCCAAATCAGTGAGAGCTTTGGCAATCTGCCCTTAAAAACAACAGGATAACTAGGCATCCTAGATTTGTATAGGGGCCCTATAATGAGATCACCCAACCCTATAATTGGATTAACCTGTCACTTTCCTGGGATTACTTTAAGGAATAATTTAGGGAACTACCTTTTGAAACTAACTCCCTTATTTCTAATATTAGGCCATACCTTCTAGCTTGCTTTTTTACTGACCGGATAATGGATTAACAAATTACCTGCAACCTATTTTTGTATAACCTGTGGGCTAAGAGTGGCTTTTTAAATGGTTGAAAAAACATCAAAAGAATAATATTTAATGACCCATGAAAATTATATGAAAGTCACATTTTAGTGTCCATAAATGGTTTTATTTGAACACAGCCATGCTCATTCATTTATGTATTATCTGTGGCTGCTTTTATGCTACAGTGGCATAGTTGAGTACTTGCAACAGAAACTATATGACCTGCAAAGCTGAAAACATTTATTTTCTGGTTAAGAAAAAACAAATTTGCCAACCAGATTAACTCATCCATAGAAAAGTCAGTGTGAAGGTGGTAGCTCAGTCAGGTA
This sequence comes from Callorhinus ursinus, assembly GCF_003265705.2. Classification (NCBI taxonomy): domain Eukaryota; kingdom Metazoa; phylum Chordata; class Mammalia; order Carnivora; family Otariidae; genus Callorhinus; species Callorhinus ursinus. Next base: position 3,800,413 of record NW_027397089.1, read on the forward strand.
AATGGTATAAAAACTAAGTTTACAAGTTTTCTTTGGTGCTCTTGCAGTGAGGAGGCTTTAAATAACAGACTACAGGCGTTCAGTTCCCTTTAACAAATCTTCTGTATTTCGGCCGGATACCAGTAAATATTTGATCATCTAGCTTCTTTTATTCTAATTGTGATTTGGCTTCAAGGTAGGTCAGTCTTTAGAAACAACATTCACATCATAAGGTTCCTGACTATAGTATTTCCCCTCTCTGCCACAGTGATTTTTACCTTAAAAATTAATGATTGGGCCCTTGATTGTGATTGGCTTCCTGGATAGCTTGAAGGCTGGAAGAGAATGTGTTCCTCATATAGAATTAAGGATTCTGATCTCCATGTAATTGTAAACTAATACATTGACTTTCCAGCTTTTCTTTCTTTCTTTCTTTTTTTAAGATTTTATTTATTTATTTGACAGAGAGAGACACAGTGAGAGAGGGAACACAAGCAGGGGGAGTGGGAAAGAGAGAAGCAGGCTTCCCGTGGAGCAGGGAGCCCAATAAGGGGCTCGATCCCAGGACCCTGGGATCATGACCTGAGCTGAAGGCAGATGCTTAACAACTGAGCCACCCAGGCACCCCAACTTTCCAGCTTTTCAAAGCCATTTCAATAGCCTACTTAAAACTGGTTCATTTTCTTTCCTTTTTTTATTTTTAATTTATTTTTTTTTTGAAAGGGAGAGAGAGAGAGAGAGAGAGAATGAGTGGGGGGAGGGGCAGAGGGAGAAGTAGACTCCTCGCTGAGTAGGGAGCCTGATACAGGGCTCGATCCCAGGACCCTGGGATCATGACCTGAGCCGAAGGCAGATGCTTAACCAACTGAGCCACTCAGGTGCCCAACACTGGTTCATTTTCAAGAGATAGACTCACTCTTGGTGAACTCAGGGCAGTACCTAGCACATACCAGGCTCTTAAGAAATTACATTGCTTATTACTAAAGACTTACCTCTAGGGGAGACAATGCATTGATGAGTTATTTTTCAATAAACTGCATTCTGGTTTATACACTACACTGAGAGTCTGTTTAGTGTGAATCAGTTCCCTTAAGCCTGCTTGTTCCTGCATGTTCAAAGAAACTTGAGGGGTACCTGGGTGGCTCAGTTGGTTAAGCGATTGCCTTCGGCTCAGGTCATGATCCTGGAGTCCCGGGATCGAGTCCCGCATTGGGCTCCCTGCTCAGCGGGGAGTCTGCTTCTCCCTCTGACCCTCTTCCCTCTCGTGCTTTCTATCTCTCATTCTTTCCCTCTCCGGAAAAAAAAAAAGAAACTTGAGGTCCTGGCCCTGCAAAAGTATTATAACCTGGAAATAATTTGTCTGAACATTATTTATTATTCATTTATCCAATGCTCATTGAATATCTACCATGTACAAATCACTGCACTGGCCTCTGGGGTTCAAAATACAAATAAGACATAATCTTTGCCCTCAGGGAGCTCATGACACTTAAACAAACCCAGTTATAAATACAAAGATATAGGTAGGTATGAACAGGACTTATGACAAGGACATACGAGGAGCACCTTAACCTAGACAATGGAGACTTCAGAGAAGTAATGCCAGGGTTAAGCCTTAAGAAATAGATAGTGAATCTGAGAAAATAAAGACTCCTGGGAATAGAGGAGGTGAAGGCATGAACAAGGTAGAGACCAAAGAACATTATCATTTGTGGAGGAATGTATATGCGGTGTGATATAATGGGGTAATGAGCATGAGCCAGATTAAGGTTTCACCTTTAACATCTTTAGGATATGCTGGGGAGTCACTGAAACTACCACTAACATTTATTGAGCATGGTACTGTTTTATAGTCTTTAAGTCATTTAATGTTTTCAGTGACAGCGTAAATAGACCCCATTATTACCCTTATTTGTCAGATGCAAAAACTAAGGCTCAGAGTGGTTAATTATTCCAAGACCAGGGAGCAATGCATGGCAGAATAAGGATTTGAACCAAAGTCTCTCTAACCCCAGAGGCCATGTTCAATAGAAGCACTGTGCAATAATGCCAACCCCATATATTTTAAAGCAAAGTCACCCAAATAACTGTCACCTATTCTTTCTGCCTTGATTTTCAAGTTAGACGTTGAAGAGTCATTCTCAACGCTCCCTCCCCTTGAAAACAGCACACCAAACCCTTTTCATTTGAATCGAATCTACTTGAGGAAACATACAGAAATAACACAAGTGCTAAATCTGGGCAAATTATGTTTTAAAAATTTGTTTCCATCCTGCCTTTTATTTTTTTTATTTTTATTTTTTTAAAGGTTTTATTTATTTGAGAGAGAGAATGAGATAGAGAGAGTGCGAGAGGGGGTAGGGTCAGAGGGAGAAGCAGACTCCCCGCTGAGCAGAGAGCCCGATGTGGGACTCGATCCCGGGACTCCAGGATCATGACCTGAGCCGAAGGCAGTCGCTTAACCAACTGAGCCACCCAGGCGCCCTCCATCCTGCCTTTTAAAGATAATGTCAAAGATGGTAAATATCCCATCTAACTCTTACGTTTCACTTACTTTCATTAAGCCCTATCCAAAAGGGTTCTACTCTTACGTAGTCAAGGCTTGAAGACTTCAAAATAGAAAGGAAATTGAACATTAGTGTTTTAAGTGACTTCAAGGGGTCAATCTTCAATGTAAAGGCCTGGGTAACTCCAAGTTCACTAGCTCATAAATTCCTCTTTTAGGATTCTGTCTAGGAAAATATTTATTTAAAGTACAGTAGACACTTGAAAATTTTAGATTAACATTCCTGGTGTGACAAAATTCATCATAAATGTCCTTTAAACAATTTGCAATTCTTCTGGGTCACAATTTGGGATTTTAAGAGAGCAGGCTGGTCTCAAAGTCCAGAGTTAACTCTGAGATCAAAAGCTAAACTTCAGGAAGTTAATGTCCACATCCTTTTCTAGTATCAAATCAGGATAAATAATGCAGGACTCTTGCATGTCCTAGAATGTCCTAATGGACACTCAAAAGGTTGACTATCTGTGGAAGATCACCAAATGGCAAGAATATGGGCTCCCAGAATAAATAACAAAATATATTTTTGTTACTATTCTTGCTAATCTTTAACTTGTGTTAAAATCTCTTACAGCTTTCATATAACAGAACTGCAGGCCTCAGATTAAAGCACATTTTTCTAGGTAGAATGGAAACCAAAGAATGTATTCTCCCAGACTATCTTAAATTGTAAGTTCCGTGCTAAACTTGAATCTAATTAACTCTTAAGCCATCTACCTTGGATAACTAGAAACAGAACATTTGCCTTACCTCACAAATTATATTTTTGTTCCTTTATAACCCATTAACTTTCTGCTAACTACCAGAAAGGGGAGGGAGGTGAGCCATCTCAATTTCTGACTGACCTTTGTAGAGGAGGATACATTTTTTCTCCAACCTTCCAGATTCTTTTGGCTGGTCTATTAATTAAATTAACATAATACAGATTAACAGGAGAAAAACAAATTTAATTGTGTATTATGGGGCCCCATAAGAACATGAGACCCACAGACAGTCAGGCATTTGAGCTTTATATGCCATCTTGAGCTAAGAAGAAAGGGGTGAGGGTCTGACACTTCAAAAGGGAGGAAGACAATTCACAAAAAGATGGGAAAAACAAATGTTTGCCATGCTATGCAGACAATGGACACAGAGAGGAATCTGATCTCCAGACCCTGACAAACTTCTCCCCAGTTTACCACATCTAGCCCATATTCTTTAGAGTTACCTCTGGTGATAGCTCTCTTCCCGGACCATACTCTCTATCTAAATTCTTTTAGGCAGTTAGGGGGAAGATAAAAGCCTGAATATTTTGGGCCTTGATTGATTTCAGCTCAAAGTAATCTACATGCCAAAGTGGTGCATTTTGAAGAGGCTTATTCTGTACCCTTCACCTTCTAGTTGCCAGCAAATGCAGTGTTCTTTTTTCTCACCTATATTCTTGGGGTCTTACTCTAAGACCCTGGACAAAGTGTTTATCATTGTATGTTTGCTATTAAAATCAAGGAAAGGTTGGCCTAAACTGGAATTGAGGGTATTACAGAAGATAATGTAATATATGCATAGACTCATCTAGAAAAATATTTGTGAATGTTTCCAACTCTGAGTCAGACTTGAGATTGGGTACAGTCCCCTCCCATGATGCCAGTGGAGGACTTATACTTTCAATAAAAATATCCCAATACTCTCCAGTTTCTCTTATTTGGATCTTAGGAGTTATGATAACTGAAACCAACATATTTCTCTGTCTCTGTGTTAAATCATTCTGGAAGAAATCGTTCTTTCCTGTTTTTGTGTTATCAACTAGGATCAAGCAAAAATAACTTACTCTCTTCAAGAAATACTTATTCATAGAAAATAAAACTATGAACCAACTAAAAGAGCTTATTCATCATGCTTACTGGTCAGTACTTACTCAAGAGCCTCATCTTGTTATTCTAAACAATTCAGAACTATAATAGGGTACACTTTGTCTAATCCCCTTCAACTCTCTGCTTTGTCAGATGCACCATAAAATCACTCTGCCCTGGCCCAAAACCTTATAAATATTGTCTCCTGACTTTTCCCTTTCAAGATGCTATTAAGATTCTGTTAATGTGCTGTCTTTCCTTATTGCAATAAGCCTGGTAAACTTAGTTTTGCTTGATCAATGGGGCTTTTAGCTGGTCTTTAAGGAAGGAGACTACAAGTTAAGGAGGAAAGTCTTGATTTTACCAAGGTAATTTGCCTGTATCTCCCTCATTTCCTCCCAAAGAAAACACTCTCCTGGTCCTTCTCTCCTGATTTTCATGTTTATCATGCCCCTGCCTTTCTTTATAACTTTTACAATTTACTTTTTTATCTCTCAACAAATAGAGAAGGAAAAAAAACTTTTAATGGGAATTATGCCATAAAGTAATTGGAGTTGGTTCCCAGCTCCCCAGAATTCCCAGCAAGTTAACTGCAGCTTCAGCTCATCATTTCATTATTCTGGCAATAACAAGACCCCAAATCTTATGCAATTCAATTTTGGGGTACCATTTGTCATACATTAAGAAAGAATTTACTGTGTAGTTTTTCGTTGTGAAACACTGAGTACAGCAAGAACAAAAACTAGATAAGAAAAATGCAATATTGCCACTGTTTAGTGAAAGCTCACAAGGTAGAACTAAGTGTCTTCTGACAGTTTCTAAGAATCTCATCTGAAGACAGGGTCCTGAAAAACATACACAGGGTTGTAGTGGGTAAGCCTAGGAATGGATATCCAGCAGGAATATGGTCAAGGAATGGGGAATGTTCTGTATTTTCTTTTTCAGCTAACTATGGCCTACATTTTAAGTCTCAGAAGTAGATCAAAGCAGAACACTTCTGTGAGGTAAAATGAAGATTCTCAGATGATCCAGGCAGCAAAGGAGAAGGGCTAAGCTGTACAAACAAGCCAAGTGCAGACAAGATTCTGACCTCAGGTTAAACATGGCAGTAGGCATCTTGGGGATGACATTCTTAGCATGTCTGTGTCTACAGTTATATCTTCCCCAATCTGGACCAGTTGCCTTCTACCCTTGGTGCCTGCTATTTATTTGTGATTTCCTTTCATTGTCATGTCAGGTATTCCCTTTGCCTCTCTCCCATTTTCTATATTTCATACCTTATTCTTTCTTAGTTTTATCATTTTGGTGGCATATATCCTCCAGTAATTTCTTAAGGAAGGGTATATGGAGAGTATTTTTATTATCTTTGCAAGTTTTTCCTTTTTTTAAAAGTCTGCAAATTTTTATATATACCAGCAATTGTTTCATAATTTGGTTGAATAGAGAGTTCTGCTTCAAATAAATTTTCCTTCAGAATTTTTAAGGCATTGCTGTACTGCCTTCTAACATCTCAATGATGGGGCTCCAGACACACAACCTCAACATATGGTACCTTGGCATACTGCATGTTAATTTAGAGCTTGAGAAAATAGCAGAAGCAGGAAGGCCACTCTGACCTCCCTGCTGTACCCCCTTCTTCCCTCAAAAGAGGGGATAAATCTTCCATGTGAAAGATACCCTCCCGGTACCAGTAGGAAGGGATGTGTTCTAATATTCAGAGACAGGGAATTTAAGGCCCAGAAGCCTGTATAAACAAATCTTGTTACCTATTTACCATTTACTACCCATAACCCAAATCCCTTTGTCTTGTCAATTCCTCACAAAATTATTGCCCCATTGTCTAAGAAGTATAAAAGCTTCCTTCTCTGGTCACTTCTTCTGGTCTTCATCCTCTTGTGAAGGCTCTTATGTACATGTAAAAATTCTATAAAGTTTGTATGCCTTTCTACTGTTAATCTGTCTTTGTCAGTTTAATATTCAGACCCAGCCAGGAACCCTAACTGGGTTAAATAAAATTTTTTCTTCCCCTATACCACATTGCTGCTGAGAAGCCCAAAGCAATTCTGATTCCTGTTTCTCTTTTTTGTCCCCTATTTCCTCCTGTCCCTTTTCTGGAAGCTTGAGAATCTCTTCTTATGTCCTAAATGTTTTAAATTTCACAATTATACGGTTTGGTGTAGGACAATTTTAATCTGTTAAAATGGGCTCTTTCAATTTGGAAATTTGTGTCCTTCAGCTCTGGAAATTTTCCTTGAATTATTTCATGGTTGATTTCTTCCCCTTTGTTTTTTCTTTCCTGGAAATCCCATTATTTGCCTGCTGAAATTCATAGACTGCTTTAATTTTCTTACCTTTTCCCTCCTATTTCATATCCCTTTGTCTTTTTGCCGTTCTTTCCATGTGATTTCTTTAATTTTATGTCTCAATTCTTTATTTTCACTTCTTATCATACTTTTAACTTCCAAACGCTTCTCTTTGTTCTATGAATGTTCCTCTTTTTTAAAAACACTGTCTTGTTCTTGTTTTAAGAATAAAATACCTTCTCTTAGCTCTCTCAGGACTGAGAAATGGAAAACTACTGAAACCACAACTTGAAAAACAAAAGAAAAAAGCATAGAAACCACAATTTCTAAGATAGGCAATTTCAGCAACAGCTCATGTGTTCAGGAAAGATAAAACCACAGACTCTTTCACAACAGCCTCGCCTAACCTATCGAAGCAGTCAGAGATTCAAGGCTCTTGCAAATTCTGACCACTTCTTTCCTGTCATAGCCCTTCCCTTCCTTCCTGTCCCCCCATCTTTGCTAACTTCCGCCTAAAACCATCCTTTGACTAACTCCTCCCCAACAAAACTTTATAAAACTCAAGTGCCAAAGCTTCTCAGAATCCATTTGACTGATTTAATTTGGCCAGTGTCTCCCTTGTCTGGCACATTTCTAATAAACTATGCTTGGTATTTATTGTAATCATAACACAGTTCTTTGGTGGTCTCTTCTGGGAAGCTTTGAATAGAAATTATGTAACATTTTCTTTCTTCTACATATTCTGTTCCCTCAACAGGTGCTTCTTCTGTTTGCTTGGTCTTTATCTTTCATGATAGAGACTTTCTTTAGAATTCTGAAAATCTTTAGCTTTCTGCTCAGGATTGGGAGCAAAAGACAAGAGTCAATTGGAAGTTCTGAGTCAATGGAGAGCTCTTGTATACTTTGAGTTACTCTAGGGCCATTCTTTTCATTGGGTAATCCCAAATGCCAGTTTCTCTATTTCTTCTCTCTTCGGTTGCACGCAGAGAAATGTGTGCCAATATCCTGCCTAGAGGGTAAAGATACAGCTGCCATAGTTTGAGGGTTGAATAGTTAGTAAGTATTATGGAGCAGAAGATAGAGTCTTAGCATGCATAATGCATGTGATTATGTTGCCAGGGAGGAAGACCTCCCTCTGCACTGTGGTCCTCCTAGTTGGACTTGGAATCAAACTGACATGGGACCGATTAACAGGAGAAAATCAAATTTAATAGGTGTACATACGGGAAATCCACACAGACATGAAATTCCAAAGATAATGAGGCAACATGAAACTTATATAAGCTATGGAGAGGGGTAGAATCAGAGGATACAAAGGGGAGGGAGGCCATTAGCAGGAAGGTGAAAGGAGATGTTCATGCAGATAAGTTCCTTAGGTAAAGGGAAGTCTCTGTTAATAGCTCTCTTCCTGGGGTGCCTGGGTGGCTCAGTCGTTAAGCGTCTGCCTTCTGCTCAGGTCATGATCCCAGGGTCCTGGGATCGAGCCCCGCATCAGGCTACCTGCTCTGCAGGAAGCCTGCTTCTCCCTCTCCCATTCCCCCTGCTTGTGTTCCCTCTCTCACTGTGTCTCTCTGTCAAATAAATAAATAAAATATTTAAAAAAAAATAGCTCTCTTCCTTGTATAGGCTCTTCTTTCCAATGTAGATTTAAGCAGTTGAGAGGGAGGCAGAGAACTTTTCCTGCAACTGCTGGGTTTGGATTACTTTTAACTTGAAATAATCTTTATGCCAAAGTGGCCCATCTTGGGGCAGCCTGCCCTTGGCTCCTATAATGTAAACCTCCATTTTTGCATGGTACCAATGACCTCAATTTTGCCTACTGTTCCCCAGGACAGAGACACAGTTTTATTCTCTTCAGAGATTCCCAGCCTCTACTGGAGTCATGAAAAGTAGTCATCCAATACCATGGATTTAGGGAGATAATAGGAGGAGAAGATTTGAGTCTGTGGGTGTTTCTGCAATATAGCAATGTCTATTTTCATTTTTTCCCACTGTCGCCAGAGAACTTGGTTTTCTCAGTTCTTCTAAGTTATCTTGCAATCGGTTTGCTTTCCAGCTTCCAAAGGTTTATTGTTGTTCTCGTCCACCCTATCTTTGTGCTTTCATGCCTTTTAAAATAATACCACCATTGTAGTTTTAGAGAAGAAATGAAGTCAGATTGCTATGTTTTATGTACCACCTTAACCCAGAATGCATCTAATCCTTTTTTTCATTAGCCATGTGGCCTTACATTGGCATTTCACCAGAAACGCATCTGTACGATCAATAGTTTTATAAAGGCTCATTCACTAATAGCCAAACTGTTTTGGGAACATTTAGACATATCATAAGATTAATCAATGAAATGGTTTGACTACTTAACATTGAGATTTTTTCATACGCAAAATTAAATCAATGAATGGTTTAGGAAATGGATGCAGCAGCCTTCTCTTTCAAAATTTTCCCTTTTTGCATTCTGTGAATCATAAGTCAAAGTGGTGTAGTTTAAGAATGTACTGGGTAGGGTGCCTGGGTGGCTCAGTCATTAAGCGTCTGCCTTCTACTCAGGTCATGATCCCAGGGTCCTGGGATCAAGACCCGCATCAGGCTCCCTGCTCTGAGGGAAGCCTGCTTCTCCCTTTCCCACTCCCCCTGCTTGTGTTCCCTCTCTCACTGTGTCTCTGTCTGTCAAATAAATAAATAAAATCTTGAAAAAAAAAAGAATGTACTGGGTATGAGGTGGGGGGAAGATAAGAAGACAGAGGGAGGAGAAAGAGAGAAAAAGGAGAAGGAAAAGAGGAAGAGAGAGAAAGAATTGTGTTTGTAGAGGGTTTAGAAGAGGAAAGATATTCCCTCTATCATTCTAGGTTCAATAGTTGGATCTATGAAATAAACTGACAACAGGCAGATTACCAGGAGAAAAGGTATACAACTTTATTAATTTTTAATGTTACATGCACAGGGGAATTATAGGAAAATGAATGAATACTCAAAAAAGCAGTGAGATTTAAGAGCTAACATACAGTTTTGTTTTTTTTTTTTAATATACACAGTCTTACTAGGGGAAGAGGAGGGAGAATTAGGCTTCTGAGGGGAAAGTAAGTGATATTTAGGAAAGAAGAATGGGCCCTTAGAAGAATAGACAGGAGATATAACAGTTTGTGATAGTTATCTAGTTTCTCCTGTGATAAGAACCAATTTTCTCTGGTTGATGAAACTCCAGAGGAAGATATCAGTGACAACTGAGTTCCTTTTGGAGGATTTGTCTATAGATGAAGGGAATTTAAAGAAAGTCTTATCCTACATTTGCTATTTTTCAAGTAACTTTAGCTCAAAATAATAATACTCAAAATAATAATATGCCAAAAAGGCATATTTTCGGGTGCTATATTCTGCCACCCTTCAAGGGCAAACTGGCCTGTCCACAGGCTTCTCATGCTATCTTGGAGGGTCATCCATTCTATGGTCTGGTCCTTAGTTTAGATATTAAAATGGTGGAGAAGGAGTTAAGATGGTGGAATAGTAGGGGGACCCTAAGGTTGCCTCATCCTTCAAACACAGCTAGATAAATATCAAATCATTATGAACACCCAAGAAATTGATCTGAGGACTGGGAGAACAAACTGCACAACTAGAGGGAGAAAAGAGACCACATTGTAGAAGGTGGGAGGTGCAGAGACATGATTTGGAGGAGAAGAATCTTGGGTGCTGTGGAGGGGAGGGAGCCCTGATCATAGGGAGAGGAAAGGGAGAGAGAAAGAGAGAGCAGTGCACAGGGGATTGCACAAGAAAAACACTTCCCCCAAACCATTGACTAGAAAAACAAAAAGGTCTGTTTACTGTGAGTTTTTACAAGTAGTGGAGCTCAAAGATGGAAGTTTTAAAAGCATATCCCGTGGCAGGTATGGAGGTTGGCGGGCATAGTAGTGCTCCTATGGAGAAGGAGATCAGAGGCCTGGAAGCAGACAGCATGGTCTGAAGATCCCCCAAGGTCACACTGGGAGAGATAGTTTCCCTTCTTGGAGTGCATCTGGGAGGTAGCCCAGCCTCTCAGGGGACAAAAGAGCTGGTGGGCACCACTGCATTGCCCCATTCATTAGCACAGGGGCAGAGACACCTGCTGAGGGCAGCTAAACTGGACACTGGCTTTTTGCTGCACTATACTCTAAACGCTAAGCCCCTGCATGCTTGTGCAACTGCCCTTCTGGGACACACCATCACCAGCCACAGCATGGTGAGTTGCCCCCCACCCCAAGAGGATCAGTACAGGTTCATGCTGTGCTGGGTCCTTAAAATGTGGTGTTTTGAAACTCAGCTGGTGTGCCTGAGAGAAAACACAGGAGCATTACACCACTACACCACTGCAGATGGCCTGGACACAGACAGGGAGAAGGCAGGGATTTGAGGGATAACTGGGACACATGACAGGGGATTGTTCGCTCCTCTGTGAGGGCTTCCTGGACATTGGTGGGTGAGAATTCCCTATCTGGGGATGAGAGGTGGGTTGATGCCATTTTTATTACCCACCTATCAGTACAGATGGAATTCAGTGAGCAGCAGTGTCCATAGTGAAGACTTGAGGTGCTTATAACAAGCCCCATCCCCTGCACTCTGCAGGGGCTTCTTCAGCAAGTGTGCCTGAGAGCCAGAGCAGCAGCAGGTCCCTTCCCAGAAGACCAGCATAATCTCCCCCGACACCAAGTCCACTGACCATAGAGTGCTGCAAAGTTTCAGCTCTAGTGGAAATAGGATCAGGCTTATTTTAACAAGCAGACCAAAGAGAAACTAATTAAAACTTGTCACACGTTGGGCAAGGAAAAAACACTACCCACTGCAGGTAAGGAGAAACTCTGCATAGGACTTACTGAGGGAAAGAGCAGAGTGCACACAGCATACACCAGAAACACTTCCTGAAGCAATAGGCACTGGACAGTATATGACCTCTTCTTAATAAATCTCAGGAGCAGGACACATAATAGGCTTTCCTAACACAGAGAAGAAGACAGAGACCTAAACAAAAATGCCAAGATGGAGGAATTCATACCAAAAGAAGGAACAAGAAAAGATTATGGCCAGCGATCTAATTGAAACAGATATAAGTAATATGCCTGAACCAGAATTTAAAACAACAATTATTAGGATACCAGCTGGGCTTGAGAAAAACATAGAAGACACCAGGGAGTCCCTTACTACAAAGATAAAAGACCTAAAAACTAGTCAGGCTGAAATAAAAAATTCTATAACTGAGATGTGAAACCAACTGGATGTAATGACCAGAAGGATGGAAGAATCAGAGGAATGAATAAGTGATATAGAAGATAAAATCATCCAAAAATAATGACGTTGAAAAGAAGAAAGAAAAATATTGGATCATGAGAGTAGACTTAGGGAACTCAGTGACTCCATAAAGCATAATAGCATTCATATCATAGGAGTCCCAGAAGAAGAGGGAGAAAAAGGGGCAGAAGGTTTGTTGAGCAAATTACAGCTGAAAAGTTTCTTAATCTGGGGAAGGAAACAGACATCCAAATCCAGGAGGCACAGAGAACTCCCCATCAACTACAACAAAAGCTGGCCAACACCAAGATGTATCTTAGTAAAATTTATGAAATACAGAGATAAGGAAAATCCTGAGAGCAACAAGGGAAAAGAAATCCCAAATTTACAAGGGTAGACAAATAAGGTTGGTACCAGACTTATCCACAGAAATTTGGCAGGCCAGAAGAGAGTGGCATGATATATTCAAAGTGCTGAATGGGAAAAATGTGCAGCCAAGAATACATTATCCAGCAAGGCTGTCATTCAGAATAGGAGAGAAAAAGAGTTTCCTAGACAAATAAAAACGAAAGGAGTTCATGACCACTAAACCAGCCTTGCAGGAAATATTAAAGGGGACTCATTGAGTGAGAAAGAAAGACCCAAAGCATCAAAGACTAGAGGGGAAGAGAGAAAATCTCCAGAAACAACCACTTTATAGGTAAGAAGATTGTTCATATCTAACAATAATCACTCTGAACATAAATGGACTAAATGCTGTAACCAAAACACATAGGGCATCAGAATGGATGAAAAAATTCAAAATCCATCTATATGCTGTCTACAAGAGACTCATTTTAGACCTGAAGACACCTTCAGACTGAAAGTGAGGAAATGGAGAACGATTTATCATTCTAAAGGACATCAAAAGAAAGCTGGAGTGGCCATATCAGTCACAGTGATAGCCATACTCTCAGACAAACTAGATTTTAAACCAAAGACTGTAACAAGAGATGAAGGGCAGTATGTCATAATAAAGGGGACTATCCAAGAAGAAGATCTAACAACTGCAAATATTTTGTAAAATATTTTATATATTTATTATTATTCTTTATTTATGCTAGAGAGAGAGTGTGTGCAAGTGGAGAAAGGGGCAGAGGGAGAGAATCTCAAGAAGACTCCCTGCTAAGCACGGAGCAAGACACAGGGCTTGATTTCACAACCTTGAGACCATGACCTGCGCTGAAACCAAGAGTCAGATGCTTAACCAAGTGAGCCACCAGGCACCCCTCAACTGTAAATATTTATGCCCCCAACTTGGGAGTTGTCAAATATATAAATCAATTAATAACAAACATGAAGAAACTCATTGATAACAGTACAATAATAGTAGGGGACTTCAACACCCCACTTATAGCAATGGACAGATCATCTAAGCAGAAAATCAATAAGGAAACAATGGGTTTGAATGACACACTGGACCAGATGGACTAAGAGATATATTCAGAACATTTCATCCTAAAGCAACAGAATACACATCCTTTTCAAGTGCACATGGGACATTCTCCAGAACAGATCACCTACTGGGCCACAAATCAGGCCTCTACAAGTACAAAAAGATTGAAATCATACCACACATATTTTCAGACCACAACACTATGGAACTTGAAGTCAACCACAAGAAAAAATTTGGAAAGACCACAAATACATGGAGGTTAAAGAATGTCCTACTAAAGAATGAATGGATTACCAGGAAATTAAGGAAGAAATTTAAAAATACATGGGAATTAAGGAAGAAATTAAAAAATACATGGAAACAAATGAAAATGAAAACAGTGGTCCAAAACCTTTGGGATACAGCAAAAGTGTTCATAAGAGGGAAATATATAGCAATACAGGCCTTCCTCAAGAGGCAAAAACAGTCTCACAAAAACAACCTAATCTGGGCGCATGGGTGGCTCAGTCGTTAAGCGTCTGCCTTCAGCTCAGGTCATGATCCTGGGGTCCTGGGATCGAGTCCCATATTGGGCTCCCTGCTTGGCAGGAAGCCTGCTTCTCCCTCTCCTACTCCCCCTGCTTGTGTTCCTGCTCTCTCTCTCTCTCTCTCTCTCTCTGTCAAATAAATAAATAAAATCTTTTAAAAAAAAGAAAAAAACCTAATCTTACACCTAAAGAAGCTAGAACAAGAACAACAAATGAAGCCCAAAGGCAGCAGAAGAGGGGAAATAAAAATTAGAGCAGAAATAAATGAGTACTTTCATGCTAGGTTTGACTGAAGACTGGATAATGGAGGAACATGACATGCTGTGGAAGAATATGATATGTTGTGGAAGAATATCATAGGTTAAGGAGTATGAGGTAACCGCAATAAACTGGGGGACACTTAGCAAGCCCTGTTTGTTAGCATTCTTCTTGGTGTCCCTTTGCATTTGGAGAAAAGTATGCTCCTTTCCTCTGGGTGTAAGGAGGGCACCTCTCACATGAGAACTTTATGACCTGTTTCTGGGGAAAAAGGGTAAGGGAAGGAGGAGGTCAGAGTGACTTTCTTCCTTCTGCTGTTTTTCCAACTCCTTCAGCTTAAAATATTCAGTATGCCAAATTGCCATATTTTGGGATAGCATGTCCTAAACCTCATCAGTATAAATATAGGATACATTTTTAAAAATTGTCTTGTTCTTAATGATTTGTTAGGCATTTTAATATGTTTGAATACAATCTTTTACAGGTTACATGTGTAGCATGTATCTTGTATCAAATATCTTTCAGTTTATGGCTTGTCTTTTCTATCTTTTTTTAAGTGACTCAGTGCACAGAAGTTTCTCATATTAATACAGTTTTCCATTTAATATGTAAAAGTGAAGGATGGATGTTCCAACTTGCCAGGTGCCTCTAAGTCCTTATAGTCATTCAGGAATACAGGTTTCTTCCAATTTGAGTGTAAGCCATTTCCTAGGCCTTTGTACCATTTTTTGGTTGAAGTGATGTTGCAGCTACAGTCATATTTCCACTAGGAGGAAAAGGTAAGAATAAAATGGAGTGGGCTCACATGATCTGTTAAGGTAAGGACATTGCATTTCTACTTCCTGCTCTTCAGTTGGGGGGAACTTATTCAAATAACCACATCTAACCACAAAAGAGGGAGAAACATAGTCTCTGCTAGGCTGCCAGATGCCTTCTTCCTCTTGAAAAAGGGGAGAAAGATTTTATTTATTTACTTGTTTGCTTATTTATTTGCTTACTTCGGTATGTACTTATGTATGTATGTATTTTTAAATAGGCTCCATTCCCAATGTGGAGTTCGAATTCATGACCCTGAGACCAAGAGTTTCATGCTCCACTGAGCCAGCCAGCCAGGTGCTTCCCTTTTTTTTTAAGGGGGAAATTATTTTAAATGTCCATTTGACAGATTTACCACAGGGAGCTTTCTCTCTTTTTCTGTTATTTGGAAGAGTTTGTATGTTACAATGATCTCTTCCTTAAAGGTTTAATATAACTCACACCTAAAACCTTAAGGGTCCAATTTTTTTTCTTGAGAATATTTCAAATTCATGTTTGGAAGTACTTTACTGGTGACAGAACTACTTAGGCTTTTTATTTCTTCTTGAGTAAGTCTTGCTAAGTTACATTTTTCCAAAAAAATTTGAATTTTGATCTAAAGTTTCAATGTATTGGCATAAATTTATTTGTATAATTACTATTTATGCATTATTAAAATATTTGCTGAATCTGCTATTACATTTCCCTTTTTTCTGATCCTAATATAATGATGTGTGGACTCCCTCTCTTTTTTTTAATCTCAACAGAAGATTTTTTTATAAAGATTTTATTAGTATTTATTTATTTGACAGAGAGAGATATGGCAAGAGAGGGAACACAAGCAGCGGGAGTGGGAGAGGGAGACGCAGGCTTCCTGCTGAGCAGGGAGCCCAATGTGGGGCTCGATCCCAGGACCCTGGGATCCTGACCTGAGCCGAAGGCAGATGCTGGGATCATGACCTGAGCCGAAGGCAGATGCTTAACGACTGAGCCACCCAGGCGCCCCAACAGCAGTTTGTTTTATTAGTCTTTTCAATAACCAGCTTTTGGCTCTGTAGCTCCTTCTTCTTATCTTTGCTTTCTAGTTTCTTATTTTCTGCTCTTTCCTTTTTAACTTTCTTATTTTGCTTATTCAATTGTTTTTTTTGTTTACCTCTTAAGCTTATTAATTTCCAGCCTTTCTTATTTCCTAATATAAACATTTAAAACTAAAAAATTTTCTGTATATGCTGCTTCAGATGCATTCCAGAAGTATTGATACTTGGTGTTTTCATTATCACTAAGTTTAGGATTTCTTAATTTCTATAATGATTTCTGCTTGGTTGCATTAACAAATAAAATGTACGTTATCTTTTTGTTAATTTTTAATTTAATTGCATTATAGTCAGAGGCTGTGGCCAGTAGAATATTCTGAGTATCAAGCATTGTTACCCTCCCTTCTTACTCTAGTACCTTTTCCTTGAAAGAAACCTGTCCTTCTTAACTTTCTCTTCCTTTAGGAGAAGTTTCAGGAGGTTCCTGTCTTCTCCTTACACCTGGCCACTTGCCCAACTGCCATATGACATTTGCTTGAATCCTAGAGTGAGTGGAGCATAGGCTCAAACACCAACTCATGACACATATAATTTTTAGCCCACTATATAGTGAATTGCTTGTAATACTAGTAGATAGCATTTATTGAAGGGTCACCACGTGCTGGCCATAGTACTAAAAATCTTACATTATCTTATTTAATTATCCCAACAACACCATTATTAACCCCTATTTTGCAGACAAGAAAACTGAGACACTAAAAAATTGAATAAGTTTTCTCAAGTCATGCAGCTTCAAGTGGTAACATCAAGAGAAGGACCCAGTGTTTGTTGGATCCTAGTGCCTATGCTATGTAAGCACTCAAATAAGGTTTGTTGAACAAAGAATTCCCCCTTTCAGTAGTTTATGGCCAAAATGAAGCTTATTACCACTGGGTCATACATTCACATAATACTCTTCAGTGTCACTTTATATAAAACACTTGTAGGGTACCTGGGTGGTCCAGTTAGTTAAGCATCTGATCCTGATTTTTGCTCAGGTCATGATCTCAGGGTCATGGGATCGAGCCCCACGCTGGGCTCCATGCTCAGCAGGGAGTCTGCTCAAGATTATCTCTCTCCTTCTCCCTTTGCCCACCACCTTCCTCTCTCTCTTTAAAATAAATTTAAAAATAAAAAAATCTTAAAAAAAAATACTAATCACTTGTCAAACACACTTAGAAATTTGGAATTTCTTCCTTTTGAACTATTTCAAGTCATCTATGAGGCAACAATATGAAGAATTACAAGACAGCTGTTACCTATCTTTTAATATCAGCTGTTTTGGAGTTACATGTTTTTTTGACAAACCAATAGACACCCTCTAACCACATCCTTCTTTTTTTTTTTAAAAGATTTTATTTATTTATTTATTTGAGAGAGAGAATGAGAGATAGAGAGCACGAGAGGGAAGAGGGTCAGAGGGAGAGGCAGACTCCCTGCTGAGCAGGGAGCCCGATGTGGGACTCGATCCCGGGACTCCAGGATCATGACCTGAGCCAAAGGCAGTTGCTTAACCAACTGAGGCCATTCAGGCGCCCCTAACCACATCCTTCTTCAAAATGCTCCCTGTTAGTGCTGTTAAAGCTCAGGAAATTGTATATTTTCTAAATTGCTTAAGATAATTTGCAATCTTCCTCAAAAGTTACTTTTTGTCATTTCTTGTCACATAACTTGTCTTTTTCCTCATTATATATGTCATTTCCACAATTAATTACATATATATTTTTTATTTTTTATTGCATATATATGTTCATATGTATAAAATTTAAAAATAAGAAAAAACTAAATACATGTTATGGAGTACACTTTATTACTCATTTTTAAAAGTTTGTGGGTTTTTTCTTTTTTGGTGAATTTAATGACAACAAGCAATATTTGAAATTATTTTTTGATTTTAACTATCTACTGTTTCTATCATAAAATGAAAGAAAAACTTATAATATGTATTAGTTAAAATAATAGCACTCTAATGATTAATCATCTACATTTTTTATTGTGATAAAAATACATAACAATTTATCATTTTAGCTTTTTTTTAAGTGCAAAATTCAGTGGCATTAAGTGCATTCTCAGTGCTGTACAACCATTACACTATCCATCTCCAGAACTTTTTCATCATCACAAACAGAAACTGTAACCATTAAACAATAGTTCCTCTTTCTTCCCTTCCCCAGCCCTTGGCAACCTCTGTTCTACTTTCTATCTCTATGAATTTGCCTATTGTAGGTTCCTCATAGAAATGGAATCAGACATATTTGTCTTTCTGTGTCTGGTTTATTTCACCTTGCATAATGTTTTCAAGGTTTATCTGCATGGTGGCATGGATCAGAATTACATACTTTTTTAAGACCAAATAATATTCCTGGATATATATCACATTTTATCTGTTCATTTATTGATGGAAACTTAGGTTATTTTCACCTCTTAGCTAATGTGAATAATGCTTCCATGAACGTTGGTATACAAGTATCTTTTTGAGTGCTTTCAGTTCTCTTGGTTGTATACCTAGGAGTGGAATTGCTGGATCATATGGCAATTCTATGTTTAACTCTTTGAGAACCACTGAACTGTTTCCACAGCATTAAATCATTTTATATTCCCACCAGCAATGCACAAGGGTTTTAATTTCTCCCATCCTTGCCAATACTTGTTATTTTCTGCTTTGTTTTGTGTGGTAATATCTATCCTAGTGGGGGTGAAGTGGTATCTCATTGTGGTTTATTGTCTATATTTAGAGTCTCATTTGAGGGGCAAGGGAACTGAAATTAGGAGAAACAAATACAGGTTTAAATTAGTAGGTGGTAAAGGAGAAACTAGAGTCGAGGTCTCCTAACTTGAACCAGGGCTTTTTCTTCTTCACACTCTTGCTTTATTGTATTATTATGATATTTTCTATTTGGTTCTTTATATATTTTGTCCAAGTTACATTTAGAGATGAAACAGTGTAGTGTCCGTGTAGTATTTGGTCTAATTGTATGAGACTATTATTCTTGCAGGCCAACACTATCAAGTATCAGGAATTTTGTATGGTTCAAATTAATATTGAAACATGCTCTTTTTGGAGCCTGGGTGGCTCAGCTACTTGAGCATCCAACTCTTGATTTTGGCTCGGGTGGTGGTCTCAAGATCATGGAAGCATGGAGCCTGCTTGAGATCTCTCTCCCCTGCCCTCTGCCCCTCCCCCCACCTTGCACATGGTCTCTCTCTAAAAAAAAGAAAGAAAGGAAGAACGAAAGAAAGAAACAAACAAACGTGCTCCTTTTATCAAGGGTATATTGGGGGGAAAAGTAACATTTCATAAGATGTCTACAAATATACTGAAAGAAAAGTTGTTTGATGGATGTACTTTGGAGGGTGAAGGAACAGACTTTCTGTATATGCAGAATAGTTTATAGTTCTTTAAAATTTGGATTGCATTAGAACTCTATCCCTGTATATTTTAAAATTTATGTTCAATGTATTTCCTTCTAAGTTTAAAGACCCTTAAATTTTATTGTATCTTAAGACATATAAATGTCTTTTAGGTTGAATTTTAAAGACCATTAAGCTTGGGCGCCTGGGTGGCTCAGATGGTTAAGCGTCTGCCTTTGGCTCAGGTCATGATTCCAGGGTCCTGGGATCGAGTCCCACGTCAGGCTCCCTGCTCCTTGGGAGCCTGCTTCTCCCTCTGCCTCTCTCTCTCTCTCTGTCTCTCATGAATAAAGAAATAAAAATTAAAAAAAAAAAAGACCATTAAGCTTAATGTAAGCCAGCATCATTTTTTTTTCTCAGAACCACCCAATTTTTATTCATATTTAAATGATATATGGGAAAAGAAGGGTTGTTGAGTAGCAGGTTAGCAATTAATTCTTTTTTGTTACTGGGAAGCACTTCTGGGAAAGAAAGAAGGGAGGAGATCTGATCTAATTTTCTTGTGAACATTCTAATGAATAGACCTCCTGGCAAAGAAGCTAATGGTACTTGCTAGCCAAAGAGTCCTTATGTATGGATTGCTTTTAGCAGAATGTATCTAGTTGCTCAGGACTGCTATGGTAACCAAACCTGGAATCTATGAATTTATAGAAAAAAACTTCCTGTAAAATGTCATGTAAACTATGCAACTCTCTAGTACAAAAGGGATGTTTTATGACTAAAATTTTTTTTTCATGTGACCCACACACATTGCTTAGAAACCTCACATGTTAATCTTGGCCAGAGCTGTATTGATGATCCCAGATCTGTCCCTACTTTACCCGTGCTTCATGATTACTTATATCCTTGAAATTATAGTAAAGTTTGATATTAGGTAAGTTTATTGTTTGATGAGTTTAATTTGACAAGTCTAATTCTTTGTGTTATCCCAGTGTGTGAATTTTGGATATCACCCATATCTTTTCTGATTCATAACCACATCATATATAAGATACATCCAAAGTAATACATACAATGGGTCTTAACTCTTTTTAACAGCTGCGTAGCATTCCATTGTGTATAGGTCATAATTTACATCAACTTATTGCCCAGCCTCCTAGTGAATATTTAGAACGTTTCCATTCTTTTTGCTTTTATAAATAATGCTGCAATAAAGATCTTTGTTGACAGATCAACTTGCACAATTGGGAACAGATCAGTAGGGTAAATTCTTAGAAGTATAACTTCTGGATCAAAGGATAGGTGCATTTTCAATTTTAGCAGCTATTGCCAATTTGTTCCCTACAGAAGTTATAAAATTTATACTTCCATCATCTATGTGGGATAGTGCCTATTTCTCTATACCCTTGCCTCACCTCTTCCAAAGAGGTGAAAATTTTTATATCTTTTAAGTTTGTCTGTAATTCTCCACAAAACCCCCAGTTTCAGTTCATGTGTTAATCTCCTGTTAAAATAAGCTCCCTATAGAGCAATAATAACTATCCATCTTTGGATCTTAGTAGGAAAGAAGACTCCAAGGATGGTGTTAGAAGGGAAAAGAGTACTGCTTATGGCAAATGAGGCACTGGGAAGGAAACCTACTCATTATAAATGCTTTCAAACAACTGGCAGTAGGAAGGATATAGGGAATAATCAGAGGAAGTTTTAGAAGTGGTAGAGAATCATTTCACATTTCACATTTAGAAGTGGTAGAGAATCATGTCACAAGAAGAAAGTGACATCCACATTTTTAAAAGAGACAGTGGAATGATTGAAATATTTAAATACAAAATGACTTTTGAACAGTTAGTAGAGTTGACTATAGAATGTGGTAAGAAGCTAAACAGATATTTTATAGGAAGACATAGAGAACCTAGACTAAAGATTATGTACAGGGAGAGAAAGTTTTTTTAAATCTAAATCAACATCATCATCAGCAGCGTAATTTTCACAAGATAGTTGTTTCACCATTGCCCTGCTGTTCTTAGTCAAGGTCCTTCCAAAACAATAGGGTAATTGAGGAATCAAAAGTACTCTTCATAATGGTGTGGGAACAGTGAAGAGAAACCAAGAAAAGATGATGAAGTTTCTCAGGACTAGAAAGAGCATGGAATAGTCACCACCCTTGGGCCCAAAAAGCCAAGGAGGGGAGTAGTTAGTTATTAGAACCCGAAGAAAGTACCTCAAGCTGGAAAAGAGGGCCACCTGATAGGGATGCAGCCCTATCTGGGGAGGGAGGCAGAGAATAAATATTTCAAACTTACTTTCTTCATGCTTGCTAATCTTGTTACCACCATCACTCCACCCCCCAAGGGCGGAATCCAAATGGAAACTATGTTAGACAGGATAACGGCTCTCCAAATCCACGTTCTAATCCCTGGAACCTGCGAATATTTCACTTAACATGGCAAGAGACTTTACAGATGTGATAAAGAATCCTGAGATGGGAATACCCACCTGGGTGGGCCCAGTAGAACCGTAAGGGTCCTGTGAAAGAAAGATGGAGAAGTGAAAGTGAAAGAAGTGAGACGCCTGGGTGGCTCAGTTGGTTAAGCATCTGCCTTTGGCTCAGGTCATGATCCCGGGGTCCTGGGATTGAGCCCTGCATCAGGTTCCTTGCTCAGCAGGGAGTCTACTTCTACCTCTCCCTCTGACCCTCCCCCAATCATGCTCTCTCTCTCTCAAATTAAAAAAAAAAAAATCTTAAAAAAAAAAAAAGAAAGTGAAAGAAGAATCAGAGAGAATGATTTGAAGATGTGGTGTTCCTGACTATGAAGATGGAGGAAGGGGCCATAAACAAAGGGATGCAGATGGACTTTAAAAGCTGGAAAAGGCAAAGAAACAGATTCTCCTTTAGAGCCTCCAGAAGGAATGCAGCCATGCTAACACCTTGATGTTAGCCCAGTGAAATTCATTTCAGACTTCTGATTTCCAGAAGTGTAAGATAACAAATGTGTGTTGTTTTAATTCACTAAGTTTGTGGTAATTTTTTATAGCAGCAATAGAAGACTAATACAGAAACCAAGGATAAGGAAACCTGTTGATGCAATCCATAATGATCCAATGCCATGGACACACAACAGGGTGGAAAAGCAACAGGGATTTAACCCATGGCAAATAGAAACCACACAGGACCACCCTTTTTACTCCTCACCATGCATTCTGTCCTTGGACAAAATGAGAAATTTGTTCCTCAAAACAAGAGACACATGGGGCACCTGGGTGGCTCAGTCAGTTAAGTGTCCAGCTCTTGATTTCAGCTCAGATCATAATCTCAGGGTCATGAGATTGAGCCCCATCATGGGCTCCACACTCAATGGGGAGTCTGCTTGAGATTCTCTCTCTCCCTCTCCCTCTGCCCCTCCTTCCACTCTTTCTCCCTAAAATAAATTTTAAAATCTTTTAAGAAACCCCCAAAAACCAAGAGACACAAAATTCCATCAATCATCCTATTATCATGGGATGCTGTTACTTCAGTCACACTTTCAACCTGAAACCAAAAACATGAGCAATTTCCAGAGCTCTTTATATAAGTTGTTTGGGGAAAACAAAAGAAGGAAAGTCATTAACAGAAAATGTGTTTACTAATTTCTCAACTAATATATTTAGTTATAAAGTTATGTTGATAATTATATCTTCTTCTACCACCCATTCCATAATCTCCTTACCTCAACCATTTGGTGTTTATGCATAATAGTGAAAAAGTTTACCCCTACTTTATCCCATTGGCTCCCAGATTTATATACCACAGTTGTAGTAGAGATGGACCTGAATTGCCACAAATAGATTGTCAAAACAGACTCACATGAATCATAGACCTTACCAACACCAAACCTTGCCAATGATTTAAGTGATACATATATAGAATATAGACACAAATGTAGCATTTATTCCTAGAAGGGTACATCTTCCTAATTTCCCCTTTCTCCCACCCTGGAATGCATTTTGGTTTTGGAGTAATAGATGAACACTTAACAGTGTATTCTCAGGAGAAGTCATTTGGTAGATAGAAAGGTTTGCCATGACTAATTCTCATTACCTAGTCAGTCATGTACACCAATCCATAAATTCCAGATTTATTTACAATAAGATATCAAGACAGACAAGGTATAGCCTGTTAAAAAGGCATTTTTAGGTAATGAATTCCCTATATATTTCCACTAGCAAATGCCATTAGCAGGTTTATAAGGCAGGATGGTTAATGTCAACCATTTCCTCCCATGTCCTTGGTAGGGAGGAAATGAGTCACAGGCCTGGTGTTAACTCTTTTCTTTTCAGAAACATTTATTAGTTACTGGCTTAAGGGATAGACTGCATACTGTAGGGTGGTGTGCCAACCTCACAAGGCATCCTCTCCTGGCAGGCAACTTCAGCAGTTCTGGGTGATGGGACACATGTTAAGACAGGTGAATATTATGGTCATGAGCACTTTGTCAATTTTTTTGCTGTAAAGTTAGTTATTGTTCTGGTTTGAGTCTTTGTGTGGATACCATACACACAAACTGGCAGAAGTAGTTTTGTCAGGGCAGGTAAGACTAGACCTGAAATGTGTGTCTATCCCTATGATGACATGTTGCACCATCTCCATGATGGAAGGGATTCGGTGTAATCAATCTGCCACAGGGTTGCCTGAATTCCCAGGGAATGATGCCATATTCAGGCTCATTACTGGCCTTTACTGTTGTTAGTAGTAGTAGCCACAACCTCAATAGGTGAGGAGAAGATGACGTTGTTAAATCTATGTGTATTAGTTTGTTAGAGCTGCCATAACAAAATACCACAGATTGGGTGGCTTAAATAATAGAAATATTTTCTCACAGTTCTAGAGGCTAAATGTCTAAGATCAAGGTGTTGGCAAATTTGGTTTCTCCTGAGGGTTCTCCTTAGCTTGCAGATGGCTGCCTTCTGATTGTGTCTTCACAGGGCTTCTTTGTGTACACTCATCCCTAGTATCTCCCTAAACTCCCCTTCGTTTTTTTTTTTTTTAAGATTTATTAATTTATTTGAGAAAGAGAGTGTGCACAAGTGGTGGGAAGGACAGAGGGAAAGAATCTTCAAGCAGACTCCCTGCTGAGCATGGGCCCTCCCTTTCCCCCCTCCCCTGCTGACATGGGGTTCGATCTCATGACCCATGAGATCACAACCTGAGCTGAAACAAGAGTCAGATGCCTAGCTGACTAAGTCCCCCAGGTGCCCCTGATCTCCCCTTCTTATAAAGACACTGGTCAGATTGGATAAGGCCCACCTTTATGGATTCATTTTAACTTAATTACCTTTTTAATGGCCCTATCTCCAAATACAGTCACATTCTGAGATTATGGGGCTTAGAGCTTCAACATATGAATTTTGGTGGAATACCATTCAGTCCATAACATTCCGCCCTTTGGATCACCCAAATTAATATCTTCTCATATGCAAAATACTATCCCAATAGCTCAAAATTCTTAACCCACTTCAGCATCACCCCCACATCCCAGATCTTATCTAAATATTATCTAAATCAAGTATAGGTGAGACTGAAGGTATGATTCATCTCGAGACAAAAATTCCTCTCTATTGTCTGAAGCTGTGAAACCAGACAAGTTATCTACTTCTGATAATGATGGGACAGGCATGGGGCAGAAATTCCCATTCCAAAAGGGAGAGGTCAGAAAGAAGAAAGGGGTCACAAGTCCCAAGCAAATCCATAAATGTAGTAGAGTAAATTCTATTAGATTTTAAGGCTCAAGAATCATCTGCCTTGGTTTGATTCTCTGTCCTCTAGTCTCACCAGGGTGGTGTCCCTGCCTTCTGGGCCCAAAGGGACAGCAGTATCACCTAGAGGCCCTGGACAGTAGCCCTGCTCCAAAGGCCCTATCTATAAATACAGTAATTTACTGAGGTACTGGGTTTGGGCTTCAACATTTGAGTTTTTCAGGGAGGGGCACAATTCAATCAATAACACCATGCATAGCTTCTTGTCCTACCATCAAGAACACGTGTACATGGGACCATTAAGCAAACACTGGGGTGACTAGGGAAAGAGAGTTACTCATATCCAGAGTATGGGCCAAGATTACTGAACTCTTCCTCCAGAATGGATTCCCTCCGGTGGCACTTACATGGGACGATAATATCTTCCCATTCTATGCCCATTCTGAGAAATCCATCCCACACCTTTCTCTTTGTCCACTTGTTGTCAGTCTTCCAATCCTCATGTTTTCAGATCTTTATGTAACTAATCACCCATTAGCCATGAATTAGTGTAGATATAGATCTCAGGTTACCTCTCTTTTATGAAGTGCACAACCAAATATATGATCCAGATTTCTGTCCCAGGGAGGGTTTCTCAACTACTCTCAGAATTACCCTTAAGTGGGACTATAGTGCAATGGCCTTCCATTTTTGGCTAATGTCAGCATATCATGAGTCTCATCCACAAATCAGGCCTGCATTTTTTCCTATTCTGCTTTCTGGGCATAGAATACTCCATATAAAACCTTAAATGTGAGATGAAAAAAAGGCAGCAAAATAGTATATGTAGTTAGCAAGCAGCTCTGACTCACCCCCTTGTGCAGTTTAATTGTACTTCTTGAATCTACTTGGGCCTAGTCTTATATATAACATTGCCATTATAAAATGCTGCAGCAATAATAAAGTGTACCCATGTAATGCTTTGATTTGATCATCATATAATACTTAATTTGTGACTGGCAGTTTGGGTAAGCTAAATACTTGGATGTTTCACATTTAAGAAGTCGGTCTCTACCAGGTCCTAGGAGCAAGTGAAGAGCTACTTTTCAAATGAAGCATAGTTGTCAGAAGAAAAAGGTGTGGCCATTTTCCAAAACTCTAGGGGTCTTTAATATGACTCTTCTATTAAGGCTTCCTGGAGGCTGAATGCAGCATCTCTGCCTCCCAAAAATGCTTCCAGTATCATTGGGACTGCTGTCACCTGCACAAGTAACAGGGAAGCTTGCACTATACCTTAGACTTGCTACAATAACTTTCAACTCTGGGCTTTACTCAAAATAGAAGGCTTATGGGTTACCTGGTACATGAGAAAGCAATATATCAGAGAGAATGTAGGTTGTCAGTTTAAAGAGGTCCTCCAAGCATGACACCTCTTTCTCCCTGGGGTACAATATCACATGCAGCAATTTCTTTCATTTCAGAGGGTAACCCCAACATATCCTCAAGCCACTGGACCCCTAAAAATCCACCAAAGAGGCAGGTCTTGAACTGTGTGGGGCTTATCTACCATTCTCTGGCAAGACCGTGTCCATGGGGTGCCTGGGTAGCTCAGTCAATTAAGTGTCAGCCTTTGGCTCAGGTCATGAACCCAGGGTCCTGGGATTAAGCCCCAGGTCAGGCTCCCTGCTCAGCAGGAGCCTGCTTCTCCCTCTCCTCCCCACTTGTGCTCTCTGTCACTATCTGTCTCTCTCACATAAATAAATAAAAAAATAAAATCTTAAAAAAAAAAAAAGACTGTGTCCATAAAGGTCACTCTTCTAGGAAAGAGCAAGATAGAGAAGAATAAAAACTATGTATGGAGGGGCGCCTGGGTGGCTCAGTCGTTAAGTGTCTGCCTTCGGCTCAGGTCATGATCCCAGGGTCCTGGAATCGAGCCCCACATCGGGCTCCCTGCTCAGCAGGAAGCCTGCTTCTCCCTCTCCCACTCCCTCTGCTTGTGTTCCCTCTCTCGCTCTCTCTCTCTCTCTCTCTGTCAAATAAATAAATAAATAAAATCTTAAAAAAATAAAATAAATTTAAAAAAAAAACTATGTATGGAAGGGACATCTGGGTGGTCAGTCAGTTAAGCATCTGACTTTTGGTTTCTGCTCAGGTCGACATCCCAGGGTCATCAGATTGAGCCCCACATCAGGCTTACATTCAGCAGGGAGTTTGCTTGAGATTCTCTCTCTCCCTCTCCCACTCACAAGCTGTCTCTCTCAAAATAAATAAATAAAACATATATGGAGGAGAAAAAGAGAGACATAGTCCAGAAGTAAGATGGAATGTTTATTCCTATCCCTGACACATGAAGACAAGTTGCTTTTGATTATCTTTGCTAAAAGGAATTGGAAAGAGAGAGAGGAGGATTATGTACTAGGTCATTAGTTCATACCAATTTCCAGAGGCTATGTTGATTTGCTCCATAAATATACCACACCCAGGATCACAGCTGTAAGTGGCATCACTCTCTGATTAAATTTCCAGTAAAATTAAATAGTCATTTTCTAAAACAGATGTGGATTTTGCACCAGCAAAGAATTAAGTGGGGTTGTGGTAGAAATCACCACTTTGCATCTTTGAAGTGTTATGTTGGTAATACAAATCTTTAGACTTTTCTCAAGGAAGCAGAATAACTTTTAGAACATTATCTTAGTAGGCTTCTACTTGAACCTTCTTACTGTAATGGCGCTCATTCTATCAATCAAAGAACGGTTACTAAATATTCCTTTTCCATCATACATTCTGAGAGTAGGGAATGGCTCCATCATGGCATTAGACCCACTGTGAAACTGACTCTGGTCAAAATTCTCACCTGGCCTCATAAGGTCCAGCTCTGGCTAGTGGACTTGGTGGATTTTGTTTGTTTGCTTTTGTTTTGTTCTTCTTTATCTTATTTTGCTTATTTTGTGTCTCTGAGGATTAGCTTCAGTTCAAAACCAATATCACCAGTTACTGTATCAGTCAAGTTCTGGTAGGAAACACTGCATATTTAAATAGAAACACTATACGGAGTTTAAGAAAAATACAGGTCAATTGATTTTTAACAAGAATGCTAAGACAATTTGATGAGGGAAGAATAGTGTTTTCAGCAAATAGTGCTGTGACAATTCGATCTACATGTGAAAGAATCATGTTTGGACTCCTTCCTCCCTCAGCACTCCATTTCCTTCATATGAAATTTGACTGAAAATGGATCAAAGACCTTTGGTCTTTGTAAGAGCTAAAACTCTTAGAAGTAAACTTAAGCATAAATCTTCCTGACCTTGAGTTAGGTAATGGATTTTTAGATGTGATACTAAAAGTACAAGCAACAAAAGAAATTTTGCCTTCATAAAAATTAAAAATTTTGTGCTTTAGGAGCTCCCCTCAACTTGCTAGATGGGATGCTGCCCAGTTGATGAATCCCTTAATAAAACCAATTAGATCTCCCTCCACCAAATTTTTTTTCCTTCAAAAGGCTTATAAAGAAAGTGAAAAGACAACCCACAGAATGTGAGAAAACACTTGCAAATCACATCCAGGGACTAATATTCAGAACATATAAAAAACTCTTACAACTAGGGACACCTGGGTGGCTCAGATGGTTAGGCATCTGCCTTCGGCTCAGGTCATGATCCCAGGGACCTGGGATTGAGCCCTGCGTTGGGTTCCCTGCTCAGTGAAGAGCCTGCTTCTCCCTCTCACTCTGCCATTCCCTCCACCTGTGCTCTCTGGCTCTGTCTATCTCTCTGTCAAATGAATAAATAAAATCTTAAAAAAAAAAACTCTTACAACTCAATAATAAAAAAATAAATAGCTCATTTAAAAATGGACAAAGAATCTGAATACACATTTCTCCAAAGAAATATATAAAGGGCAAATATGCATATGAATATCATTGATGATGAATGTCATTAACCATCAGGGGAATGTAAATCACAAACACAATAAGATATCACTTCATGCTCATTGTGATGGCTATAATAAAAAAGATAGATGAGTGTGAAAGATGCAGACAAATGGGAACTCTGATACATTGCTGTTGAGAATATAAAATGTGCATCTGCTTTGGATAGTAGCCTGGCAGTTCCTCAAAAGGTTAAACAAAGTTACCACAGGACCCAACAATTTCATTGCTAGAATATATAATTTCATTCCTATAGATATATACCTAAAAGAAATGGAAGACAAATGGAAACATCCCCACAAAAACTTGTACCAAATGTTCATAGCAGTCTTATTCATTATAACCAAAAAGTGGAAACAATCCAATATGTACACATATACTCACTGGCAAAGTCCTAACTCTTGATGTTCACTTACCCTTTATTTGGCAGTGGTGAGGTTTCCCTTGCACATTCATTTATCCACCTAAGACATCCAAGTTCCTCACCATCAAATTAGAATGACTATAAACATCCACAGCTGTTGAACAGTGGATTGCCTTCAGATTATGTGTTTGTTTGGGCTGGATGGGATGGGGGCTGGATGGGATAGGGGACTTCCCCTATCCTTCGTGGTCTTCAGGATGGTGGGCCCTCTTCTCATCTTTCCTTCTCCCAGCATTCCATTTCCTTTCACTTCTCCATGCAATCAACCTGCTCTTCTGTCTCCTCCTTATTCCCATCTATAATTCCATCTAGTCTGTATGAAGTAAAGAACCGGTTTTAAGGGGCACCTGAGTGGCTCAGTCATTAAGCGTCTGCCTTCGGCTCAGGTCATGATCCTTGGGTCCTGGGATCGAGCCCTGCATCGGGCTCCCTGCTTGGCGGGAAGCCTGCTTCTCCCTCTCCCACTCCCCCTGCTTGTGTTCCTGCTTTCACTATCTCTGCCAAATAAATAAATAAAATATTTAAAACAAACAAACACACAAACAAAAAAGAACTGGTTTTAAGAATTAAATGGCTTTGCACATATGCATCTTAATCTTTTCAACTCTTAATTAAGTTAGCAAATTTTTGGATTCCTCTTTCTATGACACTGTGACCTGAAGATGAGGTAAAGGTCGCTTTTAAGATATCATTAAGAGAGCAGGGTGGTACACACTGAAAATGAATAAATTAATATTATGATTTTAACCATGCTACATCACAATTACAGAAACACCTTTCCTAAGATCCTTGTAGTCATCACTCCTTAGGGCCCAGATATGTTGGAGAAACAGGAAACCCTTCTGACTTAAAGAATTTTCAGAATCAGTAAATATTTATTGAGGATTCTTGCTGTACCATGTACCATGCCAAGTGCTAGGGAAAATTGGTTAAACACAAAACTCACACAGTTCCTGCTTTTGAAGAGCATTTTTTTAAAAAGATTTTATTTATTTGAGACAGAGAGATTGAGAGACAGAGAGCATGAGAGGGAGGAGGGTCAGAGGGAGAAGCAGACTCCCTGCTGAGCAGGGAGCCCAATGCAGGACTCAATCCCAGGACTCCAGGATCATGACCTGAGCCAAAGGCAGTCAGAGTCACCTAGGTACCTCTTGAGGAGCATATTTTTATTAACTTCATCGGATGGGGTAAGTGTGGGTACCATATCTAGCCTTTTGCTGAGGAAACTTTTCCATATATTGGAGAAATGACCCTTCTATTTCAATACCGTCTCCAACTCCCTTTTAATTCAAGGTCTTCTTCATTACAATCCATATCCCAGAATCAAAACTTAGACTCAAGAGTAGACAAAGCACAGTACAGGCCTAGATATAAAATGGGAGGCCTATCAAAGATACCAATTTAATCATATTTCATATCTCAGATGGGAGGAAAAGGGTTTCTCTCATTAAGAAATTCCTTTGGAGATTAATGAGGAAGGAATGTAGGATATGCAAGACAATATTCTCAATTCTAACAGCTCTTAACCTAGAAGAGTAACCTAGAAGAGACCCAAAGTGTTAATCATCATGATGGTCTCTAGCTAGAGCAGCAAAAAAAAAAAAAGGAAGAAAAAAATTTTAATGTTCTTCTATCCCAATATATTTATAATCTTGCAGGAAAAAAACTTCTTATACAAGAGACAAAATCTCCAAACCAGAGGACATAGAAGAAGAAAAAGATACATGTTTGAATACATAAAAATTAAAACAGCACAGTAAAACACACAATATTTAAAATGTTAAAAACACTTCTGTTATAAATATATGTATATGTGTATATAGATAGAGGGAGGGAGGAAGAGAGAGCTCTTATAAGTAATAAGAAAAAGTACAACAATTTAATAGAAAAATTGGTGGAGGATGTGAACCTACTATTAACAGAAAAATAAATAGTAATGGTATATAAACAAATAAGATGCTCAACTGCATTCATAATTAAGCAAATGCAAATTAAAACAGTAAAATACCATTTTAACTTAGATGGACAAATTCATAGTGCTAGAGAATTTATTGGAAAATAGACATACTTAATGGAACTATAAATCTTTGAAGCTTCTTTGGTGGGCAAATATTGGATATATATATCAAAATTGAAAGCACAGGGGCGCCTGGGTGGCTCAGTCGTTAAGCATCTGCCTTCGGCTCAGGTCATGATCCCCGGGTCCTGGGATCGAGCCCTGCATCGGGCTCCCTGCTTGGTGGGAAGCCTGCTTCTCCCTCTCCCATTCCCCCTGCTTGTGTTCCCTCTCTCACTGTCTCTCTGCCAAATAAATAAAATTTTTCAAAAAAAAATTGAAAGCACAATACTCTTTGTATCAGCTATGACCCATTTCTACCTTTCTGCTCAGCTCTGTCTCACAGGGCCTGACTCCTGCAAACTACAGCCCCCAGGCTCCTTTGCCTACTAGTTTCCAGAAAGGTCTAGTCAGAGGGAAGTACCAGTAGGAGATAGAAGAGCCAAAGAATAGAAGAAGCTAGTATATTTATTTTCCCTTTCTGGTTCCAGGGCATTCTTAACAGTGGCTTCATCTGACTCATGTATGACCCAGCTCCCACAAGGCAGGACAATCCTTCCCTCTATGGTCCCAGCTCCCACAAAGTGCTTCCAGCTCCAGCCTCTGGTCATACTACCACCTCTTTGTCTCTCCAGCCCTTAGTGGCTTTATGCTGTTATTGATCTTTGAGTGGCCTATTTGCCCCTTTAGGCTCCCTTCTACCTCTCTGAAACTGGCTCCCCATATGAATTCCCTCTATTAAAAGTAACCTGGAGTGAGATTTTAAAGTTTTATTTGTTTTTGTTCTTTGTTTTTAAAATATACTCTAACTGATATACTCTTTGACTTAGCACTTGTAGTAATTTTCCCTACATTCTTAGATATGTGAGCATCTGTGTGGAAACACCTTAGTATAAGGATACTCAGTGAAGCATTGTTTTTAAAGGCAAATGCACAAATATAGGCTAGATATTTACTGATAGGTAATTCATATAATGGAATACTGTACAGCTACTTAAAGGTATGAGGTAGATTTATAAATGTGTTGATTTGGAAAGACAGACAAGATATTAAGAGAAAATAGCATGATTCACAACAGTATGTGTAGTACAAGGTTAAAAAAAATACATATGTGTGTACATACTCTTTAAAATCATGGCTGAAGGACAGTTCTCTAGAGACAGACTGCCTGGGATTACATCTCAGTTCCACAACTTGATAACTGTGTGAACTTGGGCAGTTTCCTTGAGCTTTCTCTTCCTTACCTGTTCCCGTTTCTTTATCTGTAAAATGGAGGTAATAATTCTCATGTTTTTTGTATTAAATGAACTAATGCAAGAGTTGGAAAACTATAGTCCATAGGCCAAATATGGCTGTTGCCTGTTTTTATAAATAAGGTTTTATTAGGACATAGTTACACTTGTTAGTTTATATACTTTATATAACTGGTGTCCTTGCGGGTAGGGAGAGAGCTAAGAAGGCAGCATAGGAGGACCCTGGGCTTGCCTCCACCCTTGAACACAGCTAGATAACTATCAAATAATTCTGAATACCCAAGAAATCAACCTGAGGATTGACAGAGAAACTGCAGGAGAGAACTAAAAGGAGAACAACTAAAGGAGAGAAGAGGCCACATTGAGGAAGGTAGGAAGTGTGGAGACTTGGTTTTGGAGAGAAAGGGATCAGAGGTGCTACTGAGGGGAGGGAGCCCTGGTCACAGAGAAAGGTGAGAGAGGGTGGAGTGCACAGGGATACACACAAGGAGACCACTTCCCCAAAACCATTGGTTGGAAAAGGAGGCTGATTTTCTTGAGTTTTTGCAAACAGCAGGGCTTAAAACACTTAGAGGACCAGGGACTTGGCTGGGATAGAGACCTGAGGGTGCTGCCCTACTCCTGGAGAGAAGACATGCAAGCAAACCAAGGGCAGATGACACAGTCTGAGGATCACCTAGGGTGCACAGGTAGGGGGTGGGAGGAGACTGTTCCCTCTATGTGCAGTGTAGCCATAAGAGGTAGCATTGCCTCTCCAGGGACAAAGGAGCCAGTGGGCACCATTTCACTCCCCTGTCTCAGCATCAGCACAGAAACACCTGAGGGTGGTTAACTTGGACAATGGCTGTTTAACCTGCTTTGCTCCAAATTCCAAGCCCCTATGCTCTGGTGAGACTGCCTTTCTGGGTCAAACCTGCATTGGTCCCAGCCCAGTGAAAATTTCACACAGAAGCCCAGTGTGGGTGCCCACCAGCCCAGGTTCCTAAAGTTTGGAGTCAGTAGGCTTGGCTGTGATAGAGCCCAAAGTGCACCACACTACTTCAGGCAGGCAACCAACCTGAAGATGGACAGTGTGAAAACAGCAATCTGAAAAATGCTTAGGATGCACAAGGGGAAATTACTTGCTCTTTGGGAGTGCTTGCCCAAGAGCATCATGCATGGGCTCCCATCTATGGAGACAAAGGACCTGGCTGGTACCATTTCTCTCCCCCACCCTCATCATAAACCAACTTCAGTAAACAGCACAGGGCCAAAACTGGTGGTGTAACCTGCTTATACCAGGTCCCCACCACCACCCCGCACTCTGCTAGTACTGCTTTTCTCCAGCAATTGTGCCTTAGAACCAGTGCAGCAGACCTCTTAAACAGAAGACAAGCACACACCACCCCCCACACTATGTCTACTGACCACAGAGTTCTGCAAAGCTTCAGTTCTAGTGAAAATAGCATTAGGTCTCATTTAACAAATAGACCAGAGCACATTTAGTTAAAAATTGCCACCTCTGGACAAGGTCCAAACACTCCTCACTACAGGCAAGGAGACCCTCTGCAGATGACTGACCTGACGGATAGAGCAGCCAAAACATAGTAGCAGAGTGCACATAGCACACACCAGAGACACTTCCTAAAGCACCAGGCCCTGGACATTAATCAACTACTTCTTCATAAAGCCATTACTCTCAGGAACAGGAAACATAACAGGATTTTCTAACACAGAGAAGAAGACACAGACCTAGACAAAATGCCAAGACAGAGGAATTTATCCCAAAAGAAAGAACAAGAAAAGGTCACAGCCAGTGATCTAATCAAAACAGATATTAGTAATATGCCTGATGGAGAATTTAAAGCATAGTCACATGGATACTCGCTGGCCTCGAGAAAAGCATGGAAGACATCAGGAAGACCCTTACCACAGAAATCAAAGAACTAAAAATTCAATAACTGAGATTCAGAACTGTCTGGATGTAATGATCACAAGGATGGAAGAAGCAGAGGAATGAATAAGTAATATAGATGCTAGAATAACGAAAAATACTGAAGCTGAACAAAAGAGAGAAAGAAGAACTATGGATCACGGGAATAGACTTAGGGAACTCAGTGACTCCATCAAACATAATAACATTTGTATCATTGGATCCCAGAAGAAGAAAAGAGAAAAGGGGGCAGAAGGTTTATTTGAGGAAATAGAGCTGAAAACTTCTCTAATCTGGGGAAGGAAACAGACATCCAAATGCAGGAGGCACAGAGAACTCCATTCAAAACCAACAAAAACAGGCCAACACCAAGACATATTGTGGTTAAATTTGCAAAATACACTGCTAAAGAAAAAAAAATCCTAAAAGCATCAAGACAAAGGAAGTCCTAACTTACAAGGGAAGATCCGTAAGGTTAGCTGCAGATCTCCCCACAGAAACTTGACAAGCCAGATGAGAGTGGCATGATATATTCACTGTGCTTAATGGGAAAAATATGCAGCCAAGAATACTCTATCCAGCAAGGCTGTCATTCAGAATAGGAGATAAAGAGTTTCCCAGACAAAGAAAAACCAAAGAAGTTCATGACCACTGAACCAGTCCTGTAAGAAATATTAAAGAGACTCTCTGAGTGGGAAGGAAAAACCAAAAGCTACAAAGACTAAAAAGGAACAGAGACAATCTCCAGAAACAATGACAAAACAAGTAATAAAATGGCACTAAAGAAATATCAATAATTACTCTGAATGCAAATGGACTAAATGCTCCAATCAAAAGACAGTGTATCAGAATGGATTAAAAAAATAAGACCCATCTATATGCTGCCTAGAACACATTCATTTTTAGATCTAAAGATATGTGCAGATTGAAAGTAAGGGATTGGAGAAACATTTATCATGCTAATGGACATCAAAAGAAAGCCAAAGTAGCAATACTTATATCAGAAAAACTAGATTTTAAACCAAAGACTGTAACAAGAGATGAAGAAGGGCTTTATATTGAAATAAAGGGGTCTCTCTAACAAGAAGATTTAACAATTGTAAATGTTTATGCACCCAACTTGGGAGCACCCAAATATATAAAACAGTTAAAAACAAACATAAAGGAACTCATTGATATTAATACAATGATAGTAAGGGCCTTTTAACACCCTACTTACAGCAATGAACAGATCATCGAAGCAGAAAATCAATAAGTAAATAATGGCTTTGAGTGACACACTGGACCAGATGGACTTAAAAGACATATTCAGAACATTTTATACTAAAGCAACAAAATACACCTTCTTTTTGAGTGCACATGGGACATTCTTCAGAATAGGTCACATACTAGGTCAAAATTCAGGCCTCAACAAATACAAAAAGACTGAGATCATACCATGCATAGTTTCTGGCCACAACACTATGAAACTTGAAGTCAATCACAAGAAAAAATTTGGAAAGACAACAAATACATGGAGGTTAAAGAATGTGCTACTAAAGGGGTGCCTGAGTGGCTCAGTCAGTTAAGCATCTGTCTTTGGCTCAGGTCGTGATCTCCAGGTCCTAGGATTAAGCCCTGCAGGGAGCCTGTTTTTCCCTCTCCCTTTGCCCCTCTCCCCTGCTTTTACTCAATTTTTCTCTATCTCTCAGATAAATAAATAAAATCTTTAAAAAAAAAAGAACGTGCTACTAAAGAATGAATATATCCACCAGAAAATTAAAGAAGAATAAAAAAAAAAAACCACACATGAAAATGAAAATGTGATGGTCCAAAACTTTTGGGATGCAGCAAAAGTAGTC
This sequence comes from Callorhinus ursinus, assembly GCF_003265705.2. Classification (NCBI taxonomy): domain Eukaryota; kingdom Metazoa; phylum Chordata; class Mammalia; order Carnivora; family Otariidae; genus Callorhinus; species Callorhinus ursinus. The sequence goes on from NW_027397089.1 coordinate 3,836,905, forward strand.
ATAAGAGGGAACTATATAGCAATACAGGCCTAACCTCAAGAGGCTAGAACAATTTCAAATAAACAACCTAATCTTACACTTAAAGAAGCTAGAACAAGAACAACAAATGATGCCTAAAGCCAGCAGAAGGGGAGAAATAATAAAGACTAGAGCAAAAATAAATGATATAGAAACAAAAAAGAACAGATCAACAAAACCAGAAGTTGGTTCTTTGAAAAAATTAATAATATTGACGAACCCCTAGCTGGACTTACAAAAAGAAAAGAGAAAGGACCCAAATAAGTAAAATCACAAATGAGAGAGGAACCATAATAACCAACACCACAGAAATACAAACAATTATAAAAGAAGAGTATGAAAAATTATATGCCGACAAATTGGGCAATCTGGAAGAAACAAATAAATTCCTGGAAACATATAAAGTACCAAAACTGAAACAGGAAGAAATAGAAAACTTGAGCAGACTGAGAATCAGCAAAGAGATTGAATCAATAATCAAAAATCTCCCAAAAAACAAAAGTCCAGGGCCAGATGGCTTCTCAGGGGAATTCTACCAGACATTTAAAGAAGAGTCAATACCCATTCTTCTCAAACTGTTCCAAAAAATAGAAATGAAAGGAAAACTTCCAAACTCATTCTACCAGGCCAGTATTCCCCTGATTCCACAAAACCAGACAAAGCCTCCACTAAAAAAGAGAACTACAGGCCAATATCCCTGAGGAACATGGATGCAAAAAATCTCAACAAGATACTAGCAAACTGAATCCAACAGTACATAAAAAGAATCACTTGCCACGAACAAATGGGATTTATTCCTTGGTCATTATTGACCAATATTCAATATTGGTCAATATTCGCAAATCAATCAACATAATACACCACATTAATAAGAAGGAGGATAAGAACCATACGATCCTTTCAATAAAGGCAGAAAAAACATCTGAAAAGTACAACACACATTCATGATAAAAACTCTCAACAAAGAAGGGTTAGAGGAAACATACCTCAACACCCTAAAGGCCATATATGAAAACCACACAGCTAATATCATCCTCAATGAGGAAAAAGTGAGAGCTTTTCCTATATGGTCAGGAACAATACAGGATGTCCTCTATTTAACATAGTACTGGAAATCCTAGCCTCAACAATCAAACAACAAAAAGAAATAAAAGGCATCCAAATTGGCAAGGAAGAAGCCAAACTTTTCATATTTGCAGATGACATGATATTCTATATAGAAAACCCAAAAAATTGCTAGAACTCATACACAAATTGAGTAAAATCATGGGATAGAAAATCAGTGTACAGAAATCTGTTGCATTTCTATATACCAATAATGAAGCAGCAGAAAGAGAAATCAAGGAATCAGTCCCATTTACAACGGTACCCAAAACCATAAGATACCTAGGAATAAACCTAACCAAAGAGGTAAAAGATCTGTACTCTGAAAACTAAATTGAAGAGGACATAAAGAAATGGAGAAACATTCTATGCTCATGGATTGGAAGAACAAAAATTGTTAAAATGTCTAACTACCCAAATCCATCTACACATTTAATACAATCCCTATCAAAAGAACACCAGCATTTTTCTCAGAGCTCAAACAGTCCAAAATTTGTATGAAACCACAAAATACCCCAAGTAGCCAAAGCAATCTTGAAAAAGAAAGGCAAAGTTGGAGGCATCACAATTCCAGATTTCAAGTTATATTACGAAGCTGTAGTGATCAAGACAGTATGATACTGGCAAAAAAGTAAGCACACAGATCAACGGAACAGAATAGAAAACCCAGAAGTGAACTTATAACTATATGGTCAACTAATCTTTGACAAAGCAGGAAAGAATATCCATGAAAAAAAAAAACAAACAAACCAGTCTCTTCAACAAACGATATTGGGAAAACTGGACCACAATATGCAGAAGAATGAAACTGGCCCACTTTCTTACACGATACACAAAAAGAAATTCAAAATGGATGAAAGACCTAAATATGAGACAAGAAACCATCAAAATCCTAGGTGAGAATATTACAGGCAGTAACCTTTTTCACGTTGGCAGTAGCAACTTCTTACTAGATATGTCTCCTGAGGCAAGGGAAACAAAAACAAAAATAAACTATTGGGAGTACATCAAGATAAAAAGCTTCTGCACAGCAAAGGAAACAATCAACAAATCTATAGGCAACCTTTGGAATGGGAGAAGATATTTACAAATGACATATCTGATAAAGGGTTAGTATCCAAAATCTATAAAGAGCTTATCAAACTCCATACCAAAAAAACAAATAATCCAGTTTAAAAATGGGCATAGGACATGAATAGACATTTTTTCTAAGAGGACATCCAGATGGCTAAAAGACACATGAAAAGATGCTCAACATCACTCATCATCAGGGAAATGCAAATCAAAACTACAATGAGATTCACCTCACACCAGTCAGAATAGCTAAAATTAACAACACAAGAAACAAGAGGTGCTAGCGAGGAGAGATAAGGGTTCCTTTCGCACTGTTGGTGGGACTGGAAACTGGTGCAGTCACTCTAGACAACAGTATGGAGGTTCCTCAAAAAGTTAAAAATAAAACTACCCTATGATCCAGCAATTGCACTACTAGGTATTTACCCAAAGGATACAAAAATACTAATTCAAAAGAAAACACGCACCCCAATGTTTATAACAGCAGCATCAACAATAGCCACATTATGTAAAGAGCCCAAGTGTCCATGGACTGATGAACTGGTATAGAAGATGTATAAATACAATGGAATATTACTTAGCCATTAGAAAGAATGAAATCTTGCAATTTGCAATGACGTGGATGGAGCTAGAGAGTATTGTCCTAAGCGAAATAAGTCAGTCAGAGAAAGACAAATACCACATGATTTCACTCATATGTAGAATTTAAGAAACAAAACAGATGAACAGGTGGAAAAAAAAGAAAAGAAGCAAACCAGAAAATAGACTTTTAACTATAGAGAACAAACTGAGGGTTGCTGGAGAGGAGGTGGGTGGGGGGATGAGTTAAATGGGTGTTGGGGATTACGGAGGGACTCCTTACATACACTTGTATGTAAGTGATGAATCACTAAATTGTACACTTGAAACTAATAGTACACTGTATGTTAAGAAAAATATAAATAAAAACTTGACAATGATAAATATCTATCTATAACTGCTTTCATTGTACAAGAGTTGAGTAGCTGCAACAGAAACAAAATGGTCCAGAAAGCCTAAAACACTTACTATCTGGCCTTCACAGAAAAATTTTGCTGAGCCCTGAATCAAATTATAGCTCAGCTGTAAGATGGGCATGATAATAACTGCCTTATATTAATATGAGAGTTTAATGGAATAATGTGTCTAGACAGCAACTGGCCAGTCAGATATTGTCAGTTTTATAGAATTTACAATTACAGTTGACTCTTGAAAAATGCGTGGGTTAGGAGCACTGCCCCACACCCGCACAGTCAAAAATCCACATATAATTTTTTTTTAAGATTTTATTCATTTATTTGAGAGAGAGAGAATGAGAGAGAGAGAGAGCACATGAGAGGGGGGAGGATGAGAGGGAGAAGCAGACTCCCTGCTGAGCAGGGAACCCAATGCAGGACTCGATCCTGGGACTCCAGGATCATGACCTGAGCCGAAGGCAGTCACTTAACCAACTGAGCCACCCAGGCGCCCCAAAAATCCACATATAACTTTTGAGTCCCCAAAAACTTAACTACTAACAGCCTACTCTTGACCAGAAACCTTACCAATAACATAAGTCAATAAACACATATTTTGTATGTTATATGTATTATATACTGTATTCTTACAATAAAGTAAGCTAGAGAAAAGAAAATGTTTAAAAAATCATAAGAAAGAAAATACATTTATAGCACTGTACTATATTTGTTTAAAAAAATCCATGTGTAAGTGAACCCACACAGTTCAAACTTGTGTTATTCAAGGATCAACTGTAATGTTCTTTCACATCAAGATGGGGAGGACTGTTGGAGTCTCTGGGCTTCAGCGTGTGATAAACACTAAAGTGCAGATGTTTTCATATAAGTAGTTGTGAAAGATACAAAGCTACTGGGGACACACAGAGGCCCCACTGGGAGGGTCTGCCATATCCAGAGCTACATTTGAGGGCTGGTTCATGGGAAGGCACAGAAAACATGAATCAGCAGTTTTCCACAGCAACTCATCAAGAGTTTTCTCTTTTCCCCATTTATTTGGATGGGATACTTATTGCTCCACAGATGCTCCTTAGGAGGGTCCTACAAATTATGGGAAGAGAGCCTTGCCTGGAAATCATGTCAAAATTATCTCTGTAGCTATTTTAGTTATGTATTGCTAGATAATAAACTATTCCAAACTACTCATGGTTCTGTAGTCTAAACTCCAGGCAGGATTTGACTACATGGTTCTTCTGCTCCATGTGCCAACAGCCATGGTCACTCATTATTAGCCTGATTTCAGCTATGGGCTCAGCTAGGCTGGAAGGCCCAAGAAAATGTCACTCACATTTCTAGTGCCTCAGTGCTCCTCCACACGGCCTTTCTTTCTCCATGTGGTCTCCCCCCTTCAGTAGTCTTGCCTGAACTTCTTTACACTGAAGGGGTTCAGGGCAGGCCCCCAAAATGCGCCACTTTGGCACGTGGACTATTTTGAGCTGAAGGCAGTAGAGACGCTGTGGGCTCAAGATAAACTTTTGTCCCTCCCTTAACTACACAGAAGAACCTAAATTGGGGGTCTTTCCTAGAATAAGGGTATTGCCAGAGATAAATATTATCTGAGTGACCCACCTGTATAGCAGGGCAAACATCTTAATTACCAAGCATCTGCTCTTCTTATTGCCCTGTGAACTGCATTCCTTCCCTTTGAAGTCCCAGACCCCTACTCCCTTCTACTTAGTTCAGGATGACATATAAAACTCATTTTGCCTGTCTTTGGAAATTCCATGTCTGTGTGGATTCCCTGTATCAAGGAAATTAAATCTGATTTTCTCCTGGCAATCTGTCTCATGTCAATTTGATTCACAGTTCAGCTAGAGAGACCTTGAAGGGGACAGGAAATTCTTCCTCTTCAACATCATGGAATCTAGCTTCTTGAAACAAAAATGGAAATTTCCAGAGTCCTGAAAAGCTAAGCCTAGAACTGGCACAGCATCACTTTGTTGGAAGGAAAAATTTTTCTCTACCAACTTAGGTCTATTCACTGGGAGCCTGGAAATTAATTGACAATAGACAGATTAACAGGGAAAAAAAAAACAAGTTTTATTCACATGCATGGAGGAATGTCCAAAAGAAGAGACTCACTGAACAGTTAGGGATAAACGTTTATATATTAACAGGAGAGTGAGGCGGGGGGTGTAGATACAGGACTTCTATGAGAAAGAAATAGGAGAGCAAATGGAAGATATTACAACTGGTAATCATGTTTCTTTATGCAATTTCTCATCCTGGAAGTCTCTGTATTAAGTCAGACAAGGGAAACTCAGAGAAGGCTTCTTTTTGCATCTGCTGTGTATCTCAAATATCTTCATTTTAAAACAATCTTTATACCATCTTGGTGGATTGTGAGTTCCTTCAACTTCCACCTCATTCTACTAGTCAAGGCAAGTTACATGTCAGACCAGATGCACAAAAAGGAAATAATCTCAACTTCTTTTTTTTTTTTTTAAGTAGGCTCCACACACAGCGTGAAGCCCAACACAGGGCTTGAATTCATGACCCTGATATTAAGATTTGGACATTTAACTGAGCCACCCAGGCACCCCAATAATCTCCACCTCTTAATGGCTGGAGCAGCATGTGCATGGAGAAAAGAAAGAATTAATGTTTGTCATCTTTAAGGACTATCTGCCATAGGAGCTGAAGCTAAAGGACTTGAAAGGACAGTCCTGTCTAGGCTTTCCTAACTGTGGCTCCAGGGACCATTTTCTGCATTAGATAGAAAAAGGAAGCTCCCAGGAAAGTAAAATGGCTGTTTCCTGAGTCCCTCAAGTGCCACCCAACCATCACCCCACCAGCTACTCCAGATATATCATAAAGAAGCCTAGATGCTCAAAAATCCCAAATCAGAAGCCTCACCTCTGGCTCTTGTTAATGAATCAGGTTATTACTGAATGCAGACTGTTACAATGATGAAGGCAGGATGAAACAGAACTGGAGAAGATCCAAGAATAATGGGCAGAGATTCATCAGAAAAATCTTTTTGAAAGTATAATAGGTATATGCCATATTATTTAAGCTGTATTTTTCACTTCTACTATAGAAAACTTGAGAAATAAACAAGTGAGGATACACTGAATTGTTTAGAAGCAAGTAGTTTGTGAGACAGGTAAAATTCTTAAGATGTATTCATGAACATTGTATTCATGAACATTGAATATACATGGGGTATATGAAGCAACAAAAACTGTGATGCATTAAATACATACAAGAAAAACAAGTGCTCAGTGTTTATGAAGTCCTAGCTGGGCAGTCAGCGATCCCTCTTGCTCAAATATAGACCACAACAGTTAAAACCAGAAATAGACAAGACCACTTAACTCATGCTTGAACTAAAACCCATTGTTCTTATTTCTTAACACACTTTCTTGAAGGATTGATAAAGATGTTTTACAGTGACCAGAACATTCCAACCGCCAGGCCAGAAAAGCCCTGATAGCAAAGAGAATGCCTAGAAGACCACACCCCACCCTTCCCTTCCCTGCCCATGATCACATGCTGAACACACACCAACCCCCATCCATAATCATATGGTCCCTGCCTGCTCTCTTGCGTGCACTACCCCACTCCTGCAACCTTTCCTTATAGAGCTTTAGGTGTCCATCTTGCAGACAGAGGTCAGCTGGTAAGCATAGAGCTTGCCACCTCCCCAGGCTGCCACCACCTGAAATAAATTTCTCCCTTTCTCTTTTCCAAACCCTGTTCTCTTAAGTTATTGGCTTCTCTTGCAAAGAGTTTATCTGAGTATGTTGGCAAACCCAGCTGGGAGCTTCACTTTCAATTTGTCCAACCCCTCAGGATTCCCTGGAATGGAGCAGTAGGCTGTGGCAGTGTGCCAGGGTATATGGGTTTGTTTCCTAAGTTAGCGGCTCTAATAGATTGGTAACAGAGCCATCCCCATGCAGATAAACAGTATTGTTGTTCAACAGGCTAACTGGCAAGTTACAGCTGTGGCCAGGTATACTTAACCACTGGGTATCTCCGATATGGAAAGTGTATGTTGCTGCTATGAACACTGGGGTGCATATGGCCCTTCTTTTCACAACATCTGTGTCTTTGGGGTAAATACCCAGTAGTGCAATTGCTGGGTCATAGGGTAGCTCTATTTTTAATTTTTTGAGGCACCTCCACACTGTTTTCCAAAGTGGCTGTACCAACTTGCATTCCTACCAACAATGTAACATGGTTCCCCTTTCTCCACAACCTCTCCAACATTTGTTGTTTCTTGCCTTGTCAATTTTTGCCATTCTAACTGGTGTAAGGTGGTATCTCAATGTGGTTTTGATTTGAATTTCCTTGATGGCTAATGATGATAAACATTTTTTCATGTGTCTGTTAGCCATTTGTATGTCTTCTTTGGAGAAGTGTCTGTTCATGTCTTCTCCCCATTTTTTGACTTGATTATTTGTTTTTTGGGTGTTGAGTTTGAGAAGTTCTTTATAGATCTTGGAAATCAGCGCTTTGTCTGTAGTGTCATTGCAAATATCTTCTCCCATTCTGGGGGTTGCCTCTTTGTTTTGTTGACTGTTTCCTTTGCTATGCAGAAGCTTTTTATCTTGATGAAGTCCCAAAAGTTCATTTTTGCTTTTCTTCACTAGCCTTTGGAGATGTATCTTGAAAGAAGTTGCTGTGGCCAATGTCAAAGAGGTTATGCCTATGTTCTCCTCTAGGATTTTGATGGATTCCTGTCTCACATTGGGGTCTTTCATCCATTTTGAGTTTATCTTTGTGTATGGTGTTAGAGAATGGTCGAGTTTCATTCTTCTGTATATAGCCATCCAATTTTCCCAGCACCATTTATTGAAGAGACTGTCTTTTTTCCATTGCATATTTTTTCCTGCTTTGTCAAAGATTATTTGACCACAGAGTTAAGGGTCCATATCTGGGCTCTCTATTCTGTTCCATTGGTCTATATGTCTGTTTTTGTGCCAGTACCATTCCATCTTGGTGATCACTGCTTTGCAATATAGCTTGAAATCAGGCAACATGATGCCCCCAGCTATGTTTTTCTTTTTCAACATTTCCTTGGCAATTCGGGGTCTTTTCTGATTCCATACAAATTTTAGGATTGTTTGTTCCAGCACTTTGAAAAATATCATTGGAATTTTGATTGGGATGGCACTGAAGGTATAGATTGCGCTGGGTAGCATAGACATTTTAACAATGTTTATTCTTCCAGTCCATGAGCATGGAATGTTTTTCCATCTTTCTGTGTCTTCTTCAATTTCTTTCACGAGTGTTCTGTAGTTCCTAGAGTGTAGATCCTTTACCTCTTTGGTTAGGTTAATTCCGAGGTATCTTATGGTTTTTGGTGCTATTGTAAATGGAATCAATTCTCTAATTTCTCTTTCTACAGTTGCATTGTTAGTGTATAAGAAAGCAAATGATTTCTGTGCATTGATTTTGTATCCTGCCACATTACTGAATTGCTGTATAAGTTCTAGTAATTTGGGGGTGGAGTCTTTTGGGTTTTCCACATAAAGTATAATGTTATCTGCAAAGAGAGAGAGTTTGACTTCTTCTTTGCCAATCTGAATACCTTTTATTTCTTTTTGTTGTCTGATTGCTGCTGCTAGGACTTCTAGTACTATGTTGAACAACAGTGGTGACAGTGGGCATCCTTGATGTGTTCCTGATCTTAAGGGAAAGGCTCTCATCTTTTCTCCATTGAGGATGATATTTGCTGTGGGTTTTTCATAGATGGATTTTATGAACTTTTATGAACTATCCCTATACTCTGAAGAGTTTTAATCAGGAAAGGATACTGTATTTTGTCAAATGCTTTTTCTGCATCATTTGAGAGGACCATATGGTTCTTCTCTCTCCTCTTATTAATGTGTTCTATCACACTGATTGATTTGCGAATGTTGAACCACACTTGCATCCCAGGGATAAATCCCACTTGGTCGTGGTAGATGATCCTTTTAATGTATTGCTGGATCCTATTAGCTAGGATTTTGTTGAGAATTTTGGAATCCATATTCATCAGGGATATCGGTCTGAAATTCTCCTTTTTGATGGGATCTTTGCCTGGTTTGGGAATTAGGGTAATGCTGGCCTCATAGAATGAGTACGGATGCTTTCCTTCTGTTTCTATTTTTTGAAACAGCTTCAGGAGAACAGGTATTATTTCTTCTTTGAATGTTTGGTAGAATTCCCCAAAGAATCCATCAGGCCCTGGACTCTTGTTTTTTGGGAGGTTTTTGATCACTGCTTCAATCTCGTTACTGGTTATTGGCCTATTCAGGTTGTCAATTTCTTCCTGTTTCAGTCTTGGCAGTTTATAGGTTTTCAGGAAGGCATCCATTTCTTCCAGGTTGCTTAATTTATTGGCATGTAGTTGTTGATAATAATTTCTAATAATTGTCTCTATTTCCTTGGTGTTAGTTGTGATCTCTCCCCTTCATTCATAATTTTACTAATTTGGGTCCTTTCTCTTTTCTTTTGGATAAGTCTGGCCAGTGGTTTATCAATCTTATTAATTCTTTCAAAGAACTAGCTTCTAGTTTTGTTGATCTGATCTTCTGTGTTTCTGGTTTCTAATTCATTGATCTCTGCTCTAATCTTAATTATTTCTCTTCTAATGAGTGGCTTAGCCATCGTTTGTTGCTTTTTCTCTGGTTCTTTAAGGTGTAAAGTTAGTTGGTGAATTCGGGATTTTTCTATTTTTTTGAGTGAGGCTTGGATGGCTATGTATTTCCCCCTTAGGCCCGCCTTTGCAATATCCCATAGGTTTTGGACCGATGTGTTTTCATTCTCATTGGTTTCCATGAATTGTTTAAGTTCTTCTTTGATTTCCTGGTTGACCCAAACATTCTTGAGCACAGTGGTCTTTAGCTTCCAAGTGTTTGAATTTCTTCCAAATTTTTTGTGATTGAGTTCCAGTTTTAAAGCATTATGGTCTGAGAATATGCAGAGAATAATCTCAGTCTTTTGGTATTGGTTGAGACCTGATTTGCAACCCAGTATGTGGTCTATTCTGGAGAAAGTTCTGTGTACTCTCAAGAAGAATGAGTATTCTGTTGTTTTAGGGTGGAATGCTCTGTATTATCTATGAGGTCCATCTGGTCCAGTATGTCATTCAAAGCTCTTGTTTCTTTGTTGATTTTCTGCTTAGATGATCTGTCTATTGCTGAGAGTGGAGTATTGAGGTCTCCTACAATTAACGTATTGTTATCAATATAACTCTTAATTTTGGTTAACAGTTGGCTTATGTAAATGGCTGCTCCTGTGTTGGGGGCATAGATATTTATAATTTTAAGATCTTCTTGTTGGATAGACCCTTTTGTGTCTTTAAGTACGGTTTTTAGCTTAAAATCTAATTTGTCTGATATAAGAATTGCTACCCCAGCTTTCTTTTGAGGTCCGTTGGCATGGAAGATGGATCTCCATCCCTTCACTTTCAGTCTGGATGTATCTTTAGGTTCAAAATGAGTCTCTTGTAGACAGCATATGGATGGGTCCTGTCTTTTTACCCAATCTGCAACCCTGTGCCGTTTTATGGGAGCATTTAGGCTATTCACTTTGAGAGTGACTATTGAAAGATATGAATTTATCATCATGTTGCCTGTGAATTTATCATCATGACGTTGTTTCTATATACTGTCTCTCTAAATTTCCATTCTATATCATTCTTGGGGTCTTTTTCCTTTTATAGAACCCCCCTTAATATTTCTTTCAGGGCCGGCTTAGTGGTCACATATTCTTTCAGTTTCTGCCAGTCTTGGAAGCTCTGCATCTCTCCATCCATTCTAAATGACAGCCTTGCCAGATAAAGTATTCTTGGCTGCATGTTCTTCTCGTTTAGTACCCTGAATATGTCTTGCCAGCCCTTTCTGGCTTGCCAGGTCTCTGTGGATAGGTCTGACGTTATTCTGATGTTCCTCCCTCTGTATGTAAGGAATCTCTTCTCCCTAACTGCCCTTTAAGATGGTTTCCCTGGTTCTAAGACTTGCAAGTTTTACTGTTACATGCCGGGGCATTGGCCTGTTTTCCTTGATCTTGGGAGGGGTCCTCTCTTCCTCTAAGACACAAATATTTGTTTCATTCCCCAGATTAGGGAAGTTCTCAGCTAGGATTAGCTTAAATATATCTTCTAGTCCTCTCTCTCTCTCCACCCACTCAGGGATCCCAATAATTCTGACACTGGAATGTTTCATGGTGTCACTTATTTCTCTGATTCTGTTTTCATGGATTTTGAGGTGTTTCTCCCTGGCCTCCTCTTTTCCTTCTTGTCTATTAATTGGTCTTCTAGATCACTAATTCGTTCTTCTGCCTCACTTAACCAAGCTGTTAGATCATCTAGATTAGATTGGATCTCATTGATAACATTTTTAAGTTCTGCCAGTTCAGCTTTCATTTCTGCCCTTAGAGACTCTATGTTGCCATTAATCAATTTCTCCATTCTAGCTATTGTCTTCACAACTGCTACCCTGAAGTCCATTTCCGACATCTTGGTTATATCTGTATCCATTTGTAAATCTGTGGGAGAAGTCACAGTCTCTGAGTCTTTCCTATTTTGGGGATTCTGTTGAGGGGTGGTTCAGGGAGTGTACAGAGTCCAAATTATTGACCACAACCCAAGCAAGATGCACCTGTTTTATAGGGACCTTAGGGTATGCTGCCAAAAACTGCAGCGTCCTGGGCTGTGCACTCTTCAGCAGTATTCCCAGTCCTTGCCTCCAGGTCGGGGCACGTCTTTGCCCTTTTTGCTTCTAAAACCACCAGCTGCCCCCAGTTCACACGCATGGCCCCACTGCTCCAGGTTCCAACCAGGGGGCTGCCCTAAAGTCCTTTCCCCACCACTACTGGTCTGCAAGTCTGTGCCCCATCTCCAGTGCGAGAGGCTATCACTCACCGGCAGTGCAGGATCATCACGGCTCCCTCCTCCTTCCATTTATCTTCGGACATGTGCCCGCTGAATCACGGGTCCCCGCTTCATACCTTGAAACCAACCGCCTGCAATATTCTGTTTGTAGAGATCCACATATATCTTCCTACATCTCAGGCTGATTTTGTGTTCAGAGTGGTCTGGTAGATATCCAGCTCAATTCCAGGGACTGGTTGGAATAGGGTCCCCTACTCCTCTGCATCTTTCCTTCTCCCCCTCTCAAGTCTGGTTCCTGAAACCATGTGAGTAGCAGGGAAGGCTGCTGCAGCAGAGAGAGAGGCAGAACATATGAACATCATGTATCCCAGGATTCAAGTGATAAGGCCATTGTATCCCACTTGCACCCTATCTTTTTCATTTTTATTTTTCACTTGAACCCTATCTTAATTGTGTTAATCTCACTCCATCACTTTTCCCTTACCACTTGCTTGTTTCAGACTTACTCACTAATCCATGTGATTTGGGTACCTTAATCTGCCTGTGAGCCTTTCTGTACCATAGGCTCTGATATACTTGGCAATTATAACAGATAATTTCTTCACAGAACAGAAAGTTTCTTAAATTCAGATTGAGATGTTGAGTTTCTGCTTCCATGATATTAACATGCTAATAATTGTTTTTAAAGATTATGGGAATCAGTCTGGTCTCTGTTTTTTAATTTATCCTGGGACCCTAAGGGCCCAGGGTTTTATGAAAAAGAGTCCATGTAAGTTCTACACTACATGTAAACAAAGAGCAGTGAGCATTCCCTTGAAGAATTTATTTCTGGGGCCAACCCTTTTCATTGCTCTTCTACTATTTCCTTTTTTCTTTGTTAAACCTCTCAAGAGCAGTATAAATATTGTTCTCTTTCTCTCCACGCACTTGCCCCATAACCTACTGCAGTCCAGCCTTCCCACTCAATAGCCACTGAAATTCATCAGATGAATGTCCCAATGACCTTGTAATGAACAAATCCAATAGTTTGTTCTCATTTCTTACTTTGTCCTCATGTGTCATCTGACACTGTTAATCGCTCCCTACTTGACACATTATCTCTTCCTGGCTTCCCTGGTATTCCAAACCCTGGTTCTCACACTTCAACTCCTTTTACTCCATTCTCTGGGATATATTTTCAAAATCCTTCTTCTCTATCTCCTTGGGTGTAGGGGATCAAAATATGTCACTCCCAAGTATGTCACTTTGGCATAAGAATTATTGTAATCTGAAGAAAATTGAGAAATATCAGATACCAAAAAAGTTCTCTGCCCTTCCACTTGCCTAAAAAAACATAGATTCTTTTCAAAAAATTTTTAAGTTTTTATTTTTTATTTATTTATTTTTTAAGTAAGCTATATGCCCAGTATAGGGCTTGACTCATAACCCTGATATCAAGAGTCACATGTTCTAAGGACTGAGCCAGGCAGGCACCCCTAAGTTTTTATTTAAATTCCAGTTAGTTAACATGTAGTGTAATATTAATTTCAGGTGTACAATACAGTGATTCAACACTTCCATGCAACACTAGGTGCTCATCACAAGTGCACTCCCTAATCTCCATTACCTATTTTAACCCATCTCCCACCCCCTCCTCTTTAGTGACCATCAGTTTGTTCTCTTTAAGAGAAAAAGAATCTGTTTTCTGGTTTGCCTCTCTCTCTCTCTCTCTCTCTCTCTTTTTTCCCTTTGCTTATTTGTTCTGTTTCTTAAATTCCATGTATGAGTGAAATTATAGGATATCTGTCTTTTTCTGACTGACTCATTTCACTTAGCATTATCTTCTCTAGCTCCATCCATGTAAATGGCAAGATTTCATTCTTTTGTATGGCAGAATAATATTCCATTGTGTATATATACCACATCTTCTTTATCCATTCATCTGTTGATGGATGCTTGGGCTGTTTCCATAATTTGGGTATTGTAGATAATGCTGCTGTAAACATCAGGGTGCATGTATCCTTTTGAATTAGTATTTTTGTATTCTTTGGGTAAACACCTAGCAGTGCAATTGCTGGATCATAGGGTAGCTCTATTTTTAACTTTTTGAGGAACATCCTTACTGTTTTCCAGAGTGGCTACACCTGTTTGCATTGCCACCAACAGTGCAAGAGGCTCCCCTTTCTCCACATCCTCACCAACACCTATTGTTTCTTATGTTGTTGATTTTAGCCATTCTGACAGGTATGAGGTGATAACTCGTAGTTTTGCTTTGCATTTACCTGATGGTAAGTGATGTTGAGCATCTTTTCATGTGTCTGTTGGCCATCTGTATGTCTGCTTTGGAAAAATGTCTATCATGTCTTCTGCCCATTTTTAATTGGATTATTCATTTTTGGGGTGTTGAATTTTATAAGATATTTATATATTTTGTATACTAACCCTTTATCAGATATGTCATTTGAAATATCTTCTCCCATTCCATAGGTTGCCTTTTGGTTTCATTGTTTCCTTTGCCCTGCAGAAGCATTTTATTTGATGTAGTCCCAGTAGTTTATTTTTTATTTCATTTCCCTTGCCTCAGGAGACATATCTAGAAAGAAGTTGCTATAGCTGATGTCAAAGAAATTACTGACTGTTCTCTTCTAGAATTTTTCCATTGTATATTCTTTCCTGCTTTGCTGAAGATTGATTGGCCATATAATTATGGGTTCACATTTGGGTTTTCTATTCTGTTCTATTGATCTATGTGTCAACTTTTGTGCCAGTACCATACCATACTACTATATTACAGCTTTGTAATATAACTTGAAGTCCAGAATTGTGATGCCTCCAGCTTTGTTTTCTTTTTCAAGCTTGCTTTGGCTACTCAGGGTCTTTTGTGGTTCCATACAAATTTTAGGGTGGTTTGTTCTAGCTCTGAAAACACACTTAGACTCTTAATCACCAGAGACTCTTATTAGCCCAGAGATGGCATTGAGAGGAATCTACATAATCAGCTTTACTAAAACAACTCTTATCTTCCATTATTTTCCCTTATATATTTACCTTCCCATAGTTTGCCACACTTGGAAGCCTAAAACCCTTCTTGTTTTCTTGTCATTTCCCTACAAATTTATTGTTCTTTGTTAAGATGTTATGTAAGTCCAAATTCTCTAACTACCCCTTTGACTTACCGCTGAGTTTCTTTTGTATGTATGTACACTGCACATGTTAATAAACTCTGTTGTTTCTTTCCTGTTAATCTGTCTTTTATCAGCCAAATCTGTATGGCACCAGGCAGAAAACCTTGGAGGGTAGAGGAAAAGTTTATTTTCCTCTCCTGTAGTGCCTTTTCTTGTTCCTCCTGGCATCCCTTCCATCTCTATTCCATTGGCCCCAGAGAGTATGTGAACAGAAGTAGACCCAGCAACTTAGGCACTGGAGATCAGAGGGCTCTTGGTAAATGGTTTCTGTTTTCTGGCAGCAAATGCACTTCAGCGTATGTGGAGTGATATGAGACATATTGCAAAAACCTAGCACCAAGTGTTCTTTGCAACAGACTTTGTACACTACCACCCTTTAAGCAAAATGCTCCCAGAGATTGGAGTATTTGAGAGAGGTCAGGGTTGTGGTAACATGGTTAATAAAGCACACTCTGTGTCTTGGAGGGGCTTGACAATCTTATATAAAGGAGAAGTTGACAACAGAATCAGAGAGCATTTAAAAAAAAAAAAAAAAAAGACTCAGAGATCATAACCTGAGAGCAGAAATTTGAGTGCTGAAACACCACAAGGTTTTATTATTGCTACCAGCTGCTCCTGGTGAATGGCCAAATCAACATGCCAGGGACCTGTCTCACTGTGACCTTGAGTGTGTGTGTGTGTGTGGCCAGTCTGTGTGGGGTTCCTAAGAGATAGCTGCCTTAAAAAAAAAAAACAAAATCAAAGAGAGCAAAACCACAAATAATCCGTCATCCTGGTGACTAGAGGAGACCAAAGAGAAGTGATGCAAGAGAGTCATAAAATCTAAATCACATCTCTAGGTGTAGATCTATATTGTTAATGTTAAAGATTTTACTTATCTCATTAATTACAAGAGAAAAACAAGGAAAGATGTTATAACCTCTTCAAAGAAGTCAAAGAAGGCTGATCCTTAGACTTCAGAACTCTCTTCCAACATGGCCCAAGACAACTCTCCAAACAAGACCATAACAATGAATCAGAGACGCAGCCGCACCAAATTCACAGAAGATCAATTGAAAATCCTCATCAAGGCATTTGACCAAAATCCTTACCCAGGTTATGCTACCAAACAAAGACTTGCTTTAGAAATCAACACTGATGAGTCCAGAATCCAGATTTGGTTTCAGAATCGAAGAGCTAGGCACCAGTGCCAGAAAAAATCAGAACCCGATGAGGACTTAGAATCAAGTCAAGACCAAGATCACTCTGAAGAGGAGATTCAAAGTAGAGAAGACAGACGGTGTCGTACCAGCTATACTTCTTCACAATTACACACCCTCATCGGGGCATTTATGAACAACCCTTATCCTGGAATTGATACCAGAGAGCAACTTGCTAAGGAAATTGGCATTCCAGAGTCAAGAGTCCAAATTTGGTTTCAAAATCGGAGATCCAGATTCCATGTCCAGAGAAAAAGAGAACCTGATGATCAAGACTCAGAACAGAGACAAGACCAGGAACAGGATCTCTGGGATGAGAGAGTTCAAGACAACTGTTTTCCCAATAAACTATTGGGCCTTTTCAGACCCAACAAACCCACTAGCTGTCTCTGCGGAAGCCTGGACTCAAGGTCAACTGATACAGTCCCAGCCCATGAACAAGGAAGGCCCTGCATTTCTTAATCAAGAAAATGAGCCCAAGACCCCATCCAGCTTATACCAGCTGCCCTAAATTGCTTCCCCTCGTCCTGGCATCAGGGGCTGGGTTTTGCTTTGTTCTGGTGTTCTTTACCCCCAAACGAATATGGGATGTATGTTACACATAGGTTTGCTCATTATGCACACTCCGTCTTTACTCATGAAAAGTCATGCTCCCCCACTCTCTTCATCAATATGCATGTAGCCTCAACTCCTTTGATTATAAAAAACTTGTTCTCTCCCCCTTCCGGAAGGCGGGTTTGAAGCTCCCTCCCACCCCCTTGTCTCCTCATCTGGCTGCCTCTTGAAAAAACCCTTTCCTTTCTGAAAAAAAAAAAAAAAAAAAAGAAGTCAAAGAAGAACAAATTTATGTGGAATAAAGAAATGTTGAAATTAATGTGCAAATGGAAGCAAAACTGGCTTGGAGTGGGGCAAGTGGGTTGTCCTCCACTTGAACAGACATCATTTGCATATCCATGGGCAAGAATTACTTTGCATTGTTTTCAATGCTTTGTTGTATCAATCAATTATTTTGAATTGCTAACAAACTTACAGAGGTATAAAATAGCTCTCTTAGGCTTAGAATCAGATAACCAAAGAAAGTGTGCTATAGACAATGGGGTTTTCCACTGAAGCAAATTTTTCCCTAAATGGAAAGCCTTGGAAGGATACACAGCAAACATCTTTGCCCTGCCAAAGTTAGGGAAGTGCTCTGTGCTTTCTTTTAGATAGTTGTGTAAAATGGGGCTCTTAAAAAAAGGTATTCATGTAACGTTTGTTCTAAAAAAAGGGAAGCAACATTTAAAAGCTGACTTGAATTGAGTGCTGCACAATTTAAAGGATAAACACATGTGTAGTTCTTTAGTCAGTGAATGAGTTTGAATCCCAGATTCACCACTTAACAGCTGTTTAATCTTGAACAAGGTACTTAGCCTCTGTAAGTCAGTTTCTTAGGCTACAAAAAGGAATAATATTAATACCACCCTTTATGGAATTATTGTGAAAATTAAATGAGAAAATGTATGTAAGGCACTTAGCACTATGGCACATAGTAAACATTAATAATATTGCCTGTTATTATTATATTAATTGCTGTGAAACTGAAGTAACGTGGAAAGGCAGGACCTGAAGAAGGGTACTGTGAGGCCAAAAACTATGAATCACTCTCTGAGTAACATCTTCAGAAGGGCCTTGATTTCAGACAATGTAAAGTTCAAATATATGTTAGTAACTTTGGGAAAAGTTATGCCTGGAAGAGTTTGAAGTGTCCTGTGTTAGCCAGTTCATAGAATTATAGAAATTTAGTCCAGTTTTTTTTTTTCTTTGCAGGCTAGGAAACTGTTAGGGACACGTTAATTGCTTTGATGTCACAGAAAACTGTAAAGGACCATAATGGGAGGCTCTGAGAAATGAAGGACAATATGCTATACCGAAATATGCCAAAATATGCCAAAATATTTCAAACAGAAGGCAATTGAAAATGAACAGATAGAGAAAGAAGTCTTCCTGGAGATTCCCTTATCTGATTAAAAGTAGAAATTTCTGAAAAATGATGACAGCTATAAATCTTTCCAGGGGAGTTCTATGACCACAAATATGGAAAGCTGGCTCTGAGAGGAGTCTACACAAACAAATTCTACTAAAATAATCTTTATCTTCCATTAGTTTCCCCACATATTTACCTCCTCTAAACGCCCCCTCTCCTTTATCTAGTACTTTCTACAATTTACTGCCCTTTGTTAAAATGGTGTATAAGCTCTCAAGCCTAACCACCTTTTCAAGCTTTTACTTCTTTTCTGTGAACTCCCATGCATGTAAAGTTGAAAATATTAATATCAATAAAAAATTATATGCTTTTCCTTCTGTTCTCTGTCTTTTGCCAGTTTAATTTACAGGCTGCTGCTATAGAACTTAAGAGGGTAGAGGGAAGTTTTTCTTCCTCCACAGAAATAACTATCAAGGAAGACCAGGTGCCACAGTAATACCAAAGGCCTAGGAATGAGAAAGCTATCTGACTTGAAAAAACCTGAGCAGCCAAGGTCCCTGTTTACCTCTCAACTACCCCACCCAACACTTCACTCTGACAATCCATTTCCTATCTCTCTTCCCTTCTCCTTTCTCTTTGAACAGATTGAAAATCAACCAAATTTAATGAGTTTCTAATAGAGACATTATGTTTTTATGAACATTTACTTCTTTGTCTTCTTATATGTAGCACAAATAGAATCCCTCCTTCAAAATCAAGCCAGGAAATAAAAACAAACTGGCTTTAACCAATTTTGAGCATATTTGGGAAAACTTTTCCTCTACTGATTTAAGTCTTATAGCTAGGGGCCTTCAAATTAATTGACAATAGACAGATTAACAGAAGAAAACACATTTTGTTCACACACATGTAGGAGCATTCAGATGAAGAGATTCCCTGAATAGCTAGAGATAAGGGTTTATATACCAATTTAATAGGTCAATGGGAGGAGGGAGAAACGGCTTCCATGGGAAGAGCAAATGGGCTTTTAGGGAAACAAATGGAAGGTATGACAGTTTGTGATAATGTGTGTTTATGCAATTTTTCATCCCTGTGTGAGTGGTCAGTCTTCTCCCTAGGAGTGAGGCTCTCTCAGAGAGGGAATTTATGGCAGCTTCACTCTCTGCCTATTAGTCAGATAAAAGGGAAACTCTGAAAAGGCTTCTTTCTGCATCTGCTATATCTCAAATGTCTTCAGCTTAATCTTCACACCAACTCTGGGAATCTGAGTGAGTCTCCACAGAGAACTGTCCGATGCAAAGGTAAAGAAAGTCACTTCAAAGGAAATTCCAGAAATTTAATAAATATACATATAAAATTTCAGATGATCACATTAAAGTTTATTGTTTAGAAAATAATAATGAAAAATATAGTGATAATTATACTGTAAGTTTCTATGGAAAAGGCTGATGAACTGTGAATATTAATGTCAGTGGCTCAAGAGTTTAAGGAACAGAGAGCACACGTAATAATGACTTCTATACAATTCAATTTCCTATTTAGCAGGGGACAAAACATTTAATATCATTCAAATTTGTCATGGGAACAATGAGCACCTTGATATCCTGGGGATATGTTAGAAGTACCAATGTTTTGTGAGATTGTTGAGTATTTCATTTTTCCTCCGTTGTGGCTGCCGTGATGTTTAGAGCTATACTTTCTACTCCTATGTTTTGTGAGTTTGTTCTATATCTTGGTACCATGACATTTTCCAATATTAGGTACTGGGGGCAATCTGATTATTTGGTTGTGTACAGTAGAACACCACCAACCTACTCTCACAATATGATATTTTTATCTGGCAATCAACTGTTCCAAAACTCAGTAATTTAGGTTAAGCTTGTGGCTTCATTGAGGCATATCTTCTGTCCTGACTTGCCCCGAACTCTCAAAGTCCCAGTGACTTTCCCAGGATTCTTTTTAGTAGATCCAAATCTATGTATTCACTCAACAAATATGAGTTAAGCATTTATTATTTGCTAAGCATGTTCCAGACTTCTGGAAATGCAAAAAGAATATAACTTATATGGGTTTTCATGAATCTCAGTCTAGTAAAAAAGAAAGACATGTAAATAAATTGTTGAAATATAATGTCATACATGTTATAATATAAATGAGCACAATAGAATCTTCCTTAAATGACTTCTTCTTAACCTATTCAATGGATTAGCCAATGCTCATGGTTCCTTTAGCAAGACTAAAAGAAGACTTCAACTACCTCCATTTGAACCTCAGTCTGTACTTTCTAATTCATTAAGTTCTTCTTTCCAGCTCATCTCTTAACTCAGGCAAAAAAACAAAACTACCCCGCAAGCAATAACAACTGCCCCAAGCCAGCAGTACCTCC
Source organism: Callorhinus ursinus (assembly GCF_003265705.2). Taxonomy (NCBI): domain Eukaryota; kingdom Metazoa; phylum Chordata; class Mammalia; order Carnivora; family Otariidae; genus Callorhinus; species Callorhinus ursinus. Next base: position 3,857,668 of record NW_027397089.1, read on the forward strand.
TGTGTTGCCAACAACAGACAACAATCAACCTAACCTGCATGTACCCACCTACCTTTGTCTCACATTTTCCTTATATAAACCTAGAAGTATTTTCAGCATTTTGGAGACAGTTTTTGAGACATTAGTCCACTATCTTCCTGGTGTTGGCTTCACTGAAATAAATTTCTTCTTTTACCACCACCACTCTCTGCCTTTGGATTTTGTCAGTAGTGAGCAGCTGAACCTGGTCTGTTTGGGAGCCCTGGAGCCAGGTGCTTTTGTACCCCTTCACCCCCATTACAAGACATGGCTGATAGTCGTAGCAATTTGAACACTTTCAACCAGTGGACTCATTTCTATAAATACAATCACTTCTGCTTTTATACAGTCATATTGCATTCTTACTAATAATCAGACATGCAAGAAGAATAAAAAAGGAAACTTGCTCAACTTCTATTTATTATAGGGGTATAGTAATTAAAACAATATGTGCTGTAGGAGGGGGAGAATTTTGACATATGAAAGTGAAGCATGGTAGATCAGTAGGGGAAAAGAGGAACTATTCAATAAATTGAGCTGGAAAAATAATTATCCATATAAAAAATGAAATTGGATTTCTAACTCACACCATGATAATAATCAACCACAGAGAGATTAAGGACTTGAAAATCAAAAAGTAATAATTTAAAACTTTTAGTAGCAAATATGGATAAACATGTTTTTGGCTTTTGACTAGCAAAGGAATTCTTAAGACACAAAAAGTACTAAACCTAGAGGATAGGAAAAGTCTGCCCATATAAAATCCAGAATGTGTATTCATCAAAAAAAAAAAAAGAATGTGTATTCATCAAAAACACCTTAAAGAAAATGGAAAGTCAAGACACAAACTTGAAGAAGATATATTCGTTACACATAACTGATTCAAGGATTAGTATCAAGACTATAAAAAGAACAACTATATATGAATGGGAGAAGGACCAACCCACTGGAGATAAAATGGACAAAGATCATGAACAGGTTTACACCTGAAGAAAAACTAAGTTCAATAAAAATGAAGAGATATTCAATTTCAACAGTAATCAGGACCACAATCAGGACCATAATGACATGCCATTTTCTACCCATCTGATTGGCAAACAATGTCAAGTATTGGAGAGGATGTGGGTCAACATATGTCTTAAACATCGATGGAAAGGATATAAATCAATTTAGGCATTTTTGAGAGAAGTAACTCTCCTCCCAGCTATATACCTAAGAGAAACTAGTTTATGTACACCAGGACCCAAATATAGGAATGCTTGCTTTATGACTGCTTGTAATAGTAAAAACAAATACACAAAACACCTAAATGTTCTTCAACAAGAGAGTGAATATGTATAAAATATTATATAGTGGTGAAAATGAATAAATGAAATTACACACATCAATATGGAAGAATCCTAGTAATGCTACATTTGAATGAAAAAGCTAAGACTGATAATGTTACAGATAACATGATATACATTTGATAAAATTCAGAAATTATGAAAGTTCAACAGCATATTTTGGGCACACATGTATATGTTGAAAAAACAACTTTAAACAATAAAGTAATACAATCAGACAAACAGAATGTGGGATACTACACAAGATAAGTATCTTGTATACTCAAGGGATTAAACTAAATATTGCAGGGAGTAGGAAGTCACTAAAAGATAAGCAGAGGATACACATTTTCAAATTTGCATTTAAAAATATATCAATCTGGGGGCACCTGGGTGGCTCAGTCGTTGAGCGTCTGCCTTTGGCTCAGGTCATGATCCCAGGGTCCTGGGATCAAGCCCCACATTGGGCTCCCTGCTCGGCGGGAAGCCTGCTTCCCCCTCCTACTCCCTTGCCTGTGTTCCCTCTCTCACTGTGTCTCTATCTGTCAAATAAATAAATAAAATCTTAAAAAAAAAATATATCAATCTGGTGGCTGCACGGAAGATCATTTACAAATATATAGACAAAAACCTCACTGGTTGAAGGTATACCTCAGAAATACTGCAGCTTTAGTTTCGGACCGCCACAATAAAATGAGTATCACAATAAAGTGAGCCAAATGAATTTTTTGGTTTCTTAATACATATAAAATTATGTTTAAAGTATGCTGTAGTCTATTAAGTGTGCAACAACATTTTGTCAAAAAAATGTACATACCTTAGGGGCACCTGGGTGGCTCAGTTGATTAAGCGCCTGCCATCTGCTCAGGTCATGATCCCAGGGTCCTGGGATCGAGCCCTGCATCAGGCTCCCTGCTCCATGGGGAGCCTACTTCTCCCTCTCCCTCTACTGCTCCTCCTGCTTGTGCTTTCTCTCACTCTTTCCTGCTGTCAAATAAATAAATAAAATCTTTTTAAAATTGTACATACCTTAAATAAAAAATACTTCATTGCTAAAACAAAATGCTAACCATCACTGAGCGTTCAGTTAATCATAATCACTTATCACAGACCACCATAACAAATATAATAAAAACGAAAAAGTTTGAAACATTGTGAGAATCACCAAAATGTGACACAGAGGGACAACATGAGCAAATGCTATTGGAAAAATGGCACTAACAGACGTTCAACTCAGAGCTGATGCAATCCTTCCATTTGTAAAAAATGCAGTATCTGCAAAGCACAAAAATGCAAAGTGCAATAAAATGAAGTATGCCTGTACAAGAATAACATGAAAAGCACATGTTCTGCTTCTTCTTGAATACAGTTAAATAAAGTATACAAATTATTGCAGGCTTGATTGTAATTATGAAATATTAGAAGAAACTTAAGTGCCCATACATAGGAGAGTGGTTGAAATCAACTATGGCACATCCACACAATGGAGGACTAGGCAACTGTACAAAAGAATGAGGAAGATCTCTATAAACCAATACAGAGTAATTTCCAAAACATGTAGTTAAGTGACAAAAAGTCCAAAAGAACATCTATAGTATGCAACCCTTAATGTGAGAAAAAAGGGTATATGTAAGAAAGCACACTCATATCTGCTCCTTGGGGAAAAAAAAATACAAGAAGGATAACAAGAAACTAAACAGACTGGTTACAGGGGACAAATGGGGAAGAAGCGGAAATAAGTGAGGAGAATGAGATCATGGTAGCAGGAGGAGGAGGAAATAAAACAGCTGGGAGCATGATGCTGGAGCCAGATGCCTAATCTGGGGCTCCAGCACTTACAATAGAAGGCATCAGTCTGGAACAGAGCCTGGCACAAAGCAAATGCTAAACTAATGCCACTTATTACTATATTTAACCTTAAGTGTTGTACAGTTTTTGTCAACTATTGTGACTAGACTATTTGCCCATTTTAATTTATAGATGCTTATTTCTAGAATTGTGAAAACATTGATTTTTATACCTTTTGTATGTTTATCTTGAATGCAGCTACCATATTAATACTTTCATTGATTCTAGTAGGTTTTCTGTTTGTTTGCTTTTTACTAGAGTCCTTAGGATTTCCAGGCATAAATCTTAAAATCAGCCAAAAGGAATCATTTTATCTTTTCTTTTCCAGGGTATATTCCAGCTTTTTTTCACTTTTAAAAAATCTTACTGAATTTATTAGAAGATTTAAGATAATAAAAATTACAGTGATAGATGGCATCCCTATCTAGTTCCAAATTTTAATATTTCACCATTTAAAATAGGAAAAAGATGGAAATAATTTAAAGGAAAAGATCAATCAATTCCATTACATTACAATTTAAATACTCTGTTCATCAAAAGACCCCATAAAGAAAATGAAAACTACAAACTGGAAGAAGATACTTGGTACACATATATAATCCTGACAAATATTAGGAGGATTAGAACCCAGAAAATGTAAATAACTTTTACAAATAAGTAAGAAACACCAAACAACTCATGAGAAAAATGGGGGAAAAGTTTTGGGGCAGGTTTTGACTTCAAGGGACAATTAATTGTGGAGAAGTGGCCAGGCGATATATGGGGAAAGCCAGTGAAAGATAAAGGTTATCTTATTTTTGTATGGTTTGTTTATGTAACCTCATCTTGGTGCCGACTCTCCATCTCCATCAATAGGAGTTACTTTCCTCTTCCTGGCACTGGAGAAGGGGGACACTTTCACAAATGAAAATTTATGCCATGCTTTTAGGCAGTAAAGGGAAGGGCAGAGAACTGTTCCTACATCTGTTGATTTTCAATTGCCTTTAGCCCAAAATATCTCTTATGCCAAAGTGGCATATTTGGGGGTAGCAAATCCTGAACATCTTTGAAGGCATATACAAACATGTCAGGAATTAACAGCCAATGAGAAAATAAAAATAATCACAATCTCACTAGTAATCTGAGCAAGGTAAATTAAAGACATAATGTGATATAATTTTGTACCCACAATATTGCCAAATAAAAAAAAAAGAAAGTAAGTGTTGCCAAGGATATGGAGCAATAGGCAATCTTATACACTGCTGATGGGAGTCTGAATTGGTGTGTTCACTTTGGAAATCAATTAGGCATTATCTGGAAAAGCTGCAATGGATGTGCCCTATGACTCAGCAATTCTACTTCCTGGTCATTTTCCCTGCAGAAACTCTTGCATGTGGGTGCAAGAAGGCTATAAGAATGCTCATAGCTGGATTGCTTGTAATGGTAAAACACTGGAAACTGCCCATATGTCCTCAAATAGAATGAAAAATAAAGTATGATATGATAATATAATAAAATACTAACATTATTGAAAATAAACTACAGCTACATGAGTTAAAACAATCTATACATTTCATAGACATAATGTTAAGTGAAAAAAACAAGCTGCCAAGAAATATATATAGTATTGATTCCACTTACAGTAAGTTAAAATGCAAAAATAAAACTATATGTTTTAAGGATACATGCATATTTGGTTAACTATGAAGAAAATCAAGAGAATGAGGAAAACCAAACTTGGGATGGAAATACTTTTAGGCAAAATATGATGTGATCAGGAAGAAGCCCACTCTGTATTTCTTAACACTGAGTACTTTTTAAAGTGGGTGGTGAGTACATTGGTGTTCATTTGACTGTTAATTCTCTATAATATTGGATCTTAAACTCAGCTGCACATTGGGATGACCAATAGAGCTTTTAAAAGACACTAATACCAGGGCATGTGGGTGGCTCAGTCAATTAAGTGCCCGACTTTTTTTTTTTTTTTTAAGATTTTTAAATTTATTTTAGAGAGAGAGAGCATGGTGTTGGAGAGGAGCAGAGGGAGAGAGAGAATCTCAAGCAGACTCCCCACTGAGTGGGGACCCCGTTATAGGGCTCAATCTCCCAATCTTGAGATCATGACCTGAGCTAAAATCAAGAATTGGATGCTCAACCAACTGAGCCACCTAGGAGCCCCAAGCATCTGACTCTTGATTTCGGCTCAGGTCATGATCTCAGGGTTGTGAGATCCAGCCCCACGCTGGGTGCTGGGTGTGGAGCCTGCATTGGATTCTCTCTCTCTCCCTCTGCGCCCCCCTTCTAAAACAAGTAAGTACATAGATAGATAAATAAGTAAAAGATACCAATACCCAGTTCCCACCTCAGAGATTCTTATTTAAGTGGTATGGAATCTGGCAAATATTATCCTAATGGAAATCTTATGTTTTTCTTAAAATGTGTCACTGAAGATAATTGGCCTCATTCCTGATTTTTTAAAAATTTATTTTGAAGCAATTTTAGATATAAATTTAGATACCACAAAGCTAAAATAGCACAGAGTCCCCATATATTCTTTACTCTATTATTTTTATTTATTTCCCATATATATTTTCCTCTAACATTAACACCTTATATAACTTATATAACTGATCAAATCCAGGAAATTAACATTGATAAAATACTTTCAATTTATATATTTTTTTTGCTCAGAAAAGTGTGATAGGATGATGAATAAATTACTTTTAAACATATATTACATTAGAATAAAATTTTGGTGGGTAAAGGAATGGAAATATGTGTTCAAGGAGGAATGATCAATTATATAAAATGAAATTATTTTAACTTTTTATTTCCTATGATCTTGAAGTTCTAAGTTTTAAATGTTTCTTCTGGATTAAATTATTATTACAGTTATTAGTAGTAAATAATTGATCATAAAAAATAAATGTGTTATGCTTTTTAAGAAATAATTATTAAACATTGTAAGAAAAAATTTCCAGTAAATTGGAACTTGTTCCAGGCCCAGAGACACCTGGGAAACTGACCCTGAATTTACTTTTTTACAACATTAATTCCAGGAATGTTAAGATAAATGTGGGATGGGGTACAGACTGCTTTTTCAGCCTGAGTTGTATCTGGTTGTCCAGATTATTTATTGTATAACCTAACATTGATATGATTCAGCTACCCTAAAGAATGTTAGTAAGTTACACACACCCTGAGGAATAATCTGACAAATAGGGTATAAAAAGTCAAGGAGCAGATAGTAGAATAGCTTCCTAAAACCAAGGTAGTCCACCCTGCTCTACCTTTATCGAGTACAATTGAATATGACCCATGAAATGGGAGGTCTTGGAAGCTGTGTCTGGAATATTATAAGACCTTTTGCTAAAAGTGGTGCTTGCTTACCTGCTGGAATACCTGTCCTATTTCCTTTGAATAAGATATATAAGCTGGTATTGGAAGCACATTATGTTTTCTTAATCTTCCTATTAGTCCATATTTGTATCTGAAGAGACATTTAGGGTGAAGGTCCCTAACTCCATATGGCAAAACTTTTGTTTTTTTATTTTTTTTCAAGATTTTATTTATTTATTTGAGAGAGAGTGTGAGCATAAAAGAGAGAGAGCACACAACAGGGGCAGGGGGAGAGGGAGAAGCAGGCTGCCTGTTGAGCAGGGATCCCAATGTGGGACTTGATCCTAGGACCCTGGGATCATGACCTGAGCCAAAGGCAGATGCTTAACCAACTGAGCCACCCAGGCACCCCATATGGCAAAATTTTTATGCAGTAAGAAAACAGACAGGGAATGGAGAATTTTGGTTATGTCAAACTAAAATGCTTCTATACAGCAAAGCAAATAATCAACAAAATGTAAAGACAACCTACAGAATGGGAGAAAATATTTATAAACCATATCTCTGATAAAGGGTAAATATCCAAAATATAAAGGAATTTCTACAGCTCACTAGTAAAAATAACCCAATTTTTAAAAAATAGGAAAAGGAATTGAATAGACATTTCTCCAAAGAAGACATACATATAGCCGAGAGATATGAAAAGACGTACACATCACTAATCAACAGAAAATGCAAATTAAAACCACAACGGATATCATCTCACAACTCTTAGAATGATTTTATTAAAAAAAAATAGGTAATGTTGGAGAGGATATACAGAAGTTGGAATCCTAGTGCACTGTTGGTGGGAATGTAAATTGGTGCAGCCATTATGGGAAACAGTAGGGAGGGTCCCCAAAAAACTAAAAATACAACTACCACATGATCCAGCAATCCCATTCCTAGGTATAACCAAAGGAACTGAAATCAGGATCTGAAAAGAAATATCTGCACTGCCATATTCACTGCAGCATTATTCACAATAGCAAAGACATGGAAGCAACCTAAATGCTCATCAACTGATGAATGGCTAAAGAAAGTGTGCTATATACATGCAATAGAATATTACTCAGCTTAAAAGAAAGAAGGGAATCCTGCCATTTGTGACAACATGGATGAACCTGGGAGACATTATGCTAAATGAAATAAGCCAGACACAGGAGGACAAATACTATCTGATCTACTTACATGAGGAATCTAAAATAGTCAAATTCATGGAAGCAGAGAGTGGAAAGGCCATTGCCAGGGGTCGGGGGAAGGGGAACAGGGAAGTATTAAAAGATAATAAAAAGAAAAAAAGAGATTTCTGATGCCTGAAAATTGCTGACTCATCATTTTGTTTGGTATGGATACCATTTTATAATTCTGTCCAAGAACTGATCAGTGGAGTTTTAAAAACATTGACCTGGAGGCGCCTGGGTGGCTCAGTCGTTAAGTGTCTGCCTTCGGCTCAGGTCATGATCCCAGGGTCCAGGGATCGAGCCCCAAGTCGGGCTCCATGATCAGTGGGAAGCCTGCTTCTCCCTCTCCCACTCCCTTGCTTGTGTTCCCTCTCTCGCTGTCTCTCTCTGTCAAATAAATAAATAAAATCTTAAAAAAACATAAAAATAAAATAAAAACATTGACCTGAGTCATTAAGAACTGATGAAATGCCACCTGCTAGTGTTGATGAAGAGAAGTAGCTGAGGGGGAAAAGGCTAAAAATACCATCTTATGGTTGCTGCTTACAGCACTGTTGGATATAAAACCACTGACAGAGAAGGAAAAGAGCCAAGAACTCAAAGACCACTACTTGAAACAAAGGCTGATTCTCATAGCTTCTCTAATGCCCTCTTGGGGGCATAGAAGGATACCGTAATTATTTTGATTTGCCACCCCACTGAGGTCCCTCACTAATCAAACTATCCAAGGTCCCAAGAGAGGTGTGCAATTCACTACAGAAGTCCAGCATTACAGTACAAAGAAATTGGGCTATTTTGTTGAAAAAAAAATACCAGCAGCTGCTATCTTGGATCCTTAGATAAAACTATCAGGATGCAAAATTTTAACTGAGGATACTGCAGAATGGAGTAGTCTGCATGGAATAAGCATTTATAACATGGAAACATGTATCTAGAAAGTCTATCAGTCCTGAACCTAACACTCTCCAATAGCTGAGATGGTGGTCACTCCAACACGGAAGTAAAATTTTATTGGGAATATATATATATTAGTGACATGGATGCTCTTTTGTTTTTTTAATTCATATATCCATGGATGATTCTGACTTAGTAAGAAAATGGTTTAGGGTTCAGAATCAATTCTGTGTGAACCTTTGGCAATGTTGAACTTTACCTGAGTTGTCCTAGAAAATAGCTATCGTTAAAAAAATCACCCACTCTTTTGGGTTTCAAGCAATGGCATACTGCCAAAAGCTATCCTTCCCCATATGACTTAGTTAAGACTCACTGATGAGCCTTTTACCTATGACAAAGCCAGACAGACCCTCCAAATTCCCATTCTTTCTCTCATAAATGATAGCTGAATTGTTTGCACTGACCAATCTGAACAAAATGCCACTAATCTGACTTGACCAAACTTTCCTTAGGCTTCTCTCCTTCCCCCAGTCCCCTGAACTTTAGCCTACCCTTGAGCTTAGACAAGCATTGTAGTGTGGAACAATCTCTTTAATGGCCCTTGCAGAATTGGCTGACCACAAAGAAAAACTGTCCAATCATGCCACCTGCTCAGTGTGCCCTCTGCCAATCCCATTCCTCTACACCCTGCTCCTTCTGACCTTGTTTACTACTGTGACCTGTTCTCTCTTTTGCAATATCTTCCTCCCCCATCACAATAGTCTTTTTGGAAAAAAAAAAATCCCTCCTTTCCTGTCTGGAGTTGTTTTTATTTGACAACTCATAGCATAAATAATTAGGTGGGAATGGAAGGAGTTTTATTATAGTGATATTATTCAATTATTTGAACTTTTTTCTCAGACACATGCTCAAAATTACATAGTTATCAATCATCAAATGCTTATTTTCAACGTAATTTTGGCTGTCATCTTCTTTAGAGCTTCCTTCAATTTTGTTGAAAGCAAAGAACTGAGAACATTTGATTTGCAAAGGATGTGTTACTCTTATTACTTGAGTCATTTACTTCCTCAATAGCTGACACTGTGTTTCAAAGTGTATCCATTCTTCTGCCCCGGAGCTTTCCTCTCCTCCAAGCAACACACTACAGTAAGTTCATACAAGAGGAGAGCAGATGCAAAAGGGGAGCCGGAAAGATAGGACCTGCATAAAATCTGAAAACCAGCATGATGTCTTCACTATACAGCCAACTTCATAGGCAAATCTGGTTTAAGAAAAAGTATATACAGAAGTTGAAGATTTGGAATCTTACACCTAATTGCCTGCATTCTCTATCTTCACCAAAGCAGCCATTTTGCTATTGCCACCTGCTCATGCTGACAGAGCCTCTTGCTTCAGATTGAACAATAACATGAATCAAGAGAGGTGGCCAGACTTCAAGATCAGATCTTGAATGGAGACAGGGGTACACCTTTCCTTGCAGAAAGGTGATGTATGGAATAGTAACAGCTGAGGACAAAAAGCCTCAGAAGTTTCTTTTTAAAAATAGTTATAAATAGGAGCACCTGGGTGGCTCAGTCCTTTAAGCAACTTGTTTTTTTTTAAGATTTTATTTATTTGAGAGAGAGAGATGGAGACAGAAATAGCAAGAGAGAGCACAAGCAGGAAGGAAAGGGAGAAGCAGCCTCCCCGCTGACCAGGGAGCCCAAAGTGGGGCTTGATCCCATGACCCTAGAACGCTTAAGTGACTGAGCCACCTGGGCGCCCCAACAGCTGACTCTTGATTTCAGCTAAGGTCATGGTCTCAGGGTCATGAGAGCCTTGTGCCGGGCTCTGCACTGGGCACAGAGCCTGCTTGAGATTCTCTCTCTCTTCCGCTCCCTCTGCCCCTACCCGCCCCTGCTCATGCTCTTTCTCTCTCTTAGAAAAAAAAACAAAAAACTATAAATAATATTACTGGGGTGGAAAAGATAAACCTAATTAAAGATGAAGAGGAATCCCAGGACCCAGCCTTTCCTCTCTAAAATCTTTATATAATTACTCATCGTGCAATGACCAAAGCAGTTTCAGAAATGCTCCCTAGAATATGAAGGCAGCTGAGCACTGACAATATTACATTTTCTAGGATGTTAGCCAAACAGTCTTTCCCAGAGCAAGTGTTGAATAGCAAAGGATGAAAACTAGAAGATATTTCTGATGACGATAATAATGGTCTTGCAAAAACAAACAAAAACTACCCAAATGAGAACAAGCTAAGGCTATCTATTCTGAGCCTAATATATAGCAAGAAAATCACCATCACTTGTGTTTGGCAGAAACTCAAAGGCAGGTAAAGGAGTAGGGAAGCTTCATAGTGGAAAAAAAGGGATGACTTTGGGTGTGGCTTGACTGGAGGGTGTTGGTGTGGAGAAGCTATAGGTAGACTAACTAGAAGTGGAATATCCTATGTGATTGGTTATATGATTTGGCTTTCTCTGTTTGGTCCTACATTGGAAATGGGTGGTGAGGAGGGGTGGGAGGGGCAAAAATTAGGAAAGCTATCAGGTATTATTCAAGTCCTAGACATTTGGGGCTGATTGTTACAGGGGTTATTGTGTTATTGTTTGGCTTCCTGGACTGTTTCCTAGATATGGTGATTTGACTTCCTATAAGTCTGACTTTACAGAAAGTAAATTGACTTCCTGGGCTGATTACTGGAGATAATGGGTTAATTTCCTATGCTAGTTGCTACAGATTGTGGGTCAGAGTTCTGTTTTTTATGTGTAGTCTGGCTATTGTCTGTTTGTATATTCAGCCTTTCCATCTAAACACTCTGGAAATTTTTGATGTGACATCAAAGGATGACAGTAAAGTCTTTCTGGTTCTTGGTGCTCATACGGAGTACATTTAACAATTCAACCGTATAGCTCCACAGTTGTAGAGAAGCAGAGAACATCATCTACTAACATGTATGTAATAGGAGAATTGTGTATATTAATAATGCTGTTTCTTCAACATTTTTCTCTCAATTAACTTTGCATTTTGCATTTACCCCCAGGATCTTCATTTATTTGTTTAAATACAAACTGTAAATGTGGTTTGCAGGGTTATTTTGGTTTTTCAAATTAAAAAAATTTTTTTTAAATTTAAATTCAATTAACATACAGTGTATTAGTTTCAGAGGTAGAGTTCAGTGATTCATCAGTGCCATATAACACCCATGCTCAATTAAACAAGTGCCCCTCCTTAAGGCTTGTAACCCAGTTACCCCCCCCCCCACCCCCCTCCCCTCCAGCAACCCTTTGTTTCCTATGATTAAAAGTCTCTTATGGTTTGTCTCCCTTTCTGATGCCGCCTTATTTTATTTTTCTCTCTCTTCCCCTATGATCCTGTTTTGTTTCTTAAATTCCACATACAAGTGAGATCATATGATAATTGTCTTTCTCTGTTTGATTTATTTCACTTAGCATATTACCTTCTAATTCCATCTATGTCATTGCAAATGGCAGGATTTCTTTCTTTTTTTTGATGGCTGAGTAGTATTTCATTGTATATACCACATCTTCTTTATCCATTCATCTGTCAATGGCTATCTGGGCTCTTTCCATAGTTTGGCTATTGTGGACATTGCTGCTATAAACATTGGGGTGCAGGTGCACCTTCAGATCACTGCTTTTGTATCTTTGGGGTAAATACCCAGTAGTGCAACTGCTGGGTCGTAGGGTAGCTCTATTTTCAACTTTTTGAGGAACCTCCATACTGTTTTCCAGAGTGGCCGCACCAGCTTGTATTCCCACCAACAGTGTAGGAGGGTTCCCCTTTCTCTGCATCCCCGTCAACATCTGTCGTTTCCTGACTTGTTAATTTTAGCCATTCTGACTGGTGTGAGATGGTATCTCATTGTGGTTGTGATTTGTATTTCCCTGATGCCAAGTAATGTGGAGCATTTTTTCATGTGTCTGTTGGCCATTTGTACGTCTTCTTTGGAGAAATATCTGTCCATGTCTTCTGCCCATTTCTTGATTGGATCATTTGTTCTTTGGGTGTTGAGTTTGATAAGTTCTTTAGATTTTGGATACTAGCCCTTTATCTGATATGTCATTTGCAAGTATCTTCTCCCATTCTGTTGGTTGTCTTTTGGTTTTGTTGACTGTTTCCTTTACTGTGCAAAAGCTTTTTATCTTGATGAAGTCCCAATAGTTCATTTTTGCCCTTGCTTCCCTTGCTTTTGGCAATGTTTCTAGGAAGAAGTCATTGCTGCTTGTGTTCTCCTCTAGGATTTTGATGGACTCCTGTCTCACATTTAGGTCTTTCATCCATTTGGAGTCTATTTTTGTGTGTGGTGTAAGGAAATGGTCCAGTTTCATTCTTCTGCATGTGGCTGTCCAATTTTCCCAACACCATTTGTTGAAGAGACTGTCTTTTTTCCATTGGACATTCTTTCCTGCTTTGTCGAAGATTAGTTGACCATAGAGTTGAGGGTCCATTTCTGGGCTCTCTATTCTGTTCCATTGATCTATGCATCTGTTTTTGGAGGCACACAGCTTTTCTATTAGGACAACAGATCAACCATGTGGACAAAAAACTTACTTATCAAGTAATAGTTTACTTACCATGACTCACTTCAAGATCCTCACCTCACTCTATCCACCAATCTAAAGTATTATACCACAAATTTTGTCCAATCCTAATCAATTTCCTTTCTTTTTTTTTAAGGTTTTATTTATTTATTTGTCAGAGAGAGAGGGAGAGACAGAAAGCCAGCGCAAGCAGGGGGAGTAGCAGGCAGAGGGAGAAAGCAGGCTCCCCACTTAGCAAGGAGCCTGATGAGGGACTCGATCCTGGGATGCTGGGATTATGACCTGAGCTAAGGCAGCCGCTTAACCGACTGAACCACTCAGGCATCCCTCAATTTCCTTTCTTGAAAGACCCATCTATGCCACATGAACTCAAGGCTCTAAAACCTTATAAATATCTTCCTCTGATTTCACTCTTCCCAAGCATTACTAAGACTATCAAGGTGGTATTCTTCCTTACTGCACTTATTCTAACAAAGTTTTGCCTGATTAACAGGTTTTTCTAGTAGTGTTTTGGAAGAGTTGACAGTTGATCTGAGGAACAGCTCTATCCTCAATTACTGGTTTTGTATTTCCTTTATTGTTTTTTGGATTTCAAGACAGGCTATCTTACATGCATTTATTAAATAATTATACATCAACCTTATCTTATGTACAAACTGTTCTTACTAGAACACGCAGAGTTATCTCTTTTTCAGCAAGGTTGAAATTGTGAATGTCCTTTTTTTAAAGTAGCTATATTGTATATAATTCACATGCCATAGAATTCACCTATTTACACAATTCAATGGCTTTTGGAATTTTACATTATTTTTTTAAACTTGTAGTTCATTATATATATAACATAAAATTTGCTATTTTAACCATTCTGAAGTATACAATTCATGGCCTCAATCACATTCAGAACAATGTGCTTCTGTTATTACTATCTATTTCCATAACTTTTTAATCACTTCAAACAGAAATTGTAACCATTAAGTAATAACTCCTCATCCCCTCCCTCCAGCCTCTGGTAACTTCTAATCTACTTTCTGTCTCTAGGAATTTACCCATTCTAGATATCTTATGTAACTGGAATCATATAATATTTATTTTTTTTGTGGCTGGCTTATTTCATTTAGCATAATGTTTTCAAGGCTCATCCATGTTGTAGCATGTGTCAGAACACCATTCCTTTTTTATGGCTGAATATCCCCTTGTATGTATATGCATATTTTGTTTGTCCATTCTTCTGTTGATGGACACTTGGATTATTTCTACCTTTTGTCTTAATGTGAATGATGCTGTAGTGAAGAGCAGCTTACAAGTATCTGGTTAAGTCTCTACTTTCAGTTCCTTTGGGAATAGGTTTATTAGTGGAATTGCTGAGTCATATGGTAATTCTGTGTTTACCTTTTACAGAAATGGCCAGACTGTCTTTGTCTTGGCTGCACTATTTTATTTATTTATTTTTTATTTTTTTTATTTTTAAAGATTTTATTTATTTATTTGAGAGAGAGAGAGAATGAGAGATACAGAGCACGAGAAGGAAGAGGGTCAGAGGGAGAAGCAGACTCCCCGCTGAGCAGGGAGCCCGATGCAGGACTCGATCCCGGGACTCCAGGATCATGACCTGAGCCGAAGGCAGTCCCTTAACCAATTGAGCCACCCAGGTGCCCTTGGCTGCACTATTTTAAATGCCCATCAGCAATGTATAGCAATTTCTCCACATTTTCACCAACACTTTTCAGGGGTTTTTTTTGTGTGTGTGTGTTTTGTTTTGTTTTTTAAATCATAGCCATCCTAGTAAGTGTAAAGTGGTGAATATCATTTTGAATCCAAAAATGAAGCTTTAAACTCATCTATAGCACTAACTGATATAATTGATGAAAATGATTTTCTAACTTTACACTGGATTGATCATTCAGCTAGGTACAGAATTTTATGTTGGAAATGAAATTCCCTCAGAATTTTGAAGACATTGCCAGGATACTTCAAAAATATCCTTTTCATACTTGTTCCCTCACTACCATCAACTTGGGTCCAAGAAAAGGAAATGGAAGGGCATGGGTACAAAGAAACCATTCAACAATATGAAGATTACCCTATCGCTGTTCTGAATCATTTTAGCATATATGCTTGACAGGATATATTAAAAAAATTTTTTAAATAGTCTATTCATATGGTACAAAATGCAGAAATTACACTGATACCTGTATACATAAGAAATTACATATGTATTCTTTCTTTACTCCCTTTTTTATACAAATGGTAATATTCAATATAATTCCTAATATCTAATATAATAGGCTCTATAAAATAAATTGTGAGAGATGTGGAGGTTTCCTATCTCCTCATTTACCTCAAGATTATTGTTGTGTACACCACCATCTATCATTGTGCTTTTTGCCAAAATATTGTGATTGAACACTTTAAGTTTTTCACCCACAGTGTTTTGATATTGAGGAAATGAGCAGGACTTAATTTGGGAGTCCACACAATTGAAACAGTTGGAAAGAATGAGATTTCTTTTAAGGCAAGTACAGTGGAATGTTCAAAACCAGAACTTTGAAGGGGGCATCTTAAGAGATGTTGAAAGACAATTTTCCATAATCTGTAGCACTGCTACATGTTTAGCGAATGTGCCCCAGGACTATCTGTCCAGGAATGCTTGTACAGGCAGACAGCCCCGGAAAGACAGAGACAGGCACTCCCCGGGGAGCAAATGAATTTGCATTCCCAGATAAGTAAAGATCAAAATGGTGACTCCCTCTGTGAAATTTACAGATAACTTTCCCCAGAAACTTTTACTTACATTCCAGGATAATAAAATAATGTCTTTTTCTAGAAGGTAGGATAAGGTAGATTTGCCAGCAGCACTATAAAGATCAGAGTCTCTGAAACTTGGACTTCATCTTCTTTATTGAACCCCAAAAGCATGTGTAGGCACCATCTGGCCCTCCCTGTGTTGCTCTGCAAGGACTAGGGCTCAGGAAATCAGAGCTATCTATGATGTTACCTTGGTTGCTGCCTTCACTGTGAGTACACGGTGTTTGCCTCTGACACAGAGGTTTCCTGTTTTCTGCCAGTGTGTATATAAAACCCTATGGCATCATAATGTGTTAGCTTGCAAGCAGCTTAAAATCTCATACCTTTCATAGTTTCTGACTTATGGAGAAGAGGTTAGGAAAAGTAGTCAGTAAAGAGTGAATATATGAGTGTCATTTAAATAAATGGGCTGTTGTCCCCTCCTAGAGTGACGGGGCAACTCTCTTGATTTAAAAATAGTAAGATTCATGGTTATTGGTGCTGCTTACTAATATATGATTCTCCCCTTCTTTCTGACACATAGGATTAAATTGAGGTTAGATTGGACCAAGTTAATAGTTCTGGCCAATGAGTTATGAGCAAAAGTGATACATGTCCCTTTTTTGCAGATGTGGAAAAGCCAATCCTAAAATTTATATGGAATTGCTAGGGGCTGTGAAGAGTTAAAATAGTACTCGAAAAGAAAAAAGTTGGGGACTCATGTTTCTACATTTAGAAACTTACTACACAAAGCTACAGTAATCAAAAGGGTGTGATACTGTCATAAAGATAGACATATTGACCAATGGAATAGAAATGAGAACCCAGAAATAACCCATACATTTACAGACAACTGATTTTCAACAAGGGTGCCATGGCCATTCAATGGGGAAAGGTTGTCTCTTCAACAAATGATGCTGGGACAACTGGATATTCACTTGCAAAAGAATGAAGTTGTACCCCTACTTCATACCCCATTGGAAACTTAATTTAAAATGGATTAATGACAGGGTCCCCTGGGTGGCTCATTCAGTTGAGCATCTGACTCTTGATTTTGGCTCAGGCCATGATCTCAGGGTTGTGAGACTGGCCCTGTGTCAGGTTCCACACTCAGCAGGGAGTCTGCTTGAGATTCTCGCTCCCCTCATCCTCTGCCCCTCCCTCTGCTCATGTGCTCTCTCTCTCTAAAATAAATAAATAAAATCTTTTTTGAAAAATGGATCAATGACCTAAATATAAGATCTCAAACTATAAAATTAAGAATAAAACAGGGATAAATCTTCATGACCTCAAATTTGTTAAGGAATTCTTAGATATGACACAAAAAGCACAAATAACAAAAGAAAAAATAGGTAGATTGGATTTCATCAAAAGTAAAAAGCTTTTGTGCAGCAACACAGGAAATGAAAATGTGGCACATTCATAAATGTGGTTCATATATTTTTTTTATGATTTTTATTTATTCATGAGAGACAGATTGAGAGAGAGAGAGAGAGGCAGAGGGAGAAGCAGGATCCCAGGGAGCAGGGAGCCCGATGTGGGACTCGATCCCAGGACCCTGGGGTCATGACCTGAGCCGAAGGCAGATGCTTAACCATCTGAGCCACCTAGGTGCCCCAATGTGGTTCATATTTTGAAAGCAAAGGGAAGAATGGTATGCAGTAAACATAATAAGGCAGAAGGGGAGAGATAAGGCAGGGTCTTAAAGGCCTTGTTCAAGATTTTGGTTTTTATGATAAGAACAATAGGAAGTCTGGGGCGCCTGGGTGGCTCAGTTGGTTAAGGGACTGCCTTCGGCTCAGGTCATGATCCTGGAGTCCTGGGATCGAGTCCCACATCAGGCTCCCTGCTCAGCAGGGAGTCTGCTTCTCCCTCTGACCCTCTTCCCTCTCGTGCTCTCTATCTCTCATTCTCTCTCTCTCAAATAAATAAATAAAATCTTTAAAAAAAAAACAATAGGAAGTCTGAATGGTGTTAATGAAAATAATGACAATAACACCTATTATTTCTTGAGCACTTATTATGTTCCATTTACCATTCTGACAACTTTGCAAGTATTGTCATTCAATCCTCTGCGAAAGCTCTATGAACTAAGTATTATGATTATCTCCTACTTTATAGATAAAGATATCAAACACAAGAGAAGTTAATGGTTTTTTGCCTATTTCCATAAAAATTTGCAAGTAGTAGAGCCATAATTTAAAGCTAGGAAATCTAGTCTCAGGGTGATAACAAGATGTTCTATGCTTACATTGTATTTGACTGCGTCAGACCTGAAATCACCCATTTTTTCAATTAAAAGCCAATGATTCCTTTTGGGGGGAATAGTATTTAGAAACTATAATCTGGGCACCCAGTGTGCTCAATGCTTCTGGAGTGTCATTGCTTCTGGGCCACTTTAGAGAACAAAATTAGGAAGTGATCCAGTTTTTAAATCATGAATTGATACTGATATTGCCAGTTCAAATTTAAAATTACTGCTTTCTCTCATTTTATTTTTGTATCTTATTTCTTATCCTTTTGTATCTTATTTGTCTTACATTTTACTCTTGATATATTTTCTTATTTGCTTTATCCTATGATATATGTAAAATAGTTATGTATAGTTTTTAAGAGCCAATGTCATGAAGAACAAAGAAAGAAAGAAGGTGGGGCAAATGTTCTAAATTAAAAGTGACCCAAAAGACCAAACAACCAAATATAATGCATGAACCTTGATTGGATTCTGGGTAGAGGAGAAAAACAAACAAACAAACAAAACTAGCAATAAAAGGCCATGTTGACACTTGGGGAAATTTGAATATGGACTAGATATCAGATGGTATTATAGAATTATAGTTAATTTTCTTGGGTGGGGTAACAGGTTGTGGTTATGAGGGAGACTCTCCTTATTCCTAAGAGATGTTTGCTGAGATATTTATAGGTGAAGTGTCATGATATCTGCAACTTACTTTCATATGGTTAAATAAAAAAAGCCTAAACACACACACACACAGACAATAAAAAAGTATACACTAAAAGGAATAATTTCCTTTTAAATGGAAAAATGGCTGATTCCAGGTCTGGGGCAGGGAAACGTCAAATCAAAACAAACCCAGACGACTTAGGTAGGGAGACACTTTAATTAGAAAGAAAGACTACTGTAGTAGGGAGAGCACTCTTATCTCAGAAATCTGCAAGCATGTAAAAATCAAACAGAAAATTATTTTTCTTTTATAGGGTAAAAGAAGAGAAGCAGAGATGTGCAGAATCTTTTATGGAGAAACTGGAAAACCAAGAGGAAGGACCAATGGGGTCTGACAGGAAAAGGGTCTCACTATCGTCAGGCAACTGTCACGAGAAGCTAATAAGCAGGTGCATGTTCCACTTTTTCTACATGTGTTGCTGAGTCTTGGGACAAGCAGAGTTAGGAGCTATTAGGGAAAGAGAAGCCTGACTACAGTTTGGTCAAGACAAAACAGAGGGAAAGAAATGGGCAGTTGTGAATACTTAGAAAATACAAAATTTGCTTAGAATGTCTTGATGTAACCATAAAATTAGATTTCCTAGTATTTTGTTTTGTTTTGTTGTGTTTTTTTGAAGAGATTTCCTAGTTTTAAATGATGGCTACACCACTTGCAAAGTTTGTGGAAATGGCACAACAAAAAATTATACACACAGACATTAAATATGACAAAATTAACAGTGACTGAATCTAGGTGGAAGACATATAGATATGCATTATGTTATTTCTATTTTCCTGTGTGTTTGAAAGTTTTTCATAATAAAAAGTTGGACGAAATACACCCCCAAAAGCTACATTTTATAAAAATTTCAAGTGATTAGGAATAAATCAAACAATATACAAACTCTTTTGGGAGAAAATTATAAAACTTACTGAGATATCATAGGGAAAGCCTAAAAAGTAGTGATATACCATGCTTTTGTATAAGAAGGATCAATATCTCTAAAATCCTTAAGATTAATTTATAACTTGACAAGCTGATTCTAAAGATATTATTGAAGAACAAAGGGCCAACCACAGTCAAATACTTTTAAAATGTATATTAGTGGGGCACCTGGGTGGCTCAGTCGGTTAAACGTCTGCCTTCAGCTCAGGTCATGATCCCAGAGTCCTGGGATCGAGCCCCACATCAGGCTCCCTGCTGGGTGGGAACCCTGCTTCTCCCTCTCCCACTCCCCCTATTTGTGTTCCCTCTCTTGCTGTGTCTCTATCTGTCAAATAAATAAATAAATAAATCTTTAAAAAATAAAAATAAAAAATAAAATAAAATAAAATGTATATTAGCTATAAGATTTTTTTAAAAGTGGATCAGTGGAATCAAAATGAGAGCCCACCTGAAACAAATAACACATTATATATTAAAAAACAATGAGAGCCCAGAAAAAAGTCCCTTGCATATATAGAATCATGACTTACAAAAGAACAGCACTGCAGATCAGCAAAGAAAACATGGCTCCCAAGTAAAAGGTACTGAGACTAAACAGTTCTAGGCAAATTATAGTCTTAAATATGAAAGACAAAATTATAAAACTTTTGGAAGACAAAATAAGAAAATATTTTAAGACTTTAAAGCAGGCAAGTGTTTCTTAAATAACACATAAAAAACACTCAACAAAAGATTAATAAATTGAATCACATTAAAATTAAGAACATCTATTTATCAAAAGACATTATAAAGTAAGTGAAAGATAAGCAAAAGGAAAATACCTGCAAATCATACAACTGGAAGGATTAATATCCAGAATACATAAAGATTTTCTACAAATAAAAAAGAAAAACAAATGCATAGAAAAATGGGCAAAAAGCATTTCATAGAATAGGAACCATAAACATACGAAAAAAATTTTCAACCTGATTAGGAATGAAGGAATGCAAATTAAAAACTTAATGAGATAGGGGCACCTGAGTGGCTCAGTCGTTTAAGAGTCTGCCTTCAGCTCAGGTCACGATCCTAGAGGAGTCCCGGGATCGAGCCACACGTCAGGCTCTCTGCTCAGCAGAGAGTCTGCTTCTCGCTGTCCCTCTGATCCTCCCCCACCTTGTGCTCTCTCTCTCAAATAAATAAAATCTTAAAAAAAAAAAATGAGATAGTATTTCTTAGACACTGGATTTGCAAAACTGTTTTAATCTGATGATATCAAGTGTTGGTGAGGATGTGGAATAATAAGAACTTTCACACAATGCTGGTGAGAATTGGTACAACCACTTTCTAAAGTAGTTTTGCTCTGCAGAGTAAAGTTGAACACGCCCGTAACCTAAAGCCCTAGGTCATAACCCAAAGTTTTGCACATGACCATCAGGACACAATCCAAGAACATACTTAACAACACTGTAATAGCCTCAACTAAAAACTGTCTTATGTCAATCAACCACAGAATTTGTAAGTTTTGGTATATTCATCCATGGAATAAAGCAGAAAAATCTGAATGAACTACAGATACATCACATGGATAAATCTCAAAAACACTGTTGCATAAGATAAACAAATATCAGAATAATTTATGTGGTATGATTCAACTTATATTATGCTTAAAAACAGGTAAAATGAAACAACATTGGGGCGCCTGGGTGACTTAGTTAAGCATCTGACTTGATCTCAGCTCAGGTCTTGATCTCAGGGTCATGAGTTCAAGCCCCGCCCAGCGTGGCACCTACTTAAAAAAAATAAAAAGAAAAAAAGAAAAAAGAAACAACATTGTTTAGGAATACATATATACTGGGCGCCTGGGTGGCTCAGTCGTTAAGCGTCTGCCTTCGGCTCAGGTCATGATCCCAGGGTCCTGGGATCGAGTCCCACAGCGGGCTCCCTGCTCCGTGGGAAGCCTGCTTGCCCCTCTCCCACTCCCCCTGTTTGTGTTCCTGCTCTCGCTGTCTCTTTCTCTGTCAAATAAATAAATAAAGTCTTAAAAAAAAAAGGAATACATATATACTATAACAAATAAGATAACATGAAATTCAGAGTAGAGGAATATACAATCTGAGTGAGGCACACAGGAGGCCTTTAAATAGGGCGACCACCCGTCCTGACTTACCTGGGAAAGTCCTGGTTTATACCTCCTGCCATTGTATTCTGCTCATCTAGCACACCCTTTCACTCTTAAAAGTGTCCCCATTTAAAGAAAAAAAATTGTATGGTCATGCTTTCTTAAAGATACTCGTAATATTCTATCTCTTAAACAAAATGGTGGATATATGGGTGCTTTTTATTATTAAACTTTATATATATGTTATATTTAAAGTTTTGTATGAATATTTCACAATTAAAAAATTTTTTTAAAAACCAATGGGACAGAAATTCTACATCAACATAAAGTAGAATTGCCAAGTATGAAGGCCATTTGGGTTTGCCAAACAGTCAAGTTTAGAGTTTATGAATTTAGAATGGTACCAATATACCTGGTTTCTTTTTCTTCACCAGGGCCTAGAAAAAGGCTACCCAGGTGTAAAAAAAAACAGAAAGCAGAGCATCGGGTTTACACAGAGTTACAACCAGTGAGATGCAGTACGAGGACAGAAGGATGAGGAATTTGATACTTCCAAGAAACCACTGCCGTAATTAATCAGGGCGTCTAATCCGGACGGGGTCAGAATAGTTAGGAGCAGACAGATGAATAGGGACAAAATATACAAGATTAGTGTCACTAGAGTCTTAGGCCCTGTGAATTGGGAAATGAGTGAGTGAGAATATTTATTCACTGAATATTTACCTTTTTGAATGCGTACTATGGTCTCAGTGCTGTTGTAGACACTGGGGAATTGCTGTTGAGTCAAAACAGATACAGTTTGCCCCCTTAGGAATTTTGCATTCTAATGGAGGACTCAGACAGTCAAATAATTGCACAAATAAACAGAAAATTGCAACTCTAAAAAGGAATAAGACAGAAAGGACTGAATGTATGATATTTAAGGAATGCAATAACAGGGCCTGTGACCTAATCAAAGAAGTCAAAGAAGGCTTCTCTGAGGAAGTGATAACTGATTTGCCCCTAAAGGATGAATAGGAGTTTATTAAGTCAACTGAGGGACTGGGTGTCTCTGTGCATAAGTTGAGGAGCTAATTGAGACCATTTTAGGCAAAATGCAAGGAAAGAGATTGTATTTGGTGAGTGAGATGTTTGAGATTTTGAAGCAAGAGAATTTCAGATAATGATAAGGTTCTGAGCCAGCACTGTCCTGCAGAAATAGAATGTGAGCCACACACATGCAATTTTCAATTTTCTAGTAACTATGTTAAAAAACAAGATGAAACAGCTGAAATTAATTGAAATTAATTTTAATAATATATTTTACTGTCCTATATGTCAAAATATTGTCATTTCTATATGTAATTATGAATATATCTCAGTGACAGCATGAATTCTGGAACTGAATGAAGCTGGGTTGAAATCCTTGCTCTACTATTTGTTTTGTTCTATCAAGTGCCAGCCAATATAAATAATTTAGTCCTTATAACAATCCTACAAGGAATATATTATTATCCACATTTCACAAATGAAGAAACTGAGGCACAGAGAGATTAAATAACTTGCCAAGGGTTACAGAGCTAGCAAAGTGTAGAACCAGGAATGAACCCCATCAGTCTGGCTCCTGAGCCCCTACTAACGAACTACCATATATGGTCTTTGTACAGAATCTGGTGTGGTGATGCCTAGTGGAGATGCCCAGGATGCCACTGAGAATATGGAAAGGGAGCTAGAGATGTAAATTTTAGAGTCATCAGCCAGTAACCAGCTTATATGAATCTCAATGAGGTGCAGATATGAAAAAAATTTCCGCTCAAATCAGTGCTTTTAATCATGCTCTGCTGAAGTCCCTTTTTTTTAAAATTTTGATAGCTTTATTTTTATGTTTACCTTAATTTATACTTTTGGCTCAAACAACTGCATATATTATGTAAAAATTACATTTTATGTTAATTTTTTATCTCACTACTGTCAGTAGAATACAATTATGTGAAAATCTCGATTATAAAAACATAATGTGTGACTTGGCTAAAATACAAAAAATAAATACCTAATACCTCATGAATTCCCTTTTCATGTCCTATAACAACATGTTATGGACAGAGTCCATGATCTCCATTTGGATTCCTCACTATCAGTTATGAAGACTTAGTCCAGTCCAGTTAAAAAATGCAGTCACATGTCTAGTTCAAAACTTCCCCACCCTCCATTTCTTGCTAGAGTTTTGGCTTGAGAAACCGAAAGTAGTGGCTGGTGCGGGGTTGGGTCAGTAAGAGTCAGTTCCATTATTTCCTCCACCATACTGACATGAGATCTGGCTTTCAGCTGATCAATTCCTCCTCAACCTACCCCCACCCATTTTCCTCCAGCTTTTTACCACTAGGATCCCCTCACCTGACCAACAATGTTTTGGGGCCAGCTAAAGGTCCAAGAAAACACGTCCCTGCCATGCCAAACAGTGAGAACCGTGACCACTCCAAGGCTGCCTCTCACTGTCATGCTAACAACTCTAAGGTTCATCTGGAGAAGAAATGTCAGTCTCCTTGTTGCAGGCATGCTAAGCTCTCTGTGTTTTTACTGGAGTCTTCTCTCTCCCTTAGTTTTGTGAAGGAAGCAAGGACAACGTGGCTATGGGCAACTCTGACTCCATATCATTTTCCCTACCACTCTCCAGCCCTCTTCTGTAGATTGGAGTTGGGGTAGGGTGAAAGCTGCTATGAATAAAGCTCATCCTGCTGTCTGCTGGTAACCCCAGGGGTGGAATCTAGCCCCGAAATGGGTGACTGTCTTTAAAATGTCTTTCTTGGTTCTTTGCCTCAGCTTTCAACACAAGTCCCTGATTCTGATTCAAAAGGAAGAATCACTTTCAGCATCTTTGTTATAGACGCATAGATGGCAACTGAAGCCATGAGAGTTTACCAAAACCTCAGGAACTGTAAAGATAACAGAGAAGGAGTTCTTTTTTCTTTCTTTCTTTCTTTTCTTTTTTTTTTTTTTTTTAATTTATTAGAGAGAGAGAGAGAGCACAAGCAGGGGAAGTGGCAGGCAGAAGGAGAAGCAGGCACCCCGCTAAGTAAAGAGCCCAATGTGGAACTTGATCCAAGGACCCTGGGATCATGACCTGAGCCAAAGTCAGACGCTTAACCGACTGAGCCACCCAGGCATCCCCAGAGAAGGAGTTCTACTACGTCCTTTATTAAGAGTCAGCTCTCAATTGGATTGATAAAATTTTTTAAATGGTATAGTATATTTAAAAGTTGTAAGAAAATAGATACTAAGAGTTCTCATCACAATTTTTTTTCCTTTTTCTTTTTTTGTGTATCTATGAGATGATATTAACTTATTGTGGTGCTATATGTCAATTATATCTCAATAAAACTGAAAGAAGATGTTAAAATGTGATTATGCATTGGCAGTGATAGTAAAACATTAAATAGCCATTATAGACTCACATCTTGTGAGACGATATAGGCTTGTAGGCCCCTTGCGAGCCAGGGTCATTTAGGGACTGCAGTGAGATTAAGGAAAGCCAGGCAGACCTGAGCCAGGAGGAGAAAATGTTCTCTTCCCCTTATCTCATGTTGCAAGTTCTGAATGCCTGGATCAGCAGGAAGTGGCTCTTGCCTAGATTAGAGGTGTTCCTCCTTGAGACAAGAACATACTGTCTCCAGAGGGAGGGTGGCTGGGAGAATTCTTTTGCTCAGCAAATATAAACAGGATAAGTACTGTTCTTTTTTTTTTTTTAAAGATTTTATTTATTTATTCGAGAGAGAGAGAATGAGAGAGAGAGAGAGAGCACGAGAGGGAAGAGGGTCAGAGGGAGAAGCAGACTCCCCGCTGAGCAGGGAGCCGGATGCGGGACTCGATCCCGGGACTCCAGGATCATGACCTGAGCCGAAGGCAGTCGCTTAACCAACTGAGCCACCCAGGCGCCCGGATACGTACTGTTCTTGATAAGTCTTGTGCATTTCTCTTCAAGGATGTTAGTTTAGTCCCATTGTGTGAAAGTACACATTGTTATGCTCATCTGATTGCTGCAAGTATATAGTGGTGTGAGAAATAAACGACAGCATGCAGTTGCAAGTGCTGCCTTTGCTCTGCATCCCCTGTGTCCTGGTTCTTTCGCAGCCCTTACCCAGGGACCCCAACGCACTAGACGTTGACAATCTTGAAATGTCTTAAGTTGGCTAACTATATCCAGAGTTGCCATTCAAAACATATATCATGAAGGGCAAGAGGTCCTATGTTGGGTAAATGTGTATGAGGAAGAAAGAAACAATTAGAAGATACACATTAACAAGCATAATAAAACCAAGGAATTCCAGAAAAAAAAAAAAGTTGTCAGAAACAACCAAGCAAGCTGACATGCATCTTCCATCTCTCAGAGAAAAGGAGCATCAAGGGCAAGGAGATGGAGCTCATGCATAGATGTCTTCTATGAAGACCCAACTGAGCCCAGACCCTGGCTTATGATGCCTTTCTAGGTTGACTATAGCTTGAGTGTCAGCAACAGGTACCCACTGGAATTCTTCTCAAAAGTGTTTTATTTCATCACGTCCACTGTTTCCTGGTTCAGAGTATTTCCCAACACAGCACAGCAGCTCCTCTCCAGTGGTCTTCAAATTGGGGTATGTTCCCTTGTGGGAACGTAAAGAATTCCATGATGTGCATGAGCATGAAAAGCTTTAAAAGAACCAATTTCTGTCTCTCAGCTTCTATTTTTCTCTCATGGAACCGACCTGCCTGGGAATGTGTCTGGGGTCTGCTAGTATTCTAATCATCCTTCTCCCAACTTATAAAATAAGGCATACCTCTGACCCATCCCAAAATGTGTATACTGTGTGGAATGTGGAGGTGGGAAGCTGTAAAAAAAATGCTCTCTGAAGCATGAAATAAAGGGACTATTCATCACATTCAGCTTTATTTCATCCAGATACCCAAATGACCAATTCATGCCTTGATCAATTAGCTATTTATCTATTACTACATAGAAATTACCTCAAAAATTTAGTAGTTCAAAACAATAAACACAAGCTCCCCTGGGTCCTTAAACTCATGGTGGGATAAGCTTTCTCCCCAGTTTAAACCATCAAGATATGGACAAGGAATCTTGGCTTCAGGAGAGGCTAAAGCAGAAGTTTCCAGTAGGGTTTTTTTCCTTCGGGTCACATAATCAAGTCAGGTGATCTAACTGGTTAGGCTGGTTGAAAACCGTCAGTAAAGCAAGTGACCTTGGGGTTTGCCAGGGGAGATTCAGATTTTAAACAGCACATCATAAATTCCACCACCCTTACGTTAACAAAGAGTCAAAATCCCAACATTCAGGCTTCCCCAAAGCTATAAAATCAACCTATTGCCTATCCACGCTTTCCCCGTAAATGGCCTTTCCTTTAAGAGCCCTTCGTGCAAATTCAACAAACAGGGGTTTAATGCACATTAGGAAAACATCTAGACACACGTGACTCAGGCTGATTTGGAAATCCCTCGTTCAGGACACATTTCAAGTGCTCTTAGTGCCCATTTGATATGTCCTCTGTAAATCTTTGCTGAGAGAAAAGAAGAAGGAAGAAAAAGGAAGAGAAAAAAAAGCAACACTTGTGGGCCCATTTCCCTTTCTACTTCTACTCTTTTCCTCTCCTAAGCATTTTCACTTCCTCATCTACACTGCAGTTCCACTCTTAGCTGTTTAAGCTTCCCTTTCCTAAAAGGGCCAGTGTGACCTTGCTCTCTGGTCCACACTTAATCTTTTGATACCTATAATTTCTGTTTCCCCCTTCTGACACTGATTACATGCTCTTTTCTCTTATTCCTGCATGCCTATGGGCTGGGCTCCTACTGGGTCATTCTATCACCGAGATAGAAGAAGTTAGACTTCTTACTGCAGAAGATAGAATAGACTTAATATGTCTTCCCAAATTAAAAATAAATACCATATGTACACCTGAAACTAATATAACACTGTATGTTAACTAACTGGAATGAAAATAAAAACTTTTAAGGGGCGCCTGGGTGGCTCAGTCGTTAAGCGTCTGCCTTAGGCTCAGGTCATGATCCCAGGGTCCTGGGATTCAGCCCCACGTCAAGCCCTGTGTCAGGCTCCCCACTCAACGGGGAGCCTGCTTCTCCCTCTCCCACTCCCCCTGCTTGTGTTCCCTCTGTCTCTCTGTGTCAAATAAATAAACAAAATCTTAAAAATAAAAATTTTTTAAAAATAAAAAATAAATACCACAATATTAATATCCAAGTTCTACTTACCACTCTTTTTCCTAAGCAAATAGGTTAAAACTGATTTGTAACCTTTAATATTTATGTGATTGATTCCAGTCACTTCCTTATTATTTTCTTTGCAATCTGTTTTCTCCTCAATAAATTTGTTCTCCATTCTTTGGGCATATTGAATTTTAGTGTGTGAATCTTATTAATAAAGATTCCAGAATGATAAAAACTCTCTTTAAGAGTCCATCCATGAGGTAAGCCGACACATCAGGTCTAGTCACTCGGTCCTCACATCTCCAAGGCAGCCTTGAACTACGGTTGACCCTTGGCCAGCCCACAGCAATGTGGTCCTCAGAGTGTTCTTTACATAACTAACTGGTGATTATATTGTGTCATCCAGAGTAATACACAGTGCCATACCAGTTTATCAATTTGCTTTGCACAACATCCAGATTGATGATGTACACCTGGTTTCATTGTTGAAGTCCTGAGTTTTGGTTGCTACCATGGTGGCACAGCAGGATATGCCTATGTGACCAGTCCTCCATAAAAGCCTCATACTCTGAATCCTGAATGAGCTTCTCTGAGCAAAGACATCCCACCTATGTCCCTGTAGTTTGCTTCTAGAGATAAAACATATCCTGTGTGGCTTCAGATTAGGAAGGACTTACAATATGTGTTAGACCTCTCTAAACACCACCTGATGCATGATATTTTTCTACTGCTTTTGCTCTGTAGCCTATGTTGTGCTAAACTTTAGCTGTGATTTTAACTTGGTATTGAGTCTTATAAAAATCACCAAACTTGGGGTGATCTTGGAGCCCCCAAAACACCATCTATTCCAATCCATGTATATATTGCCTTTGAAATGTCTCTGCTAACTAATCATTCCACTGCTGTTTAAATATGTCCAGTAATGGTAAATTCACCACTTCCTGGTGGTACGTAAATTTAGAAATCATTTGACTTTAACAATTATATAATGCAATATTTCCAACTAAAAACTGAACAGAAGAGTTGAGTGATAAGAAACTATTCTGTCAGGGGCGCCTGGGTGGCTCAGATGGTTAAGCGTCTGCCTTCCACTCAGGTCATGACCCAGGGTCTTGGGATTGAGCCTGCTTCTCCCCTGCCTGCCACTCCTGCTTGTGCATGCTCTCTCCCTCTTTCTCTGTGTCAAATAAATAAATAAAATCTTTAAAAAACAATAAAAATAAAAATAAAAAAAGAAATTATTCTGTCAGAACACTATCCTTTCTCAGAATTTAGGAGAGCCTCAAGATGGTAATTATTGATTTTTTACTAGAGAGTATATCTGGAAGTATGAAAGAGAAAAATCCACCTCGTATAACAATCATGAAAAGACAAATAATAACAAGTGTTGTGGAGGATGTGAAAAAGTAGGAACCCTCATACAGTGCTGGAAGGAAGAGTTTAGAAGTTCCTCAAAATGTTAAACATGGAGCTATCATCTGACCCAGCAAATCACTCATAGCTATATACCCAAGAGAAATGAAAATATGTTCAAACAAAAACCTGTACATGAATGTTCAGAGCAGCACTATTCATCAAAGGCAAAAAGTAGAAACAAATATCTATCAACTGATAAATGGATAAATTAAATGTGATATAATTATACAATGGAATATTATTCAGCAATAAAAGAAAATAAAGTACTGATGCATGTTATGACATGGATGAACCTTGAAACATGCTAAGTGAAAGAAGCTAGTAACAAAGGACTGCTTTGCTCATATATGAATTATATGAAATGTCTGAAATATGTAACCCCATGTAGACAGCAGATTGGTGGTTGCCTAGAGTTTATGATTTGAGTAGAAATGGGAGTGATGGGGTAATGAAAATGTTCTAAAATTTTAGTGATGTTTGCATAATTTTATGAATACACCAAAACCATTGAATTGTATATTTTTTAAGGTTTTATTTATTTATAAATAAGAGAGAGGGAACACAAGCAGGGGGAGTCGGAGAGGGAGAAACAGGCTTCCTGCCGAACAGGGAGCCGGATGCGGGGCTCGATCCCAGGACCGTGGGATCAAGACTTGAGCTGAAGGCAGACACTCAATGCCTGAGCCACCCAGGCACCCCCTGAATTGTATGCTTTAAATGGGTAAGTTCTACGGGAATTATTGGAACCTTCAATTCATTATTTCTAGACTAACAAAAACATGCTATTATTATACTGCACTGTGTATTATGAAGAGCTTACAATCATATATTACTTTCATAATAAAATATTTTAAAATTATATGCTGCTAGAATCTCTTGCTAGTTGTTAATTTTAACTAGATAGATAGACTCATAGTTTGTTAAAATAAAAAATCTAGCTAAGTCATAGGCTTTTTCCCCCAACATGCATGAAAGAAAAAAGGAACAAATGATCTTCTGATTTGCAGAGCAATCTTATAAGAATTTTACTATTTATACACATAGAGATGTCAATTGCAACATTACTAACAGGGCAACAAATTATCAAGTAAAGCAAGTCAGAATCATAAACTTCAAGGAAGAAGGGAGCTAAGCCCTTGGAGTTATCATAGTCACTTGTCCTCTGAATGCTTTAAGACAAGATATATCTGACTTTTAGTCTTGTTTAACATGCACGTCAAGATTTATCATGTGCGTCTGCCTTCTGGTTTGAGGTCTGCACCGTGAGTGGTCACATAGGAGGAATGTGCCTACATGAGCAGATTCCTGTAAGAATTCTGGGCCCTGAGACCTAAGAGGGCTTACCTGGGCAGAGGTGTCTTACACACATTCCTATAATTTGCTACTAGACCGAAAGCACTACAGTGTGACTGACACGTAGGGAAGACCTGGAAGTCTGTGCCTAATCTCTCTGGTCTTCACCTAGGCATATCTTTTTTTCTGCTGATCCTATTTTGTATCTTATGCTGTATAAAATTAAGCCATGATTATAACCTGTTTAGTTAAATGAGTCCTCTTAACAAATCTTCAAACTAGTATGTTCTTGGGACTCTCAAAGCACAAGAATTTCTCTGAAGGTTATTTTTAAGGACATTTTAAGTAACAAAATGTCTAAGTTTTAATAGTTTTACAAGACTCTTTTTTTAAAAAATTATACTTCCAGGGTGCCTGGGTGGTGCAGTCAGTTAAGCATCTAACTCCTATTTTTGGCTCAGGTTGTGATCTCAGGGTCACGAGCTCGAGCCCCACAACTGGCTCCACGCTGAGCTCATTGTCTGCCTGGAAATCTACCCCCCCACCCCTCCCACTCTTGCAAGTTCTCTCTCTCTCTCTCTCTCCCTAAAATAAGCAAATAAATCCTAAAAAAAATTATACTTCCAAGGAAGATATTTGCAAACGATCTGTCCGATAACGGGTTAATATCCAAAGTATTGCTAGCTGTTAATTTTAACTATATAGGACTCACACTTTGTTAAAATAACAAATCTAGCAAAATCACGGGCTTTTTTTCCCCCCATCATGCATGAAAAAGAAGAGGATCAAGGAAGGAGCTCACACAGCACATCTGCTTATTTCTGGAAGTATCCAGAGTCACAGTACCAACCGTTGGCCAAACTCTGGGACCAAACTTATACAATTCAACACCAAAAAACCCACAAATAATCTGATTAAAAGTGGGCAGAGGACCTGAATAGACATTTCTCCAAAGAAGACATACAGATAGCCAACAGATGCTTGAAAAGATGTTCAACATCACTCATCATCAGGAAAATGCAAATCAAAACCGCCAGGAGATATCACCTTACCACCTGTTAGAATGACTAAAATCGAAAACACAAGAAACAAGTGCTGGTGAGGATGTGGAGGAAAAGGAAACCTTGTATACTGTTGGTGGGAATGTAAATTGGTATAGTAACTATGGAAAACAGTATGGAGATTCCTCAAAACATCAAAAATAGAAATACTACATGATCCAGTAATATCACTAATGGGCATTACCCGTTAAAAATGAAACTACTAATTTGAAAAGAAATATGCACCCTCATGTTTATTGCACCATTATTTACAATAGCCAAGATATGGAAGCAATCCAAATGTCCATCCATAGATGAATGGATAAAGAAGATGTGGAATACACACACACACACACACACACACACACACACACACACACACACAATGGAATATTACTCAGCCATAAAAAGGATGAGATCTTGCCATTTGTGACAACATGGATGGAGCTAGAGAGTATGATGCTCAATGAAATAAGGCAGAGAAAGACAAACACCATATGATTTCACTCATGTGATTCTACTTTATATGGAATCTAAAAAACAAATCAAACAAATAAACAAACAAAAAGCAGAAACAGATCCATAAATACAGAAAACAAGCTGATGGTTTCCATAGGAAGTGGGGTGGTGGAATAAGCAAAAGGGCTGAAGGAGAGTAGGAGGCTTCCAGTTATGAAATGAATAAGCCACAGGGATTAAAGATACACGTGCAGCATAGGGAACAGAGTCAGTGGTATTATAATAGCACTGTATGGTGATAGATGGTAGCAGTACCTGTGGTGAGCACAGCATAATGTATAAACTTGAGTCACTATGCTGTACACCCGAGACCAATGTAATATTGTATGTCAACTACTATACTTCAATAAAAAAAGTTTCGGTAAATAGAAAACAAATTAGGGACAGCTTTATAATAACAAGAAATAGAACATGCTGAAAATACTTATGAAGTTACACCATCTCCATTTTGCACAGAAAATATCAGTATTTTTGTGGATATCCACCATTTAACATTTAAATGCACATATTTTGAACAAATTTTATGTCACAGAAAGATATCTCTTCCTCTGTGCTATGGGAATAGAAGCATACCATTTATCTCTTTCTGAGCTATCTTTTGTTAATTAGAAAGGCTTGCATTGATAAAGCCAAGCTCTGGATTTTCGATAGTTAGTGTTATAAGCTAAAAGCAGATCTATGGAGACCAATTTTAATGGCATAAATAAGATCTTATAATAACAATTTAAAAAGAAGCACATAGCTTTACTTTTCCACACTGGTCACATATTTATAAATGTGACAATAAAGGAAGTATCACTAGAATATTACTCTCTACAAATTTATGGCAATATGAGCAAATATACCCTAAATGCTGCCTTATTCTTTTTTACACAATTGTATATTTACATATGCTTTTCTGTCAGGTCAGACAAATTTTACTTTGCTATGACAAGAGATAATGGATCATTGGGTTAAAAGATAATAGATTTGGGTCACAGCCAGGGAATATAAACTTAAGTTGATTTGTGTATATTTATAATAGGACAAAAATTTGAGGCTGTTACCCAGAACGCATAGAGTTATCTAAATTGTCTCTGAAATAGAAATAATTTACTTTTCAAAAAAAGTCCTTCTTTCCTGTTTAAACACAAATAAACAATAAATTAAGTGGCAATAAGTAAAATAAGAAAATTCCTATGTTGTTTTCTTTTGCTTTATGTGTAAAAATAAACCCTTCTGACAATAATCTCTCTTTTAAGTATACCAGGTATGTATCTGAAACCTGATCACACAGAACCGAGTAGCAACTCCCTAACTTCATGAAAATACAACAAAACAAAAACTTGTGAGACAATCCTCTATTAGGAACCAAAAAATTGTTTCCCAGATCAGGAATGAGGAAGATTTTTCTTCAAGTTCAATTTCTTGCTGTTTATTGTCTTCAGGAGCTCTTCTTATCTAACTGTTCATCTATCTGTCTATCTATCCATCTATGTGTCTATCTATATTCCAGCTTTACTGAGATATAATTGTCATGTGTTCCGTTACCAGGTCAACTAGCCTACTCCTGAAGTGCTGATCCTGTGATGAAAGTTATTTTTGTTTTTTTTCTCCAACCATCAGAGGTGTATCTCTGAGGACCTTAGCCTTCCAAGTATGACACAGAACGCAGAAGAGATCTTTTTAAATTATAAACTTGATTACTAAAAAAAATGATACAGGGCATAAGTCAAGAATTTATTAACAAAGTCAAAAGACAAATGAGAAATACCTAGGAAATAAGAATACCTGTAAACACATAAGATCCATTAAGGCGATTGGGATATATTAACATTGAGAAAGGACTAGAATGTAATTGTACCCAACACTGATAAAATATCAACTTTACACTGTCTAAAGAAATTTTTCAGTAAAAGCAAATGTTAGAGGAGATAATTAAATGATAGCAAAAGAGCAAGGTTTTGGCACTGATTACATAATTACTATTGTGAATCCAGAGAAATTGATTATGGTGGACACATATACTCTGATTGTGCCATAGTTATAACTCTTGAAGGATAAGGTTGGTTTACTTTACTCATTATAGTTTGGATCAAGACTTTCATAGTTTGGATAAATGATATACTTCCTGTTGCTCTAATTCCATTCTCCCCTAACTAAACTGATTGTTAAATGCTTCCCAGTCACCTAAACAGAGGACATGAAAAAATATATAATTTCCACTATAAATTTTTCTGATAGATACATGTCCTGGCTTATAAACAGTTTCTTCTGAGTTTAGTTATCAGGGTATTCACGAAGTCTGATCAATTCTGGATTTATTGACAAGTTTAAATGTTCACATCTGTGAGCTGAGATCCAGACTGTACATTGATGACTCTAATTAACAATTTCACCTCATGAGCCCTTGCCCAAGCAGCCAATTGATCTCAGACATATCTGTTTCAGGTAGCCTTTGTTGCATTACAAACCACCCCCAAAACCAGTAACCTAAAACCTAAAATGTATTGTTCATAATTTCTGTGGATTGCAGTTTGTCAACTGGGCGGTTCTTCTCTTGATCTTTCCTGGAATCACTCGTGTGGCTACAGTAATCTCTCCAAGTCTCAATCACACACCCGGGACTTGTGCTGGCTATCAACTAGCATTCCTCAGTTTATGGCCTTATCCTCCAGTAGTCCACACTGAGCTTATTAAATAGTAGTCTCAGGGCAGCATTATAAAAAAGTTAAGAGCAGAAGCATAAGACCTTTGGAGGCTGCTGTTCAAAAATCTGTAATACTGCTTCTACATTTTATTGGACAAAGTAAGTCATTAGACCAGTCCTAGATTCAAGAGGTAGGCATAATAATTAATTTTATGTGTCCACTTGACTGGGATAAGGGATGCCCAGACAGCTGGTAAAACATTAGTTCTGAGTGTGTCTGTGAGGATGTCTCTGGGA
The DNA here is from genome assembly GCF_003265705.2 of Callorhinus ursinus. Lineage (NCBI taxonomy): Eukaryota > Metazoa > Chordata > Mammalia > Carnivora > Otariidae > Callorhinus > Callorhinus ursinus. Next base: position 3,893,005 of record NW_027397089.1, read on the forward strand.
GTTTAGCATTTGAATCAGTAGACTGAATAAAGAAAATCACCCTCACCAGTGTGAGTGGGCATCTTCCAGTTCCTCAAGGGCCTGAGTAGAATAGAAAGAAGAGATAAATTCATTCCATCTGCTTGAGCTGAGACAGCCATCTTCTCCTGCCCTCAGATGTTGGCACTCCTGGTTCTCAGGTGTTCAGACTCAGACTAGGACTCATACCATTTGTCCCCTGATTCTCAGAGATTCAGAATCTGAATCTCACTGGCTTTCTTAGTTCTTCAGCTTGCAGATGGCAGACCGTGGGACTTCTTGGCCTCTGTAATCTAATGAGCCAATTCCTCTCATCTGTATATCTAGATCTATTTCCATATATGTCCTATTGGTTCTGTTTTTCTGGAGATCCCTGACTTACACAGTGGGGAAACAGTCTTCACCTCTTTTCAGGAGAAGCTACCAATGAATCTGTAGCTCTATGTCATCCTCCACTATTTCTAACATAAATTCATCAGTTGTCCCAATGATGTCCTTTATAGAAAAAGAAAAGATTCTCTAGTCTAGGACCCAATTTGGGATCATGTGTTGCATTTAGTTGTCATATCTCTTTAGTCTCCTTTAATCTGGAACAGTTCCTTAGCTTTTCTTTGTCTTTCATGACATTGACATTTTTGAATTTTGTCTTTTGAACTATTTGACATTTTGAATTTTGTAGACTAACCCTCAATTTGTCTGATATCTCCTAGTAATTAGATTCAGATCATGTGTTTTTGGCATTAACATTGTATAAGAGATGTTATGACCTTTTCACTATATTATGTCGGGAGGAAATAATATCAGTTTACTCCATTATTGGTGATGTTAACCTTGATCAACTGGTGTTTCCACTGTAAAGTCACTGTTTTTCTTTTGTAATTAATCAGTAATTTGTGTAATGATATACTGTCCCTTATTAAACTTTTACTGACTAGTTTTAGTATCAATTAATTATTTCTAAATAAAATTTATAGAAGTAAAAAGTTTTAAATTTAGGTTCAAATTTTGGTTTGCTACATATCAACTGTATGATCTTAGGGCACTCACTGATGGCTCTCGGCCTTAGTTTCATCATCTGTAAATTGTAGATAATACCAATTATTTCATAAAGTTGTGAAGATTAAAATAAGATAATATAGGTGTGCCTGGGTGGCTCAGTTCGTTAAGCATCTGCCTCCAGCTCAGGTCATGATCCCAGCATCCTGGGATTGAGCCCTGAATCTGGCTCTGTGCTTAGCAGGAAGCCTGCTTCTCCCTCCTCTCTGCCTGCCTGTCTGCCTACTTGTGATCTCTCTCTCTCTCTCTCTGTCAAATAAAATCTTTTTTTTTTTTAAAGATTTTTATTTTTTTTATTTATTTATTTGAGAGACAGAGAGAATGAGAGAGAAAGCACATGAGATGGGGGGAGGGTCAGAGGGAGAAGCAGACTCCCTGCTGAGCAGGGAGCCCGATGCGGGACTTGGTCCAGGGACTCCAGGATCATGACTTGAGCCGAAGGCAGTTGCTTAACCAACTGAGCCACCCAGGCGCCCTCAAATAAAATCTTTAATAAACAAACAAACAAACAAACAAACAAACAAATAAAATAATATACGTAAAGTACTTAGCAGAGTGATTACCATTTATTTATTTTTATTTGTTTTTACTGGGGTCCTCTAATATTTATTGGTGTTCTAGGAAGATATAAGTAAAACAGTATCTTTGCCTTAGAAGAGATTATAGTCTAGTCTGCTGCAGATGTCAGCAAACTTCTTCTGTAGAGGATCAGAATGTAAATATTTTAGGACCCATACAAGCAATACATAAATGAATGGGTGTTGCTGTGTTCCAATAAACTTAACTTACAGAATACGTTGGGGGCTAGACTTGGCATGGCAAGTGCCATTGCTTGCTGATCTCTCTCTCTTTTTTTTTTTAAGTTTTTATTTATTTATTTGTCAGAGAGAGAGAGCACAAGCAGGGGGGAGCAGCAGGCAGACAGAGAAGCAGGCTCCCCACTAAGCAAGGAGCCCAATGTGGGACTCAATCCCAGGACCTGAGCCAAAGGCAGCCCCTTAACCGACTGAGCCACCACCCAGGTGCCCCGCTGATCTCTCTTCTATAGGAAACAGACCAAAAAATAAATATAATTACAAATTTCCATAAGTGCTATGAAGGAAAAATACAGGTATTAGGAGATTATATAATACTGACCTCATCTTGTCTAGAATATCAAGGATAATAAAGCTAAGGAAATAACATGTACACTAAGACCTGAAAAATAGGTAGCTGGTAACTAAATATATGGTGGCAGGGAGCTTTCCAGGCAAAGCAAATAGGAGATGCTAAGGTACTCAGAGAGAAAGTTACACTGCATTTTTTTAAGACCTCAAATAAAGCCAATGTCACCAGAGGGCAAAAACATAAGAAAAGTGATGTGAAAGTCTTTTCACAAATGGTTATTAAGTTCTTACTACATGCCAGGCATTCTTCTAGCTAAAAAGAATATATTGGTGAATAAAACTGACAAAGTCTCTGCCCTGATGGGGTGGACATTTGGGATAGAGATGGTATTAGAAATGGATAATAAACTCATAAATAAATACATATTTAATATATAACTGCAGGTATGTATATGCATGTATAAATGAGTGTAATAACCTATTGTGTGTGGCTCAGTCATTAAGCGTCTGCCTTCGGCTCAGGTCATGATCCCGGGGTCCTGGGATCGAGCCCCGCATCGGGCTCCCTGCTCTGCAGGAAGCCTGTTTCTCCCTCTCCCAGTCCCCATACTTGTGTTCCTTCTCTCACTGTGTCTCTCCGTCAAATAAATAAATAAAATCTTTAAAAAAACCCACAAAACTATAAAAAAAATAAAGAAAGAAAGAAAGAAGAAAATAAATAATTTCTTCTATGACATAAAACAGGATGAGGATACTTAAGATGCATGGTGGGAGAAGACTTTTTGAGGAAGTGACACTTGATCTGAGACTTGAACATTGAGAAAAAGCCAAACACAGGAAAGCAGGAAGAATAACGTTAAAAATGTGAAACAAGAAAAGGAGATGAGATAATAAAGAGCCAGTATTGAGGACAGAACCCTAAGGGAGCCAAAGTGAGAATGTTTTGAAACAAGATTGAAGATGTAGGCATAGCTCAGATCATTAGAGTCCTTGGTGAGAAATTTAGATTTTATTTGAAATGCACCAAAAATCCAATGCAAAGTTTTATTGAAGGGAGTTATATTACATTTATATGTTGAAATGGTTTTTCTGGGTAGTAGCATGGTGAATGCAATAGAAGAAACCAGGATCAAAAGCAGAAAGGCAAGTAAGAGACCATTTGCACTAATCCCGGTGAGAGTCTACAAAGCAGCTACAAGAGGGTGGCGACAGTATAGATGGAGGGAAATGAACAGATTAGAGAGATATTTAAAAGTCAGAATTGATTGGCTTTGGTGGTTGATTGGGTATGAGCATTAAAAGAGAAAGATGATCTCTAGGCTCCTGAAAGGAGAAGTTGGGTGAATGGTGGTGCCATTCACTGGGACATCCAAATGGAAATGGTAAATATGCAGTTGAAAACGGGAGCTCAGAGGAGATTTTATAAAACTGGGGATGCATTTGTCCATCGATGGTCACTGAAGCCACAAATGCAGATAGTAACACCTGGGAAGAAAGCATGAAATAAGAATGGAAGGCAGCCTAAGTCTGAGTCTTGAGAAACTTGGACATTTAAAGATGGCAGAGGGGACAAACTGATCAAGGAGACTAGGAAGAAATGAGTGTGTGTAGGCAGAAAATCAGGAAGCATATGGCTATAGACTGCTGCTGAGAGACAACAAAAATGAGGAGTGAAAAACAGCCACTGGATTTAAAGACAAGAGGATCATTGATAACCTTGGTAAGAGTTATATTAGCAGAGAGCACAGAGCCAGATTACAGTGGTGACGGGGTGTAGAAGACTTTGAGAAATGTCTTTTATCATATATATAGATAGATATAAAAGGAGTAGACATAGGCCACAGAGTAATCTCTCAGTCAATAATAGTTTTTGGTACTCCTATTTTATAGTCATTTAATAAATGTTAAATAGATACTTGGGAGTTTTCACTTAAGTATCAAATTTGCTTGCTTAGTACACATTAATTTTTAATGTTAATTTTGCTTTTTAAAATATGCAATATATCCAAATGGTTCCATATTCAAAAGGAACAAACAGTACAGTGAAATGTTTACTTCTTACCCTGTTCCTCAACCCCCAGTTTCTTTCCCAGAGGAACCAATGTTATGAGTTTAGCTGTCTCATTCTTTTTAACAACTGCATGGTAAGTACTCAATTATATATGTTACCGTACTTTATTTAACCAGTATGCTTGTGACGGATATTTAGCTTGTTAAGAGTCTTTTCCTATTACAAATAACAAAGCAATGGACAATCCTGGATGCGTCATTTCACGTATGTGTATCTTAGCCCTGTCTCTCTAGAAGCAGAGATTCTGGTGGAGATTCTCATGCAAGTATTTGTTAGGAGAACACTCTCAGGAACCTAAGAGTGAGGGAAGTAGGACGAGGAAGGGGAGGAAGTCGAGCAAGAATGTGGTTTCAGATGAAGACTGCATTCAGTCTGTTTCTACAGGGAGCTCCAAAGCATAAACTGCAAGCAGTTTCTATCTGCACTTAGGCTGGGGACCAGAACATTTGTACCCTTGCTGTAGGAATGCTGACAACACTGACCGTCTCTGGCCCTCCATCTTCTTCATGCCTTCACAGTGACCTCCCTCGGGACGATGCATTCCAGGCCCCCTGGAGGTTAATGTACGATGAGAATACAGGGAAGGTTTGCTCTGATCTTACCTAAATTAGCCCGCAGAAGGTGTCACTTTATTTTTTATTTATTTTTATTTTTATTTTTTTTTAAAGATTTATTTCTTTATTTGAGAGAGAGAGAATGAGAGAGAGAGAGTACATGAGAGGGGGGAGGGTCAGAGGGAGAAGCAGACTCCCTGCTGAGCAGGGAGCCCGATGTGGGACTCGATCCCGGGACTCCGGGATCATGACCTGAGCCGAAGGCAGTCGCTTAACCAACTGAGCCACCCAGGCGCCCAGAAGGTGTCACTTTAGATAACTAATAGAGATGACTGGCCAACAGAAGGCCCCACTTTAGATAACTACCCTTTGACCTCACCACAGTGATCCTTTCACCCTAAAAAAGCTGTGGGTTAAGGTCCAAACTGGGCAGAGAATGGCTGTGTGGTGCCTGGATCCTTGCCCGCCTGATCTCCTCCGTCAGTAAGTTAGTCATGCTGAATAATACTCTGTGTACATGGAGTATTTTGAAAAAAATTTTAAATTAGAGAAAAGTTATAAGAATAGTACCATGAACTCTGGAACTCCCTTCACCTAGATCAACAGTGTTCAGTAAACATTTTGCCAGATTTGATTTTTTTTCTCTTTCTCCCTTTAAGTTACAGATATCATGACCTATCACACCTAAGTAATTTAGCATCTATCTAAGTGAAAACTCCCTCTCCCACTCGCCCTACCTACCCATCTACCTATCTGTATGCAGAGCACCTATTTCATTTGTTAAGTAGCTGTGTGCCCATCCTCCTTGGCGTCTGGGCTGGTCGTGACAGTTTTCGAAATAAGATGAAGGTAATAGTCTCTGGGGATAGTGTCCCTTTCTGAATAAAAAGAGAAAGCTTATTTTGTCCAATTCGCCCCTTACTTCACATCCTTCTTTCTGCCAGGAATGTACAGAAATGGGTCTGGAGGTGCAGCAACCAGAGTCTTGTGGCCATGAGACAGAAAGTAGGAAAATGAAGGCCTATGCAGGAAAGTGGGGGAAGTCAACACAAGCCACTAATGAAAATAGTGTCTTCCTGTACCCAGGCCTTAGTGTAGTAGCATTAGTAATAATTATTACACAAACAGACATTCATTTATACGGTATTTTCCAAGTCACAAGATGTGCTTTCACAAAATTCGCCTCACCCTCATTCTTTCAATGCCTCCGCCTCTGTGTGATAGGTACCAGTACCCTGGCGGGGGCGGGGGCCATCTCCTGCAATATTAAGAGCACATAATTCACTGATGGCTAATTTTGAGTTAGTTTGCTCTCCTTTTAGCAACCAGCTAAGCTCCACCACCCTAAAAGTATGGAGTTTTTTAATTTGGGGACATGGGACAAAAGTAGCCTGTGGCATAGAGTATTTTGAAAAGCATCCCATACCCCAAAATTGAAGTGATAGGGTAGAGTCCCACGAGACCACCAAAGGTCAAAGGAAAGATGCACTAAATGGGAGGGAGAGAGCACAGAAAGGATGCCCATATATTACAAAAACACAAATTTTGCCCATTCTGAAATTCTGCACTATAGTCTGTGGGAAAATTAATTTTCCCTGTATTCCTGTGTTCCTGTAGGACACTGAGCCATGGGCATTGATCTACTATGAAGATGAGAATATTTGCCCTTTATAGCCTTGCTTACAGAGACGTTTGCTGCCACTTAAAGGGTAATAAAACTTATCTTACCTGGAGTCAAAGCCTCACATTCCAGGACCAGGAACTTTCCCTCCTCCCTAGAGATGCCTACCCAAGGACTTAGGGAACTATCTGCCTATGTGTTTACACATCAAAAGAGCAGAAAACTCAGGTTGCAATTTCAAAGAAACTGGTTTTATCTTCCCTCAGAGACAAGTTAGATAATTGAGCTTCCAAAGGGTAACAATCCAAGATTCTTCCCCTTCTGTTCTAAGGGGAATTAGTTTACATCAGAGGCGAAGACTTTTCTCCCGCCTCCAAAAGAAAGGGAAGGCAGAATGGTTATTCCTCCCTATATAAGCTCCCAGAGTCCCTCTCCTGTAGGGTGATCCCTCCCTGCATGTAGGCCTAGCCACCTCGCTCTCATTGAGTCTCCCTGTGTGGCGCGTGAGGCCTGAGGGACAATGCAACAGTGTTAGTCCACCTGGTGTTACTGCTGTGAGTAAATAAAGCTCTCATCTCTCATCCAGAGACCAGGTGTTTTTGTTAGTACCCCTTTGTCTCTCACTCTTCTCTCACTCCCTCTCCCGCTCGCCCTACCTACCTATCTACCTATCTGTATGCAAGCAGGGTAGCATTTAAGACCCATCTCAGTTGCTGACTTGACATAATCTTCCTTTAAGAAATTAGTGAATTACTCTTTAATAATGGTTCAACCAACACTGAATTTCTAATATGTATACGATGATATCACTTACGCATTTTCCTGCCTAAAATGGAGGAAATCTAAACATTGGAAAAAATCTTAATTGGCGAACATTCTAAAACACATACTTCAAAAATGTCAATGTCAAAGAAGACAAAGGCTGAGGAACTGTTGCAGATTAACGGAGCCTAAAGGAACATAGGAGCCGAGTGAAAAGGGTGAAGGAGGATTGTTACAGAGGGCATTACTGGAACAATTCAAAGAATTTGCACATGGACTGTATATTAATAATAACAGTGTATCGATGTTAAGATTCCTGAATTTGGTAATTATACTGTGGTTTTGTAAGATATTACCTTTTTCTTGAGGATAGATGCTAAATTACTTAGGTGTGATAGGTCATGATATCTGTAACTTAAAGGGAGAAAGAGAAAAAAAATCAAATCTGGCAAAATGTTTACTGAACACTGTTGATCTAGGTGAAGGGAGTTCCAGAGTTCATGGTACTATTCTTATAACTTTTCTCTAATTTAAAATTTTTTTCAAAATAAATAAGAGGAAAAGTATTCCTGTCAAAAGAGTCTAACATGTGGCAGGCCCTGAGCTCACCATAGCCCCAGAGATAGAGTAATGGATGTGACATATTCCCAGGCCTCAAAAACCTGACATGTAGTGAAGGAGATAAACAAGGAAATTGATATAATGTGATAAAATTAAAAAGCATATTATTTATGTTTATGTTTATGACCATTTTCTTTTCACATGGCTTATGTGACACCCCTCTCTCTTAATCCCCCTCCTATCTCCCTGGCTACTACTTCTCAGCATCCTTTTTTTTTTTTTAAGATTTTATTTATGTATTAGAGAGAGAGATAGGGAGGGAGGGAACACAAGCAGGGGGAGTGGGAGAGGGAGAAGCAGGCTTCCCGCTGAGCAGAGAGCCCAATGTGGGGCTCGATCCCAGGACCCTGGGATCATGACCCTAGCCAAAGGCAGACACCCAACAACTGAGCCACCAAGGCGCCCCTCAGTATCCTTTGCTAATTTCTCTACATCTCCTCACAGAACTCACTCTTTGAACTTCCCTTCTGTGGCTACTCTTGCCCCTCAGGTGGGCTTAATTTAGTTATATGGCTTTACAGATCATCTATAAGCTGATAACTCCCCCATTTATATATTATATATCCAGCCTAGGCCTCTCCTCTGAACCCCTGCCTATTCCACATCCCCACCCATATGTCAGATAGGGATCAAAAACTCAACTTCTCTAAAAACAAACTCCCAATTTCCTTTCAATCCTACCCTTCCTGGAAAATATGTGCAGATCATACATCTGACAAAGGACTTGACTCCCAAGTATGGAAAGAACTCTCAAAAGGCAAAAATAAGAAAATAAACAGCCTTATTTTTTAAATGGTAAAAGATTTAAACAATCATTTCACCAAAGAGGATGGCCAATAAGCACATGAAGAGATGCTCAACCTCACTAGTCATTAGGGAAATGCAAAATAAAACTACAATGAAAATGAAATACTACGTACCTATTAGCACGACTACACACACACACACACACACACACACACACACACACACACACACACCACAAAAAGCTGACAATACCAAGTGCTTGTGAGGACTCCAAGTAACTGGAATTCTTATGCATTGCTGGTGAGAATGCAGAATAGGATAGCCAATTTGGAAAACTCTTTGGCAGTTTCTTTTAAAGTTAAACATACACTTAGCATATTGATCTTAAGGTAATAAAATTTATGTTCACACAAAAAACCTGTATGTGTTTAAAGCAGCTTTATTCATAATCATCAAAACCTGGAAACAGGGGCGCCTGGGTGGCTCAGTTGGTTAAGCGACTGCCTTCGGCTCAGGTCATGATCCTGGAATCCCTGGATCAAGTCCCACATCGGGCTTCCTGCTCAGCAGGGAGTCTGCTTCTCCCTCTGACCCTCTTTCCCTCTCGTGCTTTCTATCTCTCATTCTCTCTCTCTCTCAAATAAGTAAATAAAATCTTTAAAAAAAAAAACCTGGAAACAACTCAAATAGGCCTCAACTGGAAAAAAAAATCCTACCCTTCGTATAGCATTATCCAGCTCAGTGAAGAAAAATTTCTCTTACATGTTTAGGGCAAAAATGATGGAGTCATCTTTGATGTCTTTCTCTCAAACTCTACATCCTTTAACAAATTAAATTGGCTTTATTTTTATTTTTAAGATTTTGTTTATTTGTTAGAGAGAGAGCATAAGCAGGGGGACCAGCAGGTAGAGGGAGAAGCAGGCTCCCCACTGAGCAGGGATCGATCCCAGGACCCTGGGATCATGACCTGAGCTGAAGGCAGATGATTAACCAACTGAGCCACCCAGGCATCCCTATATTGGCTTTAAATTCTAAATGTAACTAACTATCTCATAGCATATCACTGCTACTACTGTGTTCTAAACCATCATCATTTCTTGCCCAGATTATTGCAATAACTTTCTAGTTAATCTCTATACTTCTCTGTATCTGTTCTTCATACTGTTAAAAATGCAAGCCAGATCATGTCACACTTTGGCTGAAAGACTGCAATGACATCCTATGTCACTCATGATTTGACAACCAACACCTAGCCCTAGCTACCTGGCCTCATCTCCTTTTATTCTTCCCGTTGGTCCCTCAGCTGCAGCTATACTGGCTTCCTTTTTGTTTGCTGAATGCAAGCATGCTTCTACCTCAGGACCTTTGCATGTACTTTTCTTTTTTTTCTTTCAAATTTTTATTTAAATTCAGCTAGTGAATATACAGGGCAATATTGGTTTCAGGAGTGGAATTCAGTGATTCATCACTTACATACAACATCCAGTGCTCATCATAAGAACGCACTTGCTTTTCCTTCTGTTTGGAATACTCTTTCATCACAGCCATATTGCCATATCACTTCCTCCTTTACTTCATTCAGGTCTCTATTTACATGCCATCACCTTCATGGTGAAGCTTTCCCTGACCACCCTATATACTATTTTGTATTTCTGCCACCCCGCCCCAGGACTGCCTAATCCCCCTTGCTCTTATTTTTCTCCATAGCACCTATTACTATTTGATATAATATCTATTTATTTGTTGTTTTTTGTGTTCCCAAATTAAATGTAAACTCCCTGAGAGCAAAAACTTAGTTTTCACCGTGTATTATCCCTACACGTAAACCAATGCCTGTCATATACTAGGTGCTCAATAAACATTTGTTGAAAATGTGAATGAATGAATCATAATGGAATGTAAGAAATACACATAGAATCATAAATAACAATTATATTTGGTTAAAAGCCTTGGACAATGGCGAACAGGGTTATATAGATATGGGTATCTGGAGGATTTTCAGTTCTAAGGGAAAATTACCCTGGTCAGCAATAAAGAAGAATGAAGTTGCATAGCTGGCTCTCAGCTAAGAGATAAGAGAATGAAGACCAAATTTGGCTTCAGACTTGAGACTGCCAGACCTTACTTACCAAGTAAGCCAAAAACACATTAGAAGCTGGCCAAGGGAGTCCACAAAGCAGGACTCCCCAGGCATGCTCTGGTTACCAAGGAGATGAGCCTCCTCCTGAGGAGAACATTATAATGAAAAATGACGTAAATCATCAATAAGAGTTGAGCAGAACATTGGTCTAATTGGTGCCACCTTGGAGGAAGATCTGGGGGAGATGTAACAGTAGATTAAGGATAAGATAACCTGAGCACGGGGTGCCTGGGTGGCTCAGTCGTTAAGCGTCTGCCTTCGGCTTGGGTCATGATCCCAGGGTCCTGGGATCGAGGCCCACATCAGGCTCCCTGTTCAGCGGGAAGCCTGCTTCTCCCTCTCCCACTCCCGCTGCTTGTGTTCCCTCTCTCGCTGTGCTCTGTCAAATAAATAAATAAAATCTTAAAAAAAAGATATCCTGAGCACAGATTTTAGATTGTAAATAAAATAAAAACCAAGACTTGGGCTCAAGAACTTTGTGGGTACTGATCATCCATGAACCTTCCTCTATTAGTGATTGGGGTTTGTGTTTATAAATTTGATGTTTGACCTAACAACATTGATTCATTTTATACTTCAGTAAAAACAAAGTTGTTTTTTTGTTTTTGTTTTTTTTCTGAAATGAAACAGAACTTATTCTCTAAGTAGTTTGTGTGCCCTGGCAAGGGGATGGAATGCCTATGGCCTCTTACTGCTTTGTTTGCTTTCTCTGCCTCTTACTATAGTTGCAAAAAGAAACTATCCTGACAGGGAGAGTATCAAAGAGAAGAGCAACATAAATCAACATTTAATATACAGTGGAGGATGTGAACTAGGCTTCCTGTGGTGATCATTTCCCAATATATACAAATATTGTCATTATGTTATACACCTAAAACTAATATAATGTTATATGTCAATTTTACCTCAATAAAAACTATATATTCACACACATGTATTCACACACAGTGTGATGGTTCAGGTCAGTAATATTAGTAATAACCATTTTAAAATGTTATATTTATATGGTACTTTACAAATTCAAGTGTGCACCCTTCTCTCATTTCGTTCTCACTACTGCCCCCTTGAGTTAGGTGTCAACACTCCCATTTACAATGAAGAAATTGAGGCTCAAGCAGGTTAAAGAAGACTTAGCTCAAAGTCATTCAGCTGTGATCTACACATAGCATGAAGATATGTACTGGTGTGTCCAGAATAGTCCCCATTTATGCCTACTGTCCTAGAGTAATAAATATTAATAGTAACTCTTTCACTCTCCAAAATCTCCTAGTTGGACAATAAATTTTATGGTCACTCTACCAATACCTACCTACTTCTTTCATTCACTCAATTCCAATCTCTTCTTTCACTATTGCTTTGTTTCCTCCATTTATAGCAGTTCGGGGTGGTTATAACACCCTAAAGAGCTGGCTTCAGACCATGAGATCACTTCTCTGAGAAATGGCATTTCAGTTTGCAAATAAACTCATTCTTAACAAACTTTTAAAAATGGAAAATTACCAATATAGTATAGCTGTTAAATGAGCAGGGTCTCAATCTCAGCTCTACTATTTCCTAGCCATGTAGCTGAGGAAATTAATGTGGAAAAAATCAACCAGAGCACCATTAGCATAGGACTTTATTTTAAAATGTTGGTCCTGACATGAATAGACATTTTTCTGAAGAAGACATCCAGATGGCCAAAAGACACACGAGAAGATGCTCAACATCACTCATCATTAGGGAAATACAAATCAAAACCACAATGAGATACCACCTCACACCTGTCAGAATGGCTAAAATTAACAACACAAGAAACAACAGGTGTTGTAAATTAACCTCTCCAAAGCTCAGTCTCCTCACCTGCAAAATAAGAGGATATACAGCATATACCTCCTAAGGTGTTGAGAAGAGTAAATATGTTATTAAATATAAAGCAGGCAAAATAGTGTCCAACACATATTAAGTGCTTAATAAATGTCATTATTATTTTCTTTCTTTCAATACATACCTCTGCCTTCTGAAGGAGGGTAGGATGGAAGAAAGGGTGAACATATATTTGCCAGAAAGGTTTAAGGCAGTGCCATCTCCAGAATTTTTATAAGCTTGGGCTTAGGGCTCACAATTCATTTGGAAGGGGGTCAGTAACAAAAGGAGGTTTGGTTTGGCATTAGTGACTTGATAATTTTAATAAACTCCCGCATATATCCTTTGATGTGAAAAATGACTTTTTCTCAAAGAACTAGCCCCACACTAATCCCTGTGACACTGGGATCCATCCCTGTGACACTGGGATCCATCCACCATCCTTCTCAACCCAACCAATTTGCTATCTCTAAACCCCAACGTACTGGATCTGTAAGGAACAGCTAAGGGACTTTTTCAAGGCTTTCTTGTATTTGCATAATAAGTCCACCATTCTCTACTTAGATTACATATTTATTTTAGATAAATATGTAATCATTTACATAAATAAATAAATAAAACAATTTACTAAAGAAGCCTTGATTTACACTTTCCATATGTTTGAGGGGGGGGGAACTCAATTGTTTATAATAAAAGATGAAAACCCCAAAAGGCATCTGAGACGAGGGATAGAGAGCATGCATAGAGATTATGGAAGCAGGGAACTTTCCAAGCTGTACTCGGACCTCACCCACTCAACAGATTGGAACACAGACTGGTGACTCGTGGTAGTTTAAAGGTGCTTTATTTGTTACTCATTACTTAGAGATTTTACTACATTTTCCTTGGGGGGTGGGGGGAAAACTCCTTCTTTTGGCTTTTGGAAAATAAGGTCAATTTCTTCAGATGTCCAAAGTATTAATGACTAGTCCAACAGCTTCTCTCTAGCTCTAAGACTAAAACAAGAGCGAATAACTCCCATCTGCTGTTTAGTAGTTTCGTTCCCAGAAATCACAAATTTTCCATTATTTTCTTGCTGGAACTGTCCAAACTCTGTCTAGAACCAAAGGCTCTGGTGATACGAATAGTTGCTATTCTAAGTGTCAACGTTACACCTTTTTACTCTTATCTGGACGACAGCACAAGTGCTTTATAGAGAGATGTGCTGCTATGAATCAAGGTCTGGAAAGGCTGTCCATTTTTACCTCTGTTCAAGGAGATCAGTCTCCTCTGAAATTGAAACTCACCTAACAAAAAAGAAACCTGATGTTTTACTCCATGGAACAAATACCATGTAGGAAGGTAACACTTTTATAAAGGCAAATTACTGTTTCTAAATTCAAAGTTTATATTTTTAGCACCAAACTAGATGGTCCTTCCCCGTCCCAAGATTATACAAATACTCAACTAGGGTGTTTTTTTTTTCCTTTTGTATTTATTGTCTTAGGACAAGTGTTTCGTTTCATTTCACTCCTTTGTGTTTTCTGTATTTTAAATTGAACAAGTTTTACTTTTAAAATAAGAAGAAAGATAAAAATATTTAAAAATGCACATACAAAAGGATTCACATAGTGTCAAATAAATGATAAGGTAGTCAATAAGGGCAGAAAGAGTCCTGAGAAAAACAGATGGAAACTAAGGCGGCAAAAGAAGCTTTGCAAGGGCAGTGAGATTAAAATGGTGTTGAACAAAAGTGACATGCGTTAAGAGGACAGGAAAAGGAGAACAAAGGATAAGGGGAAGGAAAAAAGCAACAAAAGCATTGTGAAGGTTATGTTGGGGGGAAATTAGTTTGTCAATTAGTCTGTTTTAATTTTCATGCAAAAGAGAAAACTTTGGGGATGTAGGATCCACGCTGTAAAGAGTTTAGAATTAGGATTAAAGGAACTTTATTCTGCAAATCTCAGACACAAATTCAAGAACTGAGCAGAGTTTTAATTTGCATTTGCAAAGGAGACAAGTTAGTGCAGAACTGGCTCACCTAATCAAGAAAATAGAAGCCTTTGAATAAAAAATCACAAGGTCAGGCGATAATTCAGTTTGTTCTATGGTAGTCAGTAATTCTGATTGGATAACTTTTGGGTCCATTTTGATAAAAAAGAAAAACAAAATGTTTCTGTGTTTGAAATAAAAAACAACTTTATGGCTTATCTTAGACTTCAAGGCTTTTTAGAATATTCCTGTTTTTTTTAAGACTCATCTTAGAGCGCAATGTTTTTAGAAACGTCAGCCTTTTCTAGGCTTTGGCACAGGATGGGCTTGATTAGTCATTACCGTGGACAGGGTTAGACAAGACATCAGTTTTCTTTGCCATATTGTATAGACTAGAGTGTAGGGCATCAAACGTCCAGAGGTTTTAGCCAGGCCACAGGGTAGAGCTGTAATGGTACAGGTTGTGCACTGCACAACTGTAGGGGGTGCTATGTACACAGTGCCCCCTGGAGTTATACAATGCAAAATCTGCTCAGCTTTCCTTGGCAAGTTACATAAATCAGTGAAGCATACGACCCACCTAAAGGATTCCAACTAATTAAAAAAACAATGTTCAAAACACTGCAAAGCAATAAAATTTGCAGACCATATCCAGCCCTGGAGCTCCACTTTGCAACCTCTGCTATAGAATGTAGAAACAGTCAATATTTTTGAGCAGTGTAATGATGCATTAAAGAGGTTTGTAGGGGCACCTGGGTGGCTCAGTCGTTAAGCATCTGCCTTCGGCTTGGGTCATGATCCCAGGGTCCTGGGATCGAGCCCTGCATGGGCTCCCTGCTCAGCAGGAAGCCTGCTTCTCCCTCTTCCTCTGCCCCTGTTTGTGTTCCCTCTCTCACGTTCTCTCTCTCTGTCAAAGAAATAAAATAAAATCTTAAAAAAAAAAATCTCTAAAGAGGCTTGTAAAATGAATTACAGAGAAAACAGACTAGAAAGAAGGAGACCAGTAAGAAAACTACTTTAATAGTCTAGAGCAGAGGAAACAAGAGCCTGGCCTAGGCCGATGATAGTTGGATAGAAAGAATTCTTAGGATTCAGTGCTAGAATTCAGATTTGATTCAGAATTGAGTCGATTCAGATGACTTCCCACAAGGAAAAAGTGAAGGAGTTCAGAGTAATGCAAGGTTTGAACCTAGGTCCTTAGGAAAATACTTGGAGAAAAAAAGATTTACCTTTGAAACAAATTCAGATTTTTTTTAAAAAGATTAAAAAAAAACAAATTTTACATGCAAAGAAACAATGCTAGACTACAATAATAAAAATCATGTTTTGAAAGATTATTTAATGCAATAGTACTGCTTATAATTAAAAATACGTGGGGAAAAAAGCCAAAAAGAAGGAGAAGGGAATTGGAAAAATGATACAAAAATTTAACAGTGACTAATGTGATTATGAGTTCTAATAATCTCTTCTTTATATTTATATGCAGTTTCCAAATTTTCTACAATGAACATGTTATGTTTATAATTAGAAAAAAACAATTGTTTTAATATCCTAGGGACTCACCTTTTACAAAATCAATAAATTAAACCTCCATTGTTTTGTTTTTGTGACAACTATTTGTAATAGCAAATGCTAATAGGTTAGTGTTTTTTTTGTCTTGTTTTGTTTTGTTTTGTTTTAAAGTAGGCTCCACACCCATTGTAGAGCCCAATGCAGGCCTGAACTCAGGACCCTGAGATCAAGACCTGAGATGAAGAGTCGGACATTTAACCAACTGAGCCACGCAGGCACCCCTAGGTTAGCTTTTTCGTGTTGGGAAAATAGATCTTCTTCTAGGGTGCTAAATACAAAGTCCTTGCAATCTCATAGAAATATTCAATATTTTCCAGTAATGTAGACTTGTAGGCATTATTTTTTGACTCAAAAATTAATTTCAAATGTGTTAATAATTTTGTTTAAAAGACAGTGGTTTTGTTTTCTTTTTTTCAGCATTAGCTATTAGCCTTTCTCAAGTTGCACTCAAGACCATCTGAGCTTTTGCCAAGAACATAAAAATTCAAGGTAAGAAGAAATGGTAACAGTATCAACAATAAAAATAATATGTTTATAGCTTTAAAAATAGCTTCACATATATTTGATACAAGGCTATTTGACTTTTAAGAAAAAAATCAAATGTAATAATGGCAGGGTTTTTTTAGCTCTACTTTGTGGAGGAGACATTGAGACTCAGGGAGGTTCGTCTCTTGCTCAGTATCACACAGCTACTAAATAGTAAAATCAGAATTCAAATCAAGGTCTTCCACTTCCAAGTACTGTAATTTTTCCTACAGAGTCTTAATGGGAAACCATGAAAACTATGTCCACCTTGTTAGACCCTTCTGTGTTCTGACAGCAGGGCCTGTTAATCTTGCCACCTTTGCCCAGGCCCGTGACCTGGTCAAGCTCCAGGCTCTCACTGTGGTCCAGCCTACTCCAACCTAGGAAAACCCAAAATACAACAAAGGAGATAGTGATAAAAGAAAAACTCTTTCGTTAAGGAAAAAAACCACTGTCTTTCATTAAACTTTGCACAATGGTTTGCAGGTAAGTCCTTCCTAAATGAATACAAGAGTAAAGTTCTGAGATAGATAATGGAAATGACTGCAAATTCACAAGTTCATTATGCAACAAGTCACATCCACCAACAGAATAATTTTTTATGCATGAATCTTATACTTATCATAAATGGGTAGAAGGATGACCTGAGGCAGAACTTCAAGAAACAGCTTCAGTTCCACCTGGTTCTAACCCCAAAATTAGTTTCCCCTTCATATTTCTTTTATATGATCCCATTTGGCAGTTACACCCACTTGCAGGAAGAATTTCTCATTGTTCTATGATCAAGGGTATCATTTGTCTTAACTGATACTCCACTGTTCGTCATGCAAACATGATTTTTGCTTTGAACACAACTTTGATTTGCTACATTCTCAGATTGTTCTTCATGCATGCATGGGTTCTTTGTAGGTGTCATTTTTTTCTGCTTGCATTATTGACTTCTCACATATACTATTTGGACATTTGTTCATGCTTTTATGCTTATACCCATACTGCTTTGTTCAGTATGGGTGGGTAATTTGGATATACTAGCAAATAGCTCGTTGTCACTCTACTCATCACTTTAAAAGCAACACTGCTTTCTCTAAAGTTTATAACAATGTCACATAATAAGTATTTATCAAATGAATTATTAAATGGATATCAGCTAAGAGGTATCATAGACAACTTTGAGTGGGATGTTACAAAAAGTAGGAGATTCTGATGTGGGGTGTTTTGTTTTTTGGGGGTATTTTTTGAGCAATAAAAATGATTAAAGTCTAGTTGTAAGTTAGAATTTAAAATATTTCAAGATACCAAGAATAAGCTTAAAGAACAAGAACTTATAAAAATGACCCAACTTGATAACGTCTCCGAGGAAGCAGAGAACATCCTCCTGCGCAAAGCCGTTCCCTCCTGTATTATTTATCTATTTATGCTGATGGGGTTCAGAACACACTATCCCAAAGTTTGAGAAAACAAGCAGAAGCAGGAAGATCACTCTGACCTTCCTCCTACACTTCTGCCTTGAATCAGGTCATAAAACCCTCATGTGAGAGGTGCCCTCCCTATATGTGGTGGAAAGAGCATCATTATCTCCAGGACAAAAGGACACCAAGAAGAATCCAAACAAACAGGCCTTGCTAAGTGTGTTACTACAATTACCTCATACTCCTTAATCTATCATATTCCTCCACAGCAATGCACTCTTCAAAACTAGCATAAAAGTACTAGGTCTGTTTCTTTGGGTCTTCATTTCCTTATGAAGGCTCCTGTGTCACATAAAACTTGTATTCAGTTTGTACTTTTCTCCTGCTAATCTGTCTTTGTGTGTTTAATTTTCAGACCCAGCCAGGGACCTTCACAGGGTTGAGGAACACCTCTTCCTCCCAGACACTGCATAGCAAATTACTTGAGACTTAGCATCTTAAAACCATAAACATTTATTATCTCACACCATTTCAAATGATGAAGAATCTGGGATTCTGAATATCTCATGAGGTTACAGCCAAGATGTCAGCCAGATGCAGTCATATGAAGGCTTACCTGAGCTGGAGGATCCCCTTCCCAGCTCGGCACTTGGTTGTCCGCAAGAAGCCTCAGTCCCTCACCAGGTGTGCCTTTCCATAAGATTGCTTATGAAATGGCAGCCAGCCTCCCCCAGAGCGAATGATGAGAGAGAAAGAAGGCACCAAGATGAAAGCTACAGTGTCTTTTATGACCTCATCTCAGAAGTGACATAGCATCACTTTTGTTGTATTCAATCAGTCACAAAGACCACCCCTGGTACGACCTGGGAGGAGATGACCCCAGTGTGTGAATACCGGGAAGCAGGGCTCATTGGGCGACATCTTGGAGTCTGGCTACCACCCTTCCCTTGTATCCTTTACTACCTTCTCCCACTCCCATCACCCTTTTGCTCTTTCAACTTAAACTACTTCCTCCTTACTAGGTCTTCCCCTATCTTGGTTCTAGATACTCTGAAACTGTACTCTGAAGCTCCACTTCTATACCTTCTTGGGGAAAAAAAGAAAAAACAAAACCCTTCTGAAATGCTCTTCCTAGTTCAGCTCTAGTTACCCACTCTGTCTCCATGGTTGAATTTCTGAAAGAAAAGTCCATACACGCTTCCACTTCCTCACCTCCCATTTCTTTGGCCCACAGTAAACTTTCCAGTGGAGCTGTGGTCCCCAGGTCACTGGAACGTTGCAAGGAGTTCTTGGTTTAAAATTCCAATACATTTTCAGCCCTTACTTAATCTCTGCAGCATTTGATTTCCATGAATCTCTTTTCCCTGGGCCACTGTAACACCATTCCTCCCTGGCTCTTGTCCTAACCCTTTTGTGACTATTCCTCAGCTTCCATTGCTGATATTCTTTCTTTACCTCCCTGTAAGTACTCCACAATTCAACCCTTACCTCTTTTTTCTTATTATTCTAAACATTCTCCCTGTATTTTTTCTATTCCAGTGGCTTTAGCTGCCATCTATATGCTGCCAACTGCCAAATCTAAATCTCCAGATTTGTTCTCTTTCTTGAACTCCATACCATTATAACCGACTCCTGGCTTAGGAGTGTGACAGCCCCACAGGTTTCTCAATAGGTAGATATGTTGGCTCAGGTCGAGGGGATCAATTACTTCTGAGAACTACTAATTGGGAGGGGAAATTTTAAAAAAATATTCTGAAGGAAACCTGGAGATAATCCAAAAGAGTTTCATCCATCTGGTACAACCTCTAGTGCAAAGGCATGATGGAGTGTGATCCCAGCAAGAGGGTTTCCCTCTCTTTCCTCTTCTTCCTAGAAGGAGCCACCAATATGGTCTACCCAGCCATTATTCATCATTTTAGTTCAACATAAAGAAGAGCAGAGAGCTCACCTTCATCATCAGTTTATGCAGAGATTGGTAAAAGCAAGAGCTACACCCAGCCTCATAGTCAACTCCTACCTGTCAGCACCTCCTTCAGATATTTCTTGGTAGCTGTGCCAAGACTCCCAGAATCTTGCCACATTCTGTCCCCCTGGACATATTGTTCAACTAAGACCAACCTCTCCCTGGAATGTTCAGGGTTTCAGACCTAAACCCCTCCTAACGTACTGTCATGAGACCACGTTCTGAGCCCCATCCCACAGTGTGTTGTTAGCACAGACACACATGTTGCTACTGCAGCTACGCCTGCTCTCCTCACACTTGTACCACGTAAATGCACTGTGAGCAGGAGCTTACCAGGCTCAGTAATGTCATGATGACCAGTCAAGGGTCCCGGGCAGCAGCCTGCTGTTCATATACCTACAAGATCAGGAGCTTTTCACATTTCCCTGTCGGTATGTGCCCCTCCTCAGGAGCAAAGCTAGATGTCAGGTGGGTCGGTGTTTCCTTTTATTCGAGCCACAAACCTTATTTTTGCCAGGGAAATCACTGGCATTGAGACTGAGCACCCAGAATTTCTCTACCTCTTGGAGGCTCCAGAGTCTCATTCTAAGGCTAATGAAACCATCTCTGTAGGTCATCTAGTCAAAGAGACTGCCAGATACCAGACAGCAGTGCTACTGTTCTTCTAAGGTATAAAACTGATCAGGAAAAAAATAAGATAAAATAAAACTGATCAGGGATCACAAGAAAAACACAGCTTTCATCCAGGGGAAAATATCTAAACACTGAAAAACTTCAGTGGGGGGGGGGGAATTGTAAAATAAAATGAAATATTAAATAGAAAGAAAATATGAAACATATGTACTGAGGAAATTCCATGTCTAACAAATTTAATGCTAGTACTAGATTACTTAAGGAGAAAAGGCAGAGAAGAAGAAAGGAAGGGAAAGGAAGGGCAAAGTGGGGGGGAAGGAGGGAAAGAAAAAATATATAAGAAGAGCCACTTTATCTAGAAATCAATGAAAAAAGTACAAGGCTTGGTTCTAGATACCCTGAAACCACCTTTGCAAGTTAGTCAAGTTTCCTTCATCTCACAGTGCTACTTTTTATTTACTGGGATTGCATAAATTTATGGCTGGTACTGTTTTATACTGATATGCTTGTATTTTTATCATTTTGAGAATGCTTTATAGACTCTTGTAACTAAGACATAATTAACAGGTAAAATAGACAAAGGGGATTACCAGGACACTTACCTTGATGAGTGCTAAGAAATATATAGAATTGTTGAGTCATTATATTGTACACCTAAAACTAATACAGCATTGTATGTTAATTATACTTCAATTTTTTTAATTTTTTATATTTTATTATGTTATGTTAATCACCATACATCATTAGTTTTTGATGTAGTGTTCCATGTTTCATTGTTTGCATATAACACCCAGTGCTCCATTCAGTACATGCCCTCCTTAATACCCATCACCAGGCTAACACATCCCCCCACCCTCCTCTCTGCTAGAACCCCCAGTTTGTTTCTCAGAGTCCATAATCTCTCATGGTTCATCTCCCCCTCCGATTCCCCCCCTTCATTTTTCCCTTCCTGCTAGCTTTTTTTTTTTTTTTAACATATAATGTATTATTTGCTTCAGAGGTACAGGTCTGTGATTCAACAGTCTTACACAATTCACAGTGCTCACCATAGCACACACCCTCCCCAATGTCTGTCACCCAGGCACCTCATCCCTCCCTCCCCCCACCACTCCAGCAACCCTCAGTTTGTTTCCTGAGATTAAGAATTCCTTGTGGGTGCCTGGGTGGCTCAGTTGGTTAAGCGACTGCCTTTGGCTCAGGTCATGATCCTGGAGTCCCGGGATCAAGTCCCGCATCGGGCTCCCTGCTCAGCAGGGAGTCTGCTTCTCCCTCTGACCCTCTTCCCTCTTGTGCTCTCTATCTCTCATTCTCTCTCTCTCAAATAAATAAATAAAATCTTTAAAAAAAAAAAAGAATTCCTTGTATCAGTGAGATCATATGATACATGTCTTTCTCTGATTAACTTATTTCGCTCAGCATAATAGCCTCCAGTTCCATCCATGTCATTGCAAAAGGCAAGATTTCGTTCCTTTTGATGGCTGCATAATATTCCATTGTGTATATATACCACTTCCTCTTTATCCATTCATCTGTCGATGGACATCTTGGCTCTTTCCACAGTTTGGCTATTGTGGACATTGCTGCTATAAACATCAGGGTGCACATACCCCTTCGGATCCCTACATTTGTATCTTTGAGGTAAATACCCAGTAGTGCAATTGCTGGGTCATAGGGTAGCTCTATTTTCAACTTTTTGAGGAACCTCCATACTGTTTTCCAGAGTGGCTGTACCAGCTTGCATTCCCACCAACAGTGTAGGAGGGTTCCCCTTTCTCCACATCCCCACCAACATCTGTCGTTTCCTGACTTGTTAATTTTAGCCATTCTGACTGGTGTGAGGTGGTATCTCATTGACGTTTTGATTTGGATTTCCCTGATGTTGAGCAATGTTGAGCACTTTTTCATGTGTCTGTTGGCTATTTGTACGTCTTCTTTGGAAAAATGTCTGTTCATATCTTCTGCCCATTTCTTAATTGGATCATTTGTTCTTTGGGTGTTGAGATTGATAAGTTCCTTATAGATTTTGGATACTAGCCCTTTATCTGATATGTCATTTGCAAATATCTTCTCCCATTCTGTCGGTTGTCTTTTGGTTTTGTTGACTGTTTCTTTTGCTGTGCAAAAGCTTTTTATCTTGATGAAGTCCCAATAGTTCATCTTTGCCCTTGCTTCCCTTGCCTTTGGCGATGTTTCTAGGAAGAAGCTGCTGGGCTGAGGTTGAAGAGGTTGCTGCCTATGTTCTCCTTTAGGATTTTGATGGACTCCTGTCTCACATTTAGGTCTTTCAACCATTTTGAGTCTATTTTTGTGTGTGGTGTAAGGAAATGGTCCAGTTTCATTCTTCTGCATGTGGCTGTCCAATTTTCCCAACACCGTTTGTTGAAGAGACTTTTTTCCATTGGACATTCTTGCCTGCTTTGTCAAAGATGAGTTGACCATACAGTTGAGGGTCCATTTCTGGGCTCTCTATTCTGTTCCACTGATCTATGTGTCTGTTTTTGTGCCAGTACCATACTGTCTTGATGATTACAGCTTTGTAATAGAGCTTGAAGTCTGGAATTGTGATGGCACCAGCTTTGCTTTTCTTTTTCAACATTCTTCTGGCTATTTGGGGTCTTCTCTGGTTCCATACAAATTTTAGGATTATTTGTTCCGTTTCTTTGAAAAAAGTTGATGGCATTTTGATAGGGATTGCCTTGTATGTGCAGATTGCTCTAGGTAGCATTGGCATCTTCACAATGTCACATAGACCAGAAAGGAACACAGACAATACAAAACAGTAACCTTACAGGCAATACAATGGCACTATATTCATATCTTTCAATAGTTACCCTGAATGTAAATGGGCTAAATGCCCCAATCAAAAGACACAGGCTATCAGATTGGATATAAAAACAAGACCCATCGATATGCTGTCTGTAGGAAACTCATTTTAGACCCAAAGACACCCCCAGATTGAAAGTGAGGGGGTGGAAAACCATTTACCATGCTAATGGACACCAAAAGAAAGCTGGGGTGGCAATCCTTATATCAGACAAATTAGATTTTAAACCAAAGACTACAATAAGAGATGAGGAAGGACACTATATCATACTTAAAGGGTCTATCCAACAAGAAGATCTAACAATTGTAAATATCTATGCCCTTAACATGGGAACAGCCAATTACATAAGCCAGTTAATAGTGGGGGACTTTAACACCCCCCTCACTGAAATGGACAGATCATCTAAGCAAAAGATCAACAAGGAAATAAAGACTTTACATGACACACTGGACCAAATGGCCTTCACAGATATATTCAGAACATTCCATCCCAAAGCAACAGAATACACATTCTTCTCTAGTGCCCATGGAACATTCTCCAGAATAGATCACATCCTAGGTCACAAATCAGGTCTCAACTGGTACCAAAAGATTGGGATCATTCCCTGCATATTTTCAGACCACAATGCTTTGAAACTAGAACTCAATCACAAGAAGAAAGTCAGAAAGAACTCAAATACATGGAGGCTAAAGAGCATCCTACTAAAGAATGAATGGGTCAACCAGGAAATTAAAGAAGAATTTAAAAAATTCATGGAAACAAATGAAAATGAAAACACAACTGTTCCAAAATCTTTGGGATGCAGCAAAGGCAGTCCTAAGAGGAAAGTATATAGCAATACAAGCCTTTCTCAAGAAACAAGAAAGGTCTCAAATACACAACCTAACCCTACACCTAAAGGAACTGGAGAAAGAACAGCAAATAAAGCCTAAACCCAGCAGGAGAAGAAAAATAATAAAGATCAGAGCAGAAATCAATGAACTAGAAACCAAAAGATCAGTAGAACAGATCAACAAAACTAGGAGCTCATTCTTTGAAAGAATTAACAAGACTGACAAACCCCTGGCCAGACTTCTCAAAAAGAAAAGAGAAAGGACCCAAATAAATAAAATCATGAATGAAAGAGGAGAGATCACCAAAGAAATACAAACAATTATAAGAACATATTATGAGCAACTATACGCCAGCAAATTAGATAATCTGGAAGAAATGGATGCATTCCTAGAGATGTATAAACTACCAAAACTGAACCAGGAAGAAATAGAAAACCTGAATAGACCTATAACCACTAAGGAAATTGAAGAAGTAATTAAAAACCTCCCAACAAAAGCCCAGGGCCAGATGGCTTCCCAGAGGAATTCCACCAAACATTTAAAGAAGAATTAATACCTATTCTTCTGAAACTGTTCCAAAAAATAGAAATGGAAGGAAAACTTCCAAACTCATTTTATGAGGCCACCATTGCCTTGATCCCAAAACCAGACAAAGACCCCATCAAAAAGGAGAATTACAGACCAATATCCTTGATGAGCATGGATGAAAAAATTCTCACCAAAATACTAGCCAATAGGATCTAACAGTACATTAAAAGGATTATTCACCATGACCAAGTGGGATTTATCCCTGGGCTGCAAGGTTGGTTCAACAACTGCAAATCAATCAATGTGATACAATACATTAATTAAAGAAAGAACAAGAACCATATGATCCTCTCAAGAGATGCAGAAAAAGCATTTGACAAAGTACAGCATCCTTTCTTGATCAAAACTCTTCAGAGTATAGGGATAGAGGGTACATACCTCAATATCATAAAAGCCATATACAAAAAGCCCATAGTGAATATCATTCTCAATGGGGAAAAATGAGAGCATTTCCTCTAAGGTCAGGAACATGACACATGCCCACTCTCACCACTGTTGTTCAACATAGTACTAGAAGTCCTAGCCACAGCAATCAGACAACAAAAAGAAATAAAAGGCACCCGAATTGGCAAAGAAGAAGTCAAACTCTCACTGTTTGCAGATGATATGATACTTTATGTGGAAAACCCAAGAGATTCCACCCCAAAACTGCTAGAACTCATACAGGAATTCAGTCAAGTGGTAGGATATAAAATCAATGCACAGAAATCAGTGGCATTCCTATATACCAACAAGAAGACAGAAGAAAGAGAAATTAAGGAGTCGATCCCATTTACAATTGCACCCAAAACCATAAGATACCTAGGAATAAATCTAACCTAAGAGGCAAAGGATCTGTACTCAGAAAACTATAAAATACTCATGAAAGAAACTGAGGAAGACACAAAGAAATGGAAAAACGTTCCATGCTCATGGACTGGAAGAACAAATAATTACACTTCAATTTAAAAAAAGACATAATTTTCATCCCTTATCACATTAATTATTTGTAGCCACATGTAATCTTGATGTTCTGATGATTGACTGGGAAGAAGGCACAAAAAATTTCAAATAGCATCTCTAGTACCAGGACAAACCAGAAGCATTCTGATCCTGACAGTTATTCAAAGACTGAATAGTACTAACTTCACAGCGTACCAGAAACCCACAGTCAGAAGAGGAAGCTACCAGATATGACCTTCAAGTCCAACATCGTCAACTTAGGAGGAAGAATTTCGGCAGCAGAGCAGAATACAACCTCACTCCATCAATCTGCCCAGTCTAACTCTGCATATAACACTGGTACATATATGCAAAAGAAACACTGAATTACTCCAAGTATTACAAACACTTATAGGATGTAGGTAATGGTAAGGAGAATCTTACCATTGTTGTAATCAATGTTGTAAATTTGGGATGGTTTTGATTATACATGGTTTTTCAAAAGTTTATTCTCACAAGCTAGGTTTGAGACATCATGACACTGGCATGAATCACAAGGTCAATAAAACCTTCCAAGGTTCTGCAAACCTGGTACCTCTGTCTCCTTGACATTCTCCTGTTATGCTTAAGACAAGCTGTTGAGCTTGAGGGGGAGGTTAAATGGTCAGGTTGAAGAAAATTGTAAATGTTTATAAAATCTGCTGAGGGAATTTTGGAGAAGCAGATGACCCAGAACAAATAAAAAGATTGCCAAGCTCTGTTGGAGGTTCACCTGAGTTTAGAGGTCATGGATTTTTTTTTTTTACACGTCATGGATTTATTGTGGCTATTATATGCCAGAACCATTCGGTTTGTTTTCACATTTAATGCTCATGGCATCCATATATGTAAATGTAATTTTTCTTGATTATACAGAATTTAATTCACTAATATTAGCTTCCGCAGCTAGTTCGTTAGGGTTTTGTGGTTGCAAACAATAGAAAATTACTCTGGCTAACAGGAGATAAAAGAAATTTCACTGGGAGGATATGTGCCAGCTATCAAAACAAAGAAGAGGCTAATGACCAGTATGTAAAGGACAAGACATTTTCCCAGGTCTCAGTAGTAGAAACAGAGAGATACCCATGTAAATCACTTAATGTCTTCGGGTCACTCCATTCCAGAGTCCAATTCAAAAGAGAGAGAAACTGCCCTAGCAAGGGTCATATGCTTAGTTAGGAGAGCTGCCTCCAAGCCTGGAGGGCTGGGCAGGTAATTCACTAAAGGAGAATTGTAGTGCTGTTGTCAAAAGAAAAGGGGTTGGATGATGGTGAGCAAAGATTAATAAATGTCCGCTGCAGACAAAAGAGCAGAATTGAGATCCAAATCTGTATTTGTCCCATGTAAAACCCAATATGGTATGTTCTTTGCCAAGTTGCCTCCTAATAGGAACGGAGAAGGTAGACTGTTGGTCGGGGGGTGACAGTACAGGTGGCAGGAGAGTAAGAATGTGAGAGAGCTGAGAAAGATGCCAATAACAATGAACGTGCCTCCAAGCTTGGGATGTAAGTGAGGCTAGAAAGGGCCTTCAAAACTGGGAGAACTGGAGGGACAGGGTGCTAAAACAGGTGAGGTGTGGGCATTTCTGGGAGTCTTCTGAGATGATGCCAGAAATTCTATGATGTAAACCAAGTGAGAGACATGTCCTGAGAAGCTGAGGTATGTCATGAAGGGTCACGAAAGAACAAATAAAGTTCCAGTTGTCTTTGAGTTTCTGGGGCAGTCAGAAGCATACTAATTATTTGGTTCTTGAAAACTTAAGCAGGAGGAAGACAGTTCATTGCCATAGCCATCTAAAAAATAAAATCTGCTCCAGAGATTTTATGACTTTATGTTGAACAAAGGAAAAACGAAAACTATATTGATCATGGTATTTACAAACTATATGAAGAATGTCTGAAGAATATTTTATGAATTAACTTATTTTTCTACCCATACACCTTTCCCCAAAGAACTGTTTTATGATTCCAGGTAATTCTCTCAAACAGAAAGAGCGTTAACACAAGCCTAGAGGTGTTAAGTTTTTGTTGCCTAACGACAGTCCTACTGATAAAAAGAAATTGAAAGCAGGTGTCTCTATTTGCTTTGTATTAAAAGGAAGGAAAACATCAGAGGAAATCTGCCATTTACAAAAAGAGCAGAGCACATTAAAATGAACCTTTCTGGAGTGTGGGGGGCAAGAATGAGTGTGGGTATAAAAGGGCAACCTGAAGGATCCTTGTGTTGATGGAAATAATCTGTACCTTGAGTGTATCAGTGTCCATATGCTGGTTGTGATACTGTACTATAGTTCTGCAAAATGTTACCACTGGAGAAAGCCAGATAAAGGCGATGTGAGATGTCTCTGTATTATTTTTTATAATTGTGTATGTATCTATCATTATCTCAAAATAAAGTTTAATTAAAAAGAAAAACAACACACACAAACACCAAATGAACTTTCCTAGCTACAGGGAAGAACAGTCATCTCCACCCCTTGTGTTTCCATATGCAATAACTTAAGGGAGACCAAAATGGTTCTCTAACCTGGTGCTCATTTGTAACCTGGGTGACCTCAAACTTCCTGGAAAGCTGAGAATCACAGCCTCTCTCCACCCTTCCTTTACTCCTCCCCAGGGGAATAGGAGAGCCTCCTTGGAGAGAATAAACAGCTCAGCCCTTCCCCCACCATTTCTAGACCTGTGTTTGGCAGAGAGTGTGTCAGTTTTCCTCTCATGGGTCTGTATTCTACTGGGAAGCCTGTGTTGTTCAACTGTACCAGTAACTACTGGATAAGTCTGGGAAAAGTATGACAGCACCCACTTGGCCATGTCTTCCAGTCAGCTTTATTAAGGTGACAGTTTGACCTTCATTTGTCTGATTTTGTATCTCTTTCAACCGATTCTTAATTCAAGAGGAAGAAAGGGACACTATATTTTAGGTACCCGGTTCCTGCAAGAAAAGGGTTTTCAGCTGGCATGAACTCATACATCAGACCCAGGGACCCCGGGGATACGACCTTAGATTTGCCTTCTGGCCACCCTGCTCACCAGAATGTAGCAAAGTAAGATAAATGTGGAATGTTAACAGGTCAGATTGCACCTGGTTTCCAGAAGCATTCATTGTGAAATCTCTGACTAATGAGTTGCAGCTGCACTGGGAGGCAGGCATGTGACTTGGCATTTACTCCCAAAGAGACTGTACAAGAAGCATGGGATTACACACAGGTGGGGAATAGAAAGAGGGGGCTGCCCTAATGTGAAGTTGTCTGCCCGGGGTTCAACTTCATCTCTTGTGCCTGAGCCCTCAGGAGTGGAGGAGAGTGTCACCAGGGATCCTACAACACGTGCAGCAAGTAGTCCACTAAAATTCTAGCACCTGGTACCTGCTCTTCAGTAACTGGACAAAGTTCCTTGTTAAGTTCACTTAGTTGTGGCAGTCAATCAGGAGGTTAGCGCAGCTATCCCTCATTCCAACACTGATTTCCATTCTCCTTCCCTTTTTAGAGATGCAAGAAAGCTAACGTACCTTCTCAGATTGCCTTGCAGGTAGAGGTGGCCCCCATGACTCAGTTCTGGCAAATGAGACGTAAACTGCATTTTTCCGGTACTGTCTCTTCCACTTCATTCTTCTTGCCTGGAACACATGCATGATGCTTGAGACTTACAGTCATTGCGAACTATGTATACGGCAAGACAGAAGGGGTCAGTTGATGGCGTTGTGGAACTACCATACCAATCTTGGACCTTCTATCACCAGATCTGCGGAGGGTCCTGGATTATCCAGCTGGACCCAATGTGATCATAAAAGTCCTTATAAGGGAAAGAGGGAGGCAGAAAGAAGGATTGGAGAAAGAGGTGACAACAGAAGCCAAGTCAGAGGAATGCTGTGTTGCTGGCTTTGAAGGAGGAGGGAGGCCGTGAGGCATGGAATGTGGGCAACCCCTATAAGCTGGAAGAAGAAACATTCTTCTCCAGAGGCTCCAGAAGGAATGCAGCCCTTCCAACACCTTAATTTTAGCCTAGTGAGGCCTGTGTCAGACTTGTAACCTACCAAACTATAAAATAATAAATTCGTGTTGTTTAAGCCACTAAATTCGCAGTAATCTGTTACTGCGGCAATAGAAAATGAATAAGCTCTATTAAGACCTTTTAATAACAAATTATGATTAGTCTAAGGAAATTGTTTCCTTTCAGTGAAAGACCCCTCTAGTTTTCAAAGCAAGGGCAGGCAAAAAGAGACATAACTTATTTTTTGAGAATAATAATAAAAAAAAAATCCCCAGGAACCTAGGAAAAGACTAATATTTTTATAGCCATGGTAACAAAGACCAAAGCTGGTTTTAAACCTATTTAATTGATCAGTGACAGTTTACTCCAGTAAACACACCTCAGGAACAGGATACAGGCTTTTATGACATGTGTTTCTAAGGCTGATTTTCAACTACTCCTGCCTCAGTCACCAGTACGTCCCAAAACAATACTTCCCATAAAACCTCTATTTGCACTGCTCAGTGAGACTGTCTGATCAGCATAGATTTCCCTTACCTAAGTAAGCAATAAATTCAGTTTCTAGGTTTCACATTTTGGGTGATGATCTTATCCTTTAGTGTATTGTACATTCTTAATTTAACAAGGGTCAAAGAAAACACAAAGTGCCAGGTTTTCATACTAACTTAAGTGAAGGAGTTGGGAAAGAGAGAAATAGGAGAATTTGTTTTGATTATGTGAAGAAATAACTTTATGTGGTTGTTTAAAACTCTTGATTTGTTCCTATATTTGAAAAACAAAAACCCTAAAACTAAATAAAATCACTCACGATTCCACCATCTTCATTTTTTAAGTATTTAAAGAAGTACAAGTCCTCCATCTCCTTCCTACCAATCCCACCTGCCAGGGGTAATTTCTAATAACAATTTTATGTATATCTTTTCAGATGTAAACTTAGGCACAGAGGTGTTACAATAAGCCTATTTTAACCAGTTGCTACGTGTTGCTGGTGTCTTTGAAATATATTTTATATGGTTAATTATAGTTTGGTATTTTAGCATGGTTGTGGGCTTCATGAGAATGGTAGCCATGATACATTCATCTCTCCATAACAAATTATGTTACATAATAGGTTTTCAACAAGTATTAATTGAATTTAACTATGAACTAAATTTCTCTAAATAAGATCCCATTTGATTTCTGGTATGAGAATATGATACCTAGTCCTAAGGTAATAGAGATACAGATATTGAGCCCAACTGTGGTAGACTCTTTGGGATCTTAATGTTTAAAGTTCTAGGGCAATACTGCTCAAAGAGTGGTCAAAAAGTTTGGCCATTTCAGGGGAGAAAGCAAAGAAATAATTTTGTTCACACACAGTTCATAAATGTGAAGTTAAGATTAATTACTTCTTTTACAGAAATCCTCTTATGTTTTTAGTTTATTATTTTAAAAATAGATATGGTTTTCATGATTCAAAGTTGAAAAAGGATGGGGTGCCTAGCTGGCTCAATCGGTAGAGCATGCAACTCTTGATCTTGGGGTTGGGAGTTTGAGCCCAATGTTGGGTGGGGCGATTACTTAAAAAATTTAAAAATGAAAAAAAAAATTGAAAAAGGTCAAAGGATAAACAGTAAACATTCTTCCAACCACATCCCCTAGCTAATACTGATTAGTTTGTTATGTATCCTTCCAGAGATATTTTACAATATATAAGAAAACACACACATACAAACACATACACACACCTCTGATCTTTTTATACACATAATTTAGGCTATACACTCTTCTATACACTTGTGAATACTTTATCCCATTTGGTTGTCTTTTCACTTTCTCGGTAATGTCCTTGAAGCACAAAATTTTTTAATTTTCGTGAAGTCCAATGTATCTATTTTTTTCTTTCATTGCTTATGCTTTTGGTGCCATATCTAAGAAACCACTGTCTAATGCAAGGCCATAGAGATTTTTATCTATGTTTTCTTGTAAGATTTAGCTCCTGTATCTAGGTGTTGATCCATTTTCAGTTAATTTTTGTATACAGCATATGATAATTGGGTTTTAAATTTGTTTGTAAATTCCAATTGCCCTAGAACTGTTCATTAGAGACTATTACTTCCCCCCACTGAATTGTCTTGACAGCCTTATTGAAAATCATTTTACCATAAGTATATGGGTTTTTTTCTGGACTCTCAATTCATTCCATTCATCTAGATGTCTGTCCTTATGCCAGTACCACACAGTCTTGAATACTCTCACTCTAAAGTAACTTCAAAATGGGGAATTGTGTGTTCTAACTTTAAACTTTTTTTTGTTGTTATACATCTGAAATAGTCTTTATTAAAGAATAATTGACATACAATATTGTATTAGTTTCAGGTGTACAACATAATGATTTGATATTTATATACATTACAAAATAGTTACCACAATAAGTCCGTCACCATACCAAATCTTAACAGTATTATTGGCTATATTCCCTATGAAGTATATTATATCCCTGTATCTTATTTATTTTATAACTGGAATATTGTGCTTTATTTTTAAGATTGTTTTACCCCTTAGGGCATCTTGCAATTCTCTGTGAACTTGAGGACCAGCTTTTCCATTTCTGCAAACAGGCAATTGGAATTCTGACAGGAATTGTATTGAATTGGCAGATTAATTTGGGGGAGTATTGTCATCTTAACAATATTAGATATTCCAATCTATAAACATGGGTATCATTTCAATTCCAGTCTTCTGTAATTTCTTTCAATGGTGTTTTGTTTTTTCACTATGAGCCATCCACTTCTTTTGTTAAATTTAAGTATTTTTTTTTAATACCACTGTAAATGGAATTGTCTTCTTCAGTTATTGATATTACTTGATATCAATTGATATATTGTTATTACTAATATATATAAATACAACTGTTTTTGTATATTGATCTATATCTCTGCAACATTGCTAAATTCATTTATTAGCCCTAATGGATTTGTGGAATCTTCAGGATTTTCTATATATAAAATTATGTCATCTGCATATAGAAATAGTTTTACTTCTTTTTTAATCTAGATGCCTTTAATTTCATTTTCTTGCCTAATTGCCTTGGCTAGAACCTCTAGTACAACGTTGAATAGAAGTGATGGGAGCAAACCTATTTATTTCCAATATTTTTTAACTTCTAATTTTTCCCCAAATTATAAAGATAATTGCATTAGCGGGGTGCCTGGGTGACTCAGTTGGTTAAGTGGCTGCCTTCGGCTCAGGTCATGATTCCAGGGTTCTGGGATCCAGCCCCACATCGGGCTCCTTGCTCAGCAGAGAGCCTGCTTCTCCTTCTCCCTCTGCCTGCCTGCCACTCTCCCTGCTTGTGCTCTCTCTCTCTCACTCTCTCTCTGTGTCAAATAAATAAAATCTTTAAAAAAAAAAAAGATAATTGCATTAGCTAGGAAAATATTAGTGGAAATAGTCATTTTTTAACCGTTTGTTAATGGGAGTGCTTCTAATATTTTCCTATTGAACATAAGCTGGCCTGCGGGTTAAAACAGATTTATGTTAAGGTAGTGTATTCTATTCTTACTCTCTTATAAACATCTTTGACTCAAAAGTAGCTTTTAAATTTTTATCAAATTCTGTTTCAAAGTCTGTAGAGTTGATCTTCTTTGTATCTATTCATAAAATATATGCCCTAATATTTAATCACCTTTGTATTCCTGAAATACATCCCATTTTGTCATGTTATGCTTTTAAGATATTGCAGGTTTCCTTTTCCTAATATTTTATTTAGTATTATTTCATCAATATTTATAAGTGAAATTAATGGACATTTCTTTTCCCTATCATCTTTGTCAGATTTAGTATCAAAATTATTCTTGCTTCATATAAAGAATTTGGGAGGTTTCTTTCTTTCTGTATGTGCTGGAATAGCTTAAATTTTGGAATTATCTGTTCCTTAAAGTTGCAACATAACAACTTATAAAAAGTGCTTTGATTGTGTGGGAAAGCTCTTTATACTTTCTTTCACAGTAATTGATTTGTTTACACTTTCAGTTTCTTTTGAGATCAGTTTTGGTATATTATAGCTTCTTAAAAACAAATTCATTTTATCTAGAATTTCCAAATTACTGCATCAAGTAAATTTGTGCTTTTTTTTCTTAATTAACTCACTTAACAGTTTATCTTTTTTTTTTTTCAAGCAACCAGCTCTTGGGTTACTTCATTCTACCATTTTCTATTTTATAATTAAGTAGTTTCTACTTATATCTTTTTAATCCCCTCTGTTTTCTTAGATTTATTTTGCTGATCTTTGTTTAATTTCATTTGGATGCTTACTTCATTTGTTTTCATTCTTTCTTATTAGTTAATATGGTGAAATTTTCTAGCTGCTTTGTAATTTATTCACCTGTGAATAAGACCTAGTTTGGAGTATTTATTAAGCTATATTCTAGGATATATTTGTGTAGCATGACCTGAAGTATATGCAATTTATATCCACTTAGAAAACAAAATCATTTAAGCAGACACTGATAGCCAGTTACAAAACTGGTCAAACTTAATGCTTGACATAACTTTAGTTTGCTAAGGGACGCCTAGACCCTGAACTTTATGCAAACTTTCTGTGTTGTAACTTCTTTGCTCCATCTCAGACCCAAACTCCACCCATGTGCCTAACCACCAACTAAAATGTCCTGCCTTGATCTTCCCGCTTTTACAATATACGACACAGTTCGTTAAGTTCAAGACCCAACCCCCCTTGCAATTTTAGTATACCCCTTCCTCTTTCCTCTGCCACCTGTCCCATGGTCTCTGCATATAAAACTTTTGCTTGCCCACTTCTTCTCAGAGATGTTTCTGCTTAGGTTTTGAGTATCTCTCTATTGCAGTAGTCCCCCTTAATAAACTCTTGCCTTGGTAATGTCCAGACTCACATTTTTGTTTTGACACCATAAGAGTTTGAAAGATACTTTGATTTCTAGAACTTCATTGATTTTTGAATTTTAATTTTGTTGCTAGTGGTTTTTGCTTACTAAATAGGATATTTACATATGTAGTAGGTTTTTGGAATCCCCTAGTACAATCCCTAGCTATTTTAAGCAAATTGTGACATATTACAAAAGTATTTAAAATATGTTTGCCCTGAACACTGCTTTAGCAATATGACATAGGTTCCAATATGTACTGTTTTTATTATTGTTTTATCCAAATAGCTGCAATTCCATTTTCCCTTGGGCCCAAGAGCTGTTTAACCCAAGATATTGTATTTCCAAGTGGGGCTTTTGTTGCTTTCTAGTTTTATTGTATTGCTACTAGAGAAAGTTATCTGTACTGGGTTTTTTTTTTTTCTTTTTGGAATTTATTGAGGTTTCCTTCTTAATTAGGAACATAAATAGGTATTTTTTCTGATTTCAGAATTACAGAATTTGACATATACCAATTAACTCTACTGTATCATGTTATTTAAGTCCATTATATCCTTATTTGTTTCTTTATATGCTTTATCTGTCATGGACTGGAGGGGTGAATTGAAGTATCCTGCCACTAATGTGCTTCTGTCTACTTCTCTGTATAGACCTTAACTTTTGCTTAAGGACTATGCTTAACCTGATGCTAGGTTATTTGTATGTAGATATCCCTAACTGTTATGTCTATGAATTGCACCCTTTTGCATATGAAGTGCCCTTTCTTATTTAATGATTTTTCTTCTCCTAGTTAAGTTTCTCTTTCTTTACAGTGGAGAATTATTTTTGTTTTGTATCCAATCTGACTTTTCCCCCTGAGTTTAACTTGTTTATAATTATTACAATTATTTACAATTATTGATATGAAAGATATGCTTAGTCATGGTTATGTCGTATTATATTGTGTTATGATTCATGCTTTTCAGATTAAAAAATGATTTCCTGTGTGGGATTTTGCTTGGTTATATGCACAATTCTTCTGATGATTATAACAATTTGTATTTTTGTCTAAGATCTAATCCTTTCTTTCTTTAGATTATAAATGCCCTATTCTAAGCAATAGATTAGTAGCTTGCTTTATCCTTCTACCTCTCCTTTCTCTCCACAACTTTCCAATTTTAATTAATTATATTATCTTTCTTAATGTTTAGCTTTCTGTTTAGTAAAAATAATGCCCATATTTGTTTTTGTTTTTGTTTTGTGTTTTTAAAGATTTTATTTATTTGACAGAGAGAGACACAGCGAGAGAGGGAACACAAGCAGGGGGAGTGGGAGAGGGAGAAGCAGGCTTCCCGATGAGAAGGGAGCCTGATGCGGGGCTTGATCCCAGGACCCTGGGATCACAACCTGAGCTGAAGGCAGAGGATTAACGACTGAAATACCCAGGTGCCCCTTGTTTTTGTTTTAATCCTATTTGTCAACAGCCCTTAATGCTATCTACCTTATGCTTTCTAGTCATCTATCATTCGATAAAATTTGTCCAATGGCAGAATCTTCAAATGAGTTAATAGAAACATTATCCCTAGGATTTTGTGTTTTCAGAACTCTTTGCCTTTTTACTTATACAACAGTTCGACTGGATATCCAATTGCTGGGTCATACCTCTTTCCTTGACTGTATTGCTCTATCTACAATGTCTTCTAGGAAATAATATTGTGGAAAAATATGAAGTCAGCCTGTTTTTCTCATTATAAGTGATTTAACTTTCAAAGAATGTTAATTTTTGAAATCTAGTAATTTTATGAAGACATATATTGGTGTTGATCATGTGGGACTATTTTGTAAAGTAATATTTGCCTTTTTATACTGTTTTCAGACTCAAGTCTCTTTATTTCTATGATTTTTTTTCTTGAATTATATTTTTAGTATTTTTTTCTTCTTTGCTTTTAAGACCTATAGATTTATGCTTTTTCATCGGTTCCGAAAAATTCACAGCCATTATCTCTATATATATTGCCTCTCCTCCTTTCTCATTATTCTTTCTATGTGGAACTCTAAGTGTTAGATCTTGTCATTCCATCTTCCATATCTTTTAAGCTTTTTCTTTTTTCACATTTTCCATTTTCTTGTTTCTCTTTACTACTTTCTGGATCAGTTCTTCAGATATATCTTCTGGTTTGCAAATTCTCACTTGAGTTATCTAATCTAGTTAACCCCTTCGCAGTTGTTTGTTTGTTTTTGCTGCCAACAACTGTATTTTTTACTTCTGGTTTCTTTTGGATTGTTCCCAAAATGTTTCTGAAAATTCCTGGATGTTTCTAATTGAATGATCACTTTTTAAATTGCATGTTTACTTAAACAGTTCACACATAGCTGTTTTATGTTGTATGTATATAATTATAATTCCAATCCTTGAAATTTGTAGGGAATCTAAATCTGTTCTTTGTTTCTGCTGACTCTCACTCATGGTTATTGCCTTCTTGTGTGTTTGGCAATCTTGTTTCTGAGTTCATTGCCTAATCATAAATCTGTCAGAGTCCTCTGGACCAAATTTGGAGAGATCTCCTCCAGACAATGTTTGTTTCTATTTCTGTCAGTAACCAAGACTGCTTCAGTCCTCTTTGGGGCTTTGGCTTAGAGTGTCCCAGGTACAGCTTGCCCAGATAGCTGCCCTTCCAAGGGCTGGTACCCACAACAATTGTATTGCTATAGGAATATTTCCTCAGGCCAGCACTGCTCTTCCTGGCTTCCCAAAGCCAGGCAGCTTCCTGTTACTCTGGCTTTCTACACTGTTTTCCAAGCCAACAGGAATCTTGCTTATGACCTAGTATTTTGTGTGGGAGTTTGTTTGACTTTTCCCCAGGCAATGGAGATAGGCCACTACAGGGATGTTCACAATGCAAAGTCTCTCTTCTCTCCACTGTCACAGATGCAGACTGTTTTCTGCAACTACAACTCCAATATGTGATACATACGTTGCTATACTTTCTCTGCTTCTTGGAACCATGTTGATCCAGGGAAGCTCCTGCAACCAACCTGTGAATTGCATTCCTGCCTTTGAAATGAGATATTTAGGCTCTATACAAGAGACTTAAGCTATGCCCTTAACTTTTAAGCAGTATATTTTGCTACTTAACCGTAACCCTGACACCAAGCCAATCTGAAACCCTAAATCTAATGAGATCTTTCTAAAATCTGCAATCTTAACATCCTCCAATACTCTCACTCCCATCCACTTATTTTGTAATTTAAGGATTTGTCTCATACTTTTTCTTATTCTACTCTTTACTTTTAGGTGATTTAGCCGCCAAAAGGAAAAATGCTAACTTTACACTACTGTCTTTAAATAATAAGTCCTGCTACATTCTCTCTGATAACATCATTTTTGAAAATATCACATGAACTATAAGAACCGTGCTTGGCAATTTGTCTCCACTAATATTCAATTATCGGGTATAGTTCATCTCGATTTAAAATATTTCCACAACACTTTAATTTTTGTGTTGTTACTACTGTGTGGTCTTATGTCTCCAATGTTTGAAGAAATGTTATTAAGAATTTTGGAAGCACTACAGCAAAAATATAATGATGAAAATGGTAATGTAAATATTAAAATTCAGAATGTCATAAATATAAAAAATGAATAGGACCCCTGTTTTTAGATAATTATCACATTTAGATAGTAAATGTGATAATTTCACAGAAACAAGTAAAAAATATATGAAGTGTGATGGTGAATATCTGAAAATTAGCAATGCAGTTATTTTTTTCACACTGTGCTATCTTCTAAGAAACTTTGTCAAGTTTTGGCAAGAAATTAATGATGCTTTGATTTCAATTTCTAACATAACACTGTAACCTACAGTAAACCAATTAAATTTTTCATTACTAAAACAAAACAATATAGTACAGATTAAATAATTATTTTTGCTAAAATCAGAAAGAGACCAAAACTATCAATATTTTATTCAGAGTTGTGTTCCTTGTATACTAAATGGGGTGGTTCTCACTGTTGTCAAAATGTTTGTAAAAACTAGCTGGAAAGTTGTCGAAAATACGCTCAGAGAAAGCAAAACAAACTACTGGCAAAATTCCATTGTCAACTTATTTGACATTGCATAACGTCAATGGCATTTAATGTGAAAGAGGAATTACTGTTCTGTGCTCATGCTAGCAAATATTTTATTTAGAGTTGCATGAAGCTACTAATCACTAATGTCTAGAAAATGAATCAGTTCTTGCATATACGTGGCATAAGGAGAAGTGCTAGAGAACTTTTTGTTCTGCTCATTACTAAAATCCAGGGCTTCAGGAGAACTTTTTTTTTTTTTTTTAGATAATCACTATTTTGTGAGCCATAACATGGACTGAAAATGTATGATGGGTTCAGTTCTGATACCGACTAGCTACACATAACAAGGAATACATGCTCTGCTTTATAAAGAAGAATTGGTGGCCAATGATGACATGCCTCCTGGTATATTTTTAAAGAAACTGTAAAAAAGAAGAAAGTGATCAAACTGAATGGTGGTCACTGAGTGTTCAATTCCCCAATGTGCTGTGTAAAGCCAATCAGGTTTTTGCCTGCTTCCTCCACAAAATATCTCTTATCAAATTTGCTGACCATCTTCACTTTGCCAAATCTAATAATTAGTTCTCTGCCTAAATCATAGTTGATCTCAGCAGTATCCGACAATTCCTTTCTCTTTGAAACACTTTCTTCTCTAAGATTTCCTGAAATCGTACTCTTCTGTTCCCTTCCTTCCTCACTGGCTGCTCCTTCTCAGTCTCCTTGGGAGGACGCACTGCTTCCTCTGCCTACCTTCTAATTATTAACACTCTACGCAAGTCCTCGATGCTCTTCCCTCCTGTGTCTACACTGTCTCCCTGTATAATCTCAGCCAGTTCCATAGCTTTATGACAGCTGTATGCCACAGACTCACAAGTGTATACCTGTGGACCCACTTTCCACATTAAACTCCAGATTCATATATCAGATTGCCTTTTTGACTTCCCCACGTAGATGTTGAAAAGCTCCTCAAACTTAACATATCCTTCAGATAATTTTGTTTCTCCCCCCCAAAACCTTTTTCCTTCTGCATTCATTGCTGTCCCAGTTAATGGCACCACCATCTATCCCGTTACTTCAGTCAAAAACCCCGTAAGACATTCCAACTGGTGTTGCTGATTTGTCTTTCATTTCACTATAACATATTCTCCACAGACAGGGCACTCCACACAGTTCCCAGCAATTATTTCCTATTGTATTTTTAAATCTATGAAATATATTTCACATATGGAAGAGTATATACAACATATTATATAGTAAATATCAATGTATCACACACAGGTTTAGAAATGGAACATTATCTGCAAAAGAATGATATTGGACCCTCTATCTCACACTATATACAAAAAATTAACTCAGAATGGACTAAAGATCTGAATGTAAGAACCAAAACTATAAAACTCTTTGAAGAAAACATAGGAGTAAATACTTGTGTCTGTAGATTTGGGAAGGATTTTTTTTTTTTTTTAGATTTTATTTATTTATTTCTGAGAGAGAGAGTGTGCATGAGCAGGGGAGGGAACAGAAAGAAAGAAAATCCCAAGCAGACTCCCCACTGAGCAGAGACTGATGTGGGGCTCGATCTTAGGACTGTGAGATCATGACGTTAGCCAAAATCAAGAGTGGAACACTTAACCAATTGAACCACCCAGGTGCCCCAAGAAGGACTTTTTAAGTATAACACCAAAAGCATAAG
The DNA here is from genome assembly GCF_003265705.2 of Callorhinus ursinus. Classification (NCBI taxonomy): domain Eukaryota; kingdom Metazoa; phylum Chordata; class Mammalia; order Carnivora; family Otariidae; genus Callorhinus; species Callorhinus ursinus. The sequence continues at coordinate 3,933,440 of NW_027397089.1, forward strand.
CAACAAAGGAAAAAAAAATAGATAAACTGAGCTTCATCAAAATTAAAAAGTTTTGTGCTTCATAGAAATGGTACACTTTTAGTACCTCATAAGGCTGCCTCCTGCTCACATCTCCTCCCTTCCTATTGAGATGAACACAATCTTTTTTTTTTAAAGATTTTATTTATTTATTGGACAGAGAGACACACAGCAAGAGAGGGAACACAAGCAGGGGGAGTGGGAGAAGGAGAAGCAGGCTTCCCACAGAGCAGGGAGCCGATGCGGGGCTCGATCCCAGGACGCTGGGATCATGACCTGAGCCGAAGGCAGACGCTTAATGACTGAGCCACCCAGGCGCCCCCACAATCTTTTTTTTTTAATCATTCTCTTGTCTTACTTCCATTTTACCACGTGTATACATGCCTAAATAATATAGTTTCATTTTATCAATTTGAAATTATATAAATGGAATCCCATTATATGTATTCTTTTGTGACTTGCTTCTTTTTGCTCAATATTATGTTCATGAGCTGATGCTGATGGATAGAGCTGGAGCTCTGTATAAAATTTCATAATATAATAGACCATAATTAGTATCGTTAGATTATATGATTTATGGACTTTGGGATATTTTCAGTTATTACTAGTGCTGCAGTGAACATTCTAATATACATGTCTCCTGATACTAACATGCAAGATTCTAAGATATATATATATGTGAGATATACAGATATATATGAATATAGATATTGGACTGTCTTAATAAACATGGGGGCGCCTGGATGGCTCAGTCAGTTAAGCATCTGACTCTTGGTTTTGGCTCAGGTCATGATCTCGCAGTCGTGAAATGGAGCCCCACATCAGGATCCACACTCAGTGTGGAGCCTGCCTGAGATTCTCTCTGATTCCTTCCCTCCGCCTCCTCTCACAAATAAATAAAATAAAATAAAATAAAATAAAATAAAAAAGATGTATACCTTCTATTTTCCAAAATGGTTATATCAATTTAATACTGACCGCAAGAGGATGAGTTTGCATTACTATTGTCAAAGTTATTTGGTAATATCAGAATTTTTTCTTACTTTTACCTATCTAGTGGCTTATATGGGTATTTTATTGTGGTTTTAGTATATATTTTCCTGCTTGATAATGAGCTTGAATATTTTTCACACGTTTATTGACATCTGGATTTCCTCTTTGGGGAACTGCTGCCTCAAGTATTTTGCTGATTTTCCAATTGTGTTTTTTGTCTTTATTATATTGATCTGTAGGCATACGTTTTATACTCTAGATACTAGTCTTCTTTAGTTATTTGTGTAGCAGGTATTTCCCCCAAATTTATGGCTCCAAATTGATCTGTTTAAAATACCTATCATATTTTGTCATGTCCTTGTTTAAAGACTTCCAGTGGCTCCCAATTACATTTAGCTGTAAAATCTAATCTCTCATGATCATCAAGGCCCTATATGATCTAGTCCCTGCCTACCTCTTTGTCCTATCTCCTTCTCTAAACTCCAGCAACACTGGCCTTCTTTTTGTTCCTCAATTATGTATATCAGATGGACTTGAGCTCCCTCCCTTGTACAGCTTTGGACAAGTGCCAGTTCTTGACAAATGCTCATTTGCACCTCTGCAGAGTGTTAGAAACGCCCAGCTGCAAGGTGCATAGCACTAGCTCTGATAAAAATGCTTTCTTGTAATATATAAAATTGTTGAATCAGTATGTTTTACACCTGAAACTAATATAACATTGTATGTCAATTATAGTTCAATAATCTTAAAATAATTTTTTAAATGCTTTCTTGTAATTGTGGTAAAACTAAAACAAACAAACCAATCCCAAAACAGCAAATCTCAGCCACAAAAGAGAAGACAGAAACTAAGTTGGGTAATATCTATTGTTAAAGCTGAATCCAAGGAAAATTATCAGCTTAATTAGTAGACCAGATGTTATACATAAGGAGAATGCAACATCTCCCTGTAAGTCATAGAAGAAGCCCCTCAGATAAGATAAGATTCCACCTACTAGTGGCTGCAGGTCTGTTGGAAGGCACACATGCTGAGTGGATTGAAGCTTAGGAAAACTGCATTCCTGGGAAAGAAACACCAACAGGGAATATCACACCTGAAATACAGGGTATTTCTCTACCTTTTATTAAAAGTTCTGAAATTGAGTTTCATACCCTTTGTGAATGGATGAACTGTAACTAAGGTTGGCTACAAGAATTTTCCACTGAATCTGACCCAGTGAATCAAACCATTTTTGTGATTCATACTAAGTTTGTCTAGTCTCAAGGCATTGCATTTACTGTTTTTAAAAAATAACATCTTTGAGATATCATTCATATGCCAAATAATTCACCCATTTAAAGTATATAATTTGATAGATTTTAGTATATTCACAGATGGTGTGCAACCATCACCACAATCAATTTTAGAACATTTCATCACCCCAAAAAGAAACCCTGTATTCATACTCATAAGCAGTGCATTGCTCTTCTTTACACCTGGAGGGCTAGTCCCCAGACTTCCTAAGACTGATAACTACTTCCTGACAAGACTCAAGCAGGCATTACCATCTCTACGGTACCCCTTTTTAATTATTGCCTGCCTCTCTGTGGATGACGGTGTCTGTTGCTTATGGTCATTCCCTCTCTCCTCCTCATCCCTTTAACAGAATCATGATTTTGTTCAGGTGTCCAGTACCTACATGCTACAAGGGTGGTCAGGCCCATGCCCAACCCCAAGGGATAAATCATGACTGATCTAGGCCAAAGATGATGTCTCGTTCCCCTTGGCAAGGATGCTTTAGTAATGGTATGTGCTATAATACTAAGGGTACAGTGGAGGGTTCTTTTAGGAGAAGATTTCTGTGATCTTGAAAGAGAGATGTGAGGCTGGAGGGAGGCAAGATGGTGGAAGAGTAGGGGGCCTCGTTTCATCTGGTCCCTTGAATTTAGCTAGATAACTATCAAATCATTCTGAACACCTATGAATTCAATCTCAGATATAAGAAAAGAATTGCTAGAATTATACAAATAGAAAAGCAACCACTTTTTGCAAGGTAGGAAGTGTGGAGAAGTGAACCTGAGGGAATATTTTGGAAGATAAATGGCAGGCAGAGGGAGCCTCTGTAAGTCGGCTAATGGAAAGTGATATAGCCCTGGAGAGCAAAATCAGAACCTTTAGAAATCTGCTCCAGTGAGAGATGTCCCTGCCTGAAAGGTACTCAGGTGGTGAAGGGGGGCAGAATCCTAGGTGGGACAGTACAGTCTCAGGATCCCCAGGGTCACAGAACAGGAGTGCCTGAGCCTGCAGAGTTCCCAAGCATTGGAGTGGGGAAACCAGTTAGGGTCAGCAAGCCCAGGAGGGGGTCATCAGCTCTGTTTGCCATAAACCGCAAACCCTGGCATGATTGGGAGACAGCTCTCCATGCAGGGGCCCTGCAAAGGACAGAAAAGCGGTGACCCTCCACCTTCTCCCCAGAGGGATGTCATGAGAGTGTGCATGACCAGGTGATGGCTCTCCATGTGGGGGCCCTGCAAAGGACAGAAGCACTGTGACCCTCTGCCTTCCCCCAGGAGGATCAGTGTGGGTGTGAACTGCAGGAGTCTACAGAGTTTGGCACTCACAAAAGTGAAGACCACTTATCCCTGTGGGTTTACTGAAGGCAGGGGTCACGATCTTTCAGCCCTGGGGCTGGAGATCAGGGTATGGCCATTTTTATTTTCATCCTCTAAAGAGGCATGGAAAACCTTCAGGGAACAAAAGCCACATACAGCAACCAGTAGCAGCTTACACTGAGCCCAGCCCCCTGGAAAGGGGCAGTGTAACTCTGCCCAGGCAAAGACATCTGAGAATCAGCACTGCAGTCCCCTCCCCCAGAAGACCAGCTGGAACAGCAGGCAAATACCAAGTTTACGGAGCACACAGGACTGCAAAACTCCAGCACTAGGGGAAAATAGTGTATAGAATTCAAGGTTTTTTCTCATGATTCGTTTATCTTTCAGTTTAAAATTGTCTTTTTCTTTCTTTTTTCCTTTTCAACTAGTTTCTTATTTTATCAACTCTTTGTTTTTAAGTCTTCTTTTAACTTTAATTTTTTTACATTTACATTTTATAGATATATTCTTCATTTTTTACTTCCTTTCATTGTATTCAATTTTTTTTTCTATATATATAAGTTTTGCTTTCTTTACAATTTTGGGATTTAGTGTCTTTTAACAAAGAGACCAAAATACGCCCAGGACCAAGTGGATCACCCTGTTTTGTCTACCTGGATTATATTCTCTACCCCCCCTTTTTTTCTTTACTTTTATTTTTTAGTTTCTGATCTCTTTGGATTTGTCTAGTGTATATTTCATTTGGGACATGGTTGATGTTTTTTATTTTGCTTCATTCATCCATTCTTCTCTGGGCAAAATGACTAGAAGGAGGAATTCACAACAAAAGAAAGAACCAGAGGTAATACTCTGCCACAGGTCTAATTGATATGGATACAAGGAAAATGTCAGAGCTGGAATTCAGGATAATGATTATAAAGTTACTAGCTGGGCTTGAAAAAGGCATAAAAGACACTAGAGAATCTCTTAGTGCAGAAATAAAATCTCATCAGGCCAAAATTAAAAATGCTTTAACTGAGATGCAGTCTAAATTGGATACTCCAACAGCTAGGGTAAACGGGGCAGAAGAAAGAGTGACACAGAAGACAAGTTGATGGAAAGGAAGGAAGCTGAGGAAAAGAGAGAAAAACAACTAATGGATCATGAGGGGAGGCTTCGTGAAATCAGCGATACCATAAAATGAAACTATATTAGAATTACTGGGGTCCCTGAGGAAGAAGAAAGGGAGGGAAGGGCAAAAGGTATATTTCAGCAAATCACAGTTGAAAACTTCCCTAATCTGGGGAAGAAAACAGGCTTTCAAATCCAAGAGGTAAAGAGGACCCCTCTCAAAAAAAAAAAAAAAAAAAATAGATCAACATCCCAACATATAATAGTGAAGCTTGCATATTTCAGAGATAAAGAGAAAATCCTGGAAGCAGCTTGAGACAAGAGGTTCTTAACCTACAGGAGTAGAAACATTAGGCTGGCAGCAGACCTATCCACAGAGACCTGGCAGGCCAGAAAGGGAGGGCATGATATATTCAGTGAACTAAATGAGAAAAACATGCAGCCAAGAATACTTTATCCAGCAAGGCTGTCATTCAGAATGGAAGGAGAGATAAACAGCTTCTAGTACACAGAAACTAAAAGAACTTGTGACTGCTAAACCAACCCTGCAAGAAATATTAAAGTATCCTGTAAGCAAAGAGAGAGCCCAAAAGTAACAGAAACCAGAAGGAAACAGAGACAATCTATAGAGACAGGGACTTTACAGGTAATACAATAGCACTAAATTCATATCTTTCAATAGTTACTCTGAATGTAAATGGGCTAAATGCTCTAATCAAAAGACACAGGGTATCAGATTGGATAAAAAAGCAAGATCTTGAGCACCTGGGTGGCTCAGTCAGTTAAGTGTCAGCCTTCAGCTCAGGTCATGATCCCAGGGTCCTGGGATCAAGCCCTACATTGGGCTCCTTGCTCAGCAGGGAGCCTGCTTCTCCCTCTCCCTCTGCCTGCCAATCCCCCTGCCTGTGCTCTCTCTATATATATCAAATAAATACATAAAATCTTTAAAAAGAAAGAAAGAAAGACCCATGCATATGCTCTCTACAAGAGACTCATTTTAGACCCAAAGACACCTCCAGATTGAAAGTGATGGGGTGGAGAACCATTTATCATGCTAATGGACCTCAAAAGAAAGCTGGAATAGCAATCCTCATATCAGACAAATTAGATTTTAAATGAAAGACTGTAGTAAGGGATGAAGAGGGACACTATATCATAATTAAGGTGTCTATCCAACAAGATGATCTAACAATTATAAATATTTATGCTCCTAACACAGGAGCAGCAAATTATATAAACCAATTAATAACAAAATTAAAGAAACACATTGATAATAATACAATAATAGTTGGGGACTTTAACACCACACTCATGGCAATGGACAGACCATCTAAGCAGAAGATCAACAAGGAAACAAGGGCTTTGAATGACACACTGGACCACATGGACTTTACAAATATATTCAGAGCATTCCATCTTAAAGCAACAGAATATATATTCTTCTCGAGTGCACATGAAACATTCTCCAGAATAGATCACATACTAGGTTACAAATCACGTCTCAACCAATACCAAAAGACTGGGACCATTCCCTGCATATTTTCAGACCACAGTGTTTTGAAACTTGAACTCAGTCACAAGAGGAAATTTGGAAGGAACTCAAACACTTGGAGGTTAAAGAGCATCCTACTAAAGAATGAATGGGTCAACAAGGAAATTAAAGAAGAATTTTAAAAATTCATGGAAACAAATGAAAATGAAAACACAGCTGTTCAAAACCTTTGGGATGCAGCAAAGGCAGTCCTAAGAGGGAAGTACAGAGCAATACAAGCCTTCTTCAAAACATTAGAAAAGTCTCAAATACACAAGCTAAACTTACATCTAATGCAACTGGAGAAAGAACAGCAAATAAAGCCTAAACCTGGCAGGAGAAGAGAAATAATAAAGATTAGAGCAGAAATCAATGAAATTGAAACCAGAACAACAGTAGAACAGATCAATGAAACTAGAAGCTGGTTCTTTGAAAGAATTAATAAGATTGATAAACCCCTGGCCAGACTTATCAAAAAGAAAAGAGAAAAGATCCAAATTAATAAAATCATGAATGAAAGAGGAGAGACCACAACTAACACTGAAGAAACACAAATAGTCATAAGAACATATTATGAACAACTATTCGCCAACAGATTAGGCACTCTAGGAGGAATGGATGCATTCCTGGAAATTTATAAACTACCAAAACTGAAACAGGAAGAAACAGGAAACCTGAACAGACCCATAACCAACAAGGTAACTGAAGCAGTAATCAAAAATCTCCCAACAAAGAAGAGTCCAGGGCCAGATGGCTTCCCAGGGGAATTCTACCAAACATTTAAAGAAGAATGAATACCTATTCTTCTGAAGCTCTTTCAAAAAAGAGAAGAATTTTAAAAATTCATGGAAATGGGGCGCCTGGGTGGCTCAGTCGTTAAGCGTCTGCCTTCGGCTCAGGTCATGATCCCAGGGTCCTGGGATCGAGTCCCACATCGGGCTCCCTGCTCTGCGGGAAGCCTGCTTCTCCCTCTCCCACTCCCCCTGCTTGTGTTCCTGCTCTCACTGTCTCTCTCTCTGTCAAATAAATAAATAAAATCTTTAAAACAAAAAAACAAAAAAACAAAAAATAGAAATGGAAGGAAAACTCCCAACCCCCTCTATGGGGCCAGCATTACCTTGATCCCAAAACCAGACAAAGAGCCCATTGATAAAGGAGAATTGCAGACCAATATCCCCGATGAACATACCTCAATATCATAAAAGCCATATACAAAAAGCCCATAGTGAATATCATTCTCAATGGGGAAAAATGAGAGCATTTCCTCTAAGGTCAGGAACATGACACATGCCCACTCTCACCACTGTTGTTCAACATAGTACTAGAAGTCCTAGCCACAGCAATCAGACAACAAAAAGAAATAAAAGGCACCCGAATTGGCAAAGAAGAAGTCAAACTCTCACTGTTTGCAGATGATATGATACTTTATGTGGAAAACCCAAGAGATTCCACCCCAAAACTGCTAGAACTCATACAGGAATTCAGTCAAGTGGTAGGATATAAAATCAATGCACAGAAATCAGTGGCATTCCTATATACCAACAAGAAGACAGAAGAAAGAGAAATTAAGGAGTCGATCCCATTTACAATTGCACCCAAAACCATAAGATACCTAGGAATAAATCTAACCTAAGAGGCAAAGGATCTGTACTCAGAAAACTATAAAATACTCATGAAAGAAACTGAGGAAGACACAAAGAAATGGAAAAACGTTCCATGCTCATGGACTGGAAGAACAAATAATTACACTTCAATTTAAAAAAAGACATAATTTTCATCCCTTATCACATTAATTATTTGTAGCCACATGTAATCTTGATGTTCTGATGATTGACTGGGAAGAAGGCACAAAAAATTTCAAATAGCATCTCTAGTACCAGGACAAACCATCTTTGTGAGAAGATGTTTGCAAATGACATATCAGATGAAGAACTAGTATCCAAGATCTATAAGAACTTATCAAACTCAACACCCAAAAAACAAATAATCCAGTCAAGAAATGGGCAGAAGACATGAACAGACATTTCTCCAAAGAAGACATACAAATGGCCAACAGACTCATGAAAAAATGCTCCACATCACTTGACATCAGGGAAATACAAATCAAAACCACAATGAGATACCACCTCACATGGTCAGAATGGCTAAAATTAACAAGTCAGGAAACAACAGATGTTGGCAAGGATGTGGAGACAGGGGAACCCTCTTACGCTGTTGGTGGGAATGCAAGCTGGTGCAGCCACTGTGGAAAATGGTATGGAGGTTCCTCAAGAAGTTAAAAATAGGGGTGCCTCAGTGTCCCAGTTGGTTAAGCATCTGCCTTCAGCTCAGGTCATGATCCCAGGGTCCTGGCTTCAAGCCCCGCAATGGGCTCCCTTCTCAGCAGAGAGCCTGCTTCTCCCTCTCCCTCTGTCTCCCAGTTTGTGCTCTCACTCTCTCTCTCTCTGTCAAATAAATAAAATCTTAAAAAAAAAAAAGAGGTTAAAAATAGAGCTACCTTATGACCCAGCAATTGCACTACTAGGTATTTATCCCAAAGATACAAATGTAGTGATCTGAAGGGGCACCTGCACCCCAATATTCATAGCAGCAATGTCCACAATAGCCAAACTGTGGAAAGAGTCGAGATGTCCATCAAAAGATGAATGGATAAAGAAGATGTGGTATATATATATATATATATATATATATATATATACACACACACACACACACAATGGAATATTAGCCAGCCATTAGAAAGGATGAATACTTACCATTTACATGGACGTGGATGTAACTGGAGGGTATTATGCTGAGTGAAATAACTCAGAGAAAGACAAATATCATAGGGTTTCACTCATATGTGGAATATAAGAAACAGCACAGAGGATCATAGGGGAAGAGAGGGAAAACTGAATGGGAAGTAATCGGAGAGGGAAAAAACCATGAGAGACTCTTAACTATAGGAAACAAACTGAAAGTTGTTGTAGGGGAAGTGGGTGGGAGGATGGGGTAACTGGGTGATGGGCATTAAGGAAGGCACGTGATATGATGAGCACTGGGTGTTATACACACTGATAAATTATTGAACACTAAATCTGCCATATATTGGCTAACTGAATTTAGATTTCAAAAAAGAGAGAGATGTGAGAAAAAAACAGATTTTCTCTGCCTATACCTTAGTGGGAGGATATATTGCTTAGAACTGTAGGGTCATCTTACAAGCATGAGAAGAAAACTTGAGAATCACAGAAATGCTAAGCTGGAGTCATTATGTCATTGAGTCACCGAGTAACCAACCGTTGAACAATCCAACTCTGACTTTTCCAATGAGATAAAAATCTTAATGCTAAAGCCATTTTGAGTTGGGTTTTCAGCCAAATATATCCTACCTAATAATCTGTTACATTGCCCTCTTTTATTTTCTTCTTAGTACTTAACATTCTGTGTAATATCTGGTTTATTACTTGTCTCCATCAATTAGAACATAAGAACATCAGGGCCCTTATTTGCTACTGTACCTAAAGCATCTTAAATAGTACCTAGTATCTAGTCAATAGCCAATAATTATTAAACATGAATGAATGAACAATGCCTTGATTTCTCTCTTTCCCTCACTTCTAATCCTTCAGCAAGTCTATTGGTTCAACCTTCAAAATATATCCAAATTTGACTACTCTGATCATCCCTGGGGCTTTCATCAGTAAGTGTCCTGGTTGAAGTGTCTCACCCTCCTGTTTACCTAGTAATCTTTTTACTCCTCTTCCTGTTTTCGTTGATTCCATGTTTACTGAGGTGCATGCAGGGCAGTGGGCTGCCCTCATGAACCTATAGTCTAGTGGGGGAGCTGGGTAATGACGAATGACACAGGTCATTATTGCATAAGAAATAAGAGATGCAGAGGGTGGGTATGGTGGTGGGGCAGGTGGAAACCTGCAGTCCTCACTCCAACTGCACAGAATACCAGGCAAAAGACAGGGAGCCACTCTGTTTTCTGTGCAGGGGTGGAGGTGGGGTTTAGTATTAGGGTTGGGAGCATTTTCTTTGTGTATATAAGGAAAGGTCAGGCAGATCCTTGCATATGTTCTTCCCCTCAAATGATATTAAAAACAAAATATCCTTCAGTCTAAAATGAGTACACTTGTCATACCTCTCCTCGCACATATTCAGGTGGGAGGGATCAGCCAGCCCCATTTGACAGATCAAGAAATTAAGACTCAGCAAGAAGCCTTTTCCCTAGGATTGTGCACCTCTTCAGCAGTAAGGCCACAAGCAGACCATATGCCTTTTCACTCAGAAGCAATTCACATTACAGCTCACTGAGCACCCAGCCCAAGCCTCCTCATAATAGGGACTCAATAAACAGGAGTTATTCCCCCAACTCTGAGGTCCTCTCAGAGGCCCTCCTGTTAGAGATAGGGAAACTGAGAAGTAACTTGCAAAGAATAGCAGCAGAGAGGCTGACCTGCCCCAGGAGCTCTGATTCTAATCATAATTATGGCCAATATTTATGGAGTACTTCCTATGTGCTAAATCCTATTCCAAACCCCTTAACACGTAGTATTTTTTTCCATCCCCCAACAACCTTATAAGGTTATATGATACAAGTCTACACTTCCTTATCTTAATTTGGAAGCCCAAAAGACTGAAAACCAACAGACTTTTCCTGTATTTGCTGCCCAGATGTTTCTGGTGGCAAAATTTGTCTTGAACAGATGTGAGGTTCTTTAGATTACTTATAATGTTTTATTTTATTTTATTTTATTATGTTAGTCACCATGTTTCATTAGTTTTTGATGTAGTGTTCCATGATTCATTGTCTGCATATAACACCCAGTGCTCCATTCAATACATGCCCTCTTTAATATCCATCACCAGGCTAACCCATCCCCCCACCCCCTCCCCTCTAGAACCCTCCGTTTGTTTCTCAGAGTCCATAGTCTCTCATGGTTCGTCTCCCCCCCAATTTTCCCCCCTTCATTTTTCCCTTCCTACTGTCTTTTTCTTTTTTAACATGTAATGTATTATTTGTTTCAGAGGTACAGGTCTATGATTCATCAGTCTTAGATTATTTATAATGTTTTTTATTTATAAATTTTAAAAATCAGGAAAAAAGGTATGAATATCCATACATTTATTAGTTTACTATTGCTGTGCAACAATATTACTACAAACTTAGTGACTTAAACCAACAGACAGTACTAAGTTTCTTTTTTTTTTAAGATTTTATTTTTTTATTTGTCAGAAAGAGAGAGAAAGAGCAAGCACACAAGCAGGAGGAAGAGCAGGAGAGGGAGAAGCAGGCTCCCGGCTGAGCAAGGAGCCCAAAATGCGGGACTCGATCCCAGGACCCTGGGATTATGACCTGAGCCGAAGGCATCTGAGCCACCCAGGCATCCCTATCTCTAAGTCCAAAACAGTTCCTCTGCTTCGGGTCTCACAAGGCTTCAATCAAGGTGTTAGCTGGGGCTGCATTCTCCCCTGGGTTCAATGGGGAAAGATCCACTTCCAAGCTCACTCATGTTATTGGCAGAATTCATTTCCCTGAGGTGATAGGACTGAGGGCTTCAGTTCGGTTTTTGTTTTTGTGTGTGTATGTTTTGTTTTGTTTGCGGCCCGTCAGCCAGAAGCTGCCCTCAGGTCTTAGAGGCTGCCCATCCATATTCATTGCTGTGTGGCATCCCCTACCATGGTCATTTTCTTCCTCAAAGCCAGCAAGAATGAAGGGTAGGAGGAAGAAAGACAGACTCCAGCAAGATGGATACTACAATCGTATGTGATATAATCACATAATCATGTGTATATAATCACAGACATCCTATTATCTTTACCAAATTTTCAGTTAGAAGCAAGCACAAGTTTTGCCCATACTTGAAGGGAAAGGATCACATAAGGGAGTGAACACCAGGAAGTGGGAATTGTGGGACCACTTTAAGAGTCTGTCCACCATAATACCTTTCAATGCAGAAATATTAATGTTTGATTTGCCCTAGAGCCCCATGGCAGTGTCTCATGTTATCTGGTATTCACATCATAATAGTATTCTAAGATCCTGAAATTTAGAAATTCTCAGACACAATGTCCTCATGGATTTTGCATAAAATACTGTATTACTATCCTTATTTTACAAGTGAAGAAATTGAATTACCAAAGAGTTAAGTGACTCAGTCCAAGGAAAGCTCACTTCCATGTGTTTCTCCTCTACTCTCAATATTCCACTGCTATATAACTTCCTCAACTTATTATGGGGTTACATCCTGACAAAACTATGGTGAGTTGAAAATGTCATGAGTCGAAGATGCATTTAATACGCCTAACTTACCGAACATCATAGCTTGGCCGAGCCTGCCTTAAACATGCCCAGAACCCTTACGTTAGCCTATAGTTGGGCAAAATCATCTAACACAAAGCCTATTCTATAATAAAGTGTTGAATATCTATGTAATTTATTGAATACTGTGCTGAAAGTGAAAACAGAATGGCTGGTTGTAAGTGTATCAGTTATTTACCTTCATAATCGTGGCTGACTGGGAGCTGTGGCCCATCGCCACTGCCCAGCATCACAAATGAGATGGTGTCACATACTGCTGGCCTGGAAAAAGAACAAAATTCAAAACTTGAGGTACGGTTTCTACTGAATGCATATTGCTTTCACACCACCATAATGTTGAAAAATCATAAATTGAACAATTTTAAGTTGGGGACCATCTGTACACTACTTCATTTCTGACACCAGATGTCTGGGTTATCTACACATCAGGCAATTCTGCAGCACCAGCTGGGTGTCCTACAATTTAACTCAGTTCTGACATGATCTACCTGGAGATAGCACCAGATCCCACAGGTTAAAGGCTCACAAATCCCCTCCCACACTCACATCTGATGCCAATCACAAGTCCAGGTCGTCACCTATGCTTCTGACCTACTGGCTCTAAAATGGAAATTCCCATGAACTCCCTCTTGGGTTCAATTACTTTGGTAGAGCAGCTCACAGAACTCAGGAAAACATTTTACTTACTAGATTCCAATTTATCATAAAAGAATATAACTCAGAACAGCCAGATGTTAGAAATGCATAGGGTAAGTTTTGGGAGAAGGAGCATGGAGTTTCCATGTTCTCTCTGGGTGTACCACCCTCCCCAAATCTCCATGTGTTCACCAATCCAGCTCTCTAAACCTGTTCTTTTGAGTTTTTATGAAGGTTTCATATGCAGGCATGATTGGCTAAATCACTGGCCACCGGTGATTGATTTAACCTCCAGCCCCTCTCCCGTCCCCAGAGATGGAGGGTGGCACTGAAAGTTCCAACCTTCTAATCAGGTTAGTTCCCCTGGCAACTAGCGCCCATCCTTATGGGCTTTCCAAAAGTTACTGCATTAACATAAATTCAGGTGTGGTTGAAAGGGGCTTGTTATGAATAACATGACATATTCCTTTCACCTTTAAGGCTCTGGAGCTATTTCAGGAACCAAGGAGAAAAGACCAAATACTGTAACAAACAAAAGCTGCTCCCATTGCTCTTAGGAAATTCCAAGAGTTTTAAGAGCTCTGTACCAGAACAAGATGCGGACCACATTTATTATTATAAATCACAAACATATTTTATATATATAATACATGTATATATGTATTTTATTATTATAAATCACAAATATATATCAAATATATATTTTTATATTTTATTATTATTATAAATCACAATATTACACTCACCTTAGGCAAAAATAAGAGTTCAGACTCTGAGGGTAGAGCCCAAGCTCTTAGCCACATGCAGGCTCCATGGTTTTGAGATTTAAGAGTCTCAGGTTCTGAGACTCATCACCACCATGACGGCAACCCAGGATTAAAATCTTCAGAGTCCCAGGCATGAAGGTCCTATGAATGCACGTGCTGCTTACTACCACCACAGTTCTCTTTCCCTGGGGGCTCCTTCCATCTGCTCCTTCCGTCCTTCCAACTTTAGCAAGCACATTTTCTGCATCAGAGCCTTTCTCTTCCATCTCCAGACCTCTGCGTGGTTAGCTCCTTTTATGCTTCAAGTCTGTTAAATTAATTCAACAAGGAGGTCATTAGATTGAGGTAGCTCTGATGCCATTGCGGTCAACATGTACAAACCAAAATCTAAGCCTATAAATGGCTCAAGGTTCCAATATCAAAACGCTAAGGATAGAGACGTCTGGGTGGCTCAGTCGTTAGGCATCTGCCTTCGGCTCAGGTCATGGTCCCAGGGTCCTGGGATCGAGCCCCGCAACGGGCTCCCTGCTCGGCAGGAAGCCTGCTTCTCCCTCTCCCACTCCCCCTACTTGTGTTCCCTCTCTCCCTGTGTCTCTCTCTGTCAAATAAATAAATAAATAAAATCTTTAAAAAAAAAAAAAATGCTAAGGATAACCAATCACAAAAAGCCAACTAGATTTCAATATATAGCCAATCAAATACTTTCCTTTCTCTGCTTCTGCACTTTGTGTATATAAGTCTTTCCTCTGAATTCTGTTGGCTTAGCGCTCATAGCTACATTTGGTTTGGCAGCACCTAATTCCAATCAATTTTTGCTTGAATAAACTTAAAATTTAGTTTGTCTTTTAACAAGTCTCGGCAAAAATGCTACAGCCTTAAAGATGTCTTCCTTGACCACCAGAGCAAAACTAATCCCTCTCCGTCTCTCCCCCTCCTTCTCCCTTTCTCCTTAGTACCCCTTTGTCCGCCATCCTATCTTGTTCTTATAGTCCTTATCTCCACATATTTTTTTGTTCGTATGCTTGTTTTCTCGCTCCTACACTAAAATGTAAACTCCAAGAGGACATGTTTATTTACTGATATATCCTGCCTGGCACGTAATAGGCATTAAATACTTATTTGAATAACTGTTATTAATGGACTTTTAAAGTCTATCCAACAGAAATGCCAAGCATTTGATTCCACAGCAAATGACCAATAAATGTGTTAGGAATTGCATAACTTTATAAAAATAAAAATAACCAATGTAGCTAACTAGAAAAAGACAGGGCTTAAGCTGTCATTGCTCAGGCTCTCAGAATCTTGATGAAAGACCACAGTTGCCATCCCTCTCAGTTATAAAACTATAATAATTACTACTTTGGCTCAGACTGAGCTATTACTCTTTTTTTTTTTAAGATTTTATTTATTTATTTGACAGAGAGACAGCAAAAGAGGGAACATAAGCAGGGGGAGTGGGAGAGGGAGAAGCAGGCCTCCCGCAGAGCAGGGAGCCCGATGCGGGGCTCCATCCCAGGACCCTGAGATCATGACCTGAGCCGAAGGCAGACACTTAACGACTGAGCCACCCAGGCGTCCCGCCGAGCTATTACTCATTAATTTTCAAAATGTTCATGATATTTAATTATTTTATCTAAAAACCGGTGGCTTATGAATCGGTTATTTTCCACTCTATCCTTCTCTACTTTGGGCTTTAAGAGGGTGACTTTTATGGACAGCACAAACTGGGATTTCTTGACCTCTAACTTCTGGGTAGGTTGAAACTCTAAGCAGAGGCACCAGATCAAAAAGGGATGGAGAATGGGTTTAGAATATTTATTCTTCCAGGATCCCTCCCAGCTGGGTTGCCACAGGTGGACTATGTTCCTTTATTGACCCAAAAGCTATAGCTCCTTATCTAGGTGGCCTCACCTATGGCCACTTTCTCCTGGTTTTGGTAACTGTTCCCTTCCCGGCTTTCAGGACTAGGAGAGGTAAGGGCTTCCTGTTTTTGCTAGTCTAAGGGTATTAAACCACCCTTACCCCTGCTTTCCTTTAATTCTGCTCACACCTTTATAAACAGCCTCTATTAATATCTCCTTGCCTAACCTGTTTGAACTTGCCCAGCTATTTC
Source organism: Callorhinus ursinus (assembly GCF_003265705.2). Lineage (NCBI taxonomy): Eukaryota > Metazoa > Chordata > Mammalia > Carnivora > Otariidae > Callorhinus > Callorhinus ursinus. The sequence continues at coordinate 3,949,512 of NW_027397089.1, forward strand.
CTGCAACAATCCTGAGTCATACATTTTATGCCTCAAATTAAATCAAGGGTTTAATCAATGGAAAATTTTAACAATGCATAAGAATTCATGAGCATGGGCACTGTTTTTTCCAATTTGGAGTAAGACATGATATGAGATATAAAAAGAACGTGTCATTTTCACATTGAAATGAATTAAGGACATTCCCACTTGGAAATAACCCACACATAGTAGGATAATAGTCACTCATTTGGCTTCTCTTTATTCTGTTTGTTTTCAGCTCCTACAGAGTTATAACCTAAAGATTAGGTTTAGAAAATGTACCGGACATGGGATTGGTAAATATATTCTAGTCCCATCTTTGCTCAGAAATCTTGAGAAATCAGTGAACTTTTCTGAAACACAGTTGCCTAAACTGCAAAATTAAGATGTTGGAATAAATCATAGCTAAGATATCCTTTAGTTTTTAAATCTCTGGTAACTGTATTTTATGATTATCAGGAACCATCAAGAGTTTTTATTTTAAACGTTGTAGGGGCAACCATATAGTATTGTTTAAGAACCCAGCTCTGCAGCCTAACTGTTTGCCTTCAAATCCCAGCTCTACCACTGACTAGCCACATGAACTTGGGCATGTTTCTTAATATCTTTGGGCCTCAGTTTCCTTGTCTGGAAAATGGGTATGATAATAGTAAAAATATCTATCAGTGAGGGTTTCTTTAACAGTGAAATGAGTTAGAAGTTGTAAAATACTCACTGTGTGCAAGGTATTATTCTAACCACTTCGAAAGTGTTCACAATTATCCTTGATAGTTAACAGAAAATTTTCCACAATTTACTGATCTAGTAGGTTTTATTCAGCAATTCATAAATGGGGCAACATCTCGTCTAGCAGATAGAAAAGAGCTCTAAAGAGCCATACAAGGCAAGAAATGTTTACAGACCAAAATGAGAAGGAACAAGGAAGTTATACTCGGCATTTGCTGATCAGTCAAAGCAGGATTACTTCCCCTATATGGAGCAAAGGAGAGTCTTAGAGCCAGGTCAGATGACTCGTGCTGGGCAGGCAAGCACTGATTGGTTGGCCAAGGCCTGCTTTTTCTGGAACAGCCAAGCATAGAAACTTAAATTCCAGTTTGCTGATGTGGGCTTAGCATAAGTGGTTCCATCTTGCACCTAGTCTGGACACTAACAATACCCAAATGAAATGATTTGGGGTCAGTAGTAGATGATAATGTATAGGTTATACTGAGCTGAAAATTAATATTAGAAGAGCAATTGCTGGGGTGCCTGGGTGGTCAGTTGGTTAAGCATCTGACTCTTGATTTCGGCTCAGGTCATGATCTTGGGGTCCTGGGATCAAGGCCCGTGTCAGGCTCCATGCTTAGCAGAGAGTCTGCTTGGGATTCTCTCTCTCTCTCCCTCTGCCCCCCAAGCCCCTGCTCACTCACACGTGCTCTTACTCTCTCTCTCTCAAATAAATAAATCTTAAAAAAAAAAAGAAGAAGAAGAGAAATGGCTATTTTGAATCTAAATATAAGCAGTATGGTTTAAAAGTGAAGAACCTAACTCATAGCCTGTTCTTTTATTTTGAGACATGACATGTAAAGATGATTTGAACAACAATTTATTGCTATCTACTTGTATGCACACACATTCTTAATAAATGACCCAAGATTCATTACACACACACACACACACACACATAGTTGACCTAGGGGCCCCAAACCCCTACCCAGTCGAAAATCCACATATAACTTTTGACTCCTCCAAAACTTAATTATTAATAGTCTACTGTTAAGGAAGCCTTACCAAAACATAAAGTCAACATATATTTTGTATGTTATATATATTTTATACTATTTTCTTACAATAAAGTAAGCTAGAGAGAAAAAAATATTAAGAAAATCATAAGAGATGGGGTGCCTGGGTGGCTCAGTTGGTTAAGCGACTGCCTTCAGCTCAGGTCATGATCCCAGGGTCCTGGGATCGAGCCCTGCATCGGGCTCCCTGCTCGGCGGGAAGTCTGCTTCTCCCTCTTCCACTCCCCATGCTTGTGTTCCCTCTCTCGCTGTCTCTCTCTCTCTGCCAAATAAATAAATAAAATCTTTAAAAAAGAAAGAAAGAAAATCATAAGAGGAAATACATTTGCAGTAATGTACTAAAAAAAAAAATCTATATAAGTAGACCTGTGCAGTTCAAACCCATTTTGTCCAAGGGTCAATTATGTGTGTGTGTATATATATACATACGTATACATATATTGCATAAGATATACTTCATCATTTTACCTGTAGACCTTTATTATGTATTTTTCTACACATACACAAACACACTAGGAATAAATAGCATGATTTAAGGTAAGTAATGTTGCTTATTATTCTTATATAACCTGCCCAGAGAAACAAACTATAAGTTTTTTTTATATGGTAGCTAGGATAGGAAATGGAGGAGGTTCCGAGCTAGAGGAAACTACAATAAAGAGGGCACAGCAAGCAAAGAGGGGAGAATGGGAACATGACATCTTGCCCTTAGCCTGGCACTGTCCACAAATCACTTACCGTGCACCAGAAAAGACTTTTATTCCTAATAACCTTGCATTCCAAGATAAACCATGAATAACAGGAAACTCCTAAAAGCATTGACTAACAGGAAATCCTGAAAGCTTTGCCTCTTGAGATAAGCCACAAAAATAAGAACATCCTGTTTTCCTTACAAAAAGACAGGAACATCTTGTTCTTATCCAATCTGAACTGTCAGCTGCCATATCTGAGCTATAAATATCTGCCATATCATCAGAGCTATAAAAGCCTCCTCTTCTATGGGATGAGCCACTACTTCTGAACTGCTAGTGAAAATGTTTTCCTAAAACACAAAATAGGTAAAGAGGATGAAGAGGTACAAACCTGCAGTTACAAAAGAAGCCACAGGGATGAAAAATACTGCATAGAGAATATAGTCGATAATATAATCACTTGGTATGGTAACTATACTTTATCATGATGAGCATTTCATAATATATATAACTGTCGAATCACCATGTTGTACACCTGAAACTAATATATATGTCAACTGAACTTGGATTTTTTTAAAAAAGTTTCCCGGTGTTCACATTTGTCTCTGAATTTTATTTTGACAAAGTTACTGAATAGTCACTAGCTGAAACTGATTTTCTTGGTAAGTCCTGTATACACCAAGGCCAGCTTCATGGGTGGACCACTGGTGCTGTCGTACAGGGTCCTGCCTTGGTTTAATGCTCTGCTATCACCATCTTGAAAAATCTAGTAACTTTTTGAAAAGGGGCTTTGCAAGTTATATTGATGATCTTAGATGTACCATAAACCTCTCTCCTGAACACCCAAATAAAGTAGAAACAGCATGGTCTTTGGAATCTGACACACCTATTTATTTAGGTAAACCTCACCTTCATCTATAAGATAGCATATCTCAGACTCGATTGATGACTACATGAGATCCTTTAAGTATTTACCACGTTTGACAGCTAGAAGGTCCATAAATAACAGTTCTGAGTTATCCCATTTTACCTTCCATAAAGTAGAGCTATACACTTTTACAATCTCCTTTTCTTCAGTGCCTAGTGTCTTAATAGAAGCAGCAATTCCTTTGAACAAGTATGTATTGTAAATGAGAGTTGGGCTACTTGTGTGTTCATTTCCTTCCTTCCCATTCATTCCTGCCATCACAATCAGAATGCATCCTCCATCACCACCTCAAACACCCTTGATGACCTTCTTCTGGCTAAACCACCTTCAGGTGTTATCTTACTTGATTTCTCTTCAGCATGTGACAGTTTTGGTCATGTTTCTCTTCTGTAGCACCCCACTGTTTTTTTTTCCCTACCTCTTTGGCTGTTTCTTCTCAGTGTCAATTGCTGTTCTCAGCTACCCCTCCTAGGACTTGTTCTCACTCTATGTACAGCTGACCCTCCCACTAGCTCTCTCCAAAATAAATAAATCTTTGAAGAAAAAAAAAAGTCCTAAGAATTGTGATATCATGTACACATCTTCAACCTTTAAAATAATTGGCTAGAGGGGCACCTGGGTGGCTCAGTTGGTTAAGTGTCTGCCTTCTGCTCAGGTCATGATCCCAGGACCCTGGGATCAAGTCCCATGACAGGCTCTCTGCTCAGCGGGAAGCCTGCTTCTCCCTCTCCCTCTGCCTGCTTGTGCTCTCCCTCTCTCTGTCAAATAAATGAATAAAATCTTTTTAAAAAATAAATAAAAATTTAAAAAATAAAATAATTGGCTAGAAGTAACTAGGACTTTTGTCATTTTACCTCATTATAATTTTCTTAAAAAAAAAAAAAAACAGTTGTGATGACTTCCTTTGACTACTGAGAAGAATACTGGCACCCAAAGCTGAACATCTCATAATAATGGGGCCATGGCCTGTATTTTCCTTGAAGAATCAAGTAATCAGTGGGAAGACCCAGATGGACAGCTGTGCAGCACTCAACGGATAGGAAGGACTATGAAGTCCTACCCTTATCTGCTCTGTCAAGCTCTCCCATGGTCTTCCAAGGTCTAAATGGCTCCCAGAACAGCAGAGGATTCTTCTAAAGAATTACTGTATCAATAAGTAAATGCATGCATTATCACTGCTATTCAATCTCTTCTTTAAAAGCAAACCAGCACAATTTGCAGATCTATACCTCCATGCCTTCATTTTCCATAGATACCTCAAAAGCCACATGTCCAACATTTAAATACTTTCCTCCTCTCTTCAAAAAACTCTTGCAATCCTGTCAGCTCAATAAATGGCTCCACCATATGCCACCCAATTCTCCGAACCCAAAGCCTAAAATTCATCTTGACTCTTCACTTTCCCTCACCCCCACCAATCTCTAAATCCTATCAGTTCAACTTCCATTACCTCTTGAATCTGTTTATCCATTCCATTGTTACTACTTTAGCTCAGGCTATCATCAAAGGACTCCTATCTGGTCTCCACCTGTGACCTCTACAGTTCTTTGAACACTTCACAGCTAGAGTTCTTTCTAAAACTCATTTTTCCTATGCATGCCCTGTCCTTGCTTAAAACCTACCTATGACTCCACCCAAAGTCCTACAGACAAAGCCTAAACTGTTTAACATAACACAGATCATTATGCCCCATTTTAGCTTTCTAATCAGAAGAGGACAGACCTACCACCAGCCAGCCAAATCCAGCCCACTGCTCGTTTTTGTAGTTTGCAACGTCAAGCTTTTAGTTTTAAATGGTTGAAAAACCAAAACATGAGTATTTCATGACAGTGAAAACTACATGAAATTCAAACTTAAATAAGAAAATGTTATTGGAGGGGGCACCTGGGTGGCTCAGTTGGTTAAGTGACTGCCTTCGGCTCCAGGCATGATCTCAGGATCCTGGGATCAAGCCCCGCATTGGGTTCCCTGCTTGGCAGGAAGCCTGCTTCTCCCTTTCCCACTCCCCCTGCTTGTGTTCCCTCTCTCACTGTCTCTCTCTGTCAAATAAATAAATAAAATCTTAAAAAAAAAAAAAAGAAAACGTTATTGGAACACAGCTCCACTCATTCATACTGTCTATGGCTTCTTTTGAGCTACAAGATGAGTAGCTGTGACCAAGACAGTATGGCCTACAAAACTCTACAATCTTTACTATCTGGCCCTCCATAGAAAAAGTTTGCCAACTCCTGCTCTACATTCAACTCTCACCACTCCCCATTGTAGCCACCACCCTGAACTGTCTGCAGTCCCTAAGAGACCACAGTTTTTTCTCTGAACTGCTCCCCCTACTCCTCCATGGATGCTCGCATAGCATTAACTTCATCTTAGCATTTAACAGTTTATTTAATTGTCCTTCTACTGGTCTGGTTCATGTGTTCACCACGGAATCCTCAGCACCAGCACTGTCTCTACCCTCCTTCAGTGCTTGATAAATGTGTATTGCCTGAATAAGCAGCATCCTGAAAAGATGAACAAAACTGGGTTCCAACTTTCAGCTTATAAAAGGAAGACAGACACATAAACAACAAATCAATCCACAAGGAAGAACGAAAAACACTAAAAAATAGCCGGCACTCTGCAGCATAACCAAAGAGAAAGAATTCCACCTGGGAAAGGGTGCCCCTTCTTTAAAATCCTTTCTGATTTGAACAGATGCCCCTCCCCCCCATGATGAAATTCTTACTGAGCTTTTTTGTTGGCATGTAGTGTCCTCATCTGTAAAATAAGGCTAAATAATCTCGACTTCACAGGATTAAATGAATGTAGTTAATTGAGAGCACGTAGCTCCGTGCGTGCTTCAGAGAAAATGCTCGATAAACAGCGGTCACTCCTGGTTGCTCTAAAACGCTCCGTTTCACGTTAATGGAGTCCATTTCCAAGGGAGTCTCCGGTATGTGTCGCCAAATGCACGGACCAGCATCAAATACGTCCCTACAATAAGTGCAGCGGCTTCTAAGCACAGCGCCACTGGAGGTGTGCCCAGCGAGGCTGCGCGCGGGGTTTCAACTCCTGGGAAACCGCCCGTAAACGGAGCCCGCGAGTTGGAAAAACTACAACTCCCGTCGCGCCTCACCGAGTTTAGGGCTACTCTACATTTTATCACCTCCCTTCTCTTCTTTCCCTCCGTAGTCCCGAGCGTGGCTGCGTCCCGGTCACCGGAAGAAGCCGTGTGACGTCACGAGGGCCTACGCGTCGCGCGGGGGGCAGGAGTTGACGGACGGTCTCTGGCTCCGTTTGGGCGGCCCTGGGACCACGGAAGAGGCTCTCTTGGGCGGCCGCGATGCCTAGCTCGCGGCGGGTCAGTCAGCTTCTGGATCTGTGAGTCCACCCTGTCCCCGCCTCCCCTTCGCCCCGCCCCAGCCGAGCCCTGTGCTTGCTCTCCCTCCCCGCCCCTTCCCAGCTCTGGACCTTTGAAGAGGCCCCGCTGTGTTTCTGTTTCTGAGTTCCTGGTTTGTTGTCTCCTCGTAGAGGACAGTTGTGTCAAGTGGGCTGCTAGGCAGGTTTGTCCCGCTGTCCGCCCTGGGCGCCCCCAGATGGGTGTCCGAACTCTTAGTCAGCCGTGACAGCTTGATGCCCAGGCAATTCCTGGCAGTGGCCTGTTTCTGACGGGAGCTGAAAGCCTTGATGGAACAAAACAAAACACTAGATGTGGCTCTCAGAAGCCTTCAGCAAAGTTCCACCAGTTCCTGTAACTGGGATAGGTACTGATTCTTCGAGGCAGCACGGCTCCTTGATTGCTTGATTGCGATTACAGGGTTCCGCTCCCAGTCCCATTCACCAGCTGTGTGACCATGGAGAGTAACTTAACCTCTGTGCCAGAGTTCTTGATCTATCAAATTAGTTTAACAACAGTACCTATCTCATAGAGTTATAGTGAGGAATAAATTTAACGTATGTAAAGTCCTTAGAAGGATGCCTAGTGTCAAAAGAAATTTCAAGGAGCTTTATTTGATAATAAATATTTTAGGGAGAAACGAGAATCTCAGAGGCATGTCTTTGCAAGATGGCTTATAAACTGAGAATAACTAGGTTTGTTTAACCTTTACAGTGATTGGTTATTACAATGATTGGTACCACAATTTAAAGAACTGCGAGGGATTGGTTTAAAGTAATTATCTTACACTATTTTAGGGAGATGATTTAAGTTTTGTTTATGGTTATCAGAGGGATTTACAAGAAATAACTTGTTAAATTTCACTTACGTTCATGAAATAAACCAGATTATGTTTACTTATATGATCTAACTGGTTTGGTCTGCTTAGGGGATTTTCAAGCGTGGTCTCCATTTTATTTTATCTAAAAAATTAACCCCCTTTTGGTCATTCCCTCGGCAAGCAAGCTGAAAGTGTGAGCCAATAGGCTATTACTCTCGCTACCACTGTTGATGTAGTCTTTGGGTTGTATGGTCATGTAGTTGCCATTACAAACAGTTGCATAGTCATTGTAGGCATGGGCAGTAGGATTATTGAGTTCTTTGAGTTGTGTAATCCTGATGGATATCATTTGGTGTGTGAGTGGCTGCTGAAAGGCATTTAAAACTCTTGAGAGGATACAGTGCACTAGTGTTAGAAGGTGGGGGAGGTACAGTAAAGTATCCTGCAGACTGAGTAGGCACTTGGAAAGCCAAAAATGGAGCAAGCCAATGTAACCTACTGACAAGGGGGAGCCAGTGGATAAATGATCCAGGTGCTATGCAGTTCTTCTCCACCCAGTCCAAACCTTAAGCTACAGCTTTTATAGAGCAAGGGGCATTGTGGTGTGGTCAAGGGGGGGTTATCTAAAGTGGCGCCATCTGTGCACCAGTCATCTCTCCTGGTTATCTAAATTGGCACTTTTTGTGCACCAGTCATCTCTCCTAGTTATCTGAAGTGTGCCTTCTGTACGCCACTTGAGGGAAGATCAGAGTAAGCCTTCCTGCATTCTGGTCAGGGCATACATTAACGTCCAAGTGGCCTGGAACGTGTAGCCCTGAGGGAGGTCATTGCATGAGCATAAACAAAATGGAGGGCCAAAGATGGAGTCAGTGTTGTTGGCACTCCTATAACTAGCAAGGTTAATATGATGACTATGAGGGAAGTAACAGACAAGGATTGAAAAATTCCTGGAAGCAGAGATTCCCAGGAGCCAAGATTTAACCAACCAAATAAATCAGTGAAAGAAGTATCACCTATTTGATGAAAGAGTGACATCTGATCTTTAAGATCTTTTAAATTAGGGGTAATTATTCCTAATTTATTAACATGGAAAAAAATTTCTTTAACCAGTTAGAGCATATGCATCTCCTTATTAAGTGGTTAGGGTGTCTAAGGCTGTGCAATTGTCTAATATAACTCTGGCTAGAGAGTTTATAGATTTTTGCTGTAATTGTAGGGATTTTGCAGAAGAGATCCCTCTGAGATTTAAAAGCAGTCTTTTGTTCGTGTCTTTTCCAATAAACTAAGTCTCTAAGTTCTAATGTCTTTTTTTGGAATGGATCACAGAATGCTTCTTAGACCTGGTGGAAAGTAAGTTTTTTAATATTGTATTAGTGCCTCACACTATTGAATCATGTTATGATTACTTAGGATAAACATGAGGATGTCTTATTTCAGGAGTGTTATAGGAGAGCCTCCATCTAAGTTGGGCCTCTATACAGTGTGAGCAAACAGGCATTTCTATGGAAACAAAAGAAGGATAAAAATTAATCGTTGGAGTGAATTACAAACTCAGTTTCTGAATCTGAAGAGCAGCCAGTCAAGAAAATTTCTAGATTTGAGCACAAAACATCTTTAGATAGTGGAGTGAGGATGGCAGTTTCAATCTGTTGGATTTTCCTGATTTGCCGTTTTGAATGACTTTGATGATGTCATTGGGTGTTCTGGTGAACTCTCTGAGTGGCCTGTATAGAAATAAGCACTAAGGTTGTCTGTGCATGATCTGTTGTGGTGATATCTCTGAGGTTTATATCAAGTTGTCTGGCTTTAGGTTGTAGGGCTTGGGTTAAGGGGCAATTTTAGTTTTTATTCCAAGTCAGAATGGTGAGAGAAATTGGAAATGTTAGTTTGGAAAGCTGTAGCCAGGTGTTGGAGGAAACTGGAAGAATTCAGGACCAGTTCAGTTTACAGATAGATAACAAAACCTCAAAGATAATGAACAGGACTAGAATCTGATAATAGGTATACTATAGTTTTCTATTGAAACAACTTTTCTCTCTTATAGTCACTTCGTTTTTACCAAAGATAATCACAATAAAATTGTAGAGTAAGTTTAGTCTCATTAAATTCAGCTTGTTATTTATATAAGTGCAGCAGAATAGTGATTTTATGCACATTTTCAAATATGATATTCCAGTCCAAGCTTTGGTAACTCAAAGGGTTTTATTGGCTCCACAAATCAAACCTTAGCTTCTTAAAAACTATCTGGTAATTAGAAATCTCAGATTAGATGTTTAAACACCTCTTCAGGCCAAGAAGCCAAGCCAAGGGCTTGTCCAATTGTGTCCTGTTACAAAGAGAATAAATTCTTGTTAAATTTATGCAAATACCTATACTGCCATGAAAATAAGTACACCCAATAAGGGTTTTTTGTTGTTGTTTTGAATTCTGAAGGGATCAGGTAGGGAGAAAAAGATAAATGTTTAGTTTTTGTTTACAAAAGTTTACCAAATTGTTATAAGTTCTGTAGTGGCTTGATAGGAGAAAAGGGGTTCTTTAAATTTGGAGAGTAAAACAGTAAAGAACCAAAAATGTTGCAAACAATGTCATAAAAATTATAATCATCTCCATTAGTTTAGTCCCGTGTAATCAATTCTTGTTTTCTTGCTCTTGGGTTAGCAGTTTTATGGATCAATCAGTTTCTCCATAGCATGCTAGAAATTCTTACCTAGTTAAGTTGTACGATCTTAAAATTATCAGAAACTTCTATTCCAGAGTATATGTCAGTGTCTTTTCCATGAATCTCCTTGAAAACAAAGCATTCTGGCCTGTAGTTGATTATAAATGTTTTCATAGAAGAATTAAGTGTAAAACAATAACTGTCTGTGAATGACAAAAGACTTAAAAATAGCCTTGGTTAAAGAGTTCACTGTAAAAAAAAAATGATGTGATTGACAGGTAAGTTTGGCTATTCCTGTGGCATACAACATTTAAAAATAACTGATAACATTTTATCAGGGCATATCAGATTCCTAGAAATTCTATGCAATTTCTGGAACACTTATATTAATAACATATATCCATACAAATACAATCTAAGAAGATTAAGCTTCCCCTTTACTTGATAATGTTTCCCATGCAATTTAACATTTGAGAAATTTATAGTTCAATGTCTCCATTTTTATAAGGAGAGAAAAAAAACAGATCTTCCAGGGAGCCTTGGGAATACCCCAAAGTTAGTTCGAAGTCAAAAAGACTTCATTTAAAATTTGATTTTGAGAAGTTTGTAAAAGTCAAAAGGTTTCAGTCACTTGATTAGGGGCACCTGAGAACACAGTCAGTTAAGCCTCCTACTCTTTGATTTCGGCTCAGGTCATGATCTCAGGGTTGAGCGATCGAGCCCCATATCCAGCTCTGTGCTGGGCATGGAGCCTGCTTAAGATTCTCTCTCTCACTCTCCCCCTCCTCCTCTCTCTCAAAACAAAACAAAACACCACTTAATTAAATAGGATCACAGGTCATTGTGAAATAATACTTAGTTATCTATTTAACCAAAGCAACAAAAAGACTTCAAAAGCAAATACGGAAAGTACATAGTTGTTAAAAATACCTTAGCTCTGGGGCACCTGGGTGGCTCAGTTGTTAAGCGTCTGCCTTAGGCTCAGGTCATGATCCTGGGGTTCTGGGATCAAGCGCCGCATTGGGCTCCCTGCTCCGCAGGAAGCCTGCTTCTCCCTCTCCCACTCACCCCTCTCTCGCTGTGTCTCTCTCTGTCAAATAAATAAAATCTTAAAAAAAAAAAAACTTTGGGCACCTGGGTGGCTCAGTTGGTTAAGCGACTGCCTTCGGCTCAGGTCATGATCCTGGAGTCCCGGGATCGAGTCCCGCATCGGGCTCCCTGCTCAGCAGGGAGTCTGCTTCTCCCTCTGACCCTCTTCCCTCTCGTGCTCTCTATCTCTCATTCTCTCTCTCTCAAATAAATAAATAAAATCTTAAAAAAAAAAAAACTTAGCTCTTTTAATATTGAAAAGATTGTTTTCCTAAGCAATCAAAAACCTGATAAAGACAAAGTGAAACACAGGAAATTATTTTCATTAAGACATTGAATCTTTGTTTCCTAGACAAAATACACAGAAGGTAAAGAAAAACCTTTCATAATCTCTTATTAAGAGCAGACTAACAATCTAAGAAACTTTGTCCTTTTAACAGGGAGAAAATTAAACTGTGGTTTTGTATTAGTGTATTATTCAACTCAGTTTTGGAAAATTTTATAAATAAATCACTTTAATTTTAGCTAACTTTGACCATGCAGCATGGAATTTCTTCACAAGCCTTCTGCAACTTTCTGTATCCATTTAGATTTTTGTCTTATTCCTTTTTTCTTCTCATTCTGGGATAACCATTTTACTTTAGGACAAGATTACTCTTTTTTTCCTTAATAAGAACACATCCTATATTCTTTGTGTACTCTTCATATAAAAAAACGCATCCTATTCTCCTCTCATACTTTGTATACATAGTTGTTTTCTTTTACTCTTGTTTTAGTAGGCTTATTTTTATATATGGATTATAAATTTTAACTGTTAGTAACCTTTATTTTCCAATGAAAACTAGGAAGAAGGCAGTTGTAAACATCTGGCATACATCAGCATCTTGTAGTAGATTAGCAAATTTATGAACACTTAATTATAAGAAAGTATATTTTTTAGAGACATGTGCTTCTTCATAGTACATTTTTTTAATGTGGCAAAAGACATGTTTAAAAATAGATCCAAGTATTTTTGTCTCTTTATAAAAATTAAACTGCCAAAAGTAAATAAACTTTTTTTTTTTAAGATTTTATTTATTTGACAGAGAGAGACACAGCAAGAGAGGGAACACAAGCAGGGGGAGTGGGAGAGGGAGAAGCAGGCTTCCCGCAGAGCAGGGAGCCCGATGTGGGGCTCAATCCCAGGACCCTGGGACCATGACCTAAGCCGAAGGCAGACGCTTCATGACTGAGCCACCCAGGCACCTCAAAAGTAAATAAACTTAAACATATGTTTAACAATTAATGTTTCAGTATATTATCTATTTGGAAATGATCTACATTTCATTTCATTTCATTCATCTACATTAGATGAATATCCATCATCTTATTTAATCTTAATTTATTTGTTTTTAATAATTATGCTTGGATTAAATATTAAATACCTAACTAACATCTTTGGTTTTTCTTGCTTACAAATTTTGTAACAAAGATAGCATCAGCTTATTTGACTAGTAAACCCAGGTAGGAAAGATTGTATATTGGCATTATGTTTAATGTTGACTACTAAGAAGACATGCCTGTTTTAATTAAATCAACACATTTAAACTATTTGCAAAGTTTTTATGCACTGAAGATTATCCCAGATCTTATGAACTTGAAAAGCATTTGGGTTAGTTTCTACATTTCTGAGAGTTTTAAGAATACTTAACTTATTTAAGTATTCATATTTATTTAAGCCAATTAAATAGAGCTCTTTTTGAAAATCACATATGCATAACATACATACATAGACACATATACATTGATATATAGACGGTTGTAAACAGAGATTTTATAGCTTTCGTTTAAAAATTTTAGCTGTGTGTCAGGTACAGTAATATAAAACTCAAAAGAATAGCGGGACCCAAATTGTGTTTCTGGCAGATAGAATAATTTAAGGTTATCTGCTCAGATGATTTAAGCTTTTTACCACAACTTTTTTACTTGTGTGCTATAAGAATTCTTTAGAGAAGCTATTTTTGGAGTCATCTTGTCTTTTAAATACTTTGGCATACCAACTAATGAATGCATTTATTGTTTTTAAGTAATTTGTGATCCTCTTTTTTAAAAGGTGCCCCTAAGGTGGACTATTTTATCTAAGTTAAGGATTTTCCCAAAATGGTCACTGCAGTTCCAATTATTCTTTGTAAAGTTCACCCATTTTTCCAAAAAGGCATAAGATCCTGGTCTGAGTTTTGGACCAGGTAGAAACCATCTTTGCCTTAGATTCCCTAGGAAATCTTAGTTATCAGGGGTACTGTTTTTCAACAGCTATTCCAAAACAGAGAATATCACACATTTCCCCCTCTTTTGAACAGAATAGTGTGACTTACTGAAAACCTTCAACAAAGGTTGCTTAGTAAAACCAGAAAGGTCAACACAAAGGGAGTAGAGTTTGAATCTGAGAAAGACTTACCCTGGAATTCCATGGTTGATAAGAAAGCAGTGTGCAATGGGCTTCATGGGTGTTGGCACCTGGTTACTCACTGGCCTTGGGGCTGAGCTGGGGCCGGGGGGCGGGGGGGGCGGTGGTCATCTTTGGATCCCACTTCTGACACCAAAAACTGTCAAAATAAAATTCAGAGAGTTTTACTTGATATGAATATTTTACTGAATGAGCAACAAATTGTTAGCAAACAGGGAGACTTCAAACCAGAAGTGGTTAGAATCTCAGAGGCATGTAATTACAGGATGGCTTATAAAGTGAGAATGAGAAAGTTGTTTAATCTTTACAGTTGTTTTTTTACAAGAAGAATTTACACAATATGAAGTTTCCTCAAAAAGTTAAAAATAGGATTACTGTATGATCCAATAATTTCACTACTGGTATTTACCCAAAGAATACAAAAACACTAATTCAAAAAGATATATATACCCCTATGTTTATTTTTTTTCTTCCTCTTTTTTAATTAACATATAATGTATTATTTGTTTCAGGGGTACAGGTTTGTGTACCCCTATGTGTACTGCAGCATTATTTTCAATAGCCAAATTGTGGAAGCAACCCAAGTGTCCACTGATAGATGAATGGATAAAGAAGACGTGAAACACACACACACACATGCTCATGCACACACACACGCACTGGGATATTATTCAGCCATAAAAAAAGAATGAAATCTTGCCATTTGCAACAACATGGATGGAGCCAGAGAATGTAATGCTAAGTGAAATAAGTCAGTCAGAGAATGACAAATACCATATAATTTCACTCATACATGGAATTTAAGAAACAAAACAAATGAGCAAAGGAAAAAGAGAGAGACAAACCAAGCAACAGATTCTTAAATATAGAGAACAAACTGATGGTTACCAGAGGGGCAGTGGGTTGCAGGGGGAGATGGGTAATAAGTGAAGGGGATTAAAGAGTACACTTATCATGATGAGCAGTGAGTAATGTATAGAATTATTGAATTGTACATCTGAAACTAATATAACACTGTTAAAGATACTGGAATTAATTTTTTTTTAAATGGGAGTTTATAGATGGCAGGGGATTGGTTAAAAGTGATTCTCTTATACTACTTTAGGAAGATGATTTGAGTGTTATTTATCATTATCAGAGACAGTTGCAAGAAATAACCTAGGTTAAGTTTCTCTTACAATCATGATATAAGCTAGATTAAGTTTCACTTATATGACCTAGCTGGTTTTGTCTGCTTGAGGGATTTTCAAGCCTGGTCTCCATGTTATTTTATTTTAACACTAGCAAGTAATAAACACCACTAAGTGTTAGTTATTGTTATTAATTATTTCACATGAGATATTGTGCTGGAAGTTGCCATTACAGTGGCAATTGCTTCTTTCCAGGAGCTTTCAGTTCATTAATATTACATTTAAAATATTGCCATGTAAAAATTAAGGCTGAGGAGAACAATTATCTTAATCTGCTGAGTGCTTTTGAAATCACTGAGATGTAACCTTTGCATTATATCTCATAAACTTCTGGCCCTCAGTCCTCGGTCACGTGTTTTGGGGTTTTTTTTTGAAGATTTTATTTATTTGAGATCAAGAGAGTGCATGCTCAAGAAAGAGCATGAGCAGGGTGGGGGGTAGGCAGAGGGAAAGGGAGAAGCAGAGTCCCCTCTGAGCAGGGAGCCTGATTCAGGGCTCCATCCCAGGACCCTGGGATCATGACCTGAGCTGAAGGCAGATGCTTAACCAACTGAGACACCCAGGCGCCCCCACAGTCACTTTTTATAAGAGAAATCTGTTGATTCTCCTATGTATAACTCAGGCTTGTTTAGAGTCCTGAGAAAAGTATCTTGCTTTCATTCTTGGCTTAAATTTTATGCCTAATCCAAATAGGATTTTCTTTGTCAGTAAAAACAGTTGGAGAAATAGTTAAGAGTGCAAGTTAGGAAGACAGACTAAAGCCTAGCTGAATTCCTGTCTTTTAATTCCTGTCTTCATCCTGATACTTTCCTGATGCATCCATACAAATGATCCTCTGAACTTCTGTGGCCAGAATCAAGTCTTTTATCTCTTCATAGCCACAGTTCCTTATTTTTAGGAGTTGCTCAATATTCAGGTAAGCATGTATTTAAAGTGCACATTTGGCATATGAAGCCCTATGCTGATGATTGTGGGAAATAACTAGCATAAAGCAGGTACAGTCTTATGGAACTAGCATTAGGCAAATATATAAATAGCTATAATATAAGTAATAATAGCACAAAAGAGGGATTAACAAAGTGTTTTGAAACTTCTGATGAGGAAAAGAATATACAAGACTAGGAGAAGGCTTTATAAAGGGGGTTGTATTTGAAGATTGGTAGCAGCTGACAATTGGAAATGGAAGGAAATGCATCCAAAAAGGAGTGGAATAATAAGGACTAAGGCTTGACAAGCAGGAAAGTTAGAAATATGGGAGAAGACCAGAAAGCAGTATTTCACCAGAAAGTAGCATTTCAGTTTGGCTGGAGAATACAATATGAATAGCAGAGTAGTATGACATAAAACCATGTAATTAGGAGTAGAACTTTGGGGACCAGAATGATATAACAGTGTTGAATTCTGTAGCAATGGGAGCTATTAAAGGTTTTGGAACTGTGCTGGGAGTAGAGAGAGATTTGAATTAGGGAGAAGTTGGGAATAAAGAGACACTTAGGAAGCTGTTGCAGAATCTTGGAAAGAGGTAAGGAGAGCCCAAACTAGGAGACATGTATGAAGATATTCATTGCAGAATTCCATTGTGGTGACAGAAAATTGGAATGTCTATCACTGGGAGAGATGCCATCGAGTATTATGCAGCTGTTAGGGAAGTGAAGAGTAGATGTATATGGATGGAACTTTAAGACATAATGCTGGGGTGACTGGGTGGCTCAGTCCATTAAGCTTCGGACTCGGGTTTGGGCTCAGGTCATGATCTCACAGATTGTGGGATGCAGTCCCACATCCCACCCCATGTCTGCCCCGCCCCCCCCCCACACACACACACTCAAACCCTCCCACCCACCCCCATCAGGTCCAGAGACCAGCCCCATACTTGATGGCGTGGAGTCTGCTTGAGATTCTGTCTCTGCTCCCCTCCCTGCCCGCACACATGCACGCACACTCTTTCTCTCAAATGAATAAAATCTTAAGATAAAATATAGTGCTTAATGAGTTAGCAAGGACATTAGGTTTGAGGTTGGTGTTGAGGAGAATAACTACCATGACTTCCAGTGCTTTGACAGAACCTCAGATACGAGGCCTTCTGGCCAAGCATCTGTGATTTCATATTGTTGGAGCATTCACTGTACCCCTGGGGGTTGCATCTTTCTATAAGTTTGGCTGTGGCCAAATAAAGATAAACAAACAACTTGATAAATAAACCACTAACATAAAATAAATAAAACATAGTGCTTAGTGAAAAAAAAGAGGAAATAGAATAATACCTTAAGAAAAATTATCTAGAACTTGGAAATAAAGCAAAAAGATTGGGGTGCCTGGGTGGTTCAGTTGGTTAAATGTCTGCCTTTGGCTCAGGTCATGATCCCAGGGTCCTGGGATTGCGCCCCATGTCAGGCTCTCAGCTCAGTGGGGAGCCTGCTTCTCCCTCTCCCTCTGCCTGCCACTCTACCTGCTTGTGCTCTCCCTGTCAAATAAATAAATAAAATCTTTTTAAAAAATTAAAGCAAATAAATGAACACATGACCTTCATTGTCATACTAGAGTGTTGTCCCCCAGAGGGTCCATATTTGGCTTGAGACTCATATTTCCTAATCCTTTTGGGAAAAGTTATGTTCAGGTTGGCAGCTGGTCAGCAAGCTATTTCTGGGATGTAACAAGGTAAGGAGCTTGATCCAGAATAACAATCAACTCTTTTACTGAGTGCACTGTTTAGTCCAGAGGATGGGACTTCTCCATGCAGGAAACTGCTTGGTTTACATCCTTGAATCTCCTCACTGACTAGCACTTTGAAGCACTGCCTTAGAGAATTCTTTGGATCTGGGATGTGGTGAATAGTTTTAAATAGAAGGACCAAGGAAAGGGAAAAAGCAAAAATTAAAGTTTTCAGCTTTGTTGACCAGGAAAATGGTGATTAACATTAGATAATCATGGAGAACTAAGTGTCTTATGAGAAAAATGAATCAGAACATCCATTAGAAATATCAAACAGGCAGATAGAAATATGAAAGAGAGATCAAGGATTGAGTCTAAAATTAGGAGTAAATTCCTAACAGATGATAGATGAAGCCATTGCTAAGTTTAAGGGAGAGAATATGGGGAGAAGAAAAGGTGACCAAGGACCAAATTTTATGCAACATTTGTATTATGCCAAAAATCATTTCTTTGTTACATTAATTCATCATATAACTGATGGGTTAAATATAAATAAGTTGTTTCTTTTAACTATAAAATTTGGAGCAATTCCTATCAGATGAGATGTCTATCTCACCCCACCCGCCAACCCCCACCTTTTTTTTTTTTTCTTTACAGCTTTTGAAGATTTTGTTAAGTTTTAGCTGGCCAGTTTTCATTTTTGTCTTGAGAACTTAGACCACCTGTGTCAACTGATGGGACTGAAAACTGAGATAGCTTATGTCAATATAACTTGCTCCAGGAAATTTTTGCCATCTGTTTATCTAAACAAATGTTTGGTTATTAGGACAAACATTTTGATTATTAAAGCAAACATTATGTTTATCAGGATAGATTGTTCACCAAGACCTGCTTTGAGACCCTGTATCCATCAGTCTTACACTATTAGGTCACAAATTTTGCCTAATATTAACCCACTCCCCATCTTGGAGGGAGAAACCCGAATGTACTTTTGCGTAGCTTTCCCCTATTGAGACACTACCAAAACCCTGTTAAATCCTTGCTGTGGTAAATTTAATAAACTTTCTTTGTTTGACCAACAGACTTTTGGAGAGTCTTCATGAGCCATTTAATAGTTCTCATAGCAGTATTTTTCAAAATACTGAATTTATTTCTGTCCCAGCTCCCTGATGTTGCTGCTGGAGGGAACTGGAGCAAAAAGAGGAAGGCATTTACTGTGGAGAATACATGGCACAGGCTGGACAGCTGAGTTTGGAGAAGAGGACCCTAAAGGGCCCAGATGAAAAAGACTAGGAAGAAAGATGGAGCAGAAAAAAAGGATGGCATTGTGGGGAAAAGGGAAACATTTGAAATATAGCTGAAATCTGCGTAAAGGAAAATATAAGGGGAATGACTGTCAGTATAGAATCTGATTTTACCCTTCTTATAAGCTAATACATTTTTTTAGCCTGGTTTTGTTTCGTGGATGCTGGTAGAACAAAGGCTCTTGGATCAAAGGCACAATGGACTTTATTATTCATTGCACAGCAAGCAGTATGAGCATTAGCATGTTTATGTCACTTCCTCTTGACCTCCAAGACACACAGCAGCAACACAAAGGGCTCAGATGGATGCCAACACAAGCAATGGGTTGCATTCCACAAGAGTAACACAGAGGGCCGAAATGAATGTCTAATCAAGCTGTGAGGTGCGTTAGAGGAAAGAAACACTGAATCTGGGGACTCTGCCATTGTAGAGTAAGCAGTAAGTGATGTAGGAAAGATGTTAGGATTCAAAGCTGACAGCCAAGAAAGAATTCTTGACATGTCTTTGGTATGAAAAGGTGGTTTTATGAAAGCACAGGGGACAGGACCCGTGGGCAGAAAGAGCTGCACTGTGGTCATGAGGAGAGGCCCATTATATGCTTTCAAGTTGGGAGGGGGTTAGTGATAGCATAAGTCTCTGAGGAATTTTGGAAGCAAGGTTTCCAGGACCTTGAGGGGACTAGCTATTGTTGGGAAAAAGGTCATTTATTACCACCTAATAAAACCTTAGTCATGAGACCCTTCAGACGTATATCAGTGGGCCATATGCTTGGGGGATGATTGCCAATACGTATCTTGGGGGGTTTAGATATAAAGGAAGTTTCCAAAAGAATTTTTATATGTTAAAGTGGGCTTATGGGATCCAGGGGGTGGAGGGTCAGGCTAGGATTGCCTTTTGCCCTTAGCAAAGTGTCAACATCTAGGCAGTTGAGTCCCTAGAGGAATGTCACTCTGCCTGTTTCAAGGACTTGTCAATGGGCTGTAGGTAGTAAGGAAATTTAATAATTTTTCTTCTGCCTTTGTTTCCCATATCACATTGACTAGAGGTAGAAAAGCGCCATTTTTTTAAAATATCACTTTGGGTTAGAGCACAAATTGCTGTAAATGGGGAGAGCATTTGCTACTAGATCTCAAGGAGTCTCATATCCCCAGACCTGGCCCACAGAACTTTTCTCCTCCCTCTTCCATAAACCTATGTTTCCATCAGCATCCCATTCTCATCACAAAATTGTTTCATCTAGGATTTGATTTTACTTGATGAGACTGTTACTGTTCATATTGTTTGACAATGGCAGAAGACACAAGATTTCTGGGCTAGAGACAAAGGACTTTGTTACAACACAGCAAGCCACATGAGCAGTTTGCCTCAGTTGCCCTTCTCCCCCAATCCAATGAGGATGACACAGAGGGCTCAGATGGATGCCTGCACAATCGGTATATTACAGGGGAAAAAACCACTGAGCTTGAGGAATACACAGTTTTATAACAAGCAATAAGCAGACTTGCCCTTTGTCTTGGAGGGAGACAATACCTTATCTCTCAGAACTGTTTGCTACAAACAAATGGCCCAAATAAAGAGCAGTTGGGACCTTACCTTCTGAGCATACCTATGGAAGTGTGAAAGGCCTAACTGTGACCACCAGCCAGAAGTTGGGAAACTATCTCACCTCAATTTTTAAAACAATTTAGCAATTATATGGATTTTTTACATGAGTATGTCTGTCTCTCTCTCACCATTTCTTTCCAAGAATTGTTGTAGAATCAGTTGGGATAGAAAGACCTTGCACTGAAAAGGAAGCAAACTTAAAAAGACCAACTCATTTGAAAAGAGCAGTACATATCTGAAAGAAAAGAAGTCACCGTATTTCTTATTAATGGGATACAGGTGTTAAATGGATGAGAAGATTGATGCTATTTGGAAGACTTACCGAAAAGGAAGTATGAGGAGCTGCATAGACCTGCTCCCCAGTAAAATAAGCATAAAAGTTGAAAATTATAAAACAAAACCAACTGCTTAAAGTCTCTGGAAATCCTCCTAAGGGCAGACAGCAAATGAAAAAAACATTCATTCAAGATAATCTTTTAAAACTCAATAAGAACAACAAGTCTGTGGCATTTGAACTATACCTCCACTCCAGGTGGGTATGGCTAAGGTGATGGAGCTACCTCTCCCCCCCAGTTCCTAGTCAAGGGCTTCAGTATTTTCCTGGAAGAAACAGGATGCCAGCATTTCTTGTCACACTCCTCCCTAGGTACTTGTTCACAGGCTAAATTTTGGGTGAGTATGGTCAGTGGTTGGGGGATTGCTCCCTCCACCTAGCTCACACTTACGGAGCACAGGTCCTGTCTCAGCATGGCATGCTGAGAATACTGGGAGGCTGATCTCCCTTATCCCAGCTCATTCGTGGGTAGAGGTTCCATCCTAGAAGAGGCAACAAGAAGACCAGAGGCTACCACCCAGCACTCTGCTCTGAAAGTAGGGGTTTCACTCAGAGAGAAGCATATCATCACCCTTGTTCCCAGCTCTGAAATTGTAGCTTAGAGATTCTTCCCAAGAAGAAAGACAGGCTGCAAAACAATTCTAAAGCTGTCAAGAAAATGATTTTATTTGAAACGGAGGGTGAAGGACGTTCAAATCTAAGTGTTAACAAAGAGTCTGAGAGCTACCTGTGAGATGCAAGCTAAACCGTAGGCATGTATCAATACTTTATTCCTTTTTAATGGCTGAATGGTGAAATGGGAAAAGAAGTTTACCAGAGAGAAGAACCAGGGAAAGGGACATCTAACAAGAGCCTGCCCTGAGTCAGAACAAACCTTAAACACTGATCTCAGAAACGAATCCCACAAAGGAGTCCAAAATGATTGGATGACATTGTGGAGCAATTAGTACCCCACACATTGTTGAAAACATGAGAGCAATTAATCTGTAAGGAGGGAAGGTTGACAGCCTTCGGCTCTGAGTCACAGAGAGCCCTGCCAAAACCACTGACATCCCACAGGAACAATACTTATGTCCAAGCGGTGCCCACTAAGAAGCAAATCAGAGGTTGCATATAGTGAGGGAAATAGACTTCACTAAAATAGTCCAGCCATGTCACTAAACAAACAAATAATCACAGATGTGTGGATCAATATCCAAAGTTTCTACATTTTATTATCTAAACTGTCCCGTTTTCAACAAAAAAATTTCAAGACAAACAGAAAGTTTGACTCATACACAGAAAAAAATAGGCAACAGAAACTTCCTTAGAGAGGACCCAGATGTTGGACTTAGCAAGACTTCAGAGAAACTATTATAAACGTATTCAAAGAATTAAAGGAAGACATATATTAAGTAAAGGAGAAAACTGCTTGGCAGTTCCTTAAGAAGTTAAATATTGAGGGATGCCTGGGTGATTCAGTTGGTTAAGCGTCTGCCTTCCACTCAGGTCATGATCTCAGGGTCCTGGAATCGAGCCCCACATCAGGCTCCCTGATCAGCGGGGAGATTGCTTCTCCCTCTCCTTCTGCCTGCCAATCCCCCTGCTTGTATCTCTCTCTCTCTGTCAAATAAATAAATAAATAAAATCTTTAAAAAAAAAAAAGTTAAACATGGAATTTTCATTATTACCCAGCAATTTCACTCCCAGGTATATGCCCAAAAGAACTGAAACTAGATACTCAAATAAATACTAGTACGTACATGTTCATAGCAGCAGTATTCACAATAGCTAAAAAGTGGAAAAAACCAAAATGTCCATCACCAATGATCATTAAAATGTGGGGGGCACCTGACTGGCTTGGTCAGTAGAGCATGTGACTCTTGATCTCCAGGTTTTGAGTTCAAGCTCCACATTGGGTGTAGAGATTACTTAAAAATAAAATCTTTTAGATAAATGTGCTATATCAGGGGCACCTGGGTGGCTCAGTCGTTTAGCGTCTGCCTTCAGCTCAGGTCATGATCCCAGGGTCCTGGGATTGAGCCCCACGTCAGGCTCCCTGCTCCAAGGAAGGCCTGCTTCTCTCTCTCCCACTCCCCCTGCTTGTGTTCCTGCTCTCACTGTGTCTCTCTCTGTCAAATAAGTAAATAAAATATTTCTTTAAAAAATAATAAAAAATAAATGTGGTATATCCATATAATGAAATATCATTCAGCCATTAAAAAGGAATAAAGTATTTATACATGCAACAACATGGATGAACCTTGGAAACATTATGCTAAGTGGATGAAGCCAGACACAAAAGGCCACATATTGTATGAATTCATTTATATGAAATAACTGAAATAGATAAATCCATAGCAACAGAGTGCAAGTTAGTAGTTGCCAGATACCCAGTGGAGAGAGGAATAGGGACTGACTCCTTAATAGGTACACATTTTCTCTTGAGCTAATATAAATGTTTTATAACTAGATAGAGGTGGTAGTTGCACAACATTGTAAATGTACAAAATGCCACTGAATTGTACACTTTAATTAATTATATTTTATGAATTTCACCTTGATTTCAAAAAAGAAAAAGAAGGTATGATGACAGTGTCTCATCAAATAGACAATAGCAGTAAAGAGATAGCAATTGTATATAATAAAAGAACCTAATGGAAATTCTGGAATTGAAAAAATACAATAATTGAAATGGAAGAACTTAAAAATGTTACGCTAAGTAAAAGAAGCCAGTAACAAGAGACCATATATTATTATGATTCCGTTTATGTGGATGTGTACTGCAGGCTAATCTAGAGAAACAGAGTAGATTGGTGGGAGATGGGAGAGATTATCAGCTGACTGCTAATGGGTACAAGATTTATTTTTAGAGTAATGAAAATGTTCTGGAATTAGTGATGATGAATGCACAACTCTGTGGATATACCAAAAAACACTAATATTATGTCAATTATATCTTAATAAAGCCATTACCAAAAAATTGGGAGTTTTTTTTCATTAAGCTTTTAACTTTTAGAATAAATGATATAAATGTCTGTTGATAATGGAATATCTGATTTCAATATCCTAAAAGAGTAGAAGAGAATGAGAGCTGGGAGAGTCTAAACTTATTACCCTTTATTATGCCATGTAGTCCGTTCAGTATGAATTACTTAAAATGTATAAACATCTAAATGAAAGATAGTTTTGGAAAATGAGAGTGCTAGCCATAGAGATATGCCACTCAGATCACTCTTCAGAGAAGGACTTGCTGCCCACCCATGGAGAGAATGGTCAACAAATAGCTTGCATTACTCAGCTCCTTCAGAATCTACCCCTGCTGCAGAGCCACCTAGCTTGAGGTCACACATGCCCCACCCCCAGAGCAACCCACATCCACTGACAAGGATATAGAGTCCCAGCCAATAGTGGAATTCCTGTTGAAAAACTGGTCTTTCATGCCTTTATTATGCACAGGTGTATGGCTTGAATTTTCACTGTGAATATGTTACAGAATCCTCAAGATAAATAAATAACATTAACTTTGCTTTGGAACTTGTGAATACTCATAGGATGTGCTACAGGCTGAATGTTTTTGTAAGCCCCAAATTCACATGTTAAAATCCTAACCCCCAAAGGTGATGGTATAAGTAGGTGGGGGCTTTTGGAGGTATTTAAATCATGAGGGTAGAGCCCTCATGATTGGGATTAGTGCCCTTTTAAAATTTCCAGAGAGGGGCGCCTGGGTGGCTCAGTCGTTAAGCGTCTGCCTTCGGCTCAGGTCATGATCCCAGGGTCCTGGGATCGAGCCCCGCATCAAGCTCCCCGCTCCGTGGGAAGCCTGCTTCTCCCTCTCCCACTCCCCCTGCTTGTGTTCACTCTCTCGCTGTGTCTCTCTGTCAAATAAATAAATAAAATCTTTAAAAAAAAAAAAAATTTCCAGAGAAATCTCTGGCCCCTTCCACTATGTGAGGACACATAGAGAGGGCACTGAATATGAACCAGGAACAGGACCCTTTATTCAACCATGCTAGCACTCTGATCTCAGACTTATAGCATCCAGCACTGTGAGGATTAAATTTCTCATGTTTATGAGCCTGCCACTCTGGTATTTTGTTACTGAAGCCCAACCAAACACAGGGTCCTTAAGCAGAGAAAACCCAAACCTTCACTATGGGGATGGCTTCACACAAAGAGCACAGGACTCTCATGAAAAATTACTTGTGTAAAAGAGTTAACAGTAAAAACTTAAAAAGACAGGGAGGTTGTGTTTGGATGGCTCAGTTGGTTAAGGGACCCACGCTTGATTTCAGCTGAGGTCATGACCTCAGAGTTGTGAGGTTGAGCCCTGCCTGGAGCCCTGCATCCAGCCCCACATCAGGCTCAGCGGGGAGTGTGCTGGAGATTAAAGAATTAAAAAAAAAAACTTACCAAAAAATGGCACGAAAGAGATTCAGCAGAAAATAGAGGAGAATTGACACTTTAAGAACTACAAATAATAGAACAGTTTGAAAGGTATTTTAAAACAAATGTATTAGACAGATTCAAAAACAGAGAAACAGCTGTCCTTAAGAGAATACAGATAATAGATTTTTTTTAAGATTTTATTTATTTGAGAGAGAATGAGAGAAAGCACAAGCAGGGAGGAGGGGCAGAAGAAGAGGGATAAACAGACTCCCCACTGAGCAGGGAGCCTGATGTGGGGCTCCATGCCAGCACCCTGGGATCACAACCTGAGCCAAAGGTAGATGCTTAACTAACTGAGCCACCCAGGCGCCCCAGATTTTTTTTTTAATTAGAAGTCCTACAAAAGAAAAATGTAGTCATTGAAATAATCTAAATTCCTTTGCATGTTTCGTAGTGGATGATAGATTGGACTACATCCTGTCTATCTAAAATGAGACTTACTGGTCCTCCCCACCCTTCCATACTTATTCACAGTTAACTGAGTCTGGGACCCTGGGGGTGCTGTCGAGGTCATTACTGCAGATTGGCCTTATCCTGTACTTGGAATACTATTGATAGTAGCCTTAATTAAATGCTTTAAGAGACAAAGTGAACAGATTTGGTTTCTGCCTTTGTTGATCAAATTAATTAGAGTAGCTGACAGAGTGGTACACTTACATAAATATTTGAGTTCAGCCAAGAACGTGTTGGGTAGATGTTGGGAGAGGCAATCTGCCATGAACTTTATGGGTATGCCAAGAATGTAGGGCCTTGACTACTCTTTACCTAGGGCATTTCTCAGGGTTGTTTGTGCAGCAAATATTGTCTCCTTCAAAAACAGAGCAGACTTGTTTCAGTTTACCATAAAAGTTGTGAATCACCCAAGCTCGGTGTTTTCTCCTGCAATACAACCCACCGCATAAGCAAGCATTCATCTGGGCCCTACCTACATTACACTCTAGGACTTAGAGGGCGTGGGGAACCTACATAAATGTGAAGCTCTGGCTACTGCTCTTGTCGTGAGTAATAAAGCCCTTTTTCTATGACCCAGGAATCTCTGGGTCTTCTGCCAGCATTCATGAATTGGTAATAGGCTCACTTGTAAGCTTGTAAGTGGGGTAAACTCTCAGATTCTACATAGTTCTTTACAATTGCAACAATCAATTCCAGGTAGTTTTTAAGTCAAAAAGCGAAAAGTAGGGGCACCTGGCTGTCTCAGTCAGTAGAACATGCAACTCTTGGTCTCAGGGTTGTGAGTTTGAGCCCCACAATGGGCATAGAGTATAGTTAATTTAAAAAAAAATTGTTTTTAAGTGAAAGGTAAAACAATACGTTTAGTGAATTTTTTGTAGAAGAAAACATAGCAGAATATCTTCATGAACTTAGGACAGTGAAAGAGTTCATAAACAGAACCCGGAAGAAACTTACCATAAAGAAAACATTAATATATTGGGCTGCATTAGATTATACTTCTCTTCAACATAAGACATGATTAAGAGAATGAAAAGGCAAACCACAGAATGCGAGAATATATTTGTAACATATATAACCAACAGAAAGCTCATATCCAGAATATAAGAGGAACTCCTACATATCAGTAAGTAAAACATAGACCCAAAAGAAAGCTTGGCAGGATACTTGAACAGATACTCCTCAAGAGACCATCCAAATGAACAATAAAGAAATACAAACATGCTCAAATTAATTAATAATAAGGGACTGAAACTTAAAATCACATTGCACTGCTACCATATATTCATAAATTGGCTAAAATTTAAAAACTGACAATGCTGAGTGTTGACAAGGATATGGATTCCAGGAATCAGTACAATCACTTCAGAAAACTGTTTGGCATTTGGCATTAAGCTAAACATATGCATACCTTATCAGCAAGTAATTCTGCTCCTAGATATATACTTGATCAAAGCACAAGCACACATGCACCTAAAGACCTGTCCAAGAGAATTCATATGAATATTATGCATAATAATAATAAATTATAAATTATAAACCACCCAACTGTACAGCAACAATAGAAAAGATAAATTGTTCACACAATGGAAGAGTACACAGCATTGAAAATAGACATGAACAAATGGAAAATTAAAATGAACAAATTATAGCTATCTGCAATACTGCAGATGAGTCTTGTAAACATGTTAGCAAAAGAGGGTGCCTGGGTGGCTCAGTCAGCTAAGTATCTGCCTTCAGCTCAGATCATGATCCCAGAGTTTTGGGATT
The DNA here is from genome assembly GCF_003265705.2 of Callorhinus ursinus. NCBI lineage: Eukaryota > Metazoa > Chordata > Mammalia > Carnivora > Otariidae > Callorhinus > Callorhinus ursinus. Next base: position 3,977,058 of record NW_027397089.1, read on the forward strand.
GAACCCCGCATCAGGCTCCCTGGTCAATAGGGTGTCTGCTGTACAAACAAGGCTTTATTTTTATCTGAAATGTTTTATTTCTTATGACTTTTCAGCCTTTTGGCTAAGATCAAGCGTGAAATGTTTTATGTCTTAAGAAATATATCTGACACAATATGATAAATAATAAATTTTAAAATTCTAGACTTATGGTGCATGGGTTTTATGTCATCCTATTTTATTTTTACATATTTTTGAATTTTTTCATTACAAAACAGTAATGTACAAAAAGCAAAAACGAGTAGAAATGAAAGTAAAACTTGATTTCAAAATACAAGTATTATAAATTAAGAATTCTACAAATAGGGGCACCTGGGTGGCTCAGTCAGTTAAGCGTCCGACTCTTGGTTTCAGCTCAGGTCACGATCTCAGGGTCGTGAGACTGAGCCCTGTGTCAGGCTCCATGCTCAGTGCAGAGTCTGCTGGAGATTCTCTCCCTCTTCCTCCCCCCCACTCCTCCCCTCTGCTCATGCTCGCTCTCTCTCTCTCAAATAAAGAAATAAAATCTTTAAAAAAAAAGAATTCTACAAATTTGGTAGAAAAATAACAGAAGAATTAAATACTATCAAACAATCACATATATTCACATAATGTATTTGTGTACATATACTTGTATGGAGAGAGAGATTTAGACATACATGTATAATAGAACAGTACATCTCTTAGAGAATATATATTCTCTGAATATTTGTGGAACAAATACAAATTCAGTCATATATTTGGCCACAAAAACAACTCTTAAAATTTAAGTCAAAAAATAGCAAAATAGGCAAAGGATATGAATAGACAATTTAGAGAAAAGCACATCCGGAGAGCCAGCAAGTTCATAAAAAGATGTCAAATTTACTAGTAATTAGAGGAATACAAATTAAAGTAATAATAAGATACCACTTTTCACACATGAGATCTTCCAACATTTAAGAGTAGGTAGATCTTAAAAACACTGGTGAGTGAAAAACTAAACAAATCTATGACAAATACCAGATATATAAATTAGAAATACATACAACAAGCATGTTAAAAGGACCCATACAACGAAAGGGTACACACTAGACATTAGAATGGATTCCTGGAGTGGTGGGAGGGTGGGAATGGGGAGACAACGGAAATAAATGGAAAAATAAATAAAATGAACCTGTTGCTTCAGGAATGTAGAAGAATATGATACTCCAGTACTGCTGATAGAAATATGAAGTGTCACAGACTTTCTAGAAAACAATTTGACAACGTATGTTAACATGTCCTAGAAACAGTGGAATGTTCATAAATAGGAGAATAACTAAATAAATCCTCCATGCTCTGAAATATTATATGGCCATTAAGGGAGCATTAAAATTATACTTGATGCTTTGAAGAATTCTGTAAGATATTATTGAATGAAAGAGGGTATAGAAAAGTGAGTATACAGTGAGGCCATTTTAGGAAACAGTGATCCCCCTCATCCCTTTAAATGTGCTAGAGTGTGTGTGTTGTGTGTGTACGTGCACACGCGTGCGCATGTGTATAAAAGCACAGAAAAAAATAACATACACTAGATATTAGTGGGAGGAACTAATCTAATGGAAGGGGGAAGGATAGGATATAATGTATAGTATATATGTATATAATGTAAAATTATATATGTGGAGGTAGTTGTAGTCAGAGAGTTAAGTAAGATTTATGTTTGTTTAAAGTATGAGTTTCTCAGATAGTTGGAATTTCAGGCTACATGGGAAATATGTTGGTCATATGGGCCTTGATTACTGCCTGCTCTGGTAACTCTTCTTTATATATATACAATCCTGGCACTAAGTTTGTTATCTCCATGATTTGTACCATTTCTGCAATCGTTGTGGATGTAGTTCTTTCATGATTTCATTATACACATAATTTTTAAGAAAAATAGTGAAAAGTTTGCTGGATTAATAGATAAAACTTGTTGGGCGTCTGGGTGGCTCAGATGGTTAAGCGTCTGCCTTCGGCTCAGGTCATGATCCCCAGGTCCTGGGATTGAGTCCCGCATCGGGCTCTCTGCTCAGCGGGGAGCCTGCTTCTCCCTCTGCTTCTCTCTCTCTCTCTCTCTCTCTCTGTCTCTCATGAATAAATAAATAAAATCTTTTAAAAAAATAGATAAAATTTGTCAATAAGTAAGCCCTCATCCAATATTTATTTAGGAATATGTAACAAATCTTGGTAGTAACTGTGTCTTAGGAATTAGAGAGACTGACTTAGGAAAGAAATTTTTTTGTCATTTAGAATGCATTTTAGTAAATGAGGTATGCTGAGAAGAAAATGTAAAGGAAGAGCCTCAGCCTAACAGAGTGCATGCTAGGCTTTTGAACCTTAGCAAGCTTTAGTTGCAAATACTGATACAAATGTAAACCCTGTTTATGAAAGGACTCAATGTGAAGAACAGCATAAATATTAGGAATGGGTACCAGTACCATGTAATTTACTATATTGTATTTTTATTTCAGATGCCTGTGGTGCTTCATGAAGAACATTTCCAGATACATCACAGACATTAAGCCTTTGCCTCCCAACATAAAAGATAGACTGATTAAAATAATGAGTGTCCAGGGGCAGATAACAGATTCAAATATAAGTGAGGTAAGAGTATGTACAATTGCAAAGCAAGCATATTATATTTTACTGTTAGATATGGTTTCAGATTTTTGGAGCAATAGCATATAGTAGGCTTAGTTATAATTTTAAAATATAACAAAACATCGGGGTTCTTTTTTTTCTCCAGATAACCAAAATGTTCATGTGTAATAGTTGCTAAAAAATCTCTCACCGTTCTTTCAGAGGCTCCCCTTGTCTTCATCATACCAGCACCCTTGATCTCTACATTTTCAAAAAGTTATAAGCTTTTTGATCAATTATACCTCAATAAGGCTGGAGAAATAAAAATAAAAATGCAGGGTGAATACACAAATGGCAAAAAGAAAAAAAAAACCACAGTAAGAAATATATGCTGCATCATGACTCTGGTCCACAAACCACAGTCACATGTAACCATACTATGTACAGTACACTTGGATATTTTCTACTTTATTCTGTTATGTCTTATTTCAGTTTACAGAAATGTTGATCAGAGTCTACTAAATTGATTTTATCAATTCATAGATAACAATCAGGAGTTAAAAGCCACTCTTCTAAATTCTTCTCACTCTTCTGGAGAACTCATTCCTGCTAATTGATACTAATCACTACAACTAAGCTAAAATCGGCTGTTCTATAAGGCAGTAAGTATAGTAAGGCCCTCCAACCTGAATTGAAATCCTAGCTTTGCCACTCTTTCTGACATTGAGCCTCAGTTCTCTTAACTGTAAAATGGGTTTGCAGCCATCATCACTGTCTGCCAAAGACTCTAGTCTACACTGGACTAGTCTACTGTAGAAACTCTGGTTCTAACTACCAGTTGCTGACTTTACTACACATTCTGCCCAAAGCCTATGATCAAAAGGGATCTGATGATAGCACTCTAGCACATGACTGTCCCTGTGACCTCACATTATAATTGCACTTGGATGTGCCATTTGTGTTTCTTCTAACATTAACCTGATGTACCTATAATGGTTTGTTTTCTTCATTTTAGCTTGCATTGGAATATAGACATTTTAGTGTTGTAGTCTGCTTAGCTCTATGGAGGTAGAATAATATCCCCAGGTTCTTACTGTCAGTGGTTCTGTGGATGTATCTAGTTTGTGTGTGGTCCACAGAAGAATCATTATGACGCTACAGAAAACTGGTGGTTTTCTTCTGTTCCCCACCAGCCCCATTTTGTTCTTACCCATTAACCTATATTGCAGTGGCTTAGATTTTTGTTTTATGGCAATCCTTAATATTCATTTAAACCTAATTTTACCTGAATAGAAAAGGGCTAAGGAGTGAAAGAGACAGAAAAAAACGGAAGTATGATTTCTTTGTGCTCTCCCTCAAATCTCCATCCTTACAAGTCCTACTCACGAAATTATTCAAAAAGCCAGATCTAACATCTGTTACAAAGTTGCATGCATAGTTGGATGGCTCTCTTTCAAATATTTCCTAAATCTTTTTATAGTTGGATGGAGGAGGCCTTTCTAAACATGACACCAAAGTTAGAAACCAAGAAGAAAATTGGTGGATTTGATTACATAACAATATGAACTTCCTTATAGCTAGAAGAAAAAAAACGAAGCAAAGTCAAGTAACAAACTGGGAAAAATATTTGCAATACACATGCAATTCTACAGGTTTGTTATCTTGACAATTTAAAGAATCCCTACAGGGATGCCTGGGTGGCTCCGCTGGTTAAGCCTCTGCCTTCAGCTCAGGTCATGATCCCAGGGTCCTGGGATTAAGTCCTGCACTGGGCTCCTTGCTCAGCAGGGAGCCTCTTTCTCCCTCTGCTGCTCTTCCTGCTTGTGCTGTCTCTCGCTATGTCAAATAAATAAATAAAATCTTTAAAAAAATTTTTTAAATAAATTAAAAAAATAAAGAATCCCTACAAACCACTAAGAAAAATTAAAACAATACTAAAACAAAGAATCAGGAAATACTCACAGGAAAATATATAAATCACTACTAACATATAAAAGGAAATTTAACCTCATTAGTAATAAAAGTTGCAGTTTGTCTTTCAGTTTGGCAGACTTAAAAAATAATAATACCCAGTGTTGACAATAGTGTGGGCAATAGTCACTTTTATCTCCTATTGATGGGAGTATAAATTGATTAAAAACCTTTTAGGAGGACAGCTTGCCATTAACTATCAAAAGTTCTAAAAATGTGCTTACTATTGCTCGACAATTTTAGTCCTAGTATTTTTCGAGTTTTATTGAGATATAATTGACATATAACATTGTGTAAGTTTAAAGCAAACAATATAACGCGATGATTTGATGCATTTATACATTGCAAAATGATTACCACAGTGGATTATTTAACATCTCCATCACTTCATATAATTACCATTTACTTCTGACATCAATCCCAAGAAAATAATAATAGGGAAAGCACACAAGTATGCTTATCATAATATTTATAATAACAGTTGACAGTTATATATAGCATATATTATAAGCCAGACATCTTTACTTCTCACAAAATATTATCCCCATTTTAATAATGAGGACATTGAGGCCCACAAACACATAGAAAAACCAGAGCTTGATCATATTCATAGGGTTCAAACTCGGGCAGTCTGCCTCCAGAAGACATGTTCTTAATCACTATACTATATTGCCTCCTAAATCAGCCTAAAGTTTCAGCTGAAGCATTTGTCAATGTAGAATACATTTAACATGTTATGGTGCATGCATAAAATGGAACAGAATGCACCCACAATAAATTGTTTTTGTAAAAGTGCTCATCTTATAAGTATATATAATTTGATCCCATTTTTCTTCAGTTTTCTTTTTTAACTCAAAAAACATCAGAACTAAGATGTTTTTCTCTGGGGGTTGGTATTATGGTTAATTTTATTTTATTATTATGTTATGTTAATCACCATACATTACATCATTAGTTTTTGAGGCAGTGTTCCATGATTCATTGTTTGTGTATAACACCCAGTGCTCCATTCAGTACCTGCCCTCTTTAATACCCATCACCAGGCTAACCCATCCCCCACCCCCTCCCCTCTAGAACCCTCAGTTTGTTTCTCAGAGTCCATAGTCTCTCATGGTTCGTCTCCCCCTCCAATTTAATTTTAGTTATAGTGGATAAAAGCATGGCCTTTAGAATTAGAAAGACCTGGTTTTCGATCCTAGCTCTGCTTTTTTCTTTTTTTTTTCTTTTTTTTTTTTGACTATGTACTTTATGTTACTGCTTAAGCTCCAGGTGCCTCAATTCCCTGATTTATAAAATGGCAGTGACCAATCTTTCAGGGGTGTGTCTGTGTTTGAGACAGAATATTAAATGACATAATGTATATAACACACTTAGTACCCTTCCTGGTAAGTGTTCAATAAATAGAAATAGTTATTCTTATCATTTTTATAACTTTTCTATATTGTCTGAATCTTTTACAATAGTACATCACTTTTATTCAGAAAAGTAAAGCAATTTCTACTTTGGAAAAAAGTAGAAAGCAGCTTGCTTAAGATTCTCTTTCCCTGGGGCTTCGGGTGGCTCAGTGGTTAAGCGTCTGCCTTCGGCTCAGGTCATGATCCCAGGGTCCTGGGATCGAGCCCCACATTGGGCTCCCTGCTTGGCGGGAACCCTGCTTCTCCCTCTCCCACTCCCCCTGCTTGTGTTCCCTCTCTCACTGTGTCCCTCTCTGTCAAATAAATAAATAAATAAATGAAATCTTAAAAAATAAAAAGATTTCCTCCCTCTCCCTCTGCCCCTTCCCACCCCCTCATTCTAAAAAAAAAAAAAGAAAGAGCGAGCCAAGGAAGAGAGCTCAGAACAGTTTGAAATCGATTTGCTATTAGTTGCCCTGAAGTAAATATTCAATAATACTGGGTTTGTTTGTACTTGCTCCCAATAAGAATGAAGGAGGTAAATGTTCTAGAAAAGCAATACTCACATCCTATAACCATTCATTATGTAGAGACTAAATACTCATGCCTGCTGAGTAGAGGCACATAGCTAGGATCTCTAATAACAGTCAGGAACTACTGGAAAAAGATAAGCACATGCCAGCACCTTGAATCTGCTTCTCAGGTCTAGTGGGTCCTTACTCTGTACCAGCCACATCAACAATGCCACGTGTCCCAGTAAAGACTTTGAGGGCACTAGAAGCTGTACCTCCAGTTGGAAGTGGGCTTGTTTCTTCCTGCTTTATGTTTTATGTGTCTGCACTCAGATAAGTTTTTGTATTCTTTGCTCTGTTTTCCATCCACCATTTGTCTGTCATGGCCACCAAAACACTCAACATGGAAGAAACATTTATATTTATAGGAAAAATTAAGTTTTCAAAATCATGTATTTTTTACAGATTTTACATCCTGAAGTCCAAACTCTAGATCTGCGAAGCTGTGATATTTCAGACACTGCTCTCCTGCACCTGCGCAACTGCAGAAAACTAAAGAAATTAAATTTAAGTTCCTCAAAAGAAAACAGAATTTCCATAACTTCAAAGGGTATGTTTATTAACACTGAATAAATTGGTAGATTCCTGTTCACCATCTAGTATAATTAATATGTCAAAAGTGAGTATGAAGATGTCGAAGAAACAGAAACTGTATTTATCAATAAAAATATTCAAACTAAGATAAAGAATCCAAATTAGAATTCCTGCTTATAACCATTGCTGTAAGTTAAAAAATACACTGGGTAAGTCACTACTTGTAATCTAAACCTATTCGAAGTAGGCACGCCTGGATGGTGCAGTGGGTTAAGCATCTGACTCTTGGTTTTGGCTCAGGATCATGATCTCGGGGTCATGAAATCAAACCCTGTATCCAGCTCCACACTAGTGAGGCGTCTGCTTAGAGGTTCTCTCTCCCTCTCCCTCTGACCTGCCCTCCCAGCCCCCGTGCTCTCTCTCTCTCTCTCAAATACATAACTAAATCTTTTTTTTAAAGATCTTTTTTTAAGATTTTATTTATGTGACAGAGAGAGAGAGACAGTGAGAGAGGGAACACAAGCAGGGGGAGTGGGAGAGGGAGAAGCGGGCTTCCCGCTGAGCAGGGAGCCCGATGCGGAGCTCGATCCCAGGACTCTGGAATCATGACCTGAGCCAAAGGCAGACACCCAATGACTGAGCCACCCAGGCGCCCCTCAAATACATAACTAAATCTTTAAAGAGAGAGAGAGAGAAACATATTTTTTTGTTTTTTTTTTTTAAAGATTTTATTTATTTATTTATTTGAGAGAGAGAGAATGAGAGATAGAGAGCACGAGAGGGAAGAGGGTCACAGGGAGAAGCAGACTCCCTGCTGAGCAGGGAGCCCGATGTGGGACTCGATCCCGGGACTCCAGGATCATGACCTGAACCGAAGGCAGTCGCTTAACCAACTGAGCCACCCAGGCGCCCAGAAACATATTTTTTTGAAACATATTTAAAGTAAATGTGGATGGACATCCATGTACGAGAGCTCAGAACACTTTGACATTTGTTTGCTATTTAGCAGTTCATACTTCGTTAAAGCTTTCTTGATGCTAAATTACCACAGAAAGTTAAATCATCATCAGATTAAACTTACTAGGCACTCTCTTATCAGTCTGTACAATGATAGCTTGTTTTTTGTTTTTATGTTTTTTGAATTAAAAAAATTTTTTATCGGAGTAGAGTTGACATACAATGTTATATTAGTTTCAGGTGTACAACTTCGTGATTAGACAATTGTATTCATTCTGCTGTGCTCAGCACAAGTGTAGCTTCCATCTGTCATCATACAGCACTATTACAATACCATTGACTGTATTCCCTATGCTGTACATTTTTTCCCCTACAATGCATAGTTTTTTATAGCTAGCCAAACTGCATTTTTCAGTGACACTAGAGGATTTTTTACCCTTTTCTTAATCAATAAAGGATTTTAACCTTTTCCTTCAATATAAGAAAGAGGGACTTATTTGGCTAGCTAGGTTTCTGGAAAATGTTTTGAGTAGTTTGCTGTATTTTGCAATTATCTTGGTTAGCAAGTTAGGCTATTCATAATATTACAAAGAAACATAAGTTTTTAAATATTTACACAAATAATGCCTCACTAAAAAGAACTTCATTGCTGGACACTAATAAAACAAAAGTTCTTTCAGGGAGGTAAAAAATTAATTAATTAATTAATTAAAAGTCCTTTCTTAAGATATGGAGAAGAGTAAAAATGACCTACACATGAATTCACCATCTTCCCTTTTGTTCATAAAGTTATCTTTTCACACTGTTATAATGTTTATGCATGACTGAAGGGCCCAGGATCTGCAAAGTACTCTTTTATTTTTGTGACACATTATCATGTACCAGTCTCCAATGTGCATTTACATCAATTTAACTGGATTTAAAAGTCAAAAGGGGAAGAGAGAATAGACAGAAGTATGATTCCTAAGGATAAGCATGAAAACTATCACCTAAGACATTTGGGTAATTTAACTTTTGATTTCCCTTCAGAGTCCACAAGAAAATTAACTTTATTACTTTAAAACTTTTGTTGTAACAAAAAGATTCATCTATTATTTAATGACCTAATTTGAGGGGCACCTGGGTGGCTCAGTCGTTAAGCGTCTGCCTTCGGCTCAGGTCATGATCCCAGGGTCCTGGGATGGAGCCCCGCATCCCATCCAGCTCCCTGCTCAGCGGGAAGCCTGTTTCTCCCTCTCCCACTCCCCCTGCTTGTGTTCCCTCTCTTGCTGTGTCTCTCTGTCAAATAAATAAATAAATAAAAATTTTAATGACCTAATTTGATTCTGAATGACTTTTGGCTATTTCCTAAGGGCAAATTTACTTGTCAACAATAAAGGCTTGCCATAAACTACAGCCTATGGTAGACAATTCCTGAAATATTCTAAAAGAGTTTTAATAATGACAGCATCACCGGAAGGTAAGTATATCCTCAGAGATGGACTACTTTGCAAAAGAGCTAACATACAGTTGGGTATATCAATACTGGTGATTGCGAAAATGAAAATCAGTCGCATTTCTCATATGTATACATATATAGCTCATTGATACGTAATTGTTTTCCCTCAGGAATAAAAGCTGTGGCTTCCTCTTGTTCATACCTGCATGAAGCTTCTTTGAAAAGATGCTGCAATCTCACTGATGAAGGAGTCCTTGCTCTTGCATTCAACTGCCGGCTGCTAAAGATCATTGATTTAGGTGGCTGTTTAGGTATTACCGATGTGTCCTTACATGCATTAGGAGAAAACTGCCCATTTTTGCAGTGTGTTGATTTTTCAGCTACTCAGGTAAATGAAATATAGACTTGAAATATAAAGACTGTATGTGTTTGCCCAGTGAACTTCCATGACTCATCAGAAGAACATAATTAATTTTTTTGGTTTTTGTTGGAATTGTTGACCACCTCATACTTCAGTGGTTATAGAACTGCAATATAACTTGGCACAATCCCCTCAATTATTTTAAGTAAGGGTGAAAAAGATAAGTGTGGCTAAAACACATGTTTGCTGAATGGGAGGCAATAAAACCATATATAAGTGATTAATAATATTTGGAAAATTTTACTTTCTTCTTTCCCATTTATGTGCCATGTTGATTGTTCTCTTTGCTTAGGTATCTGACGATGGCGTGGTTGCGCTTGTTAATGGATCTTGTGCCAAGAAATTAGAGGTAATTTTAAGATTTCTATAAAATTGATGCTAATTAAATTTTTATATTATCCTCAGAAATTGTTTTTTGAATGTAGAAAACAACCAGTGCCTTATTATCAATTAGATGTTTCCATGGCGTGTTTTTGGTTTGGTTTGGTTTGGTTTTTGCCTCTACCTCGTTATTTCCAGAGTAAGGAAAAACTGGTAAAGTTAGGAGGTAAAGCATGCTTTAAATAAATACCCATTTTACTTCCAATGAAAGTCCTCATTTTCCAGAAGTTTTAGCTTCTAACACATTGAAGAATAATCTTATTATAGTGAAGATTATGAAAGTTCATCAATGTAAAATGATATTCTTTAGAATTTTCATTACCAGGCCTACTTAGTGGCTTGCCATCCTACTTTCTTAATATACATGCAGGGATCCAGAATATACCTGTCACACAAAAATTATTTTGAGCTAGGGCACCTGGGTGGCTCAGTCGTTAAGCGTCTGCCTTCAGCTCAGGTCATGATCCTGGGGTCTTGGGATCGAGCCCCACATCGGGCTACCTGCTCTGCAGGAAGCCTGCTTCTCCCTCTCCCACTCCCCCCTGCTTGTGTTCCCTCTCTCGCTGTGTCTCTCTATCAAATGAATAAATAAAATATTTTTAAAAAATTATTTTGAACTAAAGATGTTTAAGAATCAGCAGATGCAAAAAGAGGCTTTGTCTGAAACACTCTCCCTCCATCTGCCTAAAACAGAGCCTTCCAAAAGAATTCAGCTGCCATCAAACCCCCTTCAAGAAAGACTACCCAATCCCAGGGAAGATCACTCCTATCACTGGAGGAGTCAGATGAGCAATGACATAAAAGAAAATTGTCACAAGACTATCACACCTCCCATCTACTCTCTAAAAGCCCACTTTGTTTTTCCTAAAAGTCATCTGTTTTTCTCTAAGTGTCCTTTCTCCCCCTCCCTTTCTCCTATGAAGATAATCTATAAACTCTATACTGTAGCCATTTCTTTGAACCACTTTCTTTGTGATCTTGTGTGTGACCAAACTTGCCTTTTCTCTTGCTTGTCTGTCTGTCATTTTAATTCACAGGCTCCCAAAGATAGAACCTAGTAAGAGGAAAAAGGTTTTCCTCCCCAACAGCCACACTGTACATTTAAGAAGATCCTAAATTAGTGTTCAGGCCTTCCATTCAGTGACTGATGTGGCACCTATAACCTGCTTCTAAATATATTAAGAATCCTTTCATCCCAGGATTTTGGTTTCCTCCTTTCCCAGTTTATAGTGAGGTTTTTAGTCTTATTTAATATAGATGTGCTTTTCATGGGACACCTGGGTGGCTCAGTCATTAAGCGTCTGCCTTCAGCTCGGGTCCTGAAGCCAGGTTCCTAGGATGGAGCCCCTCATCGGGCTCCTTGCTCAGTGGGAAGCCTGCTTCTCCCACTCCGCCACCTGTGTTCCCTCTCTCCCTGTGTCTCTCTCTGTCAAATAAATAAATAAAATCTTAAAATAATAATAATAATAATATAGATGTGCTTTTCAATGATGAGCCACATCAGGGGTGCTTGGGTGGCTCGGTCGGTTAAGCATCTCTCTGCCTTCTGCTCAGGTCATGATCTCAGTGTCCTGGGATCGAGCCCCAGGTGGGCTCCCTGCTCAGCGGGGAGTCTGCTTCTCTCTCTCTCCCTCTGCCCCTCCCTCCTGCTCATGCTCTCTCTCTCTCAAATAAATAAGTAAAATCTTAAAAAAAAATCAGCCACATTAAATTCTTTTTGGAAGTAAACAGGCTATAAATGAATTATAAATGTTAGCAATAACTATCATAAAAGAATAGCAGTACCATGTTTTTGCCAAAATATTTCTCCTTGAGTTATTGCCCAGAGACAATTTTTTTATCTTTTTATATCTAAATCCTGCTTATATGTATGTGTGTGCATGTGTATGTACATATAGTATATATATTTTTACAAATCTTTTGATTAAGAAATTACCATATTTTCTTATACTGAGTTCCAAATTCCAAATTGCATGCTAGCTGTAGGGGCAATAAACTCTGCCATAATGTTTATTGTTTGAAACACTAACATTTGTTGAGCACTGTCCAGCCTCCACACTTACTATTGCTTTGTATTCATTAGGTTATTTAATTCTTACAATAACATTATCTTATAATCATCATTTTTAATAAAGTTCCCAAACAGTTAACACAGTTTATCATTCCCTAATAAAACCACCAGGAAATTAGTTGTCATGCAGTGAAAGGAAACATACCTACGTATTTACTTCAGTATTATAAAATTAGGAGCTGGTTACCAACCTAAGCAGACTTAGAAAAAGATGCAGGGGTGCCTGGGTGGCTCAGTCATTAAGTGTCTGCCTTCGGCTCAGGTCATGATCCCAGGGTCCTGGGATCGAGTCCTACATCGGGCTCCCTGCTCAGCGGGAGGCCTGCTTCTCCCTCTCCCACTCCCCCTGCTTGTGTTCCCTCTCTCGCTGTGGCTCTCTCTGTCAAATAAATAAATAAAATCTTTTAAAAAAAGAAAAAAAAAGAAAAAGATTCAGTTACCAGTAAGTGCTGGCGATTATTTTATTTTTTTATTTTTTTCGATTTTCCAAATCTTATTTCTATAAGTGCCAAAACATTTCAATGGAAATCTTTCTAAACTTTATTAGAACTTAATTCCTTCCTTAAACAGAGTAAATATACTTTAACCTTTGTCTCATAGCATCTAGTATTTATGTGACCACAATTTCTGGCTCAAATTGAAAGATAAACTTTTTCATCTTTTTTACTGACTTTTCTCTTGCAGACCATATGTGTTCCTACCTTTTATCACGTGCTCTGTTTTAATCTCTTGCTTTTCATATGTTCTGTTCCTGGAAATTATATTATCGATGTTGCTTAATTGTTTATAATTTGAAAATAAATTCAATCGAAAGTCCAAGGACCTCAGGACACCCAGCTGGCTCAGTCAGTAGAGCGTGCGACTCTTGATCTCGGGGTTATGAGTTCGAGCCCATGTTGGGTGTAGAGTTTACTTAATAATACTAATAAAAAAAAAAAATGGGACGCCTGGGTGGCTCAGTCGGTTAAGCGTCTGCCTTCAGCTCAGGTCATAATCCCAGTGCCCTGGGATCGAGTCCTGCATCAGGCTCCTTGCTCTTCAGGGAGCCTGCTTCTCCCTCTGCCTGCAGCTCCCCCTACTTGTACCCTTGCTCACTCTCTCTCGCTCACTTTTGCCTATGCACTCTCTCTCTCTCTAACAAATAAATAAATAAAATCTTAAAAAATAATAATAATAATAATAAAAAGTCTAAGGACCTCTCCTAAAGATTGACAAACAACATATTAAAACATTTATTGAATGTCATGATTATTTCTGAAATTTCTGTTGATCTGAGTTCCCAGTGGGCAGAGACCATTTTGTTCATCATTTTATCATCATTTTATCCCCATATGTTACTGAAGTTCCAGGCACGAGATAGTCCCTCAATAAATGTTACCATATTAACTTTATATTATGGTCATACTTATAAGTTTCTATAATCTTCATGGTTAAAAGTTTGTTTGCCTGTAGAATTTCATTTATTCAACAAATATTCATTAAGTACCTGCTATGTTCTAGACATTGGTACATCAGAGAACAAAATCTGTTCATAGGATGTATCATTTCTTTCCTTTTTGTTGTTGGTAATTCAGATTATTTTCAGTTTTTAGCTAGTAGAAATAATCATATGTTGGGGTTTATACTTTTTTCTTCCATTGCTGTAATGAACTCCACAAAACAGAAAAAGTGGATCAATAGGTATGGCTACTTTAAGGTCCTAAATTCATATTGTAAAATTGGTTCCCATGAAGGTTATGTTGTAAGTTCACAATTTTGTGAGGATTGAATCTCTTTTTTATGCCTTAATATATTTTAAATGTTGAATGCTATTCCTTCCATCTGTTCTCAAATTCTATCTCTTTGTCTGTAGCCTTTGCCAACTTATATCATAGGACATGTTTGCCAATTTATAACAAGATGCTTTTTTCCTCAGTTTTTATGAGTTTTCAATATACTCAGGTTTCCTTTATTTGTAAGATATGATTGATTATAATAGTATACCAACTAAATATCAACTTTTCAGGAGGAAAAAATATTAATACCATAAATATACATGTCAACTATTAGATAAATCTTACTTCCAGAATTCTTAAAATGTCTTTTATTGTGGTCAAATATACACAACAGAAAACTTACCACTTTAACCATTTTTTGTGTACAATTCAGTAGAATTGAGTACATTCACACTGTTGTGAAGCCATACCCACAATCCATCTCCAGAATGTTTTCCTCATCCTACACTGAAACTCGTTACCCATGAAACAATATCTCCCCATTACCCCTTCTCCTCAGCCTCTAGCTACCTCTGTTCTACTTTCTGTCTCTATGAATTTGCCTATTCTAGATAACTCATAAAAGTGGATCATATAATATTTGTCCTTTTCCGTCTGACTTATATCACTTAGCCTAATGTTTTCAAGGTTTATCTGTGTCCCTGCATGTGTCAGAATTTAATTCCTGGGGCGCCTGGGTGGCTCAGTTGGTTAAGTGTCTGCCTTCCAGCTCAGGTCATGATCCCAGGGTCCTGGGATTGAGCCCCACATCAGGCTCCCTGCTCAGCGGGGAGTCTGCTTCTCCCCCTGCCCCTCCCTCCCGCTTGTGCTCTCTCTTTCTCTCAAATAAATAACTAAAATCTAAAAAAAAAAAAAAGAATGTCATTCCTTTTAAGACCGCATAATATTTCATTGTATATATATGGTATATTCATATATATATATATGTACACATGTGTATATGTTTATATAAGTATGTGTCTATATATGTATGCTTATATGTGTGTATGTATATACATAAACATTTTGTTTATCCACTCATCTGTCAATACTTGTTTCCACCTATTCACTATTGTGAATACTGCTGCTATGAGCATAGGTATACAAATAATCTGTTCTAGTCCCCCCTTTCAATTCTTTGGGTATATACCTAGAAGTGAAATAGCTGGATTATATGGCAATGCTGTGTTTAATTTTTTAAGGAACTGCCATACTATTATCACAGTGGCTGTACCATTTTACATTCCCACCACCAGTGCAGAAGGATTCCTAATTAGGACATAAAACGAGGGATATATATTTCTAACATATGAAAAAGGATAGAAAGTAATATAACACAAACCGTGGACCAGCCACTTAAATTTTAACATTTTCTGTACTTATTTTAGTTCCTTATTAAAAATTATATGTTACATGTAAAGCTCCCTGCACATTTATTCTCCCTTTCTTCCTTCAAAGTAACCACAGTCTAAAGACACCTGTTTATTTTTCCTTGTATGTTTGTATACTTTACCTATATATGGATAAACACATATAGATATAGATCCATAAACAAGATATTGTATTGTCTTATGTTTTAAACTTTCACATAATAGTTTTATATGTGTTCTATTACAGTTTGCTTTTCACTCAAAATTATGTTTAATTTTTTAAGCTTTATTAAGGTATAACTTGCATGCAATAAAGTTTACCCATTTTAAGTGTACCGTTTGATGAATTTTGGTAATTATTATACAGCTTTAACCACCACCACAATTAGGTATAAAATATTTCCGTCACCGTACAACATTTTCTCCCATCCCTTTGCAATCAGTTCTCTACCTGCTTCCATCCCCAGGCAACCAGTGATTTACTTTGGCATTATAGTTTTAAAGTTTCTAGAATTTCATATAAATGGAGTCATGCAATGCCCAGTTTTTTTGTTTTTTAGTTTTTTCTTTTACTTTTTTTTTTAAGATTTTATTTATTTTGACAGAGAGAGAGTACAAGCAGCGGGAGTGGCAGGCAGAGGGAGAGGAAGAAGCAGGTTCCCTCCTCAGCAGGAAGCCCGATGTGGGGTTCGATCCCAGGACCCTGGGATCATGACCTGAGCCAAAGGCACTTAACCATCTGAGCCATCCAGGCATCCCTCTTTTACTTCTTTCACTTAGCAAAATGTTTTTGAAATTCATCTATGTTGTTGCATGTGTTACTGTTTCATTACTTTTATTTATTTGTTTATTTTGCTGAGTAGTATTTCATAGTGTGGATATGACACAGTTTGTTCAGAATTGGTGAATGTGCCATTTGATGGACATTTGGGTGGTTCTAATTTTGGACTGTTATGAATACTACTATAGAAATTTGCATACAAGTCTTTTGTGTAGACATACATTTTCATTTATCTTGGGTAAACACCTAGGAATGGGATTATCATATAGTAAGTACACATTTAGCTTTAAAAGATAAGACCAGGGGCGCCTGGGTGGCTCAGTTGGTTAAGCGACTGCCTTCGGCTCAGGTCATGATCCTGGAGTCCCGGGATCGAGTCCCACATCGGGCTCCCTGCTCAGCAGGGAGTCTGCTTCTCCCTCTGACCCTCCCCCCTCTCATGTGCTCTCTCTCTCTCATTCTCGCTCTCTCAAATAAATAAATAAAATCTTTAAAAAAAAAAAAAGATAAGACCATACTGTTTTCCAAAGTGTCTGAACTAACATTATGTTTGAGATTTATGTCTATTAATACAAGTAGATATTTTTCATGTTAACTGTTTCATCTGTTCCATTAATAAACCACCATTTGTTTATCCATTATCTCCTTTTTTACTATTACAATTAGTATTAAAATGAACACATTTATAAATTGTTTCCTTGGGCACATAAACAAGAGTTACTCTGTATAGTGGACATTTTCAATTAGAACTGTTGGGTTCTGGAGTATTCATCTTCAGTTTTAATAGATTTTGCCATATTGCTTTATAATATGGTTGGGCACTTAACTTTTAAATCATCTATACTTTCCAAATTACTGCATACTTACATTAGTCCTTTCTATTGAATGTTTCTTGCAAGTAGATATTTGGTTCTTTTTGTTTGTTATTTAAAGATTTTTTATTTATTTGAGAGAGAGAGTGCACACAGAGGGAGAGGGAGGGGGAGAAGCAGACCTCCCCGCTGAGCAGAAAGCCTGACAACATGGGGCTTGATCCCAGGACCCTGAGATCATGACCTGAGCTGAAGGCAGCTGCTTAAACAACTGAGCCACACAGGCAGCTCTGTTTGTTGTTTTTTGTTTTATTTATTTGAGTAATCTCTATGCCAACATGGGGCTCGGACCCATGACCCCAAGATCAAGAGTCTCATGCTCCTCCAACTGAGCCAGCCAGGCACCCCTGGTTCTTTTTGTATCAGAGTAGTTCCCAAGCTTTTTCATGCTGTCATCGTAAATCTGTTTTTTCTTTTGACTATCCTTTCTTTATTTTTAAATAGGAGATTCATATGGGACATTGTGTGAATCTGACTGATGAGGCTGTAGAAGCTGTCCTCACTTGCTGTCCTCAGATACGTATATTACTCTTCCATGGATGCCCCCTAATAACAGGTTAGTATGATAGATTGGGTGGTTCAAATCCTGGCTTCATTTTTTAGTAACTGTGTTACCTTAAGTAAACTACTCAACCCATTCCATTATTCAGTTTCCTCATCTGTAAGATAGATATAATAGCAGTACTTACCTCATAAACTTAGTCATGATAACTGTCTGACAGCACTTTATATAGTGGCTAGTCCATAGTGAAAGCTCAATAAATGTTAGTCATGATGATGATGGTAGGGGTCTTGATAATAAACATGATGTTTTATGTAGACAAAAAAATTCAAGCTTAAAATATTACCTCTATTAAATATGCTGAATGACCTGTTGACTCTAATCTCATCAAACTATAGCCATTGAGATTCAGACCAATTTGGACTCTTAGGCTAATGTGATAGATACTTCACTGAAGGAGAACAAAGTAGTCACAGCCCATTTGGCCTGTATAAGAGCCATGATACTGGAAATAAAAGGTGCAGCATAGGGAATATAGCCAATGATATTGTATGGTAACAGATGGTAGCTACATTTGTGGTGAGCATAGCATAACGTATTCAGGACAATTTAGATTCTTAGGCTAATGTGATACTTCACTGAAGGAGAACAAAGTAGTCACAGCCCATGTGGTCTGTGTAAGAGCCATGATACTTGAAATAAAAGGTGCAGCATAGGGAATATAACCAGTGATATGTTGTATGGTGACAGATGGTAGCTATATTTGTGGTGAGGATAGCATAACATAGAGAGATGTTAAACACTGTGTTGTACACCTGAAACTAATGTAATATTGTGTGTCAACTGTACTCCAATAAAAAAAAAAACTTTTTTTAAAGAAAAAAGAGGGGCGCCTGGGTCGCTCAGTTGGTTAAGCATCCAAATTTTGATGTCAGCTCAGGTCTTCACCTCAGATTGTGAGTTCAAGCATTCAAGCCCATGTTGGGCTTCATGCTGGGTATGGGAGTGTGGAGCCTACTTTAAAAAAAAAAGACTACTAAAGATAGTAAAACATAAAGATTTTACCTTTAAAAATATGTTATTACTTAGGGGGCACCTGGGTGGCTCAGTTGGTTAAGCGTCTGCCTTCAGCTCAGGTCATGATCCCGGGGTCCTGGGGTCCTGGGATCGAGCCCCACGCCAGGCTCCTTGCTCACTGGGGGGTCTGCTTCTCCTTCTCTCTCTGCCCCTCCCCCACTCATGCTCTCTCTCTCTCTCACTCTCTTTCAAATAAATAAAAATATAATCTTTAAAAGAATATTTTACTTATAAAATCTAATAGAGCTAATAGTGATATATAAGAACATAAATTTTAAAATTGCAAAAATATCATTTTGGTGTCACAATTTATATAAAATAATGAATAAGATACTATATAATTGTGGGGAAAAAAGAGCCATGATACTATATATATGACTGTGTCCTGAAACCACAGTACCTCAACCCTTTTGCATTACACCTGCAATGGGCCACGTACCACAGTATAACCTGTACCTGACTTGTAAGTCAGCACTGATGTCCAGTCCTTCCAGCTCATTTCTCTAATTACAGTCTAAACAGTTACTCTCTAGGTTGAGTTATGATCCTAGAAATCCTCTCAACAACCTCTGTTCTTTCTTATATATGGACTGTCAATGTAAACCAAGTGTATAACAGGTAGTATTTTCTATCAGTGGCATCTATAATGAAGACTAAATCTTTTGGGCCAAGACATTTCTCAAAAAACTAAAGTCAAAAAGGACATTAGAAACTGTTAACTCCTATTTAAAAATAAAGAAACTGTTAACAGTGCTTACCTCCTGGGAAAATTGTGGAGGGACAAGAGTAGGAAAATCCTGCATTATACACCCTTTGTACCTTTTGAATTTTTATCATGTGAGTGGTTTTATCTATAAAAATTAGTAATAATAATCTTTAAAAAATCACTTAGAACAAGAAAAGCTCATGGGACTGAGTGCGGGGGATTGGTACTGGCATATATTTTCGTGGGGTTTGTGAGAAGGCAAACAGAGGTTTTCTGGTCATCAAACAAGGCAGAAAATTGTATTCTAACCAATAGGCTCTTATTTTAAGCTGGAGGAGACCACAGTATATGGATTGTATAACAGCAATCTTTGATAATCTTTCCAGAATACCAATCAAGTTGTGTAAATCTATCCACTGAGCTATGTTTGATCAATATATTGAACAAGCAAGGGGTACTCGTAAAGTGATTCTATTTTCTTCACACTACTTTATTGCAAATCTGCTCTAAAGAGGCTAATTTTTCCCTACTGCCAGATGAAATCTCAGGTGCCATTGACTTACCATTCTCAGATAGTTAAAATGTCTTGCCATTCTGTATCACTGAAACCTCTCGTTTCAGTAATTAAAATGTCTTAGGTCCATGCAGTAGTCCAAACAAGTTCAAGCTAAAGCTTTTGCTCCTCCAGTCAGCTCAGAGTTGGCTGCAGTGGGTAAGGGGACATTGTTGGTTTCTGTATTTTACCATCCCTCACTTCTCTTCTTCCTTCCCCAGCTTGCCCACCATGGTTTCTGATCCCACCAATGTTAGTACAGGGCGGGACTGGGATAAGCAAGCACAGAGGTAAGGGAAGGAAAAGTCTTACTTGACCAGTGCTACTGTGATCAAGGGTCAGCACTCCAGGCCCTGTGGGTGAGCTGATCCATCCTCTCCCAAAAGTGGGGCACTTTTGGGGTTCTTCAGGGCCCACTTCCTACCAGCCCCTCATCATTGCATATATCTCCTATCTGCAGTTCTCTTGATTCAAGCCAGCATGTCTCTTCTGGTTAGTAGCTCCTATTTTCTCCTTCTCTCCCCAGGCATCCAGCAATATACCTTCAGTCTCTTTCTGCTCAGGTTTCCTAACTTAGTTGGGTTCCTTTCATGAGCAAAATATAAGGCAAACCCATGGCAGCCCTCATCCCTCCACAGGAAACACATACTTTAAGCAATAAGGGTGCAGATACATCTCAACCTCAGTCTTCTCTTTAGCTACAGAGACTCTCGCCATAGCCTTTTGCCCTTTAGTTTTCTCAGATGTGGATCTGATATTAGTGTCCTGTGTCCTCCAAGCCCAAGAGACATATCGGACTCTCCAACCAATCTCCTTAGAGTTTCCTTTCACTGGGCTTGAATGGAAAAGCAAGCACCTCCAGCCCTCATTCCAGAACTCCAATCACCGCTGTTTTCAGAGAAATCCTTTCTTCAATTTCCAACTCTCCATCCCTTCTCACTTTAACACTTTTGTATCTTTGAATGGATGAAGTGCCATGGATTCCAAAATCAGATCTCAGCCAAGCATTTGCAAGTCATATATAGGTCTGGAATCTCACTGGAATGAGAGAGTAGCTGGTACCTCTAGTCCTGGAACCTTAGCTGAAATAGTTCTATTTTAATGTTCTATTATATTTGTCTCCGGATAACTTGACTAGGCAACATATTATAAAATCAACCTTTACTAATTTTACCTTCATTATCTTTCTGGTTACCCTGTGGACACTCTTCTTTGATATTACCCCCAAACTCAGTAAGCGGTCATTTCTTAAAGGTTAGTTGCAGTGTGGAAGACGAAAATATATCAATGAACTTTTTATACACTCACATTACAATCCATTGGCCTGTCTTGTATTTTGATTGGATCTTTTACCCATACGTGATTTTGTAATGTCATGCATTGGCAGTTTGGAAAATATTGGTTCTCTTAGTAATATAGATCTTCCAATGTCAACACATTTTATTATAGCAAAACAATCACATTTGTTAATATCACCATTGGGTAGTTGTCAAGATCATAATGATAGATACAAATTTTCCAAAATCCATTTGAAAGCTAAAATTTTATCATTGGCAACAAACTCTGACATTTGTTTTCTTTGAAGTGACAGGCTTATTTTGCTCTTTTTCAAGAAATAATCTGTGCTGGCTGGGAGGTGGGTGGGGGGACAGGGTAACTGGTGATGGGCATTAAGGAGGGCACTTGATGTAATGCGCAGTGGATGTTACATGCAACTGATGAATCACTAAACTCTACCTCTGAAACTAATAATACACAATATGTTAATTAATTTATTTTAAATTTAAAAAAAAAACAGTCTGACAAGTACCCAAGTCTGAAGAACCTTAGGTTGTCAGCTGTTCTTTCAAGTAAAAACGATGTTCCATGAATAAAGTGACTATCTTAGCTCACAACCCTAAAAGGGTCTCAGACTATAGGATCTACAGACCACACTTTGAGAACCATTGCTTTACCGTAAAGAATAATTATCAGTTAACTTTAGCAGTTGGAGCAGGAACACAATATCCCTTTCAAATCACTTCTTATATTTTCATGTGGGTTTACTAGAAGTGAAAGTACACATTAAAATGACAGGAGTTTGAAATCCTTGGAATAGAATAACAGTAGTTTTGACCTAGAAGATTATCTAGGCCAGCATTTACCAACTGTTACTGCTATGTAAATGAACCAAAGATGGCCTCTATGTAGTTTCTTTTTTTTTCTTTTTTAAAGATTTTATTTATTTGAGAGAGAGAGAGCATAAGCCAGGGGAGCCACAGAGGAGAGGGAGAAGCAGGCTCCCCGCTGAGCAAGGAGCCCAATGCGGGGCTTGATCCCAGGACCCCAGGATCATGACCTGAACTGAAGGCAGATGCCTAACCAACTAAGCCATCCAGGCACCCCTACATAGTTTATTTCTTCATAGCAGATTGGGACTATTCAAAAAGCCACCAGCATCAAATCTTTATTCATTCAATGATTTTAAATACAGCCTAAAGAAGCAGATTTTTAGCATCTAGAGCCTGCCTGCTTTGCATACCCTGAAAAACTGCACTCAAGCCACTCTTGCCCTTTGGAGCTCTCTGACCCAGAGACTCCCTTATCTTGATGCTGAGCAACATCATGACACACAAACCTCCTCTCCAGTCCTCTGGGAATTCCTTTACCCTCCTTCCTTCTCAGTAGTGCCCCCACCAGACACACACACACACACACACACACACACACACACACACACATTGCTGTCTTTGGAAGATCTCATGTTGTGAGGGACTTCTGAAAGCAAATCTGTCAAAGCGCAGCCTAAATGAAGCTTATTGTGTCCTACTGCCACCTTGTGGTCATATCTTTTTCCTTGATCTGCCCTGAAATCCCTTAACTACAGTGACATGTTATCATGTTCTAGAAAATACCATAGGTATAGTGTTGGAGCTTAGGGCAGGCCATCCCAAAATATGCTATGGAGTATATTTATTATTTTGAATTAAAGTTACTTAAGAAACAGCCAATGCAAGAACACTCTGACCTTTTGTCTCCCAAAAGTAGGAAACAAATCTCCCATGTGAAAGGTACCCTCCCTGCACCAGGAGCTAGAAAGACATCCTTATCATCAGAGATGGGGAAGTCTATATAAACAAACCTTGTTACTTTTACTAATTTACTACCCCAGCCTCAATTCTGTTTAGAATTCCTTATTAATTAAAGCTCCCAAACATAAATTTTCTTTGTCCTGTCAGTTCATAAAAAATTTGTTTCTCCATCTAAAAAGTATAAAAGCTGTCTGTCTTGGTCACTTCTTAGGTCCCATATCTATGACACCTCCATACATGCAAATTAAATTTGATTTTCTCCTGTTAATCTATCTCCTGTTTAATTCAGACAGCAGCCAGAAGAATCTTAAAGGGTAGAGAGATATTTTTCTTCCCCAACAATAGCATAGAACTAAAAGTGGCTTTTTTTTTTTTTAGATTTTATTTATTTATTTATTTATTTTAGAGAGAGAGCGCATGCATGAGCAGGGGGAGGGGCAGAGGGAGGGGGAGATGGAGAGAATCTCAAGCTGACTCCACGCTGAGTTCAAAGCCCAGTGCAGGGCTCAATCTCCTGACCCTGAGATCATGACCTGAGCTGAAACCAACAGTTGGATGCTTAACCGACTGAGCCACCCAGACACCCCAGAACTAAAAGCGTTTGTGTGTCCAAAAAGTTTGGGAAATGCAGCATACCACTATAATGAATGTTAATTTATCAAAGGGTCTGAGAAATACTATAGCTAAGAAACTTGTTTAACTATCTTATTCCAAGCATTTCCCAAAATTTCTTTAGCACAGAACACTGTTATGGACCTCAACTTGCCCTTGTGTGTAATTGTCAATCATAAAATAGAGAGATCTGATAATAATGCAGAAGAGTTCATATACCATTGCTTTATTAAAAAAGGTTCATAAAAAAAAGAAGCTGAAGTTTTTCAACTACCCAGATCATTTCTACTCTTCCCCCTTTCCTGTCAGCACTACTACCATGGTATATTTTTGCAACCATCATTAAATGAAAATAAAATGGGATAATATATTCACCTTATATTTAATTTTTATTTATTTTTTTCTCCAAAGAAGGTAAATGATTTCATTTACAAGGTTGGCCCGGTAAATGCAAGTTTTTTCTTCTTTCATGATACCTTATATAACATTTTTCCTCATGCTTATATATTTATGTGGTTGCTTATATATGACTATATAAGACAATATGATTTATTTTCCATAAAAATATATGTACATAAGTATGTTCAGTTATAATGTTATCCCCAAAGCAGTCTCACCCCCAAATTGACAGTGTCACTATAGTTTCCCCCAAATTCCCTAAATTAATAGGTTTATCTTCTCTACTATAATTCTAAGTATTTTTTAAATTTCTTAACCTTAAAGTCAGACTATAAACAGAACTCCACATTATAAATCAGGTGTTGAAACTGTTTGAAACACCTGATTTTATTTCTGCAGAAAAGAAAATAAAAACTAAACTGCTATTGGGCACCTGGGTGGCTCAGATGGTTAAGCGTCTGCCTTCGGCTCAGGTCATGATCCTAGAGTCCTGGGGTCAAGTCCCACATCCGGCGGGGAGCCCCCTTCTCCCTCTCCCTCTGCCTGCCACTCCCCCCTGCTTGTGCTCTCTCTGTGTCAAATAAATAAAATCTTGGGAAAAAAAAAACTAAACTGCTATTAAAAATATTGTAAATTATAATTTTTTAGAAAGAAAACTGCAGGTCCAAAGTAGAGCCACTTGCCCCAGTAGAGCAAACTTAGACTTAACTGCAGTTTTGGTTTCTCCAAGCAGTGAAATTTTAAGACAATCAATGTAAAATTTTCTGTTCAGGACCAATAAGGTAATCTATCACATGGGCCCTCTTCATCCCGCCAAAGAAAGGTGAGGTAATCCACCTAATAGGACCCTTTGCCTTTCCCCCTATGAGAAGGTGACCTTGTTTGAACCAATCCCTACTTTTCTTTTGCTAATAACTTCTTGCCCTACTCTCCTTCCTATAAAAATCTTCTATTTTGTACAACTCCTTAGAGCTTCCCTCTACTTGCTAGATGGGATGCTGCCTGATTCATGAATCAATTAATAAAGCCTATAATTTACTTGGCTGAATTTTGTTCTTTGACATAATGTACTTTTTCTAGATGTTATAGAAGCAGAAAAATAATTTTACAACTTATTAAATTCTTTTTAAATCAGTTATGTCTGCAGTGATTATCAGTAAGTTCAGCTCACGCACCTTTACTAATCTACAACAGACAGGCATTTCAGTTTCTCATAATTATCTAAACATGTTTCACAGTATTTGCAGGTGTGGAGGTTTAGATTTTAAAAGGGCAATTAAGCAATAAGACAGCACTAAATTAATTTATGTTTTACACTGAAAGGCAGGAAAAACCAACAGGAAATCTGCTACTTTTGATTGAATTGACCCAAATTTTAGTCATATGTGAGGATTTGTTTCAGCCTGATTACTACACAAGGAAGTTCTTTACTTAGATTCCTAGATTTGTCAAGATATGTCAAGATAAATATGTCAAGATTTACCACCTAGAGCCCAAAACAAACATTATTTTAAGACCCAAGTGGTTTGCTTCTGAGTTTCCTTTAATTAAAGTTGATTGTTTGCTTAAAGGACAACTCTTTTATTATTTTGTATTTTACTTTTTCTAAATCCTATATTATTGTTTCCTCATTATTATTTATTCATTATCAATTCCGTGCCACAGAACTTCTTTATTCCAGACACTGTAATGAAGCATTAGAACTTTGACCATTGTTTGTAAAAATCTGTGTAGACTACACAGTGAAAAAATTACTTTTTTCACTGTGTAGTCTACAAAAATATCTAAATTACAAATGTAATTGATCATTTGAAAAAATTTGTTAATTTCTGTTTCCCACAGTTTCTTTTTCTTGGTGCTCTAAAAGCCCTGCCATGTATCTCTTTAAAAAAGTGGTCTCCATCTATATTAATCATTGATTTTCAGAGATGGTAAAATCTTCCTTAGACTTCATCTACACAACACCCTTGTTTTAAGGATAAGGGAACAGAGAATGACCTTAAGTGGAAATACTTGATAGAACTGGAAGTAAAAACCTAAGTCACCTGATCCACAATCTCTAATTCTTTCCCCAGCAGAGCAATTTCCTAGAACTGTTGGTGTTAGTGGCTTAACTGTTACTAGAAAAGGGAGGGAAATAGGAGAGTGACATCAAGCAACAGCAGTGTGATTGGTACTGATGATTTTTTGAGTCTTTTTCAGAGTCTGTGTTTAGAAGGGTGGCAGAATATGCCACCCCAATATGCTTCTTCAGGATAAGGACTTTTTTGAGTTATTTTTGAGAAACAGCAGACACTAGAGAAGCTCTGAATATGGAACAGTTACCCTTTTGTAAGAGAAATTTGCATTTATAAAGAAAAAAATCTCCATTTGTAAGTATCTCCCTCTCTATACTTGGAAGAAAAGGGTGACTAAATCACAAGAGAATCTTGTCAATGGAGACTACACCAACAAAAATCTGTATAGCAAAACTTACCTTTACTTTTTACTGTGCTTTTTCTAATAACCTCCTATAATTTGATGCCTTCCCACCCTGCCCCACCCCAATATCTTTCTTTTGTCTTTAGATGAAGATGGTATGTAAAGTGGTGGCTAGGGCCATCTCAGGGAGTTTACTCATTTTCCCTGGGTATCTCTCAGGCATACATGAAGCATACATATTGATAAACTATTTTTCTCTGGTTAAACTGTCTTTTATTATAGTGGGGTCTCAGCCAAGAACTCAGGATAGAAGGAAAATTATTTTTCCTCCCCTACAGTTTCTACAGTGTTCTGGAAAGGGATCACTAAATACTTAGAGAACCCACAGTTTCTCTTTATAAACTCACAGGCATTGATTATTCCTACTATTCAAAGTCACCATCCTAAATACTCTATTTTCTCCAGAAAAAGGTGCCTGAGGAGACTTTGAGTAATGTAATACTGCCATCTAGCATCAAAATTTTAAAATTACCTAAAAATATACTGTATGGTTTACTGGAGGAAAAAATGTCATCCTCTTTATGTGCAATAATAAATTTCTACAGAAGGATGACACAAATGCAGTCAGAAAATAAATATGTATGTATGTTTGATAACATGTTCATAATTAGTAAAAATGCCAGATAATCCTAAAAACACCAACTAAAATGAAATTGGGCAGTATAAGTCCGATTTTATTTTTCTTTTTTAAAATTGTATTGGTTATTCTGGGTCTCTTGAATTCCCATATACATATTAGGATCATCTTGTCAATTTCTAAAGAAAAAAAAGAGAGACAGCTGGGATTCTGGGAGTGATTGCATTGAATCTGCAATCAATTTAGGGAGTATTGTCATGTTAATATTATCTTCTGATCTATGAACACAGACAGATGTCTTTCCATTTATTTAGATCTTGAATTTCTTTCAACAATGTTTTGTAGTTTTCAGACTAAGTTTTTCACTTCTCTTGGTAAATTTATCCCTAAGTATTTTATTCTTTTTGATGGTAATGTAAATGGAATTCTTTTCTTAATTTCATTTTTGGATTGTTCATTGCTAGTGTATACAAATACATTTGACTTTTGTATATTGATCCTGTATTGTGCAACCTTGCTGAACTCACTTACTAGTTTTCATTTTTTAGTGGATCCCCTAGGACATTCTGTAATTATACAGGACATTCTATATGTATTACATAATGTACAAATAAAGATAGTTTCACTTCTTTCCTTCCATCATGAATACCTTTTATGTCTTTTTCTTCCCACATTTCCTTGGCTGGAACCTCCAACGCAATGCTGAATAGAAGGGGAGAAGAACAGGGGCGCCTGGGTGTCTCAGCCAGTTAAGCAGCTGCCTTGAGCTCAGGTCATGATCCCAGGGTCCTGGGATCTGGGTCCCTGCTCAGTGGGGAATCTGCTTCTCCCTCTCCCTCTGCCCCTACCCTCCCAGCTTGTGCGCGCATATGCATGCTCTCTAATAAATAATCTTAAAAAAAAGTGGGAAGAGCAGACATCCTTGCCTTGTTTCTCATCGTAGGGGGAAAACATTAGTCTTTCATCATGAAATATGATGTTAAAACTTTAGTTCTTTCATAGACACTATTAGGTTGAAGAAATTTCCTTCTAGTCCTAGTTTGTTGAATGTTTTTACCACGAGTGTTGTCAAATGCATTTTCTGTGTCAACTGAGATGATCATGTGTTTTTGTCCTTTATTCTATTGATATGGTATATGTCATAGGCAGAACAATACCCCAAAGATTCCACGTTTTAATGCCTAGAACCTGAATATGTTATATTCCATAAGGTTGCAAATGGAACTAATCAGTTGACTTTAAAATAGGGAGATTATCCTGGATTATCCAGGTGGGTCCAGGGTAATCATAAGGGTCTTTATAAGGGGAAGAGGCAGGCAGAAGGAGAATCATAGAGTTGGCAGCATGAGAAGGACTCTGTCTACTGTTGTTCATTTTGAATATGGAGGCATGCAAGGAATGTGGTGGCCTCTAAAAGCTGGAAAAGTCAAGGAGGTGAATTCTTTCCCTTTGAGCCTCCAAAAAGGAGTGCTGATTCAGTTTAGCCCAATGAGGCCTAAGTTGGAATTCTGACCTCCAAACTATACAATAATAAATTTGTGTTGCTTTAATCCAATAAGGTTGTAGTAATTTATCACAGTACCAATAGGAAACTAATAAAGTGTATTAACAATTTATTTTCAGATGTTAAACCAACCTTTCATTCCTGGGACGAATCCCAGTTGATCGTGGCGTACAAGTTTTTTTATATATTGCTAGATTTGATTTGCTAGTGTATTGTTGAGGATTTTTGAGTACATATTCATAAGAGATATTGGTCTGTAGCTTAGTATGTGTGTGATGTCTTTATTTGGCTTTAGCATCAGGGTAACAATGGTCTCACAGAGTGAGTTGGGAAATATTCCCCTATACCTGCTATTAGCAAAGCCACTCCACCTGTGTTATAGTTACGGTTTTCATGATGGACATTTGTCCACGCTTTTACTTTCAACTTATTTGAAATCTGTCTTTAATCTAGATTTCCTATATAATGGATTTCCTCTGTAATAAATGATATTTTTATGACAATAAGACTGCATTTGTTCTCTTATGAGCTGCTATTTTTGAAAATTAGCTGATGTAAACCTTTGTTTTTTGAAGTATAATTACTTTTCATTTCCATACACTCTGGTTCTCCTGCTTACAGTAAGTTTTGGTGTTTGGGCTTATTTTTGTTTTGCTTAAAATAAAATTTAGAGGGTGCCTGGGTGGCTCAGTCAGTTAAGTGTCTGCCTTCAGCTCAGGTCATGATCCTGGGGTCCTGGGATCAGAGTCCCACATCAGGTTCCCTGCTCAGCAGGGAGTCTCCTTCTCCCTCTGCCCTCTGCCCTGGATGCCTCCCCCTGCTTGTGCTCGCACTCTCAATCTCTCTCAAATAAATATTTTTTAAAAAATTAAAAAATAAAAATAAAATTTAGAAACCATATATTGGGCCCACTTTTTTTCTATTGGTTTGTGAAATCTGTAACTCCAACAACCACTAAACTAGAAAATTCCAAGACTATTTGAAGAGCTGTTGTTTATACAACGTAGTCTGTATCTATTAAACAAGTTTGGTAAACTTATGAATAATTTTTAAAGTAGTAACATTTTATCAGTATTTTTGCTTTAACTCGTATTTTTTAAAAGATTATAAAATTGACTTGGCAAAAGAAATATTAAACCATATTAAAAATCACTACTGAGAATAACTGTTGAAAGAAATTCAAGATCTAAATAAATGGAAAGACATCTGTCTGTGTTCATAGATCAGAAGATAATATTAACATGACAATACTCCCTAAATTGATTGCAGATTCAATGCAATCACTAAATGTCCAATAATATACATTGGTTAAATTATAATGAATTCATATATTAGTTATCTATTAAAAATCATGCTTTATAATAGTATTGTGTGACATGGAAAATGTTTACCTCCAGGTCAAGTTGTCCTATTCTAGTAATTGCTCCCTGCCTTCACCATTTTGGGCATGTTGCAGCTTCCCAGAGTGTCTTACCACACCTACTGGCTTTCTTTAATCCTGCTCACTCCGTTGTACATAGTCGCTGTGTTAAACCCTGTTCAGGCACACCACGTTAGTACATCTGTTGCCTGCCAGGACCCTGAGAGAGTTCATACACAGGTTAATGGTGAAATTATACCTTTAATCTCTGGCTGGTGAAATTGAGACTAAATTACAGAGAAAACAATGAATGCCTATTTTTTTTTTTACAAGTATTACTGTGGTATGTGTATTGCAGCTCATAATGAGGGTTACCACTAGTTAAATGTTTTTAGTTGCAGTTCTTTATATATCATCCCCTTTAATCTTTTCAATAACCCTATGAGGTATCATGGTTATCATCCCTAGTTTATACATGAGGACATATTAAATATCTTTGATTATTGTGAATTAATGTATTATCATTGTTTTCTTTTGTAGATCATTCACGAGAAGTCCTGGAGCAATTAGTAGGCCCCAACAAACTAAAGCAAGTGACATGGACTGTTTACTAATGCTTATTAAAGCTTATCAAAGCAATGATCATACTACATTCCCAGGAAACAATGGTTTTAGAGATTGGCTCTCCGATAATGTGCTTGTTGCTTTGAAGTTAACAGACCGTTAAACATGTAATAGTGCTATTATCCTGTTTGTTTGCGCAGTCATTGTTTTTGACATGGTAAGCCTAGCATGCCCTCTGATGTATGGGGGGGAGGGGCGGGAGAGGAGTACTGTGTTTGTTTCTTAAATAACAAAGTTTTAAATTACCAGTTTTTCCTGGAGATTTCCTTCTCCTACCTACCTATTTGTGCTGCCATAAGATAAATTTACCAGTATGAATAACCATTAGGAGAATTCTTAGTGTCTCTAAAAGCATAATTACCTTCCTAGCTATTTTCTGGGCCCTACCTTCCTTAAGTATTTAAATGCTCATTGGCCAAAACCAAAGCTGAACATCAGGCCTGTAAATCCTCACAGAATTTAATATTTCAGTAAAACAAAGAAATAGAATAGTTTAACGTCATAAACCCAGGACATCATACACCTTAGCCATTTAGCATATGAATGTTACTGAGGCCCTTGCCCAGCCACTTACTTGATTTTCATGGCTACTTTTCCCAAATACGTGCTATTCATCTATGAAATTTCCTCCTTAACAACTGCATTCAGGAACGTGTAAGAATGAGTAAATATAAAATATCATTATAGAGGCCGTTTCCTAAAGCTCTGTCAGTTTCATATTGTGAACTAAACACAGATCTTAGTTTTCAAATGAACTGCATTACTCTTATAATCACAGTTATATATACTATGCTTAAGTATATATACTATGCTTAAACCGTCCCAAATTCAGTATATTGCCTGTACCATGAGCCTGTCTCAGGGGGACTTTTTTAAAGATTTCCTATTTTAACTCTGATGTAGTACAGAAGAAGGGAAGTATGGTATGGTAAATTTCTTCTACATGTTTAGAAGAATGTTTATACATTCAACTCTATTTCTTGACCTCACTACTAATTACTTTATAAATGCGGTGTATGTACAGTATAGATATATATATTGGCCTCAAAGGTAAGACATAGGTATATATGTAAACCATGGCTAAGGCCTGTTCCACCTATGAAATTTTTCTAAAGACAAATTCAATAAAATTTAATAGTAAACGTCAAACAAAGTCAGTAGCTTTTCCCCCTTTTTGGGAAACAAGTTTTTCAAGATCTAGAGTGTCAGCTTTTTAGGGTCTGTAAAGAATTATCTTCCTAAAAGCACTTTGCAGTTTAATATTCTTGCCCTTTTAGATTGCTGGTTGTATTAGCTATCTCTGTTTAAAATTTCAGTACTCCATTCCTACCCATCTCTACCATCCTCACCTCACACTTGGACCTCTTTATTTTTCTCCTTACCGTCTATCACCATCTGGCATCTTGTCTGTTTTTATTATCTATCTCCCTGGAATATAAGCTTCATAAAGACAGGAATTTTTGTCTTTTCTTCCCCAGTGCCTAGAACAGTATCTGGTACATAACAAGCATCCAATATCTGTTGAATGAATGAACACAAAAAAAATAAATAAAGGAGAAAAATAAATAAAGAAAAATAATGCCCGTACTTCCAGTTTCCGGTCTAATGTTATAAAATGATTAGAAGTCATCACTCCCGTCCTAAGATAAAAGCTGAACAAACTGAAAATCATGAAGTGATACAGTATTACTTGAAAGTGGACTTGGACTAGTTGTAAGTGTATACTAGGGCAACCACTAAACACAATTTTTTAAACATGTATAATATCCTAAGAGAGGAGAGAAAATGGAAGCATGTAAAATGCTCAACTAAAACCAAAGAAGGCAGGAAAAGAGTGGAACACCAAAAAAGAAACAAGGAACTAGGGCAACAAATAGAAAAGTTATAAATACGGTAGAAATTAATCCAGCTATATCAATAATCCCTTTAAATGTGAATGGTCTTAATACAAACCTGTTTGTTAAACTATGAAGTCATTCAAGACTCACCATTATATACATGGGAGATTTTAAAATATCTTAAGTAACATTTGGATATCTCGAAGACCTTGTGCCCACCTAATAAATCATCAAGAGAGGATAACAGAAACAGGGTCTGTAGATATTTAAACTTAAATCTTCTCTTTGTGTCATCAAGTTGATTTCCACAGTGCTCCCGAGTATAATTTACTCTTTCTTATCTTGCTGGGAAGGGCAATAACCAGCAGAGTACTCTGAATTTTCAAAGGATATTGTCAAAAAAACTCTCCTCTCAAATATCATCCAGTGCCATTGTAACCTTTAATTTCTATTAATCTTAACCAAGTCTGAATCAAAATTTAGGTTGATAATGTTTAAGACCCAACAGACCAATGGAAATTAGATGCACAAGAGTTGTTTCACTGGGCTGAAATAAACTCTGACTTCCAAGTTCAAGAATCACCAAATCCTCTGCAGCCCCAGCTCCCAGACTCCCATCGAATTATCCTATTTTCCTATCTGAGCAACAACTTGCCCGTTAACTGCTTTCTCCACATTTCTGCTGTATGACTGTAACTCTGATCACATTTCCCTGGTACCATAATCCCAACAGCATGCGTGTATTATTAGAAAGTTTATATATAAAGCACATGTTATAACAATTCCTAAGCAGTGTATAAGAACCTAAGAGTACATTAGGAAGGCTGCATTTTATATTTCACTTGTAACACATACAATGCTGGTGTTTAGTTTTGAATTAGAGAATAGAAAATCTACAGTACAGAATTATAAGACCCAAAGGTAAAACCTAAGCCTCCCTCCCACCCCAGTCTACCAGCTATCTGGTACCCTCTCAGAAGGCAACCATATTAGCAGTTACTTGTTTATCTTTTCAGGGATATGCTATATATGTTGCAAGCAAATATGTATGTGTATATACATATGTAGGTACGTACATACATCTTTTCATACATTCATCTATAAATAGTGGTATACTATACATATTCTTCTTCACATTCTCATTTATCTCATAGGGTTTTTATTGATATATAAGATCCTGACAACCTGGGCCATATAGTAGCATTACCAATTTCTAGCTAACCTTCGTGAACCATAAAGAGGCATCAGAAAGTGTCACGGTATATAGGAAATTCTAAAATCTTTATCTTTATCCATGACTGTCATTTGAGGTCCTATTATGTACTAAATACTGTATGAGGCACTTTATACTTTCATTTAATAAAATAGCCTGGAGGTGAGGTTTAAGTTTGTTACAGTTTTATAGAGGAGAAAATTAAAGCTGAGAGAGCTTAACTAGCCTAAAGTCCCAACTAGAAAGTGACATAGTTGCCTGACTCCAAGCCCATGTACTCTGTACCACACTAAATGCAGGCAGCTCTCACCTTTACAGGTCATTTTTTGAAATACACTACTCTTCTATATTTTGTATTGTGTCTAATTTGAAGATCCATCATAGAGTTGTCCTCAACTACAGAAACAGACTTCGCTTTCTCATTTTCTTTCTCATTCCTCTCCACTACTTAAATTACATGTTGCTTCCATTTTGGTGTTGCCTTCTAGAATTCTATTCCTACAGCAGCAAAACCAGAAAACTGCAGGTAGAGATTTGTATATTTGGCATAATGCAGAAGGAGTTACATGACGAAGGCTGACAAAACTTTAAGACTTCAGCTTTTGGAAACAAGATACTACATGCTTTAAACTGGAGGGTCTTTTAGGGTTAAACCCAAACATAACTATATTCACACTTGGAAGCATTTGGACAACTCAAGGCTGAAAATCCCATACTGTGCTTGTTGTCAGTCCATTGTTTTCCTTCCTAGTAGGCTCTGGAAGTGAATATTCTACCACTTTGTGCAATTGATGTTGAATGCTATGTCCACTGAACTGGGGTCGTCCAGGGTCACCAATCAGGACTCGAGTTCTGTGGGTCCAAAAGCAATTCTTCAGCCATTGATGAAGACTGTCTGCAAGGTCTTCTTTGTAAAACATATCTCCAAGCACAATAAGGTCCCAGTTATCTTGTTCCAAATCCAAAATATTTTTGGTTAAAATGGGAAAAGGATCCAGTTGGTTCAACTCGCAATTCAGTGTGATAGCCACTCCTGCAACTTTAAGAAGCACATAATGAACTGGTTTATGCTAGGCAGTTTTAATCCCCTATTGATTAAGTAATTTAGAAAATCTAACAATATTTTTTCCCTTTTGTTGAAAGTTGTTTTTTAGGTAAAGAAGTATCTACCAATATAAACTATTTACTGCAATTTTCAAATACATGAATGGATATCCTGAAAACAAAACAAATAATACAAAATGCCTAGAAATGTGGAGGTTTTAAGGAACATTTGCTGATCTAATAACCAAGAGGTTTGGTTTATTATAGCTGTCCAGGGAAACAAGCCTTGGGCTTGAGCAACCGGGCAAGTTAGAACTGAGACCCCTGTATAAAATAAGGATCTCAGGGCAGCTGGGTGGCTCAGTCCGTTAAGCTTCTGACTTGATTTTGGCTCAGGTCATGATCTCAGAGTTGTGAAATCAAGCCCTGCATCGGGCTCACATGCTGGGCGTGGAGCCTACTTAAGATTCTCTCTCTCCCTCTTCCTCTACCCCTCTCCACCCCCCCAAAAAAATAAGGATAAAAGCTAGATCCTCAGTAAAATTGAAAACTAAAAGAAAATCAGAAAAAATTAAAACTGACCTGTCCCACCTTAAGTTTTAATGGAATAAACTCTCCCACAAAACACAAGGCCTCTCTCCTCACTTGGGTTTTGGTCAAATACACACAACCTACATATTTCAGGAAATCCCTCACCCAGAAATTAACAGTAAGTGCTCCCAGCTTGGTACACTTTGGGACATCCGACAGACATAAATACAAATCCTCTGGAGAAACACGCACTTCAATTCAGGCCTCACAGGCTCCTCACAGATAATGTCCTACTGAACAGAAGTTCACAATATCAGACGACAAAATATACATGGAAATAAGCTATCATGTTGAGGCATCTATAGATATTTATCCTGGAAGAAAATAAAGATGAGCTTTAAGTATTTTTAAATATGAAATCCTTACTAGGGTCTATGTCGTTGGCCAAGACCCTTGATGCCCCGCTCATCTTGGCAGCGATAGCCGCAGCTCCACATCCGCTCCCAATATCTAACACAGACTTCCCTCCAACCACACCAGGATTATCCAGAAGATATCTAATTTGGAAAGAAAGCAAAGAAACACTGAGATGGGAGAAGGTCAGTAAGAGGTATTAAAAAAAAAGTCATCTTTTTTTTTAAGCTCTACACCCAACATAGGGGTTGAACAACCTCTAATGACTGAGCCAACCAGGCAGACTTCAAAAAAAAAGTTTTTTTAAAATATTGAGCACTTACTATGATCCAGAAACGGTCACACACCAAGAATATTTACTGACAAATTACTGCTATAATAAGGATTCAGTAAACTAGATCCAAAATTCACTGTCTCCTTCTGATTGATTGTGCATCATAGAGTGGTTTTACCTACTGCTTATGTTGTTATAATGACCTCTCTGGTAAAGTACAAAGTCCAATTCAACCAAACAATTTGGACCAGGACTAAATAGTTATCAAACACTGAAGACGGATGAGAAACCCTGAAATAAATAATAAACCCTGACACTTGACCTTACCACTGGAAAGTGAAGACTATCCGGGACTATGGCAAAGTAGGGGTGTACATGGCCCATCTAAAGCGAAAGCTGCTACCCATCTTCAGCTCACTATTGCCATGCAGAAATCCTGTTATCAGATTTTCCTGTTTTTCAAAATCAGACATTTTTACATGAAATTTCCCAAGTTTTATTTTTATTTTTTTGAAATGTCCCAAGTTTTAAATGTTAGCAACTGATTTTTTCAGTTTACAAATAAAGGCCCAACAAAACACATCTGCGGGTGATTGTACTTGTGATTGTATTTATATTTGAAGTTGATAAACAATCACTTTAATAGACGTCACTGAAAATGTCAATATTTTTAAGGTATGATGTAAGTGAATAAAGCTTGAAAATTTGGCAACAACCAGAAAATCAGAATTGTTTGATAACACTTAGAAAGCTTTCCAATCTTCAGGATTCTCTGAAAAGCTCTACATATGCATTTATTTCTTTTGCACTTAAAACTATATACAATAGGGGCGCCTGGGTGGCTCAGTGGTTAAGCGGCTGCCTTCGGCTCAGGTCGTGATCCCGGAGTCCCAGGATCGAGTCCCGCATCAGGCCCCTGGCTCAGCGGGGAGCCTGCTTCTCCCTCTGACTCTTTCCCTTCTCATGCTGTTTCTCTCTCAATCTCTCTCTCTCTCAAATAAATAAATAAATAAATCTTTTAAAAAATATATGTTTAAAAAAATAAATAAAAAAATAAAACTATATACACCATGAATTCTGTTAGGCCATCCCATTCCTGCCAATGAGAAGTCCTTATCCTTTTCATTTCAGAAGTCTATACCCTTAAGGTATAAGCAGGTTTAATCATTTACCAATCTAAGAGCAAAAACCAGACTGAAATGCTGAAAGCTCTTGCCTTTGTCTCAGCAGCTGTGTTTTAATGAAAAGCATAGCGTGAATGTGTGAGAGAATGTCCTAAAGAACACTTTTGCTGTGTGAGGGCGGGGGAGGGGATGGAAGAGGAGACCTTAAAAATGCAGATTCGGGACACCTGGCTGGCTCAGTCCGTACAGCATGCAACTCTTGATCTCAGGGTTGTGAGTTCAAGCCCCACAATGGGCATAGAGCTTACTTGAAAAAAAAATTTAAAAAAATACAGATTCAAATCCAGAGTTCACCTGAGATGTCAGTAAGCCATCAGAGAAGAGGAAATCCTTGTGGGGCCCACTCACTCACATATCTCATTCTTTGGGAAATTGAGAGAAGTGAGGCTCCAGGGAGGGACGGAGGGTGAGGCTCGAGGAGCAACATTTACTAGATCAAACTAGGAGAGCTAAAGGACCAGGGCTTTAGGTTCCATCTAGAAACTGCACTGGCCATACCTTATGAACCATGAACCAGAGAATATTGTGAAATTTCCAGATCATTCATAGTATGACAGGTGATCCTAGGGTTTCTTTTGGAGAGAGAACTGTATTTGGGGAAATACACTGATAAACTGCTCCAAATTAAGAAAACAAGAATTTGGGGATTTAACTCTGGTTTTTTGTGAGGAGCAGGGAGAATACAGAGTTGGAAGGGGCTGAAAAAAGAATCTGCAGAAAACAGGATCTGTATGGGCCTTAAAGCTTCCCATTTCAGTTAGGGCAATACCTAGACAGGGCCTGGCCTCCTGGCCAGTAGATTGCCCAGTAAGGTTCGCTGTAGGGCCACAGGTCAGCTTTTTGCCACCAGAATTTGCATCTGGGCGTCAGAAGCCGCAACTGGATTTCAGGGGTGAGGCTGCCACTGGTGGTGACTTCAGTGTTCTCCTCCAGGAAAGCTTTCATCTCAGGGTCCAAAAAGCTTCTAGTTCCTCTCCAGGGGGAATGGCCCCAGGGAAACAAGGAAAGGCCATTGCTTCTCACAGCTTTCAGAAAGACACCACAGTGGTTCATGGGAAATAGTGCACATGCTCTCCAACCTAGGCTCGAAGCCATCGGTCCTTGTCCAAAACACAGGTTCTGTCAATGTTGCTGTTGATAAAAGCTGCTGCTCCTTGTGAGGAAGGAAGGACCCGGCTGCCACAGTGATCTCAACTGGAATCCGTGGGTCTCTAAACACAGAAATAATACTGAAAATTCCAAGGTTCACTCACACTTCCAAATCCCATTACATAGGAAGAAAATATTACAGTGTAAGCTCTGTAGCAGATGATTCACAAGTGCAAGTCCATTTCAGATGGAAGTGTTGGTGCATCAACTTAGGAAAATCCAACCTTTTAAAGGAAGTCTTTTCACAACAAAAGCCTTTTAATAACTTAGAACAGCAAATATACACACATTTGATTTTGACAGAAAACCTCGGGAACATGCCTATTACATGAAATAAGGTTTACCTTTAAAGTTCTTTCACACACACACACACAAAATAAAGTTTTTTAACACATTTAGTAAACCACTTACCTTTAAGCAGGCACTGTGAACAAAATAAGTCTCCATCTTTGGGAAGCTTAGACTCTAGCAGTGAGGTAGAGCTATTACCAGGGCAAACACGGTTCTGGCCTTTATGAGGTCTTGCCAAGAGTTGTGGAGGTTACCAAACTATAACTGTAGACAAAGGTATAAAAATTATACTGAGTACACATCAATGTAATCAAGCTTCAGATTTTTTCTTAAAACTTTATGGATTTAATTGTCATAAAAAATGTCAACTCGCAAATATCTTGCTCTAAATATCTCTGATGACTCATCTTTACCAAGCCTGGGCCAAAAAGGCTTGTTCCAACAGAAAAACACCTTGATAAGAACAAGAAAGAATAAGAAACAGCAGTTTAAACACAAACAATATGCCCAGTTACTTGGGACCTCTGACCTGTTCTGCATAAATGTTTTAAACAGTCCTATATCCATCCACCCAAATATTTAGAGTAGGGGCCAGACTGGTGATCCATGAGTGATGCCGCTGGTTATAGCAGAGGGGCTGTGGCGACCTGGATTCTGTTTCTGAGCAGTGCAAAGGGGCCAGCAAACTGCTTCCAGGTAAGAACACGCTGCCAGATCTTCCAGTTTCTCAAGATAATCCAGATATTCACACAAAAACCCCCACTTGTAAACGCAAGTGATCAATTAAAATATCAAAACACAGGGCAGGCTAAAATGCCTGTCAGGCCACTTGCGTGCGAACTCAGGATAGGCTTTCAGTGGGTGTCATCTCCCCATCGTGCCCTCGGGATCCCAGGACTAATTCCTTTAGGAAGTGTTGGGGCAGCCCTTGAATCGCACAAGCTTATAAATACAGCAGAGCAAATATGAGAGGATTTTGGTTTGGAACACCGTGTTGTCTAGACCGGCGCCTCCCCCTCTCACCCCAACACCAAAGAAGCATCCTTTATGAACATGGGACCATGCGGTGGGCACTCGGTACCTGTTATCAATGTTAAGGAAGGAAGAGGGGTTAAAAAGGTAAGTTCCAAAAGTGTTCGTGACCACGTTATTTCCCTCCGAGGAGAACGGAACTCGGTCTTAAAGGGGCAGGCACAGGCCTCCTTTTTGTCCTCACCAGGGTGGGCTAACAGCGCCCAGGGAAGCTAAGCACTCGCCTTTGTGCGTCTTTCCCGGCATTCTTTAGAACCGCACCTGGCGCGCCGACCCCCGCGGGCAGGCAGGCGCGCGCCTACCGGATGCAGAGCCCAGACCGCGCGCCCCGCCCTCCTTCCCAGCAGCCTCCGTCGGCCTTTTCCTACCTTAAAGGGGCAGGGCCTCCGAAGGAGGCGGCACCCAGACCTCTTTCTGTAAGCGTGGGACCGTCAAACTGATTTCTGCGAAATCCAGTGAAACTGTGGAGGGTTTGCTTTGTGCCAGTCACTTGTTGGAGAGGAAAAATGTTTCCCTTCCCTTCCTCCGCCTTTCAAAGCTTCTTCCAGCTGACCTTAGAATTAAATTGACATGAAACACATCAACAGGAGAAAACCAAATTGAACCTTGTACCTATGGGAATGCCCGGTGTAGAAGAGATGCAAAAACAGAAAGGTTTATATGTCGTCCTGAACTAAAGAGAAGGGAGTTTGGGACTTCAAAGGGAAGGAAAGTAATTCACAGAAGATGAAAGGAGTAAATGTTTGCTGGGCCACACAGAAACAATGGGACAGAGAGGAATTGTAACAGACTTTGCTAAATTCCTCCCTATCACGCCTAGTTCATATTATGCTGTAGTTGTCTATGGTGATAGACTTCTTCTGGAGCAGGTCCTCTATTTATATTCTTCCAGGCAGTTGGGGGGGAGGTCAGTTTCTTCCTGAGTCTTTGGTACCTTGATTGTTTTCAGTTCAGAAATAATCCACAGGCCAAAGTGGCACATCTTGGGGCAATTCCTTCAGAACCCCTACACACACTTCTAGGCACTGGGCAGAGAGTGGTGAGCAAAATAGACACAGTATAAGCCCTTGATGACATTTAAACTTCAGCTGAAATCATAATGTATGTCCTCTCTCTTATAACTTTCATAAATGTACAATATAAATCTATTTGCAATCTATATCACTCAAGTTCTGGACCCATATGTCCATCTTCCAACCCTCAACATCTCCAAAATCGACTCATCACCCCACCTGACAACAATTAAAACCCGCTCAGGTGTGCCAAAGGGAAAAAAGAAAATTGACCGAACTAAGAAACGGGCAAATCATGTTTCTGCATCTTAGTCTGCAGTTTGGGGAATGATCTGACAGCCACCTGTTCAAAATTAGAGCTTGTTGCTTATGTTCTCCGTTTCAGCCCTCGGATTTACAGGGTTTCCCATTTTCCCTGTAAACTGGAACCTCTAGGAACTACTAGAAGGCAATGAAACTTTATTCCAGTTAACAACCCCAGATGCATCCTGCTCATTTGCTCCTTGCATGAATGACTACTTATTTTAGATGGGTAGGATACACACCTAGCATCTCTGAGTCACTCTGTCCTAGATTTCCTCTATAAAAACTAATATGACTGTGAATAAAACGGTATTTATTAACTGGCTACTTTTTAAAAAAATGAGCTGCTGATGTAAACCTTTGTTTTCTCAACTATAACTTCTCGTTTCCGCACACTCCAATTCTCTTACTAGCAATAAACCTTAATCCATGTTCAAGATCAATTTGTCAAAGAGTTGTTTTTAACTAGCTTCTGTGTTCTATCCCTGTGAATAGCAAGAACATCCCGGTTATTGCCCAAGACACCAGGGAGAGGAGGTAAGCCTAACATTTTTACAAAAGAGGGTTTCCAGTAAAAATCTAAGTGCTCATCATTGAAGATGCATTTAATAATGTGAAGACTGGTGCGAGCCAAGCTACTCATGCTGTTTGACAAAGTCCAAGTATGGGGGACAATCCTGAAAATCAGGAGACTCCACAGCTGGCTCCTGCTACTTCCTTTCATTTTATTTGCGGCAATCTTTATAATCATGGGATTTTTTCTGGGGTTTCATGACAAAATGATTTATAAATTTAGTTATGCCTATGCAAGCAATCATAATGAAACTGATTCCAAAAAGGCTGACGATGGGCCAAGAAGTAAAAATACCCAATGTCCTCCAATCTGTAAGGGAGTTGTTGGATCCAGGCTCAGTAAAAATTCCTATTAATGAGATTCCTCAGGCACCTCTGAAACATCAGGATTCTAGGAAAGGAAAATCTCTTGTCATTCCCACAGTACAGGGACCTCCCTATGTTGCATACAAAATAGGAGGCCACCTTTGGTATGCCCCTCGAGGCAAGCCCTGGAGTAGGATTAACTTCCTTTCCCCTACTCCTCGCATTCCTTATAATGGAGTTGATAATGAGGACATGAACAAATGGTATAAGATTAAAGGAAAAAAGGGTGCAGGCATCATCTGTCAGCCTCTGGGTAAAGATTAAGAGGAGTAATCCTCCGTGGTGTCTATGGAGCAAGGACAAGAGACGAAAACATATAGAAATGGAATAAGTACTTTGATAAGATAGGGTGCACACATTGTAAGCTGCCTTTGGAGAAAGAATAAACTTTAGATAAACCTTTGAGCAAGAGTAAAAATATAACTTTTTCGCCTTAGCACACAATAGCAGATAGGTCACGCTTTGTCTCGCACTGTCACGCTCTGTTGAGCACCTTTGTTTTTAAATCCGAAATGGTTGCGATAAAATGTAAAAAACAAAATCACATGTTAAGAAAGAATGGAAAAACAAGGAGATATTCTAATGAATAAATAAAGTCCCTCCGAGGCTGTCGGGAGGAGATGCTTATAACCTGATCCTGTGTCCGTGTTTCCTCACTCGCCGACGCCGTCCTTTCCTTCAAGAAACCCTTTCCTGCTGGAGCTCGACTCCAGCAGAAGACAAAAAAGTGAAGACACCTTGACCTAAACTTGGAACTAGGCTAAAGGGACTGCTGAATGTCCTCTCCCCACTTTAATCATTTTAAAATTGATCCACTTTCTATTCCTTCTGCTATTGCCCTATGATCCTTTCCTTGAATTCCTTTAACTAGTCTCTCTCCAATCCTACCTTCCTCTCTCATTCTCTACAGTACAACTTAAATGTGCTGTTGTTGTTGTTGTTTTCTGGACTTTATATTTCTATAGTCTAGAAAAGGCCTTACATTCCTATAAGATAAACCAGATAATCCATGAAAAATAGACCTGGATTTTCTTTCCTGTCGTTGCTTGGTGTTGATGTATTGTTTTTTCTTAATTAAAAGAAAGACCTGTCTTGCTTTTATTAAACTTGACCCCCATGTACCAAGCAGACTTGTGAACTGTCTGATAACAATTGAGCTATCAATTGAGCTTTATGATTTTTGCCTCAGGGCCTGTTCTCTCCCCTAGGCCTTGGTTAAGACAGCAAGGTGCAGCCTTTGCCACATAAACAACCCATCCTCCCTCCTCAACCTTCAGAACTCAGCTCAGGGTCAAGGCCCTCTGAAAAGCCTTCCCCAACACACACACTAATCTTGACAGTTTCTTAGCTTCCTATGCGTACATCCAACGAGAATATCATGCAGAGCTGCCATTGCCTGGCTCCTCTACTAGACGTAGAAGCAGACCATCTCTTTCCTCTTTTATCTTCTGGCACAATTAAGACACTCAATAAACTCTGTTAAATGAAAGAAAAAGCAAATAAATGAGTAAATTAACAAACATTACGTATTAGTGTCTCATTTTTAAATTTCATTTTTAACAATTTTATTGAGGTATAATTAACATGCAATAAATTTCACATATTTAAAGTGTACAATCTGATGGGGGTTTTTTGGGTTTTTTTTTTTTTTAAGATTTTGTATGTGTATTTGTCCGAGAGAGCGCACAAGCAGGGGGAGCAGCAGGGGGAGGGAGAAGCAGGCTCCCCGCTGAGCAGGGAGCCCGACGCGGGGCTCAATCCCAGGACCCCGGGATCATGACCTGGGCCGAAGGCAGGCGCTTAACCGACTGAGCCACCCAGGGGCCCCAATCTGATGTTTTGATATGTATATATACACTCATGAAACCATGACCAAAATCAAGAGGGTGAGCATATTCAGTGCCCCCTCCCCCCCCCCGTATTACCCCTCCTTCCTGTCCTTGCCCACACCCCCCCTCCATCCCCAGGCAGTCACTGGTCAGGTCTCTGTCACTATAGATTAGTTTGCAATTTCTAGATTTCTATATAAATGCAATTATACAGTACGTACTCTTTTTTTTGTCTTGGTTTTTCACTCAACATGCTTATTTTGAGATTCATCCATATTGTTTGAGCATCTTTTCATGTGCTTCTTTGCCATCCATGCATCTTCTATTCAAATTGTATCTCTTTAAATCCAAATTGCTGCATTGTTTTTCTGTTCTTACACAATTCAGGCACACTAAAAATAGGGGCTTTGTATCTTTGTTTTTCCTTGGTGCCGGAAGAACAATTCAACAAAGTTAATGGAATTATCTGGAATGATGAGAAAAACATAACTTCTTTTGCCACTTTGGGAGATTGTTTATAAATATAACATAATTTTTAAGTGTTTATCAATATAAATTACATAAGTTTGTAAATATATTTCTAATAAAATATTGACACTTCAGTTTTG
This sequence comes from Callorhinus ursinus, assembly GCF_003265705.2. Classification (NCBI taxonomy): domain Eukaryota; kingdom Metazoa; phylum Chordata; class Mammalia; order Carnivora; family Otariidae; genus Callorhinus; species Callorhinus ursinus. Next base: position 4,021,306 of record NW_027397089.1, read on the forward strand.
TTTTAAAATCAGCCTTGAGGTGTGCCTGGGTGGCTCAAGTCATGATCCTGGGACCCTGGGGTCGGGCTCCCTGCTCAGCGGGAAGCCTGCTTCTCCCTCCCGCACTCCCCCTGCTTGTGTCCCCTCTCAGTCTTTTTCTGTCAAATAAATAAAAACTTAGGGATGGGGTGGCTGGGTGATAGACATTGGGTAGGGTACGTGCTACGGTGAGCGCTGTGAATTGTGCAAGACTGTTGAATCACAGATCTGTACTTCTGAAACAAATAACGCAACATATTTTAAGAAAAAAGAAAAAGAAGAAGATAACAGGAGAGGAAGAAAAGGGGAGTATGTCAGAGGGGGAGACAAACCATGAGAGACGATGGACTCTGAAAAACAAATTGAGGGTTCTAGAGGGGAGGGGGGAGGGGGATGGGTTATCCTGGTGATGGGTATTGAGGAGGGCACGTTCTGCATGGAGCACTGGGTGTTATGAACAAACAATGAATCATGGAACACTGCACCAAAAACTAATGATGTAATATATGGTGATTAACATAACAATAAAAATAAAAAAATAAAAACTTTTTTAAAAAATTAATTAATTAATTAATTAAAATCAGCCTTGAGAGGCAAACAACATATAAATTGCCCCTAACGAGGGGTGCCTGGCTGGCTCAGTCTGTAGAGCATGGGACTCTTGATATCAGGGTCGTGAGTTCAAGGCCCACATTGGGTATGAAGCTTACTTTAAAAAAAAAAAAATGCACCCAAGGAAGTGAGATTTGCCTCTGCCACCTCAGAATGTGTTTCTTCCCACACTTTTGAATGAAATATGAAGTTTGGGGTTTTCTAGAGCTTAAGCTTCCTTCTAGCTTCTCTCCACCAAGCTACCCTTGCAACCATTCTGTAGCACCATGTCTTTGTGAATGTGTAGGTTTCCTCTTTTCAGTTCCTCCTCTGAGATTTGCAGTTGCTGCTCCTTCAGGAGGCAAACTTGTCCAGGTCACTAAGTCACGCCTAAAAATCCTGACAGCAGGCCCTTTAAAACCAATTTACTATAAAAAGGATTGAGCTGTTACAGAGCTGGCCAATCTTCAGCCAACTAAAGCTACAGTGCCATCTAGTGATAATTTAGCTTAATATCGGCCAGGTGTGTCAGTTAAAATAGTGAAAGCAAAAAACCAAAACGAAACCCAAAAAACCCTGAAACTGTGAAATAGACTTAATTCTGGATAAAGAGCAAATTCTCACCCACAATGTTACCACACACTGGCATGCTTGTTCAGTAGTAAAATACGGTGGAAATACTCATTCCTGGTAATAAAGTCTAAAGTTTAAGAAAGACTCTGTGCTGGGGCTCCTGGGTGACTCAGTTGGTTAAGCGTCCAACTCTTGATCTCAGCTCAGGTCTTGATCTCAGGGCTCAGTTTCAAGCCCGACGTTGGGCTCCATGCTGGGCATGGAGCCTACTTACAAAAAAAAAAAAAATGTTGGTGTCATCCATGACACCCTCTGCCTCTCTCTCACACACACACTCCACAACTAATCTACCAGCAAATCCTATAAGCGATACCTTCAAAATATACCCAGCATCTGAGCACTCCTCACCACCTGCACTGCCGCTCTACTCTAAGCTGCCATCACCTGTCACCTGGATTATTGCAGTAGCCTCCTAACTAACCCCTCCAATTCCACCCTTGCTCCTTGTGGTCTGTTCCCAATAGAAAAGGCAGAGTCCCCCTTTGAACAGGAAGTCAAGGGCGCCTGGATGGCTCAGTCGGCTGGGTGTCCGCCTTAGGCTTGGGTCGTGATCCCAGGGTTCTGGGATCGAATCCCGTGTCGGGCTCCCTGCTCAGTGGGGAGTCTGCTTCTCCCTCTGCCACTCCACCTGCTCTCTCTCGTTTGCTCTCTCTCTCAAATAAATAAAATCTTGAAAAGAAAAGAAAAAATATCTTTTCTTAAAAAAAAAAAAAAGGAATGGAAGTCAGGTCATGTCACTGCCCCACTGAATACCCTCTGGTAGCCCCTCAACCCACACATAAGCCTGGACCCTTCTCTGGCTCCCCCTCCTTCTCCTTGCCCCTTCAACAACACCTTTTCCAACATGCCAGACCCACCATCTTGCTGCCATCTTGCTGTTTGCAAACACATTTGCTGTTTCCTGCCTCAGGGTCTTTACACTTGCTACACCACCAGCCTGGAATGGTCTTCCCTCAGACAAGGAGCACCACTAACCCCCCTCATTTCCCTTAATTTTGTCAAATGTTTTTCTGCATCACTTAAGATGATCAAGTGGTTCTCCCCTTTCATTCTGTTAATGTGGCATATTACAGTGATCAATTTTTGTATGTTGAATCATCCTTGCATTCCAGGGGTAAATCCCACTTAGTCCTGGTGTATAATCCTCTCACTATGCTGCTGCAATTAGTTCTCTGGTATTTTGTTGCAGATTTTTTTTTTTTAAGATTTTACTTATTTATTTGACAGAGAGAGTGAGAGAGCACAAGCAGAGGGCAAGGGAGAAGCAGGCTCCTCGCTGAGCAGGGAGCCCGATGCTGGGGCTTGATCCCAGGACCCTGGGATTGTGACCCGAGCCCAAGGCAGATGCTTAACCATCTGAGCCACCCAGGTGCCCCTTGTTGCAGATTTTTAAGCCCTCCTCTCTTTTAAGTCTCCTCAGATGCTACTATCTCCACAAGGTCTGACCACTGTACTTAAAATTGCTTTCCCTGCTTGGCTTTGCTCCATAGGCATTCATCACTTATTTTGCTTATTGAACTAAAATGAGGAGAGGGACTAGCGGTAAGGACAGGGATTTGTTTCATTTTTTCTTTTTCCCTCTAATTAAGGGAAATTCTAATTCATATATACTGAAATGCACAAATCTCAAGCAAATTAGTCTGATGAGAGGTGTTGGGGTTTTTTTTTAAGATTTTATTTTTAAGGAATCTCCACACCCAACGTAGGGCTTGAACTTACAACCCCAAGATCAAGACTCAAATGCTCTACCGACTGAGCCAGCCAGGTGGCTGAGAGTTCTGATAAATGTATGCATGCATGTGACTCACACCTGTCAAGATACGGAACATTCCCATTGCCCCAGCAAGTTCCTCCTGCCCCTTCTCGGCCAGTCTCATCTGTCCACCCACCCACCTCTAGGCAACCACTGTTTCGATGTCTATTCACCAGAGGTTAGTATTACCTGTTCTAGAGTTCCACACAAATGGAATTACACAGTATGTACTCTTAGGGTAATGTTTTTGAGATTCGCCATGCCGTTGCTGCCAGTGATACTTCACTCTCTCTGTCATTCCGTAGTAGTGTTCCACTGCGTGAACAGACTTTATCTCTTTTTCTGCTTATTGACATTCGTGTTGTTTCCAGTTTGGGGTCATTATAGACAAAGCTGTGAAGCTGCTTGAACATTCTTGTAGGACTCTTCTTGTGGTTACATGTTTACGTTTCTCAGGTTACCTAGGAGTGGAATTGCTAGACTCTAGGGTAGGTGATGGGGTTCAGGGCAGGCCGCCCCAGAATGTACCCAGTTTGCCATGTAGATTATTTCCAGCTGAAGACAACCAAGGCCCAACAGACTCAAAAAGGGCTTTTGACCTCTCCCTTAACTGCCTAAAAGAATTTAGATAGGGGGCCTGTACTGGGAAGAGAGCTATTCCCAGAGAGAGATTTTTACATCAGAAAGACTTCTCTGCATGGCATGGTGAACATTTATTTACCAAACATTTGTTCTTCCCAGTTCCCTGTGAATTGTCTTCCTTCCCCCTGAAGCCCCAAACCCCAGACTGATATGAAATCATACAGAAAAGCTTTAGGACAGCAAACAAGAGTGTTGCATTCTGAGGCCATTTTTTTTGTTTTAAACAAATGAAACACTAAAAATGAACTTGTTTTTAATGTTCAGTACAGGAAAAGAATGTCTCTTCTTCCCAGTTTCCCAATCATAAAGCTGAAAGGAACTGGTACCTTGCCAAAGTCCTCGTTGCTTACCGAGGTTAAAGTTCAGATCTTAGGGATCTAAAGGGGTCTTCCTAAGAGCAGTGGGGACCCCAAGGCTAACTTGAGTGTTCTCAGCCAGGAACCCCTTCTGGCAGCCCCGCATTAGCATATGCCCTCAGGAGAAACAGTTTGCAACTACAGTTTTGAGACTTCCCCCAACATTCCTTCTAGCCATATTGATGTGGGAAACAAAGGCAGAAGAAAAAGTATTAAATTTCCTTACTACCTACAGCCCATTGACAAGTCCTTGAAACAGGCAGAGTGACATTCCTCTAGGGACTCAACTGCCTTGATGTTGACACTTTGCTAAGGGCAAAAGGCAATCCTAGCCTGACCCCCCACCCCCAGTCCCTGTTAAGCCCACTTTAACATATAAAAATTCCTTTGGAAACTTCCTTTACCTCTAAACCCCCTCCCCCCAAGATATGTGTTGGCAATCATCCCCCAAGCAGATGGCCCACCGATATACGTCTGCAGGGTCTCATGACTAAGGTTTTATTAGACGGTAATAAATGACCTCTTCCCCAACAATAGCTAGTCCCCTCAAGGTCCTGGAAACCTCGCTTCCAAAATTCCTTAGAGATTTCCGCGATCCCTAACCCCCTCCCAACTTGAAAGTATATAACGGGCCGCTCCTCCTGACCCCAGTGCAGCTCTTTCTGCCCACGGGTCCTGTCCCCTGTGCTTTCATAAAACCACCTTTTCGTACCAAAGACTTCTCAAGAATTCTTTCTTGGCCGTCGGCTTTGAACTCTAAGGTTATCTTTCCTACATCAATATCATAGTCCCTACACTCTGAACCCCAAACTTCACTTGCTCCCACTTCAGTTCTCCTTCCACAGCATCCTGAGCCTTGGCCTATTTCCAATGTTCTCATCAGCAAAATCAGTGTTAAAATGAAATATTCCCCAAAACCTAGAGAGGGTGGTGGGCTCCTTCTCCCAGGTGGTCTGGTGCCTCCCCTCCAGAAGGAGGCCTGTCCTGGTGCCACATAAAGTTGGGAGTGTCAATAGCCACACCTCTGAGTACCCCAAGGCAGGGCTTCTCAAACCTTGATATGCATACCAACCAGCTAGGAGTCTTGTTAAAGGTCAGATTCTGGTTCAGGTCGTGGAGGTACCTGAAAGTCTGCATTTCCAACAAGCACCCCAGGAACGCAATGCCATCAGCGGGGATCACCGGAAAAGAGTTTTAAATTACGCATGCACTCTCCTCGTTATACATTTAGGTGCAGAATCCTCGGGCTGGAATCGGCGAGCTGTCATTTTTAAAGCTCCCAGAGCCAGTGCTATTTACAAACACAATTCCAGAACAATGTATTCCAAACTCCCCTGATGAGAAGACCCACCTGAGCCACTTAAAAAATTCCACTTCCCAGACCCTGGCCTGGAGATGCTGACTTAGCTGGTTTGGGGTGGAACCCAGGAATCTGTCTATTTTACAAGAGACACGCATGACCAGGAGCCCAACAGTCTGGCAGACAGTGGACCTCAACCATAATTCTGAAACCACTCTGTTCTGTGCTCCAGCTCTCAGATTTCTTCATTCTTTCATTCACGTGACATCACTGTTAACCTCTGAATTATCTCCTCTAGGTCTTGATAAGCTGCTCTGTTTCTTTATCTGTCCCTTAATCAGACTTTCCGGTGGTGTTTCAAAAAGCAACTCAGGCATTCCCCCAGAGGGCAGTTTAGAAAGTGTAATTATTGTTTATGTAGGGGGAAAAAAAATAACCCAAGATTTTAACATGAGCTTTTATTAGAGAATGCCTGGCATGAGAAATCTCAAGAGGAGCTGTCACTTCAGAGGGAAAGAGTGGAATGCTTTATAGGTCTTCAGCAAAAGGAGTTTGTCAAAGTTCAGCCTGTTTGGGGATTAAAGGAATTGTTCGGAGGCTTAGCAGCCATACCTTGAGCAATCTGGATTTTACCTAGAGTGATGGAGAGGAGCAGATGGGGCTGAAGACCGGTGCAAGAGCGGTGAGGCAGAAGAGCCACAGGACAGACACCTGCCAGGTCCTCAAGGGAAAACGTCTAGTCTTTAGGGTCTCAAAATCTCTCATCTTGGTCAACAGAGATCCCGAGTTTCCTATCTTGGTTTGGCCGTCTTGGTTTTTTTTAGCTCACTAGATCTACATCACTCCTGAACACTGCTATCTCGGACTCTGGTAAGAATAAGTATCAAGGCTGGGGCGCCTGGGTGGCTCAGTCGTTAAGCGTCTGCCTTCGGCTCAGGTCATCATCCCAGGGTCCTGGGATCGAGCCTCACATCGGGCTCCCTGCTCAGTGGGAGGCCTGCTTCTCCCTCTCCCACTCCCCCTGCTTGTGTTCCCTCTCTCTCTGTGTCTCTCTCTGTCAAATAAATAAATAAAATCTTAAAAAAAAAAAAAAGAATGAGTATCAAGGCTCTCCAAGATTTTTTACCTTTGTGGTTAAATTCCAGTCATTTGTCAAGTGAGTGGTAGGACAATGGAGAATATAGAGAATGACTGTGGAGACAGAGTATTAGCATGAGATCCATCTGAAGGTCTTGAACAGTGCCTCTAAGTCCTGTTAATACTGGCTCTTACGATCTGCATGTTTCTATCCCCCCACCCAATTCATATGTTGAAACCCTAATTCCCCATGTTGATGGTATTTGGAGATGGGGCCTGTGGGAGGTAATTATGGCATCAGGGCGGAGCCCTCATAATGGAATTGGTGCCCTTATAAGAAGAGACAGAAGAGAGTTTGCTTCTCTTTCTGCCCACCACCATGTGAAGGTGGCCATGTGTAAAGCAGGAAGAGGTACTTCACCAAAAGGCCAATCACGTGACTCCCCAATCTTAGCCTTCCAGTCTCCAGAACCGTGAGAAACATGTGTTTGTTGTCTAAGGCACCCAGTCTATGGTATTCTGTTAATTCTGAGCTGGCCCACCTGGGGTTAAGAGAGAAAACAAATCTCATCCACATCCTAAGCCTGTAGAGAAATGAAATTTGATATTAACAGTTTTGTGTAACACTTTGCTCATCCTCCTTATTTACCCAAAGTGTCAAATATTAGGGAAGGAAACTTTATTTGATTTTAGCAATAAAAGCTTTAAACTAGGGGTGCCTGGGTGGCTCAGTCCCTTAAGTGCCTGACTCTTGACCTAGCTCAGGTCTTGATCTCAGGGTTGTGAATTCAAGCCCTATGTTGGGCTCCACACTGGGGCATGAAGCCTATAAAAAAAAAAAAAAAAAAAAAAACTAACGGAAAATAAAGCCAAGAAAAGGAGGAAAAAGAGAAAAAGAAGGGTGTGCCAGTCAATGTCTCCTGGTATGCCTAGGCCCTGTTTCCATGGTCTTGTGTAGAAGCTGCTCCTGTCTAGCCACCTACTGTGTAGTTTGAGGCTCTTGGAAAAATGATCTCCTTCATGACATCTTCTGTTTCTGATAAAGTTCCTCCTGGTACTGTTCGAGAACAGTCTTAACATTGATAGGCTTTTCAATATGCCAAGTCTCTGGGATGAAAGTTATGAAGGGATTCTTGTGGTTTATCTTTTTTTTAAGATTTTATTTATTGGGGCACGTGGGTGGCTCAGTTGGTTAAGCATCTGCCTTTGGCTCAGGTCATGATCCCAGGGTCCTGGGATCAAGCCCCCCATCAGGCTCCTTGCTCAGCCAGGAATCTGCTTCTCCCTCTCCTTCTCCCTCCCCCTCCACCCCTCCTCCCCCATGCCCCCAGCTCCAGCTCTCTCTCTCTCAAATAAATGAACACAATCTCAAAAAAAAAAAAAGATTTTATTTATTTATTTATTTAGAGCTCCCAAGTGTGAGTAGGGGGAGGGGCAGAGGGAGAGGGAGAGAGAGAATCTCCAGCAGACTCCATGCATAACGAATGCAGAGCCCAACATGGGGCTCCATCTCATGATCCTGAGATCACAACCCAAGCCGAAATCAAGAGTTGGACGTTCAACCAACTGAGCCATCCGGTTGCCCCAACTTATCTTTTGGACTTGATTAGAGAACATATTTTGTATGATTTTAATAACTTTTAAACCTATTGAGACTTGTTTCTTTACTTAGCATATTGTCTATCCTGGAGAATGTTCCACGTGTACTTGAGAAGAACATGTCTTCTGCTGTTGTTGGATATAGTGTTCTATCACTAGCTGTTAGATCTAGTTGGTTTATAGTGTCATTTAAGTCTTCTGTTTCCTTCTTTATCTCCCATCTAGTTGTTCTATTCCTGAAAGTGGGTTAATAAAATCTCCATTTATTATATTTTCTATACCTCCTTTCAATTCTGTCAGTTTTTGCTTTATGTATTTTGTGGCTTCATTGTTAAGTGTGTATATAATTGTAATACATTCTTGATGGATTGACCCTTTTGTCATCATATAATGTCCTTCTTTGTTTCTCATAACTCTTTTTGTCTTAACTGTCTGTTTTGTCTCATACTGTTTTAGCTGCTCCAGCTCTCTTCTGTTTACTCTTTTCATGGAATATAATTTTCCATTCTTTCCTTTCAACGGATTTATGTCTTTGAATCTAAAGTGAGTCTCTTGCAGACAGGATATACTTAGATCATGGGTTTTTTTAAATCCATTCTGCTCATCTCTGCCTTCTAATTGGAGTTTTAATACATTCACATTTTATATATACTGATAAGGAAGGACTTCTTCCATTTTGCTACTTGTTTTCTGTCTCATGTCCCTTTTGCTCTTTCATTCTCCCATTACTGTCTTCCTGTGTGTAAAGTAGATATTTTCTGGTGTACCCTTTTAACTCCCTTACCATTTGTTGTAGTATATATTTTTTGAATAACAGTGGTCCCCCCTTATCCAGGATTTCATTTTCCGTGGTTTCAGTTACCTGTGGTCAATCTTGGCACCTGTTTTGAGAACAAAACCCTTGTCCTAATGGAGTCTTCCTTCTCATAGAGGAGACAGATAATAAAGACATAAAGGCATATATGTCAGCTACTGATAATTTCTAACAAAAAAGCAGAATAAAAGGATTAGAGAAAAATGAGTTGAGGTACAATAATGTTTTATAAGAAGGGTCAGGGAAGGCCTCACTGGTAAAATGATGTCCCTGAGGAAATACATCGTAAGTGACACAGGATGGAAAAGGAAGGAGAGAGAAGTAAGCACAAAATCAGAGTCGTGTCCTAGAAACTAAGGAGAAGGAGAATAACAGTTCCAAATGCTGCAGAGAGGCCAAGGAACAGAAATGTTTTAAAGTGTCTGATGATGATCTTGACCAGGGCAGCGACTAGAGCTGGGTGGGAGGCCATCCTGCTGCAGGAAGACCCGGGAAGCATTTTACCGTAAGTTTTCAAGGTCCTTGCTGTGGAAATGGAAGGTGAAAACTAGTGTGAACGCTGGATGAGGGACACAAACCAGCGGACAAAATCCTTAAATTTGTAACTGCACTTTCGTTTGTTTTAAATTGAGGAAAATGAAGAACAGTACAGACAGAAAAGCTGATGTTACAGGAGTTACCTGATGGAAATAGTTACCAGGGGGAAAAAGACATGTATGTGCCAATCGATTTTCTCCACAGGAAAAAGCCTAAGTCTTTACAATGGGTTTTAAGGCCCTCACTCTGAGGTCACCTCCCCAACTCTCTTTCTCTTGCCCTGTTGACGATGTAGTCACCTTGGCTGCCTCCTGCTCTCCCCATGAGCTAAGCAAGCATTCCCACTGCCCATTCGCTCCCCACCCCCGACGGCCAAGACTCCCCCTTGCTTCCATCAGAGCTCTGCTCACGGGTCCCCTTGTCACGGGGTCTTCTCGACCACGCTACATGAAGTAACACCACCATGCCCACCCAGCATTCCCAGTCCCTCCCCTAATTTTGTCCCATCATATTCATTACCATCTGACAAACCATATGCCTTCCTTATTTAATTGCCCACTGCTTGTGTTCCCACACTAGAATATAAGCTCCACGAAGACAGGGACTTTGTTTTGTTTACAACACTGAGAACGTTGTGTGGCCCATAACAGGCACCCAACAAATATTTGTGTAATGAGTGAATATGTGGCAAAGAAGGAGCAGAGACAATATGTGAATTTAGGAAAAGGAGTTGTTATTGTGAAAAGGCTCAGGTCCGAGAAGGCAACATGAACAATACCAGCTGAGCGGACATGCTTTGGTCACACTACCCACCAGATAATGCTCTAAGTTCTTTACTTAAATCATCTCCTTTAAGCATCAGAATAAGTCTAGAATGTAGGAACTCTTGTGACTTCTGTTTTCAAGGTAATGACGTGGAGGCATGGGGAAGCTAAGTAGCAGGCTCGAGGCTCATCGATAATTGGCAGGGGAGCGGGGATGACAAACCCAGGCAGTCTGGTTCTGGAGCTGTGCCCGTAGAAAGCTGCGCGCCAGGATTTATTCCCTTAGCCTTCCAGGATTTAGACTTGGTAATGAGAAAGGAGAAAGATATTTCAAGCACAAAGTGAAAGGCAAGAATTTACATGCTTTTTTCTGGAGAGAATAAAGCGCATTCGCGGGTGCCAGAGAGTGGGAGATGAAATTAGGATAAGGTGGGGGCCAGCTGGTGGAGGGTCTCAATGGCCGGACTTAGAAGCTTGGATTCCATTAGGAATTTTAATTGAGAGTCCTGGTAGGCGTGTGATCAGAGGAGCAACAAAATGAGGATGGCAGTTTAGTACCTGTCAACATGTTAATGGCCTCTGAAAATAAAGTACACGAAATAAGGACCATCGGGAAGGTGAAGGAAAAGCGTTCTCATCACCGAGCAAAAACGGACTCTGTATTTTAATTATGCGTTATAAAAAAATGGAAAGCCAGCCAGGTATCCTCACCAACTTTCCCTGTCTGCAAAAGGCAGACTCAGATGCACAAGTCCATAATCAGCCATTGTTAGCAGTGATGATACAATCATGACCTAGTATCTCCCGTGTTACTTCACTTCATGTCCTTTACAGAAAGTATTTCCTTTAATCTATGCAGCAGCCTGTTCAGAAGAGGAACATGATGCTCAGTTCTGGAATCTTAGGCTGTTGGAACAGAAAAGAAACTTTCATGTCACCCACACTGAGGCTCAATTTTTTCTACAACATCTGAAGATCATTAGAGTTGCTGGACTCTAGCGTCCTGCCTTGCTATTGAGCCATGTCTGCTTCGGAGGCAGCTTTTCACAGAGTCGGTCCCCAACCCTCAGCCCACAGTGATCCTCAGAGGCTGAGGGCTGGGGACAGTGCCAGTGCTTCTTTGATTATATGAACACGTATGGCACTGACGTTTTTCACATTTCCTCGGGCATGTCCCTCGGGAGCATACTGCGAGCACAGAAACCTTGTGTATGAGGGCGAATGATAACCATTAGAGAGATCTCCCCAACCAGCTCAGTTGTCAACAACACTCTACTGAGAATCTACTAGGGGTAGAGGCTGGAGGAGAAACGAAAATGGGTAAGACTCGGTCTCTGCCTTCAAGGACCGTTAATAGGAATCCCAGAAGTAAAGTGAGATTTTGAAATATGCCTATGTTCCAAAATAAATTCTGTAAAAGAGCAGAGCACAGTGGCTCTAAGGTCAAACTCTTCCACCACTTAGCTCTATGAGCTTGATGAAGTAACTTAGCCTCTCTCTGCTTCAACGTTCTTGTCTATAAAGCGAGAGAGTGAGAGGTACCTGTGTCATAGGGTTGTGGTGAGGATTAAATGAGTCAATGCAGGGGCGCCTGGGTGGCTCAGTTGGTTAAGTGTCTGACTTTGGCTCAGGTCATGATCTCAGGGTCCTGGGATTGAGCCCTGTACCCAGCTCCCCCATCAGTGGGGAGCCTGCCTGTCCCTCTCCCTTTACCCCTTCTCCACCCCCCCAACCCAGCTTGTGCTCTCTCGCTCTCAACTAAATTAAAAAGTCTTAAAAAAATGAGTCAATGCATACAAGCTTCTTAAAGCAAGGCCTGACCATAGGAAACATTCAATAAATGTTTATAGTAATTATTATTATTTAAACTACCGATAAGCATTATATTCCTGCATGAATCAGTCAGCTAGAATTTTTATAAACTCAGCACAGAAAGTCCTCGTCCGTTTGTTATTTCAGGAGTTGGAGTATATCTTTACACAGAAACATTGTAATAGATGATGCTTAGTTCCCAGGCCTTCAAACAAAAGGCTCGGTATGCCATGTTATGACTTAAGACTTGCATGTTTGTACTTTAAAAACAAATTTAAGACTATTCTATTGTAATAACAGAAAATAAATGGAACGGTGATTAAAAATATAATCAGTAGCTTTTTCTTTATCTTGAAAGTTGGCACTTGAAAAAAAAACAGGGTAAAGTTTTAAAAGGATGAAAAGGAATATAGAAATTTTTGACAAGAGGAAGAGAAGCATCTGAGTACTTGAAAGGTTTTAGAGGTTGACACTCTAGCTTTTAGAAAGTCTTATTTTAGGGACGCCTGGGTGGCTCAGTTGGTTAAGCGACTGCCTTCGGCTCAGGTCATGATCCTGGAGTCCCGGGATCGAGTCCCACATCGGGCTCCCTGCTCAGCAGGGAGTCTGCTTCTCCCTCTGACCCTCCTTCTTCTCATGTGCTCTCTCTCTCTCTCTCATCCTCTTTCAAATAAATAAATAAAATCTTTAAAAAAAAAAAAAGAAAGTCTTATTTTATTCACTACTTATATGGTTTTTGTTTTCAGCCGCTATTAGAAGCAGTTTTGCGGGGCACCTGGGTGGTGTAGTCGGTTAAGCATCCTGCTCTTGGTTTCAGCTCAGGTCATAATCTCAGGGTCCTGAGATTGAGCCTCCCTCCCCCTCCTTGGACTCCCCACTCAGCAGGGAGTCAGCTTGGGATACTCTGCCCCCACCCCTGTCTGCCCCGTCCCACCCCCATGCCCTCACTGTCTCTCTCTCTCTCAAATAAATAAATCTTTGAAAAAAAGAAAAAGAAGGGGCGCCTGGGTGGCTCAGTCGTTGAGCGTCTGCCTTCGGCTCAGGTCATGATCCCAGGGTCCTGGAATCGAGCCCCGCATCCGGCTCCCTGCTCAGCGGGAAGCCCGCTTCTCCCTCTCCCACTCCCCCTGCTTGTGTTCCCTCTCTCGCTGTGTCTCTCTCTGTCAAATAAATAAAATCTTAAAAAAAAAAGAAAAGAAGAAGTGGTTTTGCACCTGTACATGGAATTAAAGGAGACAGAAGAGGACCAAAAGAAGTTCTATTTTCCTTAAAACTATGTGTATACAGGTGGGAGGAAAAAACTGTCTGGAATGGAATTAAGTCTGCATTCAGAAATAAGGGCAGGCTAGGGGCTCCAAAAAGAAAAAATATATATATATTGCAGCAGTTCTTGACTTCCATAATTTCAACCACTGCACATTTCAAACCTGCACCATTACATGGTAAATATTGGAACCAAAGCCAACTTCAACTCTACAGAGGTTTCTGCCAGCCAACAGTACAGTATGCCATCTTTCTTTGATGCTGTTTGCCATGTGATTTAATACCCTGTTTTGTTTTCCCTTATTTTAATTTTTAAAATGTGAAAAAAAATCTTTAAAATGTGAGAACATTTAAAAATAAAGAAAATACTAAACTACATAAGTAGAACACAACTGAGACAGAGAGGACTTTCAAAGGAACAAATCCTAAGTCTCAATCAAATGTCCACTGATCCACCTGTGAAGGAAAAGAAGAAAAGCAAAGAATATGTGGCAACTATTAGAAATATATATTTAAAGACTGTGAAATAAAATTAAGACTTTGACTACCCGGGGCGCCTGGGTGGCTCAGTCGTTAAGCGTCTGCCTTCGGCTCAGGTCATGATCTCAGGGTCCTGGGATCGAGCCCCGCATCGGGCTCCCTGTTCGGCAGGAAGCCCGCTTCTCCCTCTCTCACTCCCCCTACTTGTGTTCCCTCTCGCTGTGTCTCTCTCTGTCAAATAAATAAATAAAATCTTAAAAAAAAAAAAAAGAAAGAATTCGACTACCCATTTTGGTTCTCTCTCTTTCAAACAAGCAAACAAATAAATAAATAAATAAGATCTTTAAAAAAAAGAAATTCTGTACATAGGTACAAGAGGAAAGAGACGGCAAGCACAAAACGAGAAGCATGCTGTGCCTGTGGTTTCCCTCGCTGGCCACCAGGGGGCGCCACCAGCTCATAACTGCCTGGCGATAAGCGCTAGGAGTGGGGAAGGGCCGTTTCCAGGGCGGTTGTAGAAGGAAAACACCAACCTGCTCTTTAATGCATTCATTCAGCTGTGACTAGCATTTGTAACCTAGAGACTGCCAGAGATTCAGGATGTAATTGGGTTTTTACTGTGTCACTAAGATACCTGTACACGTGTTTTTAAATGTAGTCTTGGGGGTAACAGAGGCTCCATTCTCTCAAGAGCCTGTAGAATTATGCCAGTTCTGGCGTGGCCCTGTGGCTTTTATCTGCCCGAGGAAATAATCTTATCTCTTGAACTCTGAAACACCAAATCTAAGAATCTGACCCTAGATTTTTATGTGTTTAAATTAGATAAACAGTGAGGGGCGGGGGGCGCCTGGGTGGATCAGCTGGTTAAGCATCTGACTTCTGCTCAGGTCATGATCCTGGAATCCTGGGATCAAGCCCCATTTGGGCGCTCCAAGCTCAGGCGGGAGTCTGCTTCTCCCTCTCCCTCTGACCCTCCCCCTGCTCCTGCATGCTCTCTTTCAAATAAATAAGTAAATAAGTAAATAAGTAAATGAATACATAAGATAAACGGTTGCACTTACATTTATCTGAGTAAGTGCTATTCATGTCAAGACGGGAGGCAGATTCTAGACCAAACCAAATTCCCCAGCCAAGGAAATGGCAGCCATCCAGCCCCACTCAGTTTCCATGGCTCTGCTGGTCGTGAAGATATGTACTGTTGCAGCATGATGGGTATGGGGCCCCCTTTTCTTTCATTAATGCTGTTCAATAGTATGCTTTTCCCTTTCGGCTGTTTCCTCTTGCTGACTATCTGCTTTCTTAAGCCCTAAGTTACTTTAAACCACTTAAAACAACACCTGGGCTATATGAGAAACTGTGGCTGGTGGGCCTAGCTGGCTGCTAAAGGAGGGCTTCCTCGGAGCAGAAAGCTGGTGGGGACCTCACATTCCAGGGTCTTGTCCTTCTTGCCAAACAATCCAAAAATCAACTTTGGCAGGGCATGATGAGTGAGTCTTATACTTCCACGGTCCCAAGAGATTGTTGCACAACAAACAGTAAGTTGCCATTTATTAAATCATAATGAACAACGGGGGCATAGGAGTAATGAGGCACACGGTTTAATGGAAAGAGCTCTTGGGCCATTAAAGTCGGGTTATTGAAGTTATTTTAACAGATGGCAGCCTAATCTATTAAATGTGAGCTTTGTTGGTTGATTTCCCAGTGGGTACATTATTTCCAGGTATGGGGAATACATTTTCCTATAATATCCCATATATACTACCATATGAATGTGCCTTATTTTATAGTCACTTACCATACTGTATATCCCTGAACTCTCAGGGTCGTAACACTATAAAAGTTTGTTCCTCATGCATGGTGGTGTTCCTGGTCAGAGGGTTCAGCAGGCAGTTGTTCTCTGAACAGCATATCAGGGATTGGTGCTCCTTCTATCATGTACCTCTGTCATCCTGGAACCTTCACTTCCAAGCCATGCACATGGGCACATGGAAAGAAAGCCAGCCTGAAAGATTGTGAGAGGTATTTTATGCAAGTGGTGCTGGGAAATGTAGTCTTCCTCAGAGCTCAAAAGGAACATGAAATGGTTCGGAACTGACTTTGCCACAGTCATTAATCATTATTTCTCAACAAAGGAATTTTCAATAATATCAGTTTCATCTTTCTGTTTCAATTCTACCTTTTTGGATTCTGTAAAATTTCTAGTGACTTTTTTTAAGTTTATTTATTTATTTTTTTAATAATCTCTACATCCAACGTGGGGCTTGAACTCATGACCCCAAGATCAAGAGTCACTTGCTCTTCTGACTGAGCTGGCTAGGCCCCTACTCGGATTCTGTAAAATTGCTAGTAACAGAGAGAAGTTAAATAAAACTTTTACCTCCTTGTGACATTGTCAGAAACATTTTAACCTACATAAGCATTTTAATCTATGTAAGATTTTACTTAAACTGGAAGAATATTTTAATTATAAACCACTCTCCATAGACAAAGAACACTGACCCTACTTCCCCTCACCCCACCATTCTCACCTTTAGTCTTCCAACCACGTTACAGTTAGAACCTAGAAATCTCTGTGGGTTCTTGCATCTCCACAGTTGCAAAGCCTTAACCTTCCTATACGTAACAAAGAACATTAAACTAGAATAATGTTTCCAAATTCCTGACAGATACTGTCTTTGGGATTCAGGAATGAGAAATCAGAGTTCCCAGGAATTCAGAAACCTTAAGTTCTTAAAATACTGCCAACATTCTTCCTACTCTTTATTCATTGTTATGGATATCTGGCACAAAACTTTTTTAAGGTTTATTTATTTATGTGAGAGAAAGAGGAGGGGGGAGGAGCAGAGGAAGAGAGAATCCTGAAGTAGACTCCCTGCTGAGCATGGAGACCTGTAACTCAGGTTCAATCCCAGGACCCTGAGGTCATAACCTGAGCCGAAATCAAGAGTTGGCCGCTTAACCGACTGAGCCACCCAAGCGCCCCTATATCTGACACAAACTTAATAATTAATAGACATTAAGTTTAGTAGTATTACAAAGAACTGTAGCCTATAGGGAAGAGTCAAACACTGAAGAACCATGAGTGAACATTAGTATTTGAGTAATGTAACATGGAGATCTCTAGTGGCACTACCCGAATCACAGGTAGAAATTGCCAACTTAAGCATTTATTTCGCTTCCCAGATGTGTTATCTCTATGACACCACTCATAGGATTTGCATAAGGTATACCATGTACACAAACATGTTAATATTTACTTTATTTGCAAGGATGACTCCCTGTCAGCAGCAGATAGGGCCATGAATACGCACAATAACATGGCAACAACTACAAGCAACCCTGACTGATTTGATGGTAACCACCCTTAAGGGCTGACATTAACCCTCATCTCCACGTGTCAGCAAAACCATTCCAAGAAAAGCTGGAGAGGAACAGTAAATCAGGACAAGGGTGGCTAAGTCCTGCACCAGGACTAACAGCAGTAGCCTGTTTGCCAGCTCGCTCCCACTGATTGCCAGGCTCCTGCCTCCAGCTGAGGCTGACCTTTTGAAGAGTCCTTTGCCTCTGATCCTCTTTCCAGTGTTTATGAACTAGTTCCCATTCGCTTTCTGAGTCCTCCCAGCTCTGAATGCTCCTCCCCGTCAGGGTTGTTCCTTTTCACACTTCTCACACACATTTCCCTGCCCTACATACTGCTAGGGAGCTTGGTCCTCCCTGCTTAACCATTAGACCTGAGGACTGCCAGGTCCCATTGATGGCCAGGGCGACACACTCATGCTGATAACTCACCTCACCTGTGTGCGCCTTAATGGGAAAAACATACGTATATATCTTAAATCTATACGTTGAGATAAAATACCTTATATATAATCTTCGTCTCATGACGTCTCTGAGAGGCTAAAAAGATGACAGATGTTATTTTCTCCCTCTCAGGTGAGAAAAACTGATGCCTATGGAAACTGATAAATTTAAATGTCTCACCATGTACTGGGGCGGGATTGGAACTAGCATTTCCTTTTTATTCTTCGAATAGATAGTTGAATGCTTACTGTGTGCCAAGTACCTAATGCAGCTTTGTTGTTGTTGTTGCTCCGTACTCCCTAGGAGGGAATGCACTTACAGTAGCAGAGAAGAATAGCATTCCACCATTATGGTTTTTCAGCCAGCTATTCATAACAAGAAGTTACAGAGGTAGTCTGTGTTGTTTGAATGTTCTGTGGAAAGCACTAATCATGTCTGATCGTTTTCATTCACTGTTTCTTTTTTTTTTTAATTTTATTTATTTATTTGACAGAGAGAGAGACAGTGAGAGAAGGAACACAAGCAGGGGGAGTGGGAGAGGGAGAAGCAGGCTCCTTGCTGAGCAAGGAGCCCGATGTGGGACTCAATCCCAGGACCCTGGGATCATGACGTGAGCCAAAGGCAGACGCCTAACGACTGAGCCACCCAGGCGCCCCTCATTCATTGTTTCTTAATAATTGAAGCACAGAGCTAATTCATCCACCTTCACGGCCCCAAGAGGAATTTATGGGGCACAAGTCAGATGTCGTCACTTCGAGACCTTTCTGGTTGGTATAGTGCCTTCAATTAAATGTCCTCTAATATCATCCTCACAATTTTCTGAAGGAACAGGACCAGGATTATCCTCATTACATAGATGGAACTGAGATGGGGGTATAAAATGGAATTCAAGGATAAATTTACTCTTCCCACTCTTGATAAATTGGAACAGTATCGGAAGAACCCAGCTGGGAGTCAGGAATGTGGCAAGAACGTGGTTGTGATGAAATATTCCCAAATTTAATTTTACCCAACCAACAAACTATGACAGCTAAAGAAATCTTGCCGTTTTGGGCGCCTGGGTGGCTCAGTTGGTTAAGCGACTGCCTTCGGCTCAGGTCATGATCCCGGAGTCCCGGGATCGAGTCCCACATCGGGCTCCCTGCTCAGCGGGGAGTCTGCTTCTCCCTCTGACCCTCCCCCCTCTCATGTGCTGTCTCTCTCTCATTCTCTCTCTCTCAAATAAATAAAATCTTTAAAAAAAAAAAGAATCTTGCCATTTTATTGAGAAGTCTACCCCAGTTTTTGACAACACATAAGGCTTTGACTGGCTGCACTTGTAGCTTCAAGTGGCAGCACGTTAGTAGGAGTAATATTTTAATTCCAGTATCATTAATATACGGCACTACATTAGTTTCAGGTGTACAACATAGCAGTTCAACAGTGCCATATATTACGCAGTGCTTATCAAGACAAGTATACTCCCAGGGTGCCTGGTGTCTCAGTCGGTTAAGTGTCTGCCTTCAGCTCAGGTCATGATCCTAGGGTCCTGGGATCGAGCCTCACATCAGGCTCCCTGCTTCTCCCTCTCCCACTCCCCCTGACTCGTGCTCTCTCTCTCTCAAATAAATAAATAAAATCTTTAAAAAAAAAAAAAGACAAGTATACTCCCAATTTCCATCACCTATTTCACCCATCCCCCCACCCACTTCCCCTCCAATAACTCTCTGTTTGTTTTCTATAGTTAAAGTTTGTTTTTTGGTTTGTCTCTTTTTTTCCACCTCCTTTGTTCATTTGTTTTGTTTCTTAAATTCCATGCATGAGTGAAATCATATGGTACTTGTCTTTCTCTGACTGACTTTTTTCTCTTAACATAATACTCTCTAGCTACATCCACATCATTACAAATGGCAAATTTCGTTCTTTTTTATGGTTGAATAGTATTCACCTTCTTTATCTATTCATCTATTGATAGGCACTTGGGTTATTTCCATAATTTGGCTATTGTAATAATGCTGCTATAAATATAGAAGTAAATGTATCCCATCGAATTAGCGTTTTGTATTCTTTAGGTAAATATCCAATAGTGTGATTACTGGATCATAAGGTAATTCTATTTCTAATTTTTTGAGGAACCTCCCTACTGCCTTCTACAGTGGCCCCACCAGTTTGCATTCCCACCAACAGTGCATGAGGGTTCCTTTTTCTCCACATCCTCACCAACACTTGTTTCTTTTTTATTTTAGATATTCTGACAGGTGTGAGGTGGTGTCTCATTGTGGTTTTGATTTGCATTTCCCTGATGAGTAGTGATGTTGAGCATCTTTTCATGTGTCTTTTGGCCATCTGGATGTCTTTTTTGGAGAAATGTCTGTTCATGCCTTCTGCCCATTTTTAATTGGCTTATTTGTTTTTTTGGTGTTGAGTAGTATTAGTTCTTTATATATTTTGGATACTACCCCTTTATCAGATATGTCATTTGCAAATATCTTCTCCCATTCCATAGGTTGTCTTTCAGTTTTACTGGTTGTTTCCTTTGCTGTGCAGAAGCCTTTTATTTTGATGTAGCCCCAATAGTTTACTTTTGCTTTTGTTTCCCTTGCCTCAGGAGACAGACATAGAAAAATATTGCTACGGCCAATGTCAGAGAAATTACTGCTTGTGCTCTCTTCTAGCATTTTTATGGTTTCAGGTCTCACATTTAAGTCCTTAATACATTGAGTTTATTTTTGTGTATGGTATAAGAAAGTGGTCCAGTTTCATTATTTTGCATGCAGCTGTCCAGTTTGCCCAACACCATTTGTTGAAGAGACTTCTTTTTCCCATCGTATATTCTTGCCTCCTTTGTCAAAGATTAATTGACCATATATTTGTGGGTTTATTTCTGGACTTTCTATTATGTTCCACTGATCTATGTGTTTATTTTTGTTCCAGTACCACACTGTTTTGGTTGCTACAGCTTTGTGATATAACTTGAAGTCTGGAATTGTGATGCCTCCAGTTTTGTTTTTCTTTTTCAGGATTGCTTTGGCTATTTGGGGTCTTTTGTGGTTCCATGTGAATTTTGGGATTGTTTGTTTTAGCTCTGTGAAAATGGTATTTTGATAGGGATTGCATTAAATATGTAGAATGCTTTGGGGAGTGTAGACATTTTAACAATATTTGTCCTTCCAATCCATGAGCATGGAATGTCTTTCCATTTGTTTGTGTCTCCTTCAATTTCTTTCATTAAAGTTTTATCGTTTTCAGAATACAGATCTTTCACCTCTTAGGTTAAGTTTATTCCTCGGAATGTTATTCCTTTTGATGCGATTATAGCTAGCGACATTTTTAACTGTGTTCCTCTTGTGTTTGTTACTATAGGGAAGCATCCCAATAGCTCTGGTTCAGCTCTGGTTCAGCTCTGGTTCAAAATTGCCCAGTTATCATCTGTGCACTGAATATCTACGCAGAACACACATGTGGTCAACTCAACTCCTGTGGCTAGCAAACCATAAAGCAGCTGGGTGATACTGAACTTGTCACTGGGAGACAGTACAGTGTAGTGGTTGAGAGATTGTGACACTGAACAGACAGCTTAGTTCAAAATCTGGTTTCATTATTTACGGTGGTACCACTTGAACAGTGTAGTTACCTCCTCTATGACTCCAGTTCGTCATCTGTCCATGGATAAATAATGGCACCAGCTTCGTGGTTGTTGTGAAGATGGAGGGTGTTATGAAGATGCAGGGTGGCATATATGTCACCCCAACATAGGCCACTTTGGCATATGGGTTATTCTGAGCTAAAAGCACGTTAAAAACAAGGTAGGTACAAGAAGAGCGCTCTCTCCCCTTTTTCTTCCTAACGGCAGAAGATAAAAACCCCGTATAGAAGATGCTCTGCCCAGACCAAAATGAAAGCGACCTTCTTATCATCAAAGGCAGGAAGTTGAAGGCAAGAGAATTCTGTACAAACAAACCTCATCCAAATAATTCTTATCTTCATTTAGCCTCCCCATATATTTAGTTGCTTTTTCACAACTGCTTCTTTTTTGTTCAACTTGGTATAAAGGCATTTAGGTTTTGCCACTTCTTTGGTTCTTCATTTCCTTATAAGGGCTCTCATGTCACATAAAAATTATGTTAAGTGTGTGCTTTTCTCCTGTTAATCTGTCTTTGTCAAGTTAATTCTCAGGCCCAGAGGAAAACTCTTAGAGGTGAGAGGTAAATTTTTGCCTCCCCTGCATGGATTAAATAAGATAACAATGTATCTGAAACATATCAGTGCAGAAGAAATGTTTACTATTATCTACTGAACATGTGCATATACATGATATACATGCAAAACAAGTGATCTGGAAGGAAGCTCACAAAACTAGAAATAGTGGTTATTCTAGGGAAGTGAGATTTTGGGGGGAGGGGTCCAGAATGATGGGTGACTTTCACCGTTTACTCTGTATATTTCTGAATTGTAGTTTTTTTATGAGAATGTATTTATCAATGAATTATTTGTGGAACTTTAAAAGTGATGTGCAGGTATGAATGGTCATTGAAGCCCTGTTAGAAAACATCACATCATATACTAAAAATACCCATCATTTCATTACATACTTAGGTTTTGTATTTTCTAAAATAACCTGAAAATATCTAAAAAAAATACAAATGTGATTAAAAATCATATTGATTTTACCATAAGAGATTATTACTTTAGGAAATACCTAAAGCAGTGTCATAGAGACCTGCATTAATGTGCTCAATCACATTTCAGAAATCTCATGTAGTGTAATTGTAATGGAAGTCGAGTACATGACAATGTTATCCATTTTCATCACCATGCTGCAGAATAGAGTGGGTATGGTCTTTATTCTGCCATGGTCACACCATGTATATTTGAGTTTCCACATCATAAACTTATATTTATGTGACACAAAGTGTTCTAGATATGTCATTATTTCGTTGGGGCCATAGCTGAGAGTTCTTATGTAGGACATTATCTTTTTATTTTTTTAAAGATTTTATTTATTTGAGAGAAAAAGAGTGTGCACAAGCAGGGGGAGGGGCAGAGGGAGAAGCAGACTCCCCACTGAACAGGGAGCCCAGTGCAAATCTAGACCCAATCCCAGGACCCTGGGATCATGACCTGAGCCAAAGGCAGATGCTTAACCGACTAAGCCACCAAGGTGCCCCTCTAGGACATTATCTATAGATAATAAAAGAAAGTTTCAACAAAAGTAAAACTTTTAATTTAGAGCCAATGTTCTGCCCATTACACAAAATTTTTTTGTGACTCTTGTGATTAGTGTTTGGGAGTATTAGTAAGAACAATAATTTAACTCCTTCATCTCAAGGGCCCAAATGTAACTTAAGAAGTAAACTGGGAAGAGATGCTTCTGGAGTCTCCTATTCAACAGATGGAATCTGAAGGTACCAACAGAGGTCTCTGTTGACACCTCTCCTCCATTTTCTGGTGTGTCAAGAAACTGCAGGGAGACTTTGGGTTCCCCAGCTGGCAAAAGTGAGTTGAAGATAACCAAGTTAGACCTCTTCAGTATGGTAAACCATTTCCAGTATCCCAAAGGAAATAAAGCCTTTTCCAGAGGAATTTGAAGGAGAAGAAGGTGGGGGGTGGGGGTGGTGGAGGGATGGTTAAGAAGAAGAAAAAGGGGGGGGGGGTGTTAAGCAGAAAGAAGCAAGCAACCCAAGAGGTAGCCTTTCCAGAACCAGACCGGGTAAAAGCTCCTGCCATTACAAGATATAACCACCAGGTGGAGCCCAGGGAAACATTAAATCCGTGCCCTTAGGGAACTACGGGCTTGTGCTAAAGCCCACCAGCCCACCAGGTTCACACCTGTAGTCACATAAAGTAGGGTTTATTACTTGCTGTAGCAAAGGTAACTATAAACCTTGGGAACCTAGCAGTAACTAGATAAGAGGGAGTTAGGAGGGGCTTATATTAGGATTCGGGCTTCTGTTAGATGATATGGGGGATGGTTCAGTAGAGTAAAGATTGCTCTGGATTGGGTGCTGTCAGAAAGTGGGGATTCTTTGATGATTGAGTATCTTGATTTTTAACGAGGAGGTGGCAGGAGTGGGATGAGGCCAACATTGTGGTTGATAAAGAAGTAGCAGTTGCACATGTCAGCCAGGAGAGGGAGATGTTTGGTCGTTTCTGAGGTTCACACCAAGATCTTGCTTCTGTGCTGAAGGCACGGTTGGAGCGTGGGCTCTTTTTTTCTCGCTCCATGGCAGTCACAGAGGGACCTTACAGACAAGCTGCTGTATGAAATGGTTTGTGTTTGCCAAGTGTTAAACCAGTTCCCAGCTTACTGGGACTCCTTTTTTCTTTTCACACGCTTCCCATCCACAGACAGGAAGGTGAAACCACCAGAAGGAGCATCCCCGTGAAGCCATCCCTGAGGAAATCCCAAGGCATGGTGTTATTCCAAGCCGTAGCCCTGGACCGACCTGACTCCGTGTCGCAGCTCTGCCACTCATTGGCTATGTAACCTTGAGTAAGTTATTTAACTGCTCTCTGCCTCAGTTTCCACTTTTGTAAAGTAGAACTAAAAATAATACCTAACTCTTATGGAATTTGGGGAAATTAAATGAGACAATACATATAAGCACTTAAAACAGTGCCCAGCACATGATAAGCATTTAACTTAGATTATTTACCCTTTCCATCATTTGTCAGAGTCACCTTCTCTTGGTAAGCTGCAATCACGCTGGAAATCCATTCAGGGGGCAAAAGAATCAAAGAATATTTGGTTTCTATAAACTTCTACAGATAGAAGAAGCTCAGAAAAGGAGCTGATAGGTTGTCATCCATTTCTGGTTTGAGTAAGAGACTTGTATTCAAAAGGATTATTGCAAGACGGGAGGGGGGCAGGGACTATCGCAATAGGAGAATGCTGTGACCATAAGGTCTGCAAGCAGCTTAAGGGTCAGGTGAAAAGGGTTTTCCTGTTATGGAGAAGCGTGAACAAGGCTAGGAAGATGGGGAAAGGGGATGAAAGAGTGGCGAGATTGGAAGGTCAGAGAATGTTTGACCCTGAGGCCTGCCTACTCTCACGGCCTCAAGGGTGGGCCAAGTTCAAAGGCCTGGAGGTAGAGAAGTTTAAGCAAAATTTGGTTAACAGTATTTTCTTGCAATCGATCTATGGGGACTAGCAGTTCAGCTAATCATTTATGAAGCAAACAAAGGGAATTTTGAGTTTGTGTCCAGCCTTGTCACAGGTAAACAAGGGGACATCAGCAAGTCTTATCTACATCACACGGGAAAGGGTGGTTCTTTGCAGTAAGACCTTTTCCAGAACACAAAGGGTTGGGGATTTCTTAATCCCCGTTACTCCATTCCAGGAACCCAGGGCTGAGGTCAAATTCAAAAGGTTTCCTGTTTCTCAAATTGCTCTAATTCAGATAAAGGACAAAATCGGGGCTTTAATATGACCTGAGAGAGTCTAGATCCTTACACAGAGGCACAGGTCTGTAAGGGAGAGGGTGGGGGAGAGGGCTCGATTATTTGTAATGCCCTTGGCAAACCAAACCATTTGGAACATTCTCGCTTGTTGCACAGTTTGTGTGGCTCTTGCATTTCTTCTGATCCACAAGAGGATCAATGAGAAATAAAACTTAAAATGAGGCAACATCAGCCCAAACGCTGAAACTGCACTTTAGTTCAACCCATATTTGAGGGAGCAGCTCTCTGTCGGGGCGCTTTGGCCCCGTCTCTGCCTTTAGCTCAGCACTGACAAGCTGCTCACCCGCCTGGCGGCCCACTTCGCCTGCAGGTTCCCCCTGCCTTGGGTGGCTGAATGTGGCCCTGCGGGGCTTACCTCACTTCCGTTGTAGGAATGCAAACGTCTCACTTTGTGAGTCAGAAGGGCTTTCTCCACCCATTTGCCCCTAATACATCTCCCCTCTCTTTCTTTTCTTTCCATGGGCTTTTGTTTGCCGTGACATGGCTTGAGAGCTGATCATTCATTCCGCAGTAGAGCTGGGCCATCTTGCAATTTCTACAACTTGCTGTGTTTTCTGGAAGCCTGCCTGGATGGGAAGGAGACCCTGAGAGACGACTGTGGATCCTCAAGCCTGCCCCACCCCCCACGAACATCTTTATTACGTGTTCCTGCCGGGTTCCGAGCAGTCAAGCTCTGATTTCCTTTCCCTTTCAAGAGCCAAGGGAATAAAGCTGTCAAGCACCAGCCGATGATTTGAATGAATTCTGAGGGTTTGTGGAAATGCTCACAATGAGCAGTGAGGAGCAGCAGGACAACTGGAACATGGGTGAAGTGTGTCTTTCTGTCTCCACTCACCCTTCCCTTACTGCCCCTTCCCTCTCGGAGGAAGAGACTCCCTCCTCCCCACCCGCCGCTTCAGGAGCCAATGCCCTTCCCCCTTCGTAAAAACTGCCCCCAAACTGCCTGTTCTGGAAGAAGGGCAGTGAATCATAGACTCCTATATTGAGGAGGAACTTACTCCAGGGAGGTGTCTAACCCAACTGCGTCCTTTTGTAAAATACTTGTCACTCCACATTCGGAAACCTAGTTCCACCTTTTTCTTCACGTCTTGGAAAATTCTAATTATGCATTTTCCGAGGAGCAGAAGGAAAGACGTAGCCTTTCATCTGCTGGCGTCCTTCCTTCCCCGGAGGTTGCTTCTCCTAAGAAAGAAGGGTATTTGGCGGCACCTCCAAGGAGCAGTGACTAAACGTTTAGCAATATCCTTGCATCCAGTGCACTGAAATAAGGCGGAGGCGGAGTGAACCGCGGGTGTAGAGATAACACACTTAGAGAGGGGCGCTGATGAAAGAGCGGGGAGGAGTGGGCCCGGTATCTAGTCAAACAGGGTTGTGAACTACACCTCTCCGTGACACCGTAAGGGCTGCAGAAAATTCCTGCATGGGAGTCAGAGACAGACCGATATGTTGTTCGTAGCTGCATGTGGGACTCCGTCCTCCTACTCCTCCTTCACGACTCTCAGGGCCAAGGCTCTGGAAGAGGCTGACTGGGTGCCAGGATGGAACACGTGGCCCAGCCTCCGCCAATCGGCGCATCCTCCCCCCCTGCCCCGCCCCCGTCCCAGGCCATTGGGACTGGTTCAGAAAGGGGCGCGAGAGCCGAGGTGTTAGCTGCTGCTTGCACCAACTACTCAAGAGCTTGAGAAAAGAACCAGCACGCCGAGGGGAGCAGAGTCAGCCAAGAAACGGAGAAATCTGTTCTTCCTTTATATTGTTTGAGCCCAGCGGCAGGCTTCACCTGAAACCCATCCTCAGTTCCACGGGCCAGTAAATTCCCTTTCCCCTTAATCTGATTTGAATTAGTTTCTACCACTAGATACTCAAGAGTCCTACCCGAGAGAATCAATATGCTTTAACACATAGTAGGTGCTCCAGAAGGTTTTGGAATGAATTTATGAATCAAGCATATGTGTATCTTTAATGTACCGGACAGGTAGCCACACACACTTAAGCCCTTCTTGGTTCCTTTTTTGAAGGAATTTCAAGTTGCTTCATATGTTTTAAAGATTTTTTTGAGAGAGAGAGAGAGAGAATGAGAGAGCACGAGAGGGAAGAGTGTCAGAGGGAGAAGCTGACTCAAGTTGCTTCATATGTTTTAGTTCAAAGTAGGTGAATGACAGGTATTATTTTTGTTTGAGGATGAGCAGAACTTACCATTGTGGGGCGGGGTGCAGGGGTGGGCAAGAAGGAAGAAGGACATAAACCAGAGATGTTGGGGATAAGAAAATCAGAGGACCTCCAAAGTGGGAACAGAACAGAAGCAAAATTAAAATCCCCTCCAAAGAGTTGGATGCTATTGCTCTCTCTTAAATGAAGTAATTCAGAAACAGTACAGACAACAAAATCCTTCTAAGGCTTGCTCCTTGAAAACTATAGACTTTTTAAGGCACTGCAAATTGTACAAACTGGTTCAGTCCTGTTAGAAATGCTTTTGCCAGCATTGGGGAAATTTTTTTAAATCTTTTGAGCCATGTCAGAGAGGAAGAATTTCCTCTGCCCTTCAAGGTCCTTGTAGCTGGGCTAAGAATTTAAATTGATATGAGACAGGGACGCCTGGGTGGCTCAGTCGGTTAAGCAACTGCCTTCGGCTCAGGTCATGATCCCAGGGTCCTGGGATCGAGCCCTGCGTTGGGCTCCCTGCTCTGCAGGGAGCCTGCTTCTTCACCTTGCTCCACAGCTCCCCCTGCTCATGCACACGTGCTCTCTCTCATAAATAAATAAACTCTTTTTAAAAATTGACATGAGACAGAATAATAGGAAAAATCAAATTTAATTTCATGTGTAGGAGGAATCCACCCAGAAGACAGGCAAAATGAGGTCTGCGTGTCATTCTGAGCTAAAGACAAGTAGGCAGGGGTCTGGGACTTCAAAGGAAAGGAATACAATTCACAGGAAGTTGAAACAGAATAAAAGTTTGGGAAACAAATATTTACTGGGCCCAACAGACACAGTGGGATATAGGGGACTTTGATCAAACCGGCCTTGCTAAGTCCCTCCCTGTCTACCATACCTAGTTCTTTCAAAATATGGTTATCTATGGTGATAGCTCTCTTCCTAGAGCAGGTTGCCTATCTACATTCTTTTTAGGTAAAGAGCTTTTCCCAAATCTGCTAGGTTTTGATTGCTTTTTAACTCAAAATAATCACACCAAAGTGATCCATCTTAGGACAACCTACCCTTGGCCCCTACACTCATGTTTCAAATACCTATGACAAGGTAGCCAGCGCAAAACTTAGTGGCTTCATACAACCATTCATACAACAATCTGCCACAACTCATAATCTTAGGAATTAATACGTGGAAATTATGCCAAAGAAGGTATAAAAGCAGAGATGTTCTTTATAACTTTTGTAGCCAAAGAAAAAGAAAAAATGGGAACAACCTACATGTCTACTAATAGACAAATGACTAGTTATCACACACCAACTGATAGGAATATGAAGCCATAATAATTAAGAGGATTATGGAAAACATGAACAAATGTTGTTTGTTTGTTTTTATTTATTGTTATTTTTTAAAAGATTTTATTTATTTGACAGAGAGCGAGAGAGGGAACACAAGCAGGGGGAGTGGGAGAGGGAGAAGCAGGCTTCCCACTGAGCAGGGAGCCCAATGTGGGACTCGATCCCAGGACCCTGGGATCATGACCTGAGCCGAAGGCAGACGCTCAACGACTGAGCCACCCAGGCGCCCCTGTTTGTTTGTTTTTAAAGATTTTATTTATTTACTTGAGAGAGAGAGAGCATGTGATGGGGGAGGGTCAGAGGGAGAAGCAGACTCCCCGCCGAGCAGGGACCCGATGCGAGACTTGATCCCAGGACTCCAGGATCATGACCTGAGCCGAAGGCAGTCGCTTAACCAACTGAGCCACCCAGGTGCCTGCCCTGTTGTTTGTTTGTTTGTTTGTTTAAGATTTTATTTATTTATTTGACAGAGAGAGAGCACAAGCTGGGGGAGCTGCAGACAGAGGAAGAAGCAGGCTCCCCACTGAGCAGAGAGACCAATACTGGGCTCAATCCCAGGACCCTGGGATCATGACCTGAGCTGAATGAGCCAAAGGCAGATGCTTAACCAACTGAGCCACCCAGGAGCCCCTGAACAACATGAACAAAATGTTGCTATAAAAGGAGAAAAGGTAAAATTGAAAAGCATGTGCACTGTGATGCTAATTATGTAAAAACCTGCATGCATCTGGACAGGGTCTGGAAGAAAATATGTAGAAGTGAAGATAATTGCATTGAGGTGGTAAGATTACACATGCTTTCCGTTTTCCCTTTTATTGTTATAGCTTCATAAATAAATGAAATTAGAAGAAAAGAGAATGAAAGCTTTAATTGTCAATGCTCAATATTTGGCAGGTACATATATTGAAGAGGTGCAGAGAAGACAAAGGGAACCCACTCGCTCCCTATAATTCATTCAGATTCGGACAAACCACCAGGCCAGAGGATCCACACATATTCTTTTTTTTTTTTTAATTTAAAGATTTTATTTATTTACTTGACGGAGAGAGACACAGCGAGAGAGGGAACACAAGCAGGGGAGTGGAAGAGGGAGAAGCAGGCTTCCCGCGTAGCAGGGAGCCCGATGCGGGGCTCGATCCCAGGACCCTGGGACCATGACCTGAGCCGAAGGCAGACGCTTAACGACTGAGCCACCCAGGCGCCCCATGATCCACACATATTTTTATTTATGATTAATCTTCTGCACTGATCCCTCATTTTTGGAATGCTGATTGTCATGGAAGCAATAATTATTCTATTAATCTTGCTATGTTCCTGAAGCTGTTCATGATGTAAGACTGAAAACATCTTAGGGGCACCTGGGTGGCTCGGTCAGTTGAGTGTCCAACGCTTGATTTTGGCTCAGGTCGTGATCTCAGGGTGGTGAGATGGAGCCTGAGGTCAGGCTCTGTGCTCAGAGTGGAGTTCGCTTGAGATTCTCCCTCTCCCTCTGCCCCTCCCCTTGATCTCTCTCTCTCTCTCTCTCTCTCTCTCTCTTGCTCGCTCTCTCAAATAAATAAATAAATAATTTTTTTAAAAAAGACTGAAAACATTTTATTTATTTATTTATTTATTTATTTATTTGAGAGAGAGCACATGAGAGGGGGTTGGGTCAGAGGGAGAAGCAGGCTCCTTGCTGAGCAGGAAGCCTGATGTGGGACTCGATCCCGAAACTCTGGGATCATGACCTGAGCCGAAGGCAGTCGCTTAACCAACTGAGCCACCCAGGAGCCCAAGACTGAAAACATTTTAAAAAGCTACTATGACACATAAACATAAGGTGTTGTTTTCATTTTTTTCATAAGGAATCCCTCCTACCCAGGCTTTCTAAAATCGTCAGTGGCCATTTGGCCTGCAAATTTACCCTAAAATGCTCTGGTAAGAACTACATTAACTCTAGTCCCCCTTTTTACACTTGTGTTTGCCTGGGGATTCCATGTTTTGTAGAGGAACAGTCTGTGGAGTCTGGAATAGTCTATGCTAATGAAGCTGTAAGCAAACTTGCTGGAGTGGCCATGAATTAACCTGGGTCTCAGAGCCCAGGGACCAGCCCTCCGAGGACTGTGACACTCAGAGCTGTGAGTGACCTCCAGCCCTGCACAATCAAACCCGACCTTTGAACAAGTATTGCTTTCTAATATTACTTTAACTTGCCAGTCAATATTGTGTCTTTTTTTGAAGGCTTTTAAAGGGAGTTATTAGGGAATGTGAAAGAAAATGCAGTAAGGGTCAAAGTCTTAAAGTCGGATTAAATAATTGCAAAAAACAAATTTTAAAAATCCCTATCTGATTAGTTGGCATGACCACTAGTTGTGTTTATATAGTTAATGATTGGAGAAAATTTGGAGGAGAGAAGGGTTTAGATTACCTCCTGGTAAATTATTTTTATTTAGTTCAATTGACTTTTGGCAAGTTTAAAATAAAAAAAAAAAGGGTTATCTGCTGTTTGATAAATGTAACTACTGATGTTGTTAGAATTAACATTTCAGTATTTTTTTCCTGAAATTTGTGTTTCATTTAACAAATGTTTACATACATACCAGTCACTGCGTGGCATTATCCTGTACTTTACAGATACTAACCAACTTAATTCTCAATAACCTGTAATGTAGTTACCATTATTGCCCTTCTCATTTTACAGATGAGGAGACTGAAGTATGAAGAGGTTAAGCAACTCATGCAAGATCACCAGCTATTAAGCTATCTAGCCAGGACTCAAACCAGGGCTGTCAGCCTCCAGAGTCCTGTATTTTAACTATTACACTGTGCTGCCTGGGTAAGATTTCCATTAGAATTCCATTTTAACAAATATAGCTGCAGAGAGTCTATAATAAAACATGTCCATCTGCAGGCATATGCTTTCTGATCAAGTTGCAGCAGACTCCTATACTCAAAATAATTAATAAGCTTTCTCTTATTCTTGTTCATACAGCTTTGCATTAGGAAAGAGGCTCTCATGTGCAATACAGCCAACTCTTTAAGGAATTTCCTTCTCCAACTACCAGATAGTTTTAATAACAATGAGTAAAATATACCAAGCCTTTGCATGGCATGGTGCTTGCTGATTTCATTGGCTACGCCCCCTGCCTAACCATCCCCATGAAACACTCCTGGTGTTCTTGTCCCTGTGTGGTTCCTTGAATCTGGGCTGGCTTTGTTGACTCTATTAACCAACAGACTATGGCAGAAGGGATGCTGTGCTAGTTTCAGGCTTAAGTCTTTTTTTTTTTTTTAAGATTATTTATTTATTTGACAGAGAGAGACACAGCGAGAGAGGGAACACAAGCAGGGGGAGTGGGAGAGGGAGAAGCAGGCTTCCTGCTGAGCAAGGAGCCCGATGTGGGGCTCGATGCGGGGCTCGATGCGGGGCTCGATGCGGGGCTCAATCCCAGGATCCTGGGATCATGACCTGAGCCAAAGGCAGATGCTTAATGACTGAGCCACCCAGGCGACGTTACTTTCAAGTAGAGATCTAAATGTAAATTAGAAGGACCAAGGGCACAAAGAGTAGTAGGAAGCAAGTTCCTGATGAAGGGGATAAGTTAAAAGGCACTGAGTTGGGAGGGGCTTGGCATGTTTGAAAAGCAGAAGTCCCCGGGCTAACCCACAGTGAGTGAGGGTGGAGTGGTAAGGAGATGTAGTCAAAGAGGTAAGGAGGGAGGAGATCATGTTCGAACCCTGGTGGAGTTCAGATTTTATTCTACGTGTGGTGGAAGGCCGTCAGAGGCTTTTACACAGTATGGTGATGTGCTCTAATGTGAATTCTTAGAAAAATAACAGTGTCAGTCGTGTGGAATAAAAACGTCAAGGGTACCAGGGTGGGGCCAGGGAAATCAGTTACGCAAGTCTTGCAGTAGTCCAGACAGTAAGTGAGTGGCTTAGACTAGGGAAGTGGTTCTCAAAACGTGCTCTCTTCATTCTGGGAGTTCCTCAGAAAGTTCCGTGTCGAGTCGCCATATGACCTAGCAGCTCTGCTCCTAGGTACGTACCCAAGAGAATTGAAAACCTGTCCACGCAAACAATTGTACATAATATTCGTCACCAACATTACTGATGATAGCCAAAAAGCAGAAGCAAACCAAATGTCCATCAACAGATGAATAATTAAAATGTGATATATCCGTGGAATGGAATATTATTCAGCCTCAAAAAGAAATGAAGTATGATACATGCTACAACATGAACGAGCTTTGAAAATATTATGCTAAGTAAAAGAAGCCAGAAAGAAAAGATCACATATTGTATGGAGTCAACTTTTACAGAGTGTCTAGAATTAGCAGATTCATAGAAAAAGAAAGAAGATTAGTGGTTACCAGGTGATGCCAGGGACTGGTATGGGGGGGTGGGTAATGCCTGCAAATGGATGATGAAAATGTTCTGGAATTAGCTAATAGTGATTGTTGCACAACTTTGTGAATATCCTGAAAACCATTAAACTGTATAGCTTATGAGGGTGAAGTTTATGGTAGGTAACTTCTATCTCAAGTTAAAAAGAACATTAAGAAGTGTGGCCTGAGGACCTCTAGGAATCCCTAAGACATACTAGTGGGTCTGCAAGTCAAAACTATTTTCATAATAACACTAAGACATTATTTGCCTTTCCTATTCTCATTCTTTCATGAATGTAGAGTTTTCCAGAGGCTACCTGACAGGTGATACATTGAAGCAGAAGTTATTGAATGCAGAAGTAGATATGAAAATCCACACTTTTTTTTTTTTAAGCCAGACATTAAAGAGATTGGCAAAAAACCTAAAGCAATGCCATTCTTCTCACTAAATTTTTTTTTGGAAAGTATGGATACTTTGGGCACCTGGGTGGCTCAGTTGGTTAAGCGACTGCCTTCGGCTCAGGTCATGATTCTGGAGTCCCGGGATCGAGTCCCACATGGGCCTCCCTGCTCAGTGGGAAGTCTGCTTCTCCCTCTGACCCTACCCTCTCTAATGCTCCCTCTCTTTCTCTCTCTCTCAAATAAATAAATAAATAAACTCTTAAAAAAAAGGAAAGTGTGGATACTTTAATTATATATATATATACACACACACACGTATATTTATACATATTTTATATTAATATTGTATGGACTTGATATTTTTAAATGAATACATATTTTACATTTGTTGAAGCCCTGAGTTCTAATAATGATGACAAGTATTAATATAACCCACATAAACAAAGGTTTTTGGAGTCCACAGTACTTTCCAAGAGTGGAAAGGGATTCTGAGACAGAAAATTTGAGGATTACTAAAGCTAGGATGA
This sequence comes from Callorhinus ursinus, assembly GCF_003265705.2. NCBI lineage: Eukaryota > Metazoa > Chordata > Mammalia > Carnivora > Otariidae > Callorhinus > Callorhinus ursinus. Next base: position 4,054,985 of record NW_027397089.1, read on the forward strand.
TAGCAATGTAGGTCATACAAAGTGGCCGGATTTAAGATGTATTTGAAGGTAGACCCCATTACTGGGAGGATATTAGTGGTGAGCGGAAAAAAAAGAATGGAAAACGACTTCTGGTCTGGGGCCTAAGCAAATGCGGATGGTGGTGCCATGGGCTAAAATGGGACAAACTGTATGAGGAGGAGGTTTGGTAGAGAAAATTGTGTACTGGAGATTTAGATGTCTGGATATTGAAGGATGATCTTACTTAATCCTACCACCACCCTGATGAGTTAGATATTATCTCCATTTTATAGATACAAACACTGTGACTCAGAGTTTGCCTAGAACACAAGTGATGGAGTCCGAGCTGAACCAGGTCTGACTCTGAAATCCACACCCATTTCAGTTGCCCTAATTAAATTCATCTAAACTCCCAAACAAGAGAAAATAATGAAGGGAGTTAGATAAAAGTGATACTTCAGAAATGTAATAACCAGTTTGATACCCTGAAGGCTGAAACAGAAGGTTTATCTGTGAGATGGAAAGCTGGCAAACCAGGGTGGAGGGGACCCAATGGGCACCAAAGATGGCCAGCTGGAGTTGCTCACCAGAACCCACGCCTGCTCTAGCTCTGAGCGGGAGAAGCCAGGGGTTGGATGGGAGAAAGAAGGAGGGTGAAAGTGGGTAGTGGTACCCACTTTTTCAGAAGAATTTTAGTATTGTAAGACTGAGTACAATTTAGCAGTGTAAACAAGCTGAAAGTCAGCCATGGCATGAAAGAGGATGTCTGGGTGGCTCAGTTGGTTAAGCATCTGCCTTCGGCTCAGGTCATAATCCCAAGGTCCTGGGATCGAGGCCCACATCAGGCTCCCTGCTCCACGGGAAGCCTGCTTCTCCCTCAGCTGCTCCCCCTGCTTGTGCTTTGTCTCTGTCTGTCAAATAAATAAATAAAATCTTTAAAAAAAATAATAATCAACTTGCTCCATTTCGAGTCCTTGGATAAAATAAATCAACCAACCAACCTATCAAATATGGGAATGTGATTTGTAAGATATATTCATTTTAGTGTAATTTCAACACAACAAAACAGTGCAAGTATTGCATGGAAATACTTAAACTCAAAAATTCAGATTCCTGTAAAGTTCAATCTGAAAAAATGTTGTATTACTACTAAATATTATCTAAATTAGATGGCTGTAAGCAAGACTTTTAATATTACTGACTGTATATGATTTATATGAAGGTGTTCATTTTTTTAAGTTTGAAAATGGCATTATGATTATGCTTTTAAAAAGTCTTAATCTCTTATATATACTACAGTATCTTCTGGTGAAATAATATGATATCTGACAGTTTATTTCATTTTATTGTTGAGGGTTTTTTAAATTTATTTTTTATTTAAATTCAATTAATTAACATATAGTATATTATTAGTTTCAGAGGTAGAGTCAGTGATCCATCAGTCTTATGTAACACCCAGTACTCATTACACATGTGCCCTCTTTAATACCCGCGTCACCCAGTTACCCCATCCCCTCACCCCCAGAGGGGTTTGTTTTTTTTTTAATTGAAATACAGTTGGCACACAATGTTACATTACCTCCAGGTCTGACAGTTGATTTTAAATAATCTAGTGTGGTGTGGGTCAGGGGACAGCAGGTTTGACCATATAACAAGACTGGTCATATGTTGGTAAATGTTGAATGCAGGTAACATGAGGACTCATTATTGTATTCTTTCTACTCTGTGTATGTTTGGAAATTTCCATAACAAAAAGTTTAGGAAAAGAGTTCAATATTTATCCAATGTTTGGAGACTGTGGCTGCTATTCAAATAAGAACACACAGGATCCAAGACTGTGAATTGTTCTATATTTTACTCACTTTAGGTTTTTTTCCTTGAACGGATTTTGTGCAGTTGTACATTTCAAGACGAACATAAAAAGTAGTGTGTATTTATCCATAACCTCTTTTAGAGTAGCTTCTGGGTACCTCCTATACACTTCCAATCATAGCAATGAGAGTAAATAATTCCCCCTAATTTGGTCTTAACATTCAACTGCTGTCACATTAATTGCTACTTTTGAGTAGCTACTGCCTGCCTGTAGCCAGTGATAACATTTTAAAATACATCACTAGACAAGACAGACATTTTAGTCTCTAAATTCAGATGTTAACTTAGCACTCTTTCCATTTTTCAGTAATTTTTTGTTTTAGGTTAGAATTTCTCATTTGTCATTTACTTAGTTCTTTATTATAATCCAACCATATTTTTGCCTTAGAGGAGTCTCCAAAACTCACTTTTTACCCAACAATGCTGGAAAGGTCACTCCATGATATTTTAACATTTCTAGCTATAAACTAATATATGCGTATATCAATCACTAAATAAGATATTCTGAACCCTTTTCATTGCTTCTCCACTCACTTTTGAGGACATAGTACAAAGATGGCTGCCTGCAAGCCAGGAAGAGTGCTCTTTCCAGACACCCAATCTGCTGGCACCTTAATCTTAGGCTTCCCAGACTTCAGAACTGTGAGAAATAAATTTTTATTGTGTAAGCCACCCAGTCTATGTTAATTTGTCATAGCAGCCTGAACTAAGACAAAGAGTTTGTGTTCTGATAATCTTCATAGTCAACAATTTTGTGTAGTGATAAAGGGGTAAGCAAACTTAACCAAATTTAGGGGTAGAGCAGCTAAATACCAGGAGTTGAAGTTATTTAATCCAAGTCAATCCTTGAAGAAACGAGAGTATAAATTTTAAAAGGTTGTTTCAAGCTCCGGGCTCTCCACTACTAGATAATGCTCTTTCCTACTCTTAGTTAATAACATACATGTCTAAAATTAAGCCTCTTGTGTTGCCTTGGATTCTGTTACTTTAAATAGACACCCACCAGATTATAATTTTTACTTGTTTGAAGATTGCTAGAGTCTGATATTAATTTTTTTTCTTCCAAAAAAAAATCACAATGGGCAAGCTGGAAGTCAGAAACAATTATTCAGGCTAGTACAATTAAATTGGCTTTTCTCCCGGCATCTTTCTTGATACCTTTAATTATTGTTTGAGTCTGTAGTTCAATGAAATCGTCATAGGAGAAGAATTCTTTTAAAAAGAGAGAGAGAGGGAAAGAGAGTCCACAGTTTTCCTAAAACAGGATAGGTACTTTCCACAGTATATTCCAAAAAAGTATTATGTAAGCTAAAATTGCTCTCTAGAAATGATGCCTATCAGGGGAGGCGGGGGCTATAAGTTTGAAGGATAACAGTTGCTTAGAAGCGAGCTAAGGTGAATAAACATCCTGAAATTTCTCTCTATGATCTGAAGCCTAATTCAATGATGGGATTATATCTAAATTGCTAAGCTTAAAATAATTACCTTAGGAATAGTCATATTGATTATGACTGAAATGCACAGAGGATCTGCCTTCTATTTTTAGTTTAAATGTACATTCTTTGTTGAGGAAGCTGAGGGATGCATTTAGTCAATCAAATTTCTGAAAGAATAAACCGTGATGTGTGATTGTGAGGAAAGAGAAAACAGTTCCTGACCTCCAGAAGCTCTCATCTACACAAGTTGAAAAGAAAAGATTTATATATCTGAATTAATTAATATTGCAATACTCAGGGCACCTGGGTGGCTCAGTCAGTTAAGCGTCTGACTCTTGATCTCAGCTCAGGTCTCGATCTCAGGATTGTGAGTTCAAGCCCCAAGTTGGACTCCATGCTGGGCATGGAGCCTACTTAAAAAAAAAAGAAAAAGAAATTGTATGTCAAGTCTGGAACTGAGAACTCAGGTTGAAATTCTGGCATGTGGTAAGGGTCTAAAGATGTTCCTTCCAAAATATACTTATTCGGCTATCCAGTTCAGTGCTTTCAACTATGAAGTTTATAGATGAAATTGGTTAAGGTTACCAACTGATAACATGAAGTCAAGTTCATCACTGATTAACCAAATTAAACGTTTTTGATGCTTAAAAATTATACATAAATAAACATATATTTTGCTTCATTTCAATATTCACTTACATTCTTAGCATCTGACTCTTGATTTTGGCTCAGGTTATGATCTCAGGGTTGTGAGATGGAGCCCCACACTGGGCTCCAAATTGGGCCTGGAACCTGCTTAAGATTGTCTCTCTCTCTCCCTCTGCCCGCCCCCCGCAACCTGTTCCTGCAGGCTCTCACACTCTCTCTCTCAAAAACATTTTACTTACATTCTTGAGACTATTTTGGATCTGTATATGTGCGGTAAAATATACATGTAGAACTTTTACTCATTGACATATCCCTAGAACCCTGCCAGATTTATGGTAAGCACACAATAAGAATTGTTGAATAATTAATGACCATGCATACATGTGTATATATGTATATATGAATATATGTATAGTCATTTGAATTAGTCTCAGTAAGTCAATAAAATAGTTTATTTACATAATCATAACCATGATTCACAATGTTGATAATCTTTTCTCACAGAAAGATACAGATACACGCTTAAAAAAGAAAGATTTTGAATTACAGAAGCCTGCTGTAAAAATTTTTAACAATATAAAAATGTGAAAAATAAAAGGTAGAAGCCCTTCATGTTTAAGCACAAACATGTATCCAGTTTATTTTGAACACAATAAGATCATACCATATATTTTTATTTCTTGATTTTTCCATTCAATTATATGTTAGATAATTGTTTCCTATCAATACAACCTCATTCTTAGCATTGTATTGTATAGATATACCAGAATTTATACAACCATTTCCTCCTGGTGGAAATAAGATCGTCTCCCCCCTTTTAATATCATGAACAATGTTTCAGGGAACATCACTGCACATATATCCTTTGCTAATGTGTTTTTAGAGGAGAGATTCTGAGAAGCAGAATTGATGAATCAAAGGGTATGAGTGTTCTAAAGTTTGATAGAAAGTACAAATTTTAGTTGCTATTCTTGTATTCTCAACCTTGGTTTGGCAAGAAGGGACCTAGCCAACCAAGGAAATGTTTTCTATAGAAGACTGCTAAAATATCTTACTCATCCTATGGGTCTTGATTCTAGAGGACAGCCTGCCTTAGCTGCCTGAGGCTCTCATGGCATAACATTGTCATTAACATTGTCCTTAAGAAGAGATGGCCCTGGGATTTTTTTCCAGAATATGGAATTATATATTTCTTTCCTATTAAATTTAGGATATAATTTTTTAATTCTCTATTTTTTAAAAGATTTTATTTATTTGACAGAGAGAGACACAGAGAGAAAGGGAACACAAGCAGGGGGAGTGGGAGAGGGAGAAGCAGGCTTCCCGCTGAGCAGGGAGCCCGTTACAGGGCTCGATCCCAGAACCCTGGGATCATGACCTGAGCCGAAGGCAGACGCTTAATGACTGAGCCACCCAGGCGCCCCAGGATATAATTTTTTTAAATGAAAGGGAACCTAGAGATCAACCCCCTTATTTGGAGGGGGGCGGCATACTTTTATTTGCAAGTAAAAGAACCAAGTCCTACTGGCTGAAACAGTAGGATGAATGTATTGGCTTATATTAACTGAAAAATGACAGATATTGGGCAGGTTTCCTGTGTGATTTGATCCAGAGTTCATGATATACTCTATTTATTTGTTTATTTATGATTTTATTTATTTATCTGAGAGAGAGAGAGCATGCGCAAGGGGGAGAGGCAGAAGGAGAAGCAGACTCCCACTGAGCAGGGAGCCTGATGCGGGGCTCGATCCCATGACCCTGAGATCGTGACCTGAGTCGAAAGCAGACGCTTAACGACTGAGCCACCCAGACGCCCCATATACTCTACTCTCTAGAGTTTCTCTTGGCTCTGCCCTGTTTTGTATGTTGGCTTCATCCTTGGCCCGGGTTTCCTTACAGGGCTACCGGCAATTCTAGGGACTAAATACTTCCTTATTTATATCCAAGGCGAAAAGAGGGTGTTCCTTCCTCCAGCTACCAAATAGAAGTCCGGAACCTCATACTAATTAGACCAACTTAGGATAACTGTCCACATCTGAATCAATTACTCTTACAAGGGACATAAGTTCACAAAGCCTCAGCCTAGAGCTAAGAATAAGGCCAATCCCACCCAAACAATGAGAATGCTACACAGTGAGGGAGATGGGGAATAGATTCTGATTGAACAACCACCTCTTAGAGAGGAAACTTCCTTTCCTCTGGCCTCATGTTTCCATAGAGAGGGACTTCTAAAGAAGTAACCCCTTACTTCCTCCTCCCCTGACTGGTGGACACCAAATTCTGACATTCATGCTCATTTCTCCACTGGATAGAGCTAATCTAATTAAAGGTTGCAAGCACTGGAGATTTAGCTATTTTCTTTCTGCCTGGAGTTTAAATGGGACAGCAATACTAGGATAAATGTAGGTGTTCCGCAGGCTCAAATATCCCCTACTGTGTGCTGCGCCAGGGTCTGGCCTAAGGGAAGAGGAGGTTGGAGGGACAGGGAGTAATACAGCAAGTCTTTTATTTTTTCTTTAAGATTTTATTTATTATTTGAGAGAGAGAGAGAGAGAGCATGAGCAGGGGGAGGGAAGGAGCAGAGGGAGAGGAAGAAGCAGAATCCACGTTGAGTGGGGAGTCCATCCCAGGACCCTGGGATCATGACCTGAGCCAAAGGCAGAAGCCCAACCGACTGAGCCACCCAGGTGCCCCTATAGCAAGTCTTTTTGTCCACAGATCTAAATTTCTCTCTTCTAATCAGCATTATTGGTAATAGAGTCTGTATTTTGTTCTCCACCTCTTGGTGTCCTGTGTCTTCTCAACTGGTTCTGATCTTGGGGCACAAAGATGAAGTTGCTTATTGACCTTTTAAAACCGAATACTGCACTGTTTCAGGTTCTGGTGTTTTGAGGGCTTTTCCTTCCCACAGATGGAAACACTTGAATATGATTTTCCAGGCCTATCCTTGCCCCATTTTCTGCTTCAAATCTAGACCTTCTATCCAATCTGGTCCCTGCATTTTCTTTTTTTAAAAGATTTTATTTATTTATTTGACAGAGAGAGAGAGAGAGCAAAAGCAGGGAGAATGGCAGGGAGAGGGAGAAGCAGACTCCACGCGGAGCAGGGAGCCCAATGCAGGGCTTGATCCCAGGACTCTGGGATCGTGCCCTAAGCCGAAGGTAGATGCCAACCGACTGAGCCACCCAGGCGCCCCTGGTCCCTGCATTTTCTATTTAGAATTTGTTATTCTGCTTATGTTATTGAGATTAGGCTCCTATCTTATATGCAAATTCACTCTCCCTTGATGAGCCCCCAGTCTGATGTATCTTGGGTCCAACTTTGGTAACCTAAGTCCCCATTTCCTTTCTCACACGGGTCTTTGCCAGTTCCCCTCTGTGTTATTTTCCTAGGGCTGCGGCAACAAATTATCACAAACTTGGGGGCCTAAAAGAACAGAAATAGATGTCCTCAGTTCTGGGGGCCAGAAGGTTAAAGTTAAGGCACTGGCAGTGTTGGATCCTTCTGGAGGCTGTGAGGGACAATCCATTCCAGGGCTCTCTCCTAGCTTCAGGGTCTCCAGGCAAATCTCAGCATTCCTTGGCTGGTGGCAACATCACTCCAATCTCTGCCTCTGTCTTCACATGGCCTTCCCTTCTATGTGTCTATGTGTCCCAAATCTCCCTTTCTCTTATAAGGACATCAGAATTAGATTTAGGGCCCACCCTAAATCCAGAGGCCCTCATCTTGAGATCTCTAACTTAATTGTATCAGCAATGACCCTATCTCCAAATAAGGTTACATTCACAGGTAACAGGGATCAGGACTTGGACATATCTTTGGAGAAGACACAATTCAACCCATATACACTCTTCACTTTCTAGTCCAACTGCAGAGACTGTGACTCCTGTGACCTCCTGAGGCTCACTGCTTGCCCGGAGTGAGCAAGGGGGAGAGGCAGAAGGAGAAGCAGACTCCCACTGAGCAGGGAGCCCGATGCGGGGCTCGATCCCATGACCCCTTGCTTGCCCCCTTGCTTCTGAATGCTACCTGCGTTGGAGTCTCCCTTCTGCCCCCTTTTCAACAACTAAATCTTATGACTCCTTTCGTTTACTGTCTAGACACCATCTAAAGATGTGGCCCACCTTGGATGCCAAGTCTGACAGCCAAACTCCACCTATACCATTATCTGAGCACAGATTCAGGGTCTTCCCAACGCCATCACCCTCCATTGTTTATCGTGCATCATTGAGTGGGGCCAGGGCTATGGTCTGATGTCCCCACTGGCTGCACATGATTATAATTGGTCATGTCCTGCTATATTCTGTGATGCTACCTAAGAAGCATCTAAGCGATCCAGTATCGCTTAGAATTTTCATTAAGAGAGTGCTTCTCCCTCTCCCTCTAGGTGCTCTTTCTCTCTCTCTCAAATACATACATACATACATACATACATACATACATACATACATACATACATAAATCTTTTAAAAAAGGAATTTCGAATATTTATGGGCACCTGGGTGGTTCAGTTGGTTCGGTGTCTGACTCTCAATTTCGGTTCCCATCATGATCTCAGGGTTGTGAGATGGAGCCCTGTGTTGGGCTCCATGCTGGGGGTGTGGAGCCTGCCTGGGATTCTCTTTCTTTCTCTCCCTCTGCCTCTCTCTCACCCACCTTCCCCTCTTTAAAAGAAAAGAGAAAGAAAGAAAGAAAGAAAGAAAGAAAGAAAGAAAGAAAGAAA